>NW_026577979.1:20000000-21241327 GCF_029603195.1 Condylostylus longicornis | reverse complement strand
GTTTCGCTGACATTGAATGTCGAATAATATTATTATTATAAAATGAAATAATAATTTTGTTTTAATTTTAATAATAATTTAATTTTAATTAATTTCATTTAAAAATATTGTCTAGTTACGGACAGTTGTGTAGCACAGTACAGTGTATACTCAAATCGAGAGCAATTGTCAAAAGAATCTTTTGTTAGATAGGTGCTTATACAGATGCTCTAAATACTAATAAGCAGAGACACATCTGTTTACACTACATATCCCCATAATTCTTATGACTTATGGTAGTTGTAATGTCTAAGAAATCTATAACTAAATGACTTTGATAATTAGCCAGTTTTTGCAAAAAATTTCAGAAAATGTTTAAATATTTAAAATTTTTAAAACTTTACTTATGTTCGAATACCAAAATATGTTCAATTTTGATTGTAAGTGTTATACAAATTATAAAAACTCACATTAAATCATTGAGAAAACATAAAATCTCGTCCCACTTACAATATTTTTACAACTGCTAGATTTATTTATTGCTAATTGCCCCTGATAGAATTTGTATGTATTTAAATAAAATGCGTTATTCTTTTGATCATGAAAAATAAAATGCATTGTGAAGCGAATATGTAAGATTTTATATAGTTCATGGGTATTTGTTTTTCATTTGTTATATTCAAAATTCATTTATATAAAAATGTAATTTAAATTTTATTATAATATCAATTTAAGTTTATAAAATTCAAGTATACGAAATTTGAATTGTAATTACATACAACACATTTTAGGGGTAAGGGGTGTCCATATACTTTGTAGGAGGAGTACATTGTAAATTTTTAGAAATTCGAATCGTCATTGCAGTTTTTCAAAACACTTTTTGTAGCACTTATTTAAGTTGCGGTTAAAAATTGATTGTCATCCCAATGCCCGTACATGTATTTCATTAGATGCGGGTATATGTTGAAGATTGTTTAGATAAGTAACATATCAAATTTCTAAAAATTAATTTTTATACATAACAATATTTTTATATTCTTCCTTTGAATGTAAAATAGGTAATTAATATGGAATTTCTTTTTGGTAATTGATTGAATTCAAGTAGAGTGGATTAAAAATAAATAAAATTTATTAAATATAGATTAATATGCGGATTATATAACTGGGGTTGTATAATCTCCAGGTGATAAGTGAAGAGTTAAATGAATACCAATTATACCATATCCTATGGCTTTTTAATCTGTTGCCATAAAAATGAAGGCACTCTTTGATTAAGTAATTGCACTTTGTTAACTTTAATTATAGAAATAAAAAAAACTAAAAAACTCTGGGCATGGAAAAATATAAAAAAAATATTTGCCTGTATTACCAAAAATACCGATTTTTTAAAGCAATTAAGGTATAATTACTATTATTATATTTATTTACCATTATTTAACTTAAGATTTTTTGTTTCTAACAATAATCTTTTTTTGAACAAGATTTAAAATTTTTCCAATTCCTCATAACAAGAGCTTTAATATTTTATTCTAACTAAATACAAAAATTCATTCATAAAACTTTAGAATACTATAATAATTTGTTTTTTTTTTTTACAAATTCATTAATTTCATTTATTTACTTGCTTAATATTAACTTAAGAATTTTTAATTCCAATTGTAAAATCCAAAAATATTTTAATAACATTTTTCTTTTAAATTTTTTCAGTCATCTGATAATAAATGCTATAAATGTAATGAAGTCATTACAAAACGTATTATAACTGCTATGGGAAAATCTTGGCATCCAGAACATTTCACATGCAGGGAATGTAAGGAACCAATAAAGGATTTAACATTTAATGAAAAATTTGGTGAACCAGTTTGTTCTGAATGCTTTCTTGCAAAATATTCAGATATTTGTTATGCTTGTAAGCAACCAATTAGAGAGGTAAGTAAGAATTTTAAGTGTTTTTGAGTTTAATTTGGAAATTTTAATTCGTGCTTTATAAGCAAAAATCCGTGTTGTTTATGCTTTACAAAAAATTTAAGTACGGTATTAATACGATTGTAGTACCGTCTCAGAACTTTCAATACCATTACACGGTAAAAATAACTGTTGAAGCTTTTGATACATTTTGGAATACAAGTTTTACAATATTAATGCATACTTTGACATTTGTTTGAATATTTCAATTTAAAGTTCTGTGCAAATGTTAATTTTTAACAAACGTTACCAAGTCATTAAAAACATAGCATTTCAATGCTGCATTTTAGGAAAAAAACTTAGTAACTAGCACTTTATTGCTGAAAATATATGCTAGTTCATTTAATTGGTTATTTCTGGGAACATTTATATGACATGTATAAGAAAAGCGTGCTCGATTTTCTTTTATTTTACATATCCACTACGTATAAAACGCATTTAGGATAAGTGTACAATGTCAAGAGCTTTTACCAAACTTTTTGGAATTTGATACCTTGTAAAATTATTGAAGACACGGTATATGAAGTCTTCAATAAAGTATTCAGTCAGGTTTTAACATTTATTTCAACACACAAAAATAAAAATATTTATTGCGGTTTTTTCTATATACGTATATTATTTTAAATACGTTATTGTAATATTGTACGAATTAAAAAAAAATAATATTGATTTCAAGTTTTAATAAATGATAGCAATGCTTTTTGAAACCCGTAGAACTCATCAAAAATATCATTTGAAAAAGTTGTCAATTAATATTACACTTTTATTTCAGTAAGAATTGTAAAGTATTGTTAATATCCGTAAACTTTGAATTTGTTTTACTATAATTTGACAGAAGCTACCAAAAGTCATGGGTTTAAAAATTGTTTGTATGTCGATATTGTCGTCATGAGAGCCATAAGAATAATCTTATAACCGTGTTAAATATTTTAATGACTAATTCTTAAATTTAATCTTAACCAACAGGTAAAAAAGTGATTATCAAAAAGGTGTACTTATTGTCAAAATTTATAACTTATGCAAATAACTGTTTTACTATCTACATTTAAATTTCCGTTTCATTTTAATTAAAACTTTTTTACATGCAACTGACCTAGTAAACGGTGCAAAGTAGAGAAATTTTAACTAATTGTAATTTGTACTGTTACTTTTAATTTAATTGATTACATATAACCTAATTTTTATCATGTGTACTTAATGCTTTCGTACTATTATAATAAAAAGCACTTATAAACAATTTTTTATACTAAAGCATTAATTATTTTCGACCCTAAGGTATACAATAAGGGAGGTGGTGTGATGGCACCAAATTTCGCGTGTCGAGTGTTTAACAGAAAGGGGTTTGTCCATGTTAGAGAAAAACGGACATTTGTGGCCCTTTGGCTCCGTTTTATATTTTTACCAATTTTTAAGAAAGAAATCAGCAGATTTTCTTGATATATATTTTATATATAACATCCTTATGATATTATGACGAGCTACCTAGCTTTTCAAAGGCTTTTATCTGGCTTTTTTTACTACTACTGAGGCTTTTTTAATACTGAGAAAAAATCAACAGATTTCCTTGAAATTTAACATTTAAATTGTGGTTGATAAAATTAAGAACCAGTAATTTTTTTTGGTATATTAGGACTCGAAACCTTGACCACATCTAAAGAAATAATTAATGAAAATTCTTGAAATTTATATATTTGTTTGTGAACGAAAATAACTAAAGCACTTTTCATGGAAATCGGAACACAGAAAGTGAATGTCTTCTAAGAACCAAAATTAAATTTTTTCTGTAGGTATGTATATTACCTAAAAATTAATATATTGGAACATACAAGCTTTCATAGAATATTTTCACCAACTAATGGGAATAAATTAACATTGGATTCCTTAATACCGCTCAGAAAATACACATTACGGTCGGTTATGTGCCGCCCACATCAGATTTTTTGAATTTATTTCTATGTATAACAATAAGAAAAGCATTTTATTCTACTCTTATCTTCTAATCCTATGCAAACCAATAATAAACTATATAAATCGGAATTCTGAACATATCCAATTACTTTAAGTTTAAATTGCAATAATTATGGTGTTTGAATAGAAATGCTTGGTACATACATATGTAAATTAAATTGCTATTTTATATCAGTTGTGTATATGTAAAATAAATTATGTAGGAATTTCTGCAATAATTTCACTTTCGTATAACGTCAATATCACATTTGTTTCAATATCGTATATGGCCGTATAGGTGTTGTTATTCAATAACCACATTTTTTTCTCTTCTTGAAATTACTTAAATGTAGTTTATATATACAAAATAAATACAAATGTTATCTATATACACATATTATATTTGGCCTTAATAATAATTCTAGCTATTATTTATTGATTAAATATTAATTCAGTTAATTTTGAATAAATATTGTCTTATGAAATTTGATAAAATTTTTAAAGTAAAAATGTAGAATTTAAAAAACAAAATAAATTCGTATCAAACCATTGGTTTGCAAAGCAGCACATTTTCTTGAACTTTAACACAAAAAAATATTGTCTGAAATATTTATAATATTTAATTCATACGGAGTTTACCTTAATTACATAATATACAGAACTACGTCGTAATCATTGCATCAGGGTGAGAAGAAAAATTAAAAGAAGCATCAATGTGATTTTTTTGTATACCGAAGAACAGTGAGCTGAGTTAAATCAATAAGTACAATTTTTTCATAAATGTGCTAAAAAAACAAAAAAAAAATACATTTTATACAATTTTGTTTTTGTTTTTCAACTTTGATTTAATGCGGCGACATTGATTAGCGTATTTTACATACATATTTATGTATGTATATAACATGCAAGTGAAAAATCATTCAAAATTTGAATTACATTTTATTTTAAAAAATATTTTCATCGTAATATAGAATGATTAGATAAAAAATTTTTATTGTGATTTTGCGATTATTTTATTACCTACTTACAAACAACATACAAAATATTACGATATTTTAAAATGAGTTTCGCTACGCTGTTTGTTAGTAATTTAAATATTTTTGAAAATTTTTTTTTGCAATTTAATCAATTAATTTCGGTATTCTTTTTGAATTTTTTACTAATAACTTTTATTAATTTTTATTAATTAAAAGAATGTTTGTAATTCGTATTTAATATTGTATAATGATCAGAGTTACAATATACATAGATAGATATGAATTTACCGCTTATTTGTCAGTGTCAAAAGGAAAATACTTATTTTCAATTATAATTCTCGGAGTTCTACAAAAACAACCGTTTAAAGTGGCCCATATGCCGTATGCTCATGATCGCACGCTACTATTATTTCCAGTTGTATATTTGAGAAGAGCAAAACCCTTTTCCAATGCTTATCAAATAGAAATTTTTGAGAAAAAAAAATGTTGGTTGTTTATAAAACAAATTATCGGGAATCGAAAGGCGAAATTATTATATTGTAAACCAAACTCGTTATATTAATGAAGTTATATACATACATACATACGCAGCCAGCAAAATAAAATGCATATTGTATATTTTTCGATTCAACTTCTTTTCCAACCTGTTTCCAATTTTAAGCATAAATCAATTTTATACTGAACATTAGTACACATTCATGTACATACATCTTAATTTACTAAAAACAAAATCTTATAAATATACAAACAATAAATCACAACCATAAACTATAATTGAATTAAAAAGTTTTGTGATTCAACCAACCAACGCGCTTCAAAATCTCTTCTTAAATTATAAAATATAAACGTTTCTGTTTGTTTTTAATTGGAGCTTATCATCATCTTTTGTTTCCAACTATGGTCACAGCTTGTTTAGTAAATTATGTTTTGAAGTCAAATGGAAAACAATTTTTTTAAATCAAAAATAATAAATTCTCCATAAATGTGTGAAATTTGAAAATAATTACAAATCAAAATGTACGAAAATGTAAATTTAAGAATAATTCAATTCTATGTAATTCAGTTGTTTTTTTTTTTCTTTTTTGCAATTTAATATTAAACAAAATGATGAATCTAAATATTATTTTAAAAGAATAAATATTGATTTGTAAGAGCTTCTACAAACACCCACCATGTACAAAAAAAGAAAAATGGAATAAAAATATTTGTCTAACTTTTTAGATATTGGACGTTCAAGGCACACCGCAGCCCACAATTAGAAAGAATAACCTATACAAAATAATATGATTGAACAGCATATAACCGATCCAATTGTATATTATCTAGGTTAACAAAACTCTTTCACTAGATTTTAAAAGTATTCTTTCAACGATTTTTTTAAATTTTAAGAGATTTAAATTTTATTCTTAAAGTACTGAGCTTTTAGTTAACAATACATCGAGAAAAATGCAAATGAGGCTTTTAGAAAAGATTCATATTATGCAATTCGAATTCCCTGAGAAGTTCTTTAGTCAAATTTTTTCGGTTGCAAACAGAACTCAAATATTAAATTTCAAGATTCAAAAATTGGTCGATTATTTCTCTTTATATACACAAAAATGTAAATGTGACCAGTAGTAAAAATCCAGTTGCTGACACCTGACTTTTTTGAAAAGTTAAGTTGCTTCTGATTCTGTTTACATATAAGATTTCAAGTTGATGAAAAACTCTATCTGTTGAATATTTTCTTAAAAATATTCAAATTGTATGGCAAAAGTCCAGTTCTCGAAGCTTGATATATCACAAAATTGGATCAATCCGTGCCAATGACAAAATAAACCAGATGTTGTATATTTTCATCAAAATCGGTTCGGCCAAAATACTAGACCTGTTGAAAATAGTTTTGTAGCGCTTTTCTACTAGAGAGAAGTAAAATATTCTAAGTATCATTACGTGAGTAAGTGAATTCGAAAAACTATTAAGAGAAGTGCGTTTCTACCGAATTGAAAACACGACATGCGAAATATGGTGCTACCACGTGACCTACCTTATTGTTTGCAATCCGGTCGGCTAAAAAACAAACTTTTTAAAGTTTTTAGAGAATAGCAAATTATTTTTGAATAGAAGAATAAAATCAAAAAATTTATATACGTATACGTACAAATTTATATACGTACGTACAGCACAGCAAAGACATACAATCATACAAACATAACAGTAGCAAAAAATTAATTGCGCAGATCACTTAAAATGATTGCTTCCATCACACTTTAATCTTATTGATACTTTATAATAAATTAGAAATTTTATTTTTTTAAGTTTTCATTTTTTCTTTTATTTTGATTTGTTTTTACAATTGAGTGGAAAAATTACGAAGCCAGGAAGATTTTTTCATTGAAGAAATTTATAGCAATTTTGCGGAATATGTAAAAATAATAGGGCACTACATAATAGAATAAAATTTAGTGAGTATATGCTTAAATGCAGAAAAATTTACTTAGAAATAAAGGAAAAAATTGTCATTTTATCTTGCTTGTGTATTGAGTAATTTTTCAACTTTTATTAACTCACTTTCTTTGAATAACTTAAAACGAACTTTATATTTTCAAATTTAGACAATTAGAATAATTTATTACATAATATACATTTAGCAAAATAATATCATAGAGCAACATAATGATAAAAAACTCGTTAAAACTCTCAAACTCTAAAAGTCTAAACCTATCAAAATAAATTCACAACTAATTGCAAATTCACAATAGATTTTTTTCTTTTGCCATAAACTTTTTAATAACATTCCCTCGTGATATGATTTTCAATAAATTTTTCTGTCATAAAATAAGTTTAATAGGGAAAAATTAAAATTAATTAGCTAGTTAATTAAGGCCAAGAAGTGATGATCTGTTTCTAAACTACAAATACGTAATGGTACTTAGATCAGAAAATTAAAGACATTAGTATTATGTTAACTTAAACTACTAGTAACTGCTCTATTTGAATACTTAAACTAAACATTAAAATCTTTTAAATATTATAGTAAAAAATTTATTTAACCTATTCTGTCAGTTTTGGGTTACTGAAAGTTAGGTTTTAAACATTTGAAATTGTTATCATGTGAATTGAATTATGCGTGTAAAAAAGTATCCGTTTTAACAAACTCATCATGTTGGTTGCAAGCTAAAAAGATATTTTACGAGTTTAGTCTGTAACCCATGTTACTATAGAATGGATTTATTTTTTTTTTTGTTTTTTAAAGCACTATTTTTTCAAAAAAATTTTTTTAAAGCTGGTCACCTTTATAAGTTGAAGAATTAAATCAATTTCTTTTGGAAGAAAAATTTTAAGCTTTTCTATTCAGGAACTAAAACCTCCGCTGCGTGACAATTAAGAATCAAAATAATAAGAAACAAAAAAAAAAAACAATTTCCAAGATACTCTTAAACTAGATATTATGTAACAAATTTAAAAATAGATTTTTCGAATCATTTTGAAAATTTTTCGTTTTTTTTTCGATTTTCCATTATTTTAAAAAGATAATTTGTAGATACATAAGTTCACCAAGCATGTCTGTGTAAACAATAGTATGAAATATGAATAGATTGTATACAGATATTATATACGGTACGGGCGTTTGTTATTTCTTTGGAAATGAAATTCTAAAACATTGACGGTTCTTCCATCAACGCAAAGCAGAAATGAAAAAATTTAGATTTTTAATTTTTGTTTTCTAATTATTAAAATATGATGACAGCAATAATGACTTATTTTTTAATTTAACTTTTGAAATATACGAGTACGGTCACGCATCACAGACATATCGTCTTAGTATTATAATTTGTAAACATCATATGATAGCGGTCAAATATTATTAAAAAGTAAAAAAAAGAAAAATTATTAACATGTGTCGATTGGATTGGACACAATATGATAATTGAAACTAGAGACTGGTATCCTTAAGCTCGTGTGTGTTTTCATGTATTTGAAAATTTTTGGATTGGAAGTGGGAACTGACGGATGATTTCATTTATCGAAGGTTAGATATGTTAGGTTTTTTACAAATAAAATTTTTTTCTTGGAAGTTTTTACTCACAAGGCACCAAAAAGTGCGAACTTAAAAATTTGCTTACTTTGTAACACATGGAAACAGATGATGTTAAAATATGAATTTAGATCCATTTAAATGTGTATTTTATATATGAATTTTAACATTTCAGAAAACCGTTCTGTTAACTTGTTTTGTTATCAATTTATGTCGTCACTTTGGAACTCTTCATAGTTTGATCTGTTTTCGGAAATTATGAAACAAAGGGAAAAAATCTCAACTGCAAAAATAATTTTGTAGACTGAGTTTTTAAATTTTTTTAAAGTTAGGTGGGTTTTCGTTTACTGAGGTCTAGAATAATTTTAGCTTGAGGTACGTTTAAAAATACACGCTACATACACTGAAAATATAGATCGTTTAAAATATTTTCGAAAATTCAATCTGCCATAAAGAAAGGCATTGTTGCTGCCTCATGAAGTTTTTTTTTTTAAATTTAAAAATCAAAAAAATTTTATAATGGCAATTCGTCAAATTTTGTTAAAATTTCCTTATTTTCCAGTAAATTGGAAAGCGAAAAGTATTGGGATACAATTTTATAAACAATGTCATTTCTGTGTTTTTCGAACGACTGATTATTTAGAAGTTAAGTTTTTTTTTTGTAGACTGCGTAAACAAAAAAAACTTAACTTTTTAAAAAGTTTCTGCATACTGTTTAACGTTCCGACTTAGAAATTTAAGTTCTAATGCAGAACTTTCAGGGCAGCGTGCATAAACGAAAACTCAATATTAGCTTTCATTTATTCGGAAAACTATTCCCATCTCTAGTTTGTTCATGATGACTTTTAAATATAGAAAAAATGGGACATTAATGAAAAAATTATTATTTTTTGAGATTTTTTTGTTATCTAACAATTTAGAATTCATATAATAAAATGTAAAATTTTTTAATAAATATCAAAAATTAAAGTTAATTAACTTGGTAATTTTTTCAATTTTTTCTTCTGTTTTAGTATTGTTTCAGTAATTTTATTAAAATTACTGAATCTTTTTAGCTGCTTTTATTAAATTTTTAAAAATTTTTTGCTTGTTTAAATTAAAATTAAAAAATGAAAAAAGCGAAATTATAGCTTATAAAGTACGTTAATTAGTTTAATAAATTCGAACAACAAACTAAAAACGAGCTTAATTAATTTTTTTGCTTGAAGAGCGACTAATTTATACATTGGATTTTTTATACATATACACAATAAATATAGCTAAAATATTGCAAAGCAGTTTCAAGATCAAAAGTTTAATTTGTTGATTTTTGACAGGAAAAAAATTCTTTGGCCAAAGAAGTCAATTAAGTTAATAAGCAAGTTTGACTTTTCTCGGAATTTTGTAACATTAAAATTTGGGTATCTCCACTAAACTAATAAATCTCTTTTTAAAAGTCTTTGGGGACAATTGAATACCCTCTATAGCTGAAAATGAAAATATATGGAGCATGAGTTCAAATTGAATGATCGCTTTAGGTGCGTGACAATTAGATGTGACAGTTGGGAATAATAATTGATCCGTTTTTGATGCCGCAGTCTATATAGCAATCAATATATTATAATCCCTAGCTGATAGCTGTAAAATAAATTGTTCAATTTAAGTATGTAGTAACTATTCTTAATATACATATGAATAATACAGTTCTTAACGCTCATGATTTATGAGGCATTATATAATATTTTGCATGTATATACATATGTATATATTTTAAATTATAAACAAAATTAAAATTGTCACCTATTACCGTAATTTTCAAAATTTATTAGAAGTCCCAAATTTAGATTTTTAATATACTAAAAACTGTCTATATTTAATTTTATTATTACTTAAACAAAATTTATTATAAAATAAAAAAATAAAAATAAATTTTAATTTTGAGATTAAATCATTATTATTTAATAATTCTTTTTATATAAAATATATATGGACACGTAATAAATGAAAATTGCTATTAGAAGATCAACTATAAATTCTCTAAATGTTAAACAAATCTGTCATAAAATTCTTATGAACCCGCCTTCTCTCTTTTCCAGCTCCTATTCAAATTTCTCGTACACTTTATAAATATGTCAAATGACATAAAAATAGCAGTTACTTTGATATACTCGTATTATTTGTTCATTTTTTAAAGTGATTTCATCTGGTTATTAACAGGTCATTTTTCAAAGTAAATTTAAATACAAAATTTTTTTCTTATTTGAGTGAATATATGTATGTACATATTACACAAGAGACTAGATTTTTCTGATTTATAAGCATTTTTGATTTTCTCACTTCCAGCTTTTTTACTAAAAAGTTGTTATTTTCTTTTTATTTTTAATGTTGTTGTTTCAGAATTAGGTTAGATTTTTTTTTAACTTCGTTAATTAAATGTATAGGAAAGCAAAAATGTATTACGAACCTACACAAAATTAATATGTACATCAGAAATTAACACAGTTTTTGGTGTAGCATAATAAAAGCAAGGCTTGGGTTTATAATACATTTAGTTTCAATTTATTATTTAGGTCAACAAAGCATTTCACAGGTGCTAAAATTTTTTAATTTTAGTTCAATTAAGTTCATAGTGAGCTTTAAACAATTGCTCTTTTCTTTGTTGCAAACTGAAGAAAAATCTCAAATAATGAAATGTGGTGGATATCGTTTAATAAAATCAGGAATAGTCTCAAAACTTAGTGCAGTAACCTGTTTTCGTTTAGTTTAGAAAATTGCTTAATTCACAATAGTATCGTAATTGTCCTTTAGTGAAAATTATTAATAAAAGTTTTGTTTTTTTTTTCCAAAATTATAAGGTTTCATCAAAAATTGTTGAAAATTTTTACCGTTTTCTTTTTGTAATTGTACGTAAATTTAATTTTAAAATAATTACATGTTTGCTAGAAACCGTAATAGTCAAAGCCATAGCATGGGATTATTATTTTAGAAGTTTGGAGTTTTTAAGACATTTGCATACAATATTTTAATATGGTGACATAAATAAGAGAAGATCACAGTTACCTATAGTGCACTGGACATGTCATTTCAATTCACGGTATTAAGCACATCAAGTCATTTCACAAATTAACATTTTGTTTAGGCGTACAGTTTCCATTATTATTTTTCTTATTAGTGGCTTTTATTTTAATTTAAAAATTTAACGTAAAGAGAAAAAAGAACTTTTTTTTTTCTTCAAAACTTAAAAGTTAAGAAACAAATTAAGGTTTAAAAGTTTTTTTTTTCTCAGTTATTGATCGTTTTTCCTTCTTTTATAAGTTAGTTCATAGCAGATTATGAACTTTGTAAACAGAAGCACATGTAAAGTTTTTTAACCAGATTTGTTTTGTTTTACTATAGCAGTATTACTACATATACTTATATATACATATACGCTTGTTTAAGACAAGTAATAATGTGTAATAAAAACGTTGGATAGGTTTTCTTGCTCGAATAAATAGTGTATTCTTGATCTACGGTTAAAACTACTAATAATTTTTATAAGCTACAAAGAAATGAGAATATTTGAAAACAGAGCACACGCTAAATAACATGGTCTAAGTTAATTATAATCAATTAAATTAATTTAAATATTGTGACGTCAAGAATTAAATGCTAGACTTTTGATAGATTGTATCAAAATTTCGTAAGACAATGGAAATTACGCATAAAATGAAACCCTCATTCACAAAAATGAAATATCTAATGTAAGATTACAAGTTAAAACATAAGGTAACGTTATAAATTTATGAGCTGAAAAAAATTTGATAAATACGAATACGTACAGTAACATGAATTATTCCCTCGTTTATAACAATGAGAAACATAGTGGTCTAAGACATTATATACTTATTTTATACGCTCAGAAGTCATGATTAAGTCCTGTCTGTATACCTCTCTGTTTGTTTGCACATCTACATGTATTCGACATGTATAAAGAAGTAACATTTTGATGAACTTTTGTAGCAGGCTTAGGAGTGAATTTTTACTAGGAACAACTTTTACGCTTTTGACAATATCTAGCACAATAAGGAAGATCATCTTAAAATATGCTTCACTTTTGTTTATTGATAGAAAGAGTTATACTGGAATTTTTCGAAAAATGAAGTACAAGAGACTGGATCGAATTTGCGTGAAAAGGTATATTGTAAGTTGAGAAAACGGACCGAAAAAAATTTTATATTTTTTGTGAACATCAGGTTTCACGAACCGGAAAATTATTTTGTGTCCATATGACGGAGTTTATATAACGATTCATGCATTTTCTTGAAATTTTTTAATTAACCTTAAATATAAATTTGGTTGCAAACAAATAAAAACGACTAATATTGACAGGGAAAACGGAATAAATTATATTAGATTTGAAGAGCTCAATTTAATCCATAGGTAATTAATCAAACTTTATAGAATGTGTAAATAATAAATAAGAACAGCTCACATTACGAATTTTAAAATTTATTTACTCTCACTTTTTAGCAAAAACCAGAAATCGTTTAAAATCAAAATAAAGTCAACCGAATCATTTAAATTTAAAATTCAGTCAATAATAATAAAATTATTTTTTTTTGCTTATTTAATGTAAGCTGGCCAAAAAAATTGTATTTCTTCATTATTGGAAAGATTTTTTATTAACACCAAATTTATGTAGATTTTTATTACAATTTTCTACAATACTTGAGATTCTTAGTGATTTGAAACGCAGAATTCAATTAAGAAATTCAAAAATTTTGAAATAAAAAATAAAAATTGCAATAAAATATTCACAAATTATCACCATTACCTTATAAAATAATTGAATTACTTATTTATTACCGAAAGTAATTTTTATTATTGTTTTTCATTTTTTCTCTTTTTGAAAAGCTCATAAATATTTCAAAAATTACAAATCAGGTGAACTCAGGTGATAAGAAATCTTTGACGGCGAACAATACAATTTTTTTTTGTTTTGTAAATTTTGAAAAAAAAAAAAATAAAAACTAATTTTTTTTTAGAAAAATGATGTCATCTAAAATTAAAAGTCAATTAACTTGGTCACATAAAAAATTTTAAACTCATGGAAACCAACACTTATGTATATTATAGAGTGTAGAGTAATTTAAAAGTACAAATTTTTGTTGAGAAGTACACGTATGTCGTGCAATGTACGCATATGCATGTATTTGTTATTTTTGGTGAATAGCAATTGTGATTGAAAAAAGTATTGGTGAAAAAGATAAGCAAACAGTTTTCTGCATAATGTGCCACATTATTTTTCAGTTGAAAATTGAATATTACAGATTAAATTGAATTGTGCTTAATTCAAAAAAAGTATAAAATAAATAACAATTCTAAAAATATTTTAATTACGAAATTGGAATTAAGTCGTTTTTGTAAAAGTAAATGGATATATGTATATTGGCCATATGTATATATTCTAAGGAATCTGCAACATCAATCGAAAAATGAATCTGGTTTGTAATATGACACATTTTTTTTGACAATGTAACTCTAGGACTTGAATTATAGCTTAAGGTGTAATTAATAAAAACGATGTTTTGACATAATGCTATAAATATGGATTCAAATTATTAAATTACGTATGTTAATTAGGCTAAGCAAAATTTTGTGAACCCCAGAATTTGTTAGGTGAAATCTTAGCGTAATATCAATTTTCAAAAAAGCTTGAATCTATTTAATTAACACATAACGTCAATTTTTACGTAAAAGGGGCAAATGGAAATTTTTTTTTGTAATAGAAGAAATACTTCCTAATCTTCCTGCATATACAGAATTGACAAACTGCTTTTGCTTCGGACTCAGTAATTTGTGAAAATTTTGCATTTTCACAATTTTAGGGAAACTGAACTTAATGAGAAATTTTTCTAGAGAAGTGATTTCTCAACCCAGATCTACTTTTATACAAAATTTCTTTATTTTATTTTAAAAAGGTGTGTAAACAGAAACGTGTCAAAAAGATTCAAAGCCGTTGCGTGTAAGAAATTTAATCATAATTTATTAAATGTCTACATTACTACAAGAAATGCAATATCACTCTGGTGGATAACAAATAAACAGCGGTTCATGAATTAACAAGCAGAAGAGTAGATGATTTTCTTTTTATACCCGTACGAACGTATGTCTAAATTTGCTTTACCGTTTGTAACGATAAGAGATAATGGTCTGAGTTATAGACTCAAGTTATTAGCATCTCAGTCGATTTAGCTTTGTCTGCCGGTCTGTCCGCCCGTCCGCTCGTCCGTCCCAACGATAACTCAAAAACTAATTGAGCTAAGTTCATCAAATTTTCACAAATGATTTATTATAGTTCTGTGGAAATTTTCCAAAACCCGATAAGTCGATTTTTGGCAAAATCGAGATATTAATGAAAATGGAATGGTAAATATGAGATCTTTGCTGCGACGAAGTCTCATAATTCAATGCAAGAGGTAAAGCGTTCGTTGGTGCATAAAACCATAACCCGGTAAAGTTTAATAAAACCATTTATCAACATCATACCGTTGCCAAAACCCGATATTTATCATATCGTTCTTTGGAATAAACCGTAAAACCATTTAACAGTCTTATACAAGTATGCCAAAACCCGATATGTCCCATACCGTAACGGTAAGAGATTGTTTTAACCAGCAAACAGAATGTTATATGTGGAACGAAACTGTGGCTGGACGGGGATCCCATGAACATGCTTCGTGCTTGTTTAAAAAAGTTATCTCATTACCCGAAACAATCAAGTATAATGTACTCTGATACATGTGGTGGCCAGAATAGAAATTTAAACATGACGGCCATGTAAATGACGGTAATACAAAAAACGAATGTTGAATACATCGAACAAAAATTCCTTGTACCTGGCCATACACATTTAGAATGCGATTCAGATCTCGCTCGCATTGAAAGGAGCAAAAAACCTGTGACGTGAGTATAATGTTATTGTGTAATGTTATATGATTGGTGCAATTTTGTTCGTACCGTCACAGGTAAAATTCCATTGAATGTGTCTCAAATGACACAAAACGATTTCAAGATATTTTCACATTTTTGTAAAACAATTCTTATAAAAAGAAAAAAGGAAACGATAATCCTGTGAATTGGCTTAAAATTAGGTGGATAAGAATCACCAAAAACTTGGGTAATGTTTATTTTAAATACCACTTGAAAGACGAAACGAACCTTAAAATAATAGATTTCTCAAGGACAATAATCTCATAAATTCAAAAAAAAGGCAGATTTATTGTTAATTTTACATTTAATTGACATTTAATTTCTTGTCACGAATTTTGTAAAAATTTTAAAGCCAATAATGATGCAAGTTGCAACTACTTGTCTTAAGAGGATGTTGATTTGCATGCATAGTACACAAATATATTATAAAAAAGGCTAATAATTGATAGCTTACTATTATTTTAATTAATAATAATACTATTTTATTTTTGAAATATGTATAAATACCTTTTTTGTTTGTTTTTTTATATTTAAAAAAAGTTATGGAAACGAAATTTCTTTTCTTTGTAAAAATTAAGTAATTTCATATTAACTTTTATAAAGCCTATTTTCGCATTTCCTATGATACTGATATGGTAGCTGGTTATTACCCAATTTGATTAAGATAATGGAAATATTTTATGATAAATCATTATTTTAAAATTTTTGAACTTCATATAAATTTTTGTTTGTTATTTTATGTTTTAAAAAATATTATGGAAAGAATAAATTTATGTTTTTTAATAAAAAATTTTTCTTGAACAATATCTTTTACAATGACGAAAATTATAAGAAAGAAATAGTTCTTTTAATAAAATTTTTTTTTCTTTTTGTGGTCATTTTTAAAAATATGAAGTATAATAACACAAACATAACGTTATAAAGACTATTATTTCTTTGAAAATCGTTTTTTGGCAGAGTATACTATTAAAATGGCCCACGTTACTTATAATTTGCCAAAACCCGATTGAGTTTTTCACCCCACCAATTTTATATTCCCAAAAGGTTGAAGCAACCTGAACACTATTTTAATATATTACTCTAATACTATATTACTCCAATAAAAAACCCCAGCTTACTAGCTCACTATTTTGTTTGAAAAATAAACATGAACGAAAAAGGGTTTTTTCTTAAAACTTTAAAATTGCGATACTGTAAAATTGCAAAAAAATACTTATCGGGTTTTGGATAATTTCCACAGAGTTAATCCAGAACCATATTTAATTGGTTATAATCGAGGTACTGATTCGGGTACCTGCTATGCAACTTCCAAATTTATTTGACTATATCTCAGAAACTATAAAATCTGTGTTATTGAAACTTCGCACAAGCAAATATATTAGTAAGGCCAATGTGTTTGGCAAAAGTCGTTGAAATTGCTTAGCTCCTACTGGTAGCTGACATATAGCTTAGCTCCTACTGGTAGCTGACATATAAAAGTTATTTGGCTATATCTTAAAAGCTGTTCAACCTATAGTACTGAAATTTAAAATAAAATGGCAGCTATATTCATTAAAAGTTGTTGAGATCTCGTGAGCAGTTGTGATAACTGCCTTACATTTCCAAAAGTTATTTGATATTATCTCAGAAATTATTGGAGTTATAATATAGAAATTTGGTGAAAAAAGTGCATTATTGGAGCTGTTATGTGTGATAAAAATTGTTGAAATATCTTGACTCCTTGTGGTAGCTGCCATACAACTTCAAAAGTAGTTTGACCATATCTTAAGAAATATTGAAAATACAGTACTGAAATTTTGCACAAAATAATATTGTAATATGGAAGCTTAATGTCATAGTCTGTCCCAAAGTCAGCTATGACATATTTACTCGTACACAGGATAACAAATTCGTACGGGTATCACAGAGGTGACACGGTCAACTCTATTTTCCCTCGGTTTATGTAATTTTAAAACTGTTTCATTTAAGAATAAAAGTAAAAACGGGGGAACGCTTTTATGACGGACGTTCTAACAATTGACCTTCATTCTTTTAAATTAAAGAAATGCTCTTATGAGGGAAAATTGTTAAAGAATCTCATACATATTCTTATCATTGTAATTAGTGATTGAATTTTACATGTGAAAAACACTTAATTACATAGGGAACGGTCAAAAGTTTTATAAATAATTACAATAAATATTTTTTAATTATAAACATTACTAATAAATATTTTTTTATAGTTTTGTTTACGACTTTAACAAATGTTTTTTTTTTTTATTTTTAAATGATTCATCGCAAACTTGGAACTTTATTATACCTCATCTACAATAGTTGGTAAAAGCACAAAATAATATTGGCTAGTACACAACACTTGTTGATTTTTAAATGTTCAATTGATTTTAATTATTTATTTCAAAATTATTCCTCTTATTATTTCTAAGAAAATTTATTTCTATGTATATGCCAGAATAAATCGCCTCGTTTCGGCAACGCATATTTCATAGATTATAGGTAATTGTTAGTCATAGCAAATTATTCATATGAAAAGTTTTGCATTGTTCCCGAGCATGATAATCAAAAAATAATTTTATATTGTCTAATATTAAAATATTCTTTATTTTTTACAGAAAATAATTAAGGCACTTGGACATACTTGGCATGAAGATCATTTTGTCTGTAATGGCATTTGTGAAAAACCTTTATCTGGTTCAACGTTCTACGAACGTGATGGTAAAGCATATTGTAAAGATGATTTTGAACAAATGTTTGCTGAAAAATGTTTTGGCTGTACCAAACCTATAACAGATAAAGCTGTTATTGCATTGGATGCTAAATGGCATAAAGATTGTTTCAAGTGCAAAGTAAGTTTTGTAATGTTTTATTAATAAAAAAAAAAAAAATAAAATTAATAAAAAAAATAAAATGATTGGATTCGGTTTATAAGTTGAATTTTATAATTTGTGAAAAAATTTGTTTTTTGTATATAATTCTGTCAGATTCTCCGACTTCGAAATTGAATTAATGTTAATGCTGAGCTAATTAGTTGAAATTAACTGTCTTCAAAGCAATATTTTATTCATGCTTTTGTTAAATTTCTGAAGGATGAATTTTCTTGTGAACTATTAGAAGACTCAAAAACAATAATTCTAAAACTTTTCCGAACATTGAATTTGGAAAATATGAAAAGAGTCGGCGAAAATTATTTGTTTTGATTAATTATTTTTTTACTTTTACAATTAAATAATATTCTTAAAGCAATCTTAAATTAACAAGATAAAATTTTCTAATTTCCTAACTTTGATTCTTTGCTTTAAAAATTTAAATATTTTATTAATTTTTGGTTTTTTTTCTCTTTTTTAGAAATGCGATAAAGCAATTACTTCAAATACGTTTGCAGTAGAGGATAATAAACCACTTTGTACTATTTGCGCTAATTAAACAAAAGGGTGATATAAAAGGGATGAAGTCTTTAATGGCTTAACGATCAACATTGAGAAATTTATTTTGATTTTTAGCTTTTTAAATTTAATATGTAACTAAAAAAATAAATTTTACTTAAAATACTACTACTTCAACTACTATTATTATTATTATTATTATCATAATTATACATATTATAATTAAAAAATATATATGAAATAATAAAAGAAAATAATATATTAAAGTTAAAAAGAATGTTTAAAGGAGTCCAAAGATGTAAAAAAGATATTTTGATGCACACATTCCAGGAGATTAAATTATTTTTTTTTTTATTTTTTTTTGCCTAATTTAGAAAAAGCGACTTTTTAATAATTATACACTAAATAGTTGTAAAGCAAACACGAAAAATGTTATATGAACGTGTATGTATATTTATATATTGTATACAATATATTCTATTAATAATTCTGTGACAAAAATAAATAATCGCTAAAGTCGACTTTAGCGAAAAATTAGACAACTATGTTTCTCGATATTCAAATCTATGTTCCAAAAAATTTTGGTGTCTCTATCATTTAGTTTAGCAAAGTTATTAAAATTTTTCCTAATGGCTAAAGTGTTAAATGAAATAATAGCATATGAAATAACCGTTAATATATAATTTTATCATTAAAATAATTTCAACGTAATTGGCTAAAATAGCTAAACTGTTTTTAAGCGTTTCTTTCAAAATTACATTGTATTCAAAATCGTTCCTGCTTTATATTCAAGGAATAATAAGCAAAACTTACTTTAGCTTTTATTGCCAATTGCAAAATTTAAAAACATATCGTCCTAATACTTTAAGCCTTACTTATATAAAAATAAAATTTTGTAACAAAAACTTAAATAAACTTTAGTATCTTGAACTTTTCCGAAACAATTTGGAAGAAGAGACAAAATGGCTTTTAATTAGCTTTTAAATAAACACAAAAAAATTTTTGAATGAAGGCTAAAGTCGTTTTAGTTGTACAAAATAGACAAAAATTAAAAAACCAATCTACAATCATAAGTAGAAGTAAATTCTGTCACCTAACAAACCGCTTTTGAATTTTAATCTTATAAATAACTTGTAGAAATTATAAAAAACAAGACAAAAAATTATGAAAATTTTTATGTTTATTCTTGTGAAACTGAGCAAAAATTAACTTTAGCGATTATTCCTTTTTGCCACAGAATTTATAAAAAAATTAAGTTTATTGTTGAAATTGAAAAATAAACATTTATTCGAATGTATATTTGTTATTGTTATAAATACATACATATGTACATACGTTATGTAAAGTATGTGCGAGTGCATTTATTTAATAATAAAAAAAATATATAAAATTTAATTTAAAAGCTTACTGGGTCTTTAGCAAAGAGGTTCAATTGGCGAACGATCGGATTCAAAACTTGTTTAACTTCTTTTTCAATAATAACGTGAAAATTTTCAAACAATTGTTTTAGAATTTGGTCTTTTGAATTTTGTGCCGTATCTTTTTGCTTAGATGTTCCAATTGAATCATCCTGTAATTGAATTATTATGTGAAATTTAATATAAAAAATGAAATAAAATAATAAATGAGAAAAATTATTGTGTGAATTTGTGAATTTTACATTTTTAAAATTATTAAAAATAAGATATTTTTGATAATGCAGTTCTAATTCAGTACTAGATTGCAGTTTGTAGGTTTAATAAGATCTGAAGAGATTTCAAAATTTAAGAATAATTAAACTTCTTTGTTTTCTGCGTTTATTAAAACCCAACATAGAATCGGATTTCCTTTTAATGTAATTGTAGCGATTCATAAAATGATAACTTCTTATCAACGCAAACATTTAGGTTCTTAAACGACTCTTTTTACACCTTTAACATTTTTAACGTAGAGTTTGTTAAAACCAAATGCTTAAGTCTAAAACAAATTATGAGCGAATACTAATCTTTTTAATTTGTGCACCATATATGAAAACTGTTTAGACCATAGAAGCATTTATTTTACGACAGTTTAATGAACTATAGTAGAATAGATTGTTTAATGAACTACAGTAGAATATACATTCTTACCCTCTCAGATTTAGTGCTTAAATTTTCCTTAGGTTCTGAGTTTGCTAATTCTGTTGATTTTTTCAATGCAATTTTCTTTTCCGGTGTTTCCTGCTTTTCTATTGACATTTCTTCCGTTTTACCCATTCCGATTTGCTTTGAAGTTGGTTGTCCTAAGTCTTCACTTTTATTTAATTTATTTTGTAAAATCTGATCTTGTCCATATAATTCGTTTGATATATCTATTAATTTTACGCCATTTGAGTATTTTTTTTTATTATTGAACCTATCTGTTACTACAGGTTTTTTATACATTTTATTTGATACGTTAATGTTTTTATTTAATTTACTGTTATACATTGAAAATCTATTGTCCTTTAATGTAATGTCCTTTCGAATTTCCTACAATACGCATATAACAATATTAAAATATTTTTTTCAAGATAATTTAATAATATGTTCTTACAGAAGTTGCAAATTTATGTGTTTTTGATTTTTTATTTTGCTGAATTATACTTGCATCTTTCAAAGTTCTTACAAAATTTTTTGTTTCTTTACATTCTAATAATATTTTCTTTAAAACAAATTATAAAAATTAAAAATTTTTAATTTTTTAAGAAATTTTTCAAATGTTTTTCAATAAAATGTCAAAAAACTAATTGCTTTAATTGATTAAGGTCAAGATTAGTGATGTTTAAATTTAATTTGGAATTTTAATTTTTAGATGACACACAAAATACCTTAATTATTTCGTCATTTTCTCTAAAAATTTTATTTTCAACACAAATATTGGTAGCTTCTATAATGCAGTCGATTAATGAACCCAATTTCTTCGGTTGTTCATCATATATGAAATATTTAACTTGCTTACTATATGTGCACAATGCTTGTTGCAGTAATCCGAATAAACCGCAAACTTTAATTAAATAATCCAAATTATCTCTTGAGTAACCCTTTTCATTTGTTACAAAAATAATTTCGTCTATCTGTGAAAGTTAAAAATAATAATTTTTTCAGTTACACATGGGAGAAGAAAGATTATTGATTTAAAATTAGATAAAAATTCAATAAATTCATTGATCAGAACAAAATATGTACGTACTTTGTGATTTTGTAAATATTCCCCTCTATTATGTATATCGGTATCGGCCGATAAACGATAATTTATCGGCAAAATTTTGTGTTTGTATTACCAACATTGTTTATCGGTAAATTTTATCGGAGTCGGGAAAGCTTTTTTTCCTGTATAGGAAACGTATTAGCTGGTATTATGAAAACGATAAATTGTCGGATTTTCACCGATTTAAAAGCGGGTACAAATTTTTAGACGACAGATTTTTTTTTTTGTAAAATCTTCATTTTATCAAGGAAACTGGTGTAATTAATTGCTTTTTTAAAATGTAAGCATTTTTTCTAAATTATTTTCTTTCAAAATGTTATTCATATATTTTATTTAGGAGTAAAATCGTAAGCAACAAAAAACAAATTGCGCGGTTAGTAGAAAAAATGGAAGAGGACTTAAACCTGGCAAGGAATGATAATCTGAAATTCTGGATAAACCTAAAAAATGTGTACATATTATATAAATAATAAAATAAAATAGGTACCTAAACATACATTTTGTTGTCTAAATCCAATGGATTAGTTGAATCTCTTATATGTCGTCTTTGAATAGCTTGCGTTTCTTCACTTACTACCGTTTCTTCACTTTCAAAATATAATGCACGCGACATTTTCCCGATATATGTATATTTTTATTTTACAAATTTAACAGAAAATAATTTGCTTACAACAACTTTTTAGCACATCAAAACCAAATTCAAAATAGTTTTAAAAATTTTTTGAAAATAACTTTTGAAAGAAAACAAATGTCATTAGAAAAAAAAAAACTTTTTCTCCAATTTACAAAAACAAAAATTTGTATGAAAAAGCTTCTTTAATCGGTTGAAATATTTTTATCGGTATCGGTTCATAATACAGAAGAAACTTAAAACCGATTAGAACTGCCGATAATATATCGGCCGATACCGGTGTTCATAATAGAGGGGATTACTCTTATTATCAGCAAAAGAACAATGTTCCATATTCCTAGAGCTTGGTCAAACATTTTTATACAATTATCATTGATATAGAGAATTTAAGTAAAAGTATATAACCAAAAATGTCACCATTTTGTGTTAGTAATAAGTTAAATTGTGTTGATGATTGTGTTACGTTATAATACCGGAACTCTAAAGTCTTTCAATTTCAACAACCGTCTTAATTTTTCCCTATGTCACGATAAACCGAGTTTTGAAATATTTAAAGTTATCTTTTAGAATTGTTTAGCAAGAACCCCATTTTTTTTTAAGTCATTTTGTAAATACCTACTTCCATTATATATCTGAACTATAATTAGGTACATAAGTCTCACATTTCAGGCAACTTAGCTTTTTTCAAATTATAAAGCAGTGTTATATGACAGCTACCCGAACCCGTTTCCCAAATTTCTCCAACAAAAATATCAGCCATCCTTGGAAGAAAAGAAACAATTTGAGAGCTTAGTAGGGTCTGATTTTTTCGTTTTTGAATTATCATGTGATCTAACAGACGTACGGACATGTCTGAATCAAAACAGAATTTTACATTGCGAAAGAATATATGTATATATACATTTTCATAATGTAGATGACTCCTTTAAGCGGTTACAAACTCCATACCAGAATAATTATAGCCCTCACTGCAAGAACAAAATCTTAACAAGAGTATTGTATTTTAATATAATTTGATTAATCTATCTATCAATATGACGTGCTCATGCAATTTCGTGTAATTGATATTTTATTCACTTGTCGATTTAATTACTATATACAAGGCTTGCTATAACTTTTATGTTGTTCACTTACCGTTCTGTTTATTTGGTATAAGTAATTTCTTGTAAATCTTGTAGAAAATTCATTAGCAATTATTTCACTCTTCTTCCTGCCTTCATCGCTATCTGGTACAATCATCATTTTTAACCGGTTTCTGCGTAATTGGTTACAAAATATACTATTTTCGTACTGTTTTCTTATTTTTCAAATTTTTTTTATAAATTAATAAATTTTTTTTTTTAAATTATAAATAGCTGAAAGCATAGAATTTTTTAAATAATAGAAGAATTTGAATTTTTTTTTGAATGAAAGTTTTTGCTAAGACTTTTGCAATGCTTTCGCTAATTAAAGCTATCAGGACTATAATTTATAGTTTAACAGCCTGTAACAGCTTCAAATTTCCTGTACTCTATCGAAAATTTGCAGAAAAATTTTAATAACATTCAGTTTCGAAAATTTTTCCAAAATTAATTTTTTTAATACACATTTGTCGCTATGTATACATACATACATATGTATAGATTTTAGTAGATTCTTACCTAATTTTTCCAATTGTACAAATTATTTCCTGTTGAAATTGGGTTAGTTTCGAAAAAAATATCGGAAGCATTGACTTTCGAAAATTTTTTTTTCTTTTTTCTGTTTTACGATATGTTCTTTTATCGTTACTTTTTACCATTTTGATGTCCTGGGTTTGAACTGTATAAATAAATATTATTTTCATTAATCAAATTAGAAAAATTGTATACACCGAATAAGAAAACAATGAAAAGCCCCTGTTGCAATATTTTGTTCATGTTGCAAATTGTTTTTTCATTACTTTCCTCGGAGCATATGGCAGTGAGCATTTCCAATTAAATTTCCAATAATTTTAATCGTAAATATTTAAAATCATGTTATTACCGACATCTGTTCCATGTATTGCATATTTGGAAGTTTTTTTGAGACTCTTTGTAGAATATTCTGGAGGCATTGAATCAACCTGAAATAATAATATCAAGAAATGTGTAATTACTATAAAAAATATTTTATAAAATAAAAATTTTATGTTTGAGTTGTTTCTTTTTTTCAAATAATGTTTGACAGTTTTTTAACAAAAAAAATTGGATGATTAAATTTTTGTCTAATTTTGTCAAGTTACCATAGTTTTTTTATTTAGATGTGATTTTGATCGATTTTCTTTTTGTTCAAAAATTATTTTTGTTTCGGAAAAAAATTTATTTTCCGAAACTTCCACATCATCATCTGTTGAGACTTTAAAGTCATGATTTCTGTGCAACACATTCGTCTTTCCTTCCGGAATCTGAAACAAATTTGATTTTTACTTTATAATTTTAGTTCATGTATTAAAATCAAATCAATTAGTGATCTAAAACAAACATTTTCTTATTCCTTAAAATTATAGCTATGGGTTAAACTAAGAAACTAATACTCGAGCACACTTAAACTACAAATTTAAGAAATCTTAAATTTGTCTCTTAAAATACACCGTAATTTTCCTTTTTTATAATTGCTATTTTTACATTGCTTATGTATCATGTTACGTGCTGTAGAAAGTTATAAAAATAGAATTGTTGAATAAATGTTAAGTTACTAAAATCTTACGTTGGACAAATAAAATTGGAATGGAATAGAAAGATGATTAAAACTAAAATAACTGGAAAAAGTACCTTCGTTTTCACGACTCTCTCAAAATCGGATAAGGTATTTTCTCCAGTTTTATTTTCATCATCTTTTTCAATTTCCAGCCAACGTTTCCATTCTGTTTCTTTTCTGCCATATTCTTCTGTAAGAGTTTCTTCGTAAAAAGTCTTAAGCTCAGTACTTTTAATTTCAGTTTTTGTAGCAGAATCCGCTAAGAACTCTCCAACAATAGTTTTATTGTTTTCCTGTATATTTTTAGTGGGACTACATTTTTCCCTTTGTTTGGACATGTAATTTACTTTATTTTTAATTTTACTAGAAAAATAATTTTCAAAGTTTTCTTCAGTGCTTTCGTTGGAATCATAATTGTTAGACTTAATTGAAGTATCTGAAATAGCTGAGATAGATGAAAATATTCGTACATTTCCGATTTCAAAATCTTGAAGATTTTCTGTTTGGGTTTTTGATTTTCTATTTTCTTGTGCAAGATCTTGTGCAACATAATCTATTTTAGAATTAATTTGGCAGACTTCTTTTTTCTTATTTTCATTTTCGAAAGATAAGCCTATTTTACTTAAAAGTTCAACTGATTCTGAAGAGCTTTCTAAACTAATATGCAACTCATCAGCATCTTCTTTTGGTTGCAAATCTTTTTGGTCAGCATTTACTGTTGTTGTTGATTCTTTATACTCCGGCTGTTGTGTTATTGGATAAAAGGATTTGGTATTCGATTGATTTTCGTTTGTTTTCCTAACAATATATCTCTGCGTAAAATCATTTAGAAATTTTAAACGTAATTCGGATGCGTCCAAAGTTTTATCGTCAATATCATTTTCATGTTCAAAATTTTTAAATTCTTTTTCATTTTTTTTATTTAAATTCAGTGTAGATGTACTTCCACTTTCTTCGCTTCTACTAGAAGTTCGTTTTTGATTATCAGGTACTTGTGAGATTTCTTTTTGATTGAATTTAGATAAGTCAAACTGTTGAACAAAATTTCTCAAACAGTCAGATGATTGTTTATTCAAATGCTCTTTTCCAATATCTGCATCTAAAAGATTAAGTAAAAATTAAAATTATAAATAATTTAATTTCATCACGAAGAAAAGAATATTTAATAGACTTCGTTTTAATATTTTTAAAAATACAAAAAATCCATCAGAAAAAATTAAAAAAAATGAATGTGAAAGTAAATCTTTAGAATAATAAAAAGCCTGAACAACAACGCACATCTATTATAAAATTTCGGTGGGAAGAGAAAAGTGCTTGAAAACAAATTCAATTTATGTTGTAGATCACTTTTCACAGATTGCATTTTTAACATAACAATGAAGTATTGTGTTATTTTAAACTTAAGCATAAATGCAAAAATGCATAACGAAAATTCTCAAAATTTTTTTGTTATTTGCGGATGATTCTTGACAAGTGTTTGACGAAAATAAAAGTGATTTAAGTAACCTCAACCGATTGAAGAAAAATAAACTGATGCTAAATGTACCAAAATGAAAAGCAATTACAAATAATATTGTCTTCGATAATATACCTTTAGAAGAAGTAGACGAAATTAAACATCATGGTAATAATTGACAATAAATTAAACTTTAACAAGTAAAAACGTTTCAGTCGGTATAAACCGATTGAATTATACCCTGCACCTTTCGTTATTGTGCAGCAATTGCTCGAACCTGTGAAATTATTCTATAGAAAGTTCACGGATATGTCTGACCTATAATTGGACATCCGACTGCCAAGTTTCATGAATCTGACTTTATAATTTTTCCAAATATTTAAAATTAGCTTTTGGAGTTGTATGGCAAGAACCTGAACCTGTCAAACAATTCCATCAAAACTTCACAAATATATCTAATCTATAATCGGACACACAACTGCCAAGTTTCATGAATCTGACCAAGTTTCATGAATTTGAGTTATCGTGCGATCGGACGGACGGACGGACGGACGGACAGACGGACATGTCTAAATCGACGCAGAATTTTACGCTGAGCAAGAATATATATATATGTCCATACCGCAGATGACTCCTTCAAGTAGTTACAAACTCCATACCAAAGTTAATATACCCTTCACGTAGTGCAGGGTATAAAAACCATTTTGATTACGTATGTAAGGAAATGACAACAAAGATTTGCTTTATTTTTAAGATACGAGATCAACTCTTCAAATAACTTAATCAAAGTTAATAGCTCTGTCATTTTGAATATAATTCAATGGTGTAGACATTTTCTTTAGAAGAAAAATCGGAAACAAAGAATAGCGTCTAATTTTGAAATGAAGGCAAAAATGTTACGTGCGTATTTTTGCAGTTACTTTCGTTGAAGATGTGCACCATGACAAAGTTGTTGACGTTCTCAAATAAAGGTACCTATGTACATATATAAACTGTATTATTAAAACTCTTCATACCTGATTTGTGATCAAATTGCAAATTTGTGCAATTTTCAAGTACTTTATCTATTTCCGTGTCTGTCATTTTCCTTACATTGGAATTTGGAACAAGAATTGTTCCTACATTTAAATGATCACTTTCGGCTACTCGTATTTTGGCATTCAAATATTTTATAGTTGATAATGTTACCTCTGGAAGTCGAATTGGATTTGACATTTTCCGACATAAAGTCATTTGTTGCAATTTTTTATGATTTCTTTTTACACTTTGTATGATTCTTGTCAGTTTGTCGATTGGAACATGCTATAGAAAACATTAATTTATGCCTCGCAGTAAAAAATTTTAAAATATTTATACCTTAAAATCATAATTTAAATATGCAGGTGTTATATGATCGGGATCAATGAATTCATTGTTAGAAGCTGAAATATTCATTTGAATTAAACTATCCATTATATGGCACAATTTGGAATTTCAATATTTTTAAAAATAAAAAAATCTTCTATCCAACTTTTTTACATTAGTAAATAATATTTGACAGTTTTTTCTGGTATTCTATAACACTTTTATTATCTAAATTCAAAAAATAAAAAAGAATCTTATTTTCACAGCAAGTTATGTATTAAGTATATTTTCACAGAAATATTTTAATTATCAATGTTTCATCACACTATTAAGCACACTATGTTTGAAATTAATCAACCAACTGATTCAATTTTAACAAAGTTGAAGTTTTTGAATAATAAAATATAAATATGTATATATATTTATTTTTATATTGTTTGTTATGCTTTAATGTTAAAATTGGTGAAATATTGCAGCCCAACAGACCTGTCGCTTAGCAACGTATGTATATAAACAGATATAAACAGTATACTCGTAATTTTTTAGGATTGTCGCCGTTATACAAAAAAATACGGTAAAAAGTATGCAGCAAATAAATGTTAGCATAGAGTTTATGTATAAACTCATTTAATTATACCCTTCACCTTCGTGAAGGTATATTAACTTTGATATAGAGTTTGTAATAACTTGAAGAAGTCGAAGAAATCGTCTATGGACATACATATATATACATATATTCTTGGTCAGTGTAAAATTCTCCGTTGATTTAGACATGTCCTTCCGATCACTCAAAAAAGAATAAAGCAAACACGACCAAACTTTCACAAGTTGCTTCTTTTTTGCCAAACACTATTGTTATTGGACCAATTCTGCCAACGGATTTGGGTAGCTGCCATACAACTTAAAGAGTTTATTTTTAATATTTGAAGAACTGATAAACATATAAATATCAATATTTGTATATGTGTGTCCAATAACATTTTATATGTGCTATAAAAATTTCAATCAGCCATTCTGCACTGCTTCGGGTAGCTGCCATACAACTCCAAAAGCTAATTTTATATATTCGAACAATTAATAAAGCTAGATTCATGAAACTTGGCAGTCATGTGTCCAATTATGGGTTTGAGATATTTTCAAAGTTTTATGGAATGTCTTGATAGTTTCGGGTAGCTGCAACACAATTCCAAAAGTAAATTTTTAATATTTAGAAAAATAATAAAAATAGTTTATGAAATTTGGAATTATGTGCCCAATTATAGGTCACACATATCCTTGAAATTTTTTTTGGAATGGCTTGACAAGTTCGGATGACTACAGTATAACATAATAAGGTGAAACTATATATCCGTGAAGTTTTTGTGGAATGGTTTGACAGGTTCGAGTAACTGCCATACAAGCGCAAAATCTAATTCTAAATATTTCAAAAACAAGTCTTCATACTCAAATTCTCAAGGTGCAAGATATAATTTAATCGTTAGACTGAAACGTTTTTACTTGTTTTAATGTTTCATTTAACTATGCGTACCCATAAATTGTAATAGCTTTTATACTATTAAGTAGACCAAATACCGATTTCTTATTTTTTCGATTACCACAATAGCTTGCGTAATGCCTCATTTGATGCTCATAATTTGTATATACATAAGTATATACTGTACCGGGTACAACTTTGACACTTTAAAGATTCGGCACAATTATTGCCACCCCCCAAATTGCTATAGCGCTTTTCGAGTATTTATAATTATTAATCAGAAAAATTAACTGTGGATTCTAATTATTTGATATTTTTTTATTTTAATTATATTATATAATAAATTTAAATTGATTTCAAAATGTAAAAATTGCAGAATTTATTTTAAGTGCAGAATTTATTTATTGTAAAGTGCAGAATTTATTTTAAGCAAAATAATAGTGAAAATCATTAAGATTTTCAATATGTAAATTTAGTAATTTTTAATATTCCAGCGATATTTTTAATATAATTGTTGTACTTTCTAAATAAATGAATGTTTAATTTTTTATTTATATAAGAAAAATAAATATTTAAAAGTTATAAAATAGGGTTGTCATTAATTGATCAAATTTTCGCAGAATTCCTATCATTAACATGGGATGTAAACATACGAGTATAAACTATGAAAGTGCAATTATTGACGCCAACTACAAATTGTACATTTTGCAAATTTTTAAAAGAAATACATAAAGGGTTTTTCCAACATTTTTGTTTTGCCCTAAAAGGTTTTCCAAGAATTTGTACAAGATGCATAAAGTCTTTATTGAAAAACTAAGGAGTTCACATAGTACGAAAAATTACTTGATAGTATTTAAACAAAATTTACGAATAGATTTGACAAATCTCGGATTTAATACTACAAATGTTTTTTTAGATCACACTACATATGGTTATTTTTACAAAAGAATTTCTCTTAATTTTATTCACATATTTAATTTTACTTTGCATATTTTAGTTCGTTATTAATAATCTGAATGATAAACTTAAATTCCAATACAAAAATAATTTTCCTGCAATATTTTCTATTTTTAAAAAAAAAATTATATCAATAACTATACTAGTATTACTGCAAATATGGCAACTGCTGCATTTGGGTTTCAATAATTGTCCTATTGAGCTATGCCATAGGACTAGTATGTCAATAATTGTACATTTTGGTATTTACGCAAATAAACTTAATTTTTAATATTTTTATTTAACAGCTATTTGATAAATTTTAGTATATGATTATGAAAGAGTAATATCTTATTTATATTTTACCGATGTTAAAATTTTTATAATTTTTGCAAAGTTTTATGAGAAATATCGCTTAAGAGCGTCGATAATTGCATCCGTTGCGCTATATTTTGTTATTTTATCAAGAACAAAATAAACAAATAATTTGACGTATAAAAAAGATAACTATTTAAATAACATTTGAACGTATATGCAAAATTAGAATTATGAAAGTTTCTCCTATAATTAGGCAATTTTAAATTTTGTAATAGTAAATCGAAAATATCAAAGTATGCAAAATAGTATTCTGAATTAGAATTGAAAATGCAATTTGTTACAAACATATTTATGGGGTATAACCGCTAAACTGTTAATCTTGTATTTTTCATATATATCTATATCTTGCTACATTTACAGTTATTAATACTTTAGATGTAAACACGGATCAATATTGTCTATAAATCAATATGCAATTAAAGTCTACATGTATAATGCAGGAATGTTGACCTTTAAAAATACGAACTGAGTTTTAAATTTCTTTTTTATTTTTGATACTTTTAGTGGCACAATATTTTATTTTACCCTATACTAATAACGTAGTAACTGCTTTCTGAAAAAAAACATTGTTGTATTTAATTTTAGAAAGAATTTTATATATTTTCTAATTTATAGATTCGATATATTTCGTATTTTATAGATATGACTCATACTGACATTGATTCTACAGAAAAGTTTTCTCATAATTATAACACAATTATTTCGTTAAGCACGATGAACGATGCACGTAGCTTATTGTTCTCACAGAGAATTTCTGTCAAAAGATCAACAATAATGTCAGAAGAATACTTGAATAGTATTATTTAGTGCTGTGCCAACAAATTGGCACAAAATATGTTTATGACATTATTTTACAATAATGTATATTTTCATCAGATTCATAAATACTTTTATTATAATAAGTTTTGTTTTTTTACCGACCGTATTGTGTATACAATAGGTAAGTGATGTGATGGCAACAAATTTTGCAAATCGAGTTTTCGGTGGGAATGCACTTCTCCATAGTAAGGAAGTGTAAGTAAACTATTTTTAGCAACCTATCGGTCTGTCGGTCTGTGTGTGCACGCGTGTATCTCAAGTTCGGCTGAACCGATTTTGATGAAATTTTATATGTAAGTTTATTTCGACCATGGCACGGATTGATCAACTTTTGGGATATATCAGGCCTCGGGAACTACACTTTTTAGCGGGCCTGTTTTACATCTTTGACCATTTTGAAGAAAATATTCAACCGATTTACTTCAAATTTCATATACAAGCTCAGCTCAACCGTCCGCAAAACCTCCTAACTTTTGGAAGAAATCAGGTGTCACCAACTAGACGTTTACTACGGGCATACATTTATTAAATATACATTCTTGCGTTTATAAAGAGAAATAATCAACCGATTTCATTGAAATTTAATATTGAAATTCTTCGTATTAAAATAATGAACTAATAAATTTTTTGGAAAGATCAGGGCTCGAAAACTTATTTGCGGCCCGATTTTACATTTTTCACCATATCTACGGAACGAATTGATGAAATTTGTCGAAATGTGATATTTGAGTTCTGGTTGTTACCGAAACTAACTGGCGAGCATTTCAGGGAAATACTAAGAGCCAAATTTACATTTTTCTAGGTATGTTAACTATGAGCTCACTAATGTTCTAAAAATTGGAAAGAAGTATTTAACAAACATTTTTATAATATTCTGTAACACTTTCACTTAACTAGACAATACACATGGCGGTCGGTTACGTGCTGACCACATCAGATTTTTATTTAATTATTATTAAATTTTTCAATCTTATTATGAAGTAACGAAAAATATGCATTGTATCCGAAGTATTTAAAATATAAGTATACCACTATTTTAAATTAAATTGTATTAATTCATTAGCCAGAATTTGTTTTTTCAAGTTTCTACAATGCCAAACAGGCGATAAAATGACAAAATTGCTTTCGTAAAAGCAAAAAAGTCTTACTTTAGTGTTTGTCTGTTTGGGTCAAATTTTATAACTCAATTTTCAGTCACCTATTTTGCACACACAGTCAGCTCTCGATGACAATGCAATACTTTAACACTATTTAATCCTAATTATCCTTTGTTTATAAAATCCGACAGGTAGCGTTGAAAATAATTTTTATATGGTTGTAAGGAGAGAAAAAGAGGAAGATTGGCAAAGTGGAAGAAAAAGAGAGATGGGGAGCGAGGTAAAAGTAAAGTTGACATATAATTAGAGTTATTGCACCTGATGGTGCAGCAGGTCAATCTTGTCCAAGAAAAAATTTATTTTTTCTTTTTAAGTCCGAAAAAACATGGCTTTTTAAATTTTTTATTTTAGTAATATAATTTTTAAATTTCAATTCATGCTGCAAGAAAATTGATAAAACACAAAACAAGAATTATTTAATTTATAATATTTTTTTTATTTTTCATCAAAAGCAATTTAAATATAATTTAGAATTTTCTCTTTTTGATCAAATTTGTTTAAATCTTAAACAAATATACAAAATTATAAATATTAATTTAGTCCCAGCATTAGAGACATTAAAAAAAAGAAAACAATTTATTAATAAAAGTTAATGTCAGTGTATAAGAAAACAAAAATGTGATTATCACAAATATGTTTGTGCGTGTGTAAGTATACATACGTAAATTAAAATCGTCAAAACTTCTTACTCTCAAAATTTTTAATAAAGAAAAACGTAAGTTAATTTTGTTACTCAAAATATCCAAAACTCAAAATTGTTAATATTACTTCAATTGCGGTTAAATCAATTACTATAAATTTATTATTGTTGATTTTATTATATTAAAGTCACACACATATTGTGCTTTAAATAAAAGTAAACTTTAAATAGAAATTGGTTGTTGACCAAAGTAGTGTGCCATAGAAATTCAGATTCATAATTGGGTGTAAGAACAAGAAATGTGACTAAATTCGAAACCGTGAATAATTAAGATTTTAACGTGAATGTGAGTGTATTATTGTGTGTTATTTGTAGCAGTTTTTATAGGTAAGGCAATATAAACACAATCGATTTACTCAATTTAGTTTTGTCTAATTTTATATATTTACTTTCGAACCAATCTTAAAGGTTCGTCTTAAAGCATATATATGAAGATACTTATTTTTATCAACTCTCAAAGTTAAATTAAAAAAAAAATGTGTTGGTGACAGAAAAATATAAAAAATCATTTTTAATATTCCATTAAAATTTAAATTTTTATAGTGACATTTTTACATTTTAAATATAATCATAAATTGCTTCTTTTCACACAAATGAAAATTTTACATCACAACAATAGATTATTTAGGTCACCGTGCATTATTGGCCGAGTCTACAAATTACAGATCAATTTTTTTTTTATAATGTACGAAAAAAGCAAGTATCATTTCTGGGTTTCAATATAATCGAAAGTGATATAAGCAGTAAAAGGACGACTAAATTTATCCGATATTGAAATTGTTATATAATATTACCTTCCTATGTTATTTTTTGAATATGTATACGTATATGAATATCAATCCTCTCTACAGTATCATGTTAAAAAGACTAAGATTAAAAATATGAATTGTTTTCCATATACATATGTTTGAATTGCATGTGCTTTATCAAACATTAGCTATTGTTACAATTTGCTGAGATTGCAATTATTATTGTTGAAGGATTAAAGTACCTTTTATCGTAACAAAATTAACTTATGTTTTTTTTTACAATAAGTATGTTTGTATATAGATACGTGTAAATAACAAATTTTTAACTGTAAGTACTTTTATTCAATTAAAATTTTAAATTAAAATCGACTTGTTTTTTTATTAAGTTGTAATTTTTTGGAATTTTTATTTGAAATCTTCATATATGTAGTTATTTGATTATTTTTCTTTATAATTTTTATAACATTGTATTTTTAATTTTTATAGTATTTGTAATATTTTTAATTATGTAGTTGAAAAATAAATACTTTCACTCATTTTTAAAATTCGCATATACAATAATATTGAAAAAAAACAAGAAAACGACAATACAAAAAGTTTCATAATAACAATACGAGTACAAAGTCGTAAGAGATCCTAAAACTGTTCAAAAGAATATTTGACTTAAACTTATTTTTAATGAAAATTATACATATAATTCTTTTATTCTAAAATTATAAGTTCTTTAATATTTTAAAACTATACTTCTATGTGGGTGTACATTAGAAAATATGCATTTATTTATAATACATACATACATATCTGTATGTATACTTATGTATGCATAAGTAGATTTTAACCAAAAATATTTGAATAGAGACTATTTAAACTGTTGCTAATCGACGTAAAGATACCAGTTTCACTTCCGATTTGTGGTTGAGATTGTGGTCTAAAATGTGGCGGCGACGCAATTGGTCGATATAAAAATGCTCCACCATCAGATCGCTATATTTTTGAAAAATTATAAAGTAAAAAACAAAATTTAATAAATAAATTTTATTTGATTAGATCTGTTGATTTATTAGTAAAATAATTTTCAAAATTAGTGATATATAAAAGTTACTTTTTTTAGCCTTAACATACATATGTACATATTTAAACAATAATCAAAAAAAATTTAAAAATAAATTGAACAAAATTTTTAAATTAACAAGTAAAAGGGAATTTATTTAATAAGATAAACCACATATGTACATGTTTAATTACTTAAATAAGTAATAATTAAACTAACACCATCTGCCGGATGAAAATACAATGTGGGTACTCTATTAATCCAGTATAATATAAGGCTTTTATTAATCCATCAAAAAATGTAATAATTTCATATTATTAATGATAGATTAATTAAAAATTTAAAAATAGAATTTTAGAAACAGATTTTCTCTCAGAAATTTCAGACAGTGAAAAATATTCGGAATAGAAAATTAAAATTATAGTGAAGAAGCGAAGTAAAGTTCAAACAAAGTGAAGTAAAGTGCAAACACTTATATAAACCCGTAATTTCTAAGGTATCGAAAGATTATAAAAGAGTTGTCTGTTAAGTACTTCGAAATTTATTAAGAATCTTGTTGAAGCCCATCATTCTGTATGATTAACAATATTTTGAAATTTTCAAACTATTTAAAATAGTTTTAAAAAATTTTGTTTTACATGTAAAAGGCTTAATTTTGTAAAATATTTTTATTAAAGATTAAATTTTGGTTTTACATCATGACTTTAAACAATTTAATGAAATTTGAATTACGTTTTTAATTATTCAATTTATTTAAAACATTTAAAGGTTTTTAAATTTCAATCTCTTTACAAAATTTAAAATAAGAAAGTCATTCCATAAATAGCTTATAAGAAATTAAAATAGCAATAGAAGCAATAAAATGTTATCCAACTTATTGAAAATATAAAAGAAACATGTGTGATCATGTTTTGACATATTTTAGAAGAAATTCAGAAGTTATTTTCATATCATTCATGTAGGAAATGCAAAGAAAAATTTAGAATAGGTACTTATTTTTTAATTTCAATTATCTTGATTTTCCATTTTTTTTAAATGAAAATTTTGTTAAATTCCACCATATTTTTAAAATATTTTACGACATATTGTACGACATTTTGAATTTTTGAAAATATCAATCAACTAAAAAATTAATTTAATTCACTACGTAAGTTTTTAGTACCCATAATATTAGTTCGGTTCCATTTTAACTTCTTGTTTTTAAAATTCAAATGGGATCTGCTCTTGCCTGACTAACAAACTAGTACAAAAAACTGAACATTATCAAAATTTTAAGAATCGGTTTCATTTCTTAAGTTGGATAATCTGCAACACAACTGAAACAAACACTTCTAATCCCAACTTTAATACTTACTAAAATTACAACAGTGCACCCAGTAGTATCGTTGCAATTAACTAAAATATTTTATGGAAAAAAAAATAATTTATTTTTATATACACATCCACTATTAATAAATAAAACCAATTTAGAATTTAAAATATTTACAGTATTTTATATAGCACTTAAGTTAATACTATTGATTAATCTGATTGAATTTTTCAATTAATAAAATAAAATAAATTTTTATTTTTCTATATTAAAACTATTTTTAATTAATTTTTACTTCTAAAATATCACCTAATTCAATAATTTTATTCTACTTCTATATTTAAAATACTGGTGTTTGTTTTTTATTTTTAATTATTATGATTTAGAATATAATTTAAATAAACTCTTATTGACCCGGAAAAATTATTCTACCATCAGCTTTCACAGATTGCTTTGCAGGTTCAGGCTGAAATTAATACCAGAACGATTAAAATTAATATCCAACACCATTTTGGTTTCTTAAATATAAACGGTGCTCATTTTAATAATTACATACGTGCAGAATATTTACAAAGAAAAGTTATTTTATAATTTGTTATTATAACGTTTTGTGACACACACATTTTATGTAATCTTGTCTTATAATTTTAGTGCAATAATTAAAATTAAATTCAGTTTCAGTTTACTACCTTTCCAGGTTGAAGCGTAACATTTAATAATGTAGGATGTTGTTCCACAACCATAAATTCGACTTCCTTTGGTAAGTACCCATCTGCATAGACCTAAAATAAAAATATTAAAAATTATATTAAATAAATACTTCGTGTTGTTTTCAATAATAATAGTAATAAAAATGCTTCATGGGCAATTACCCATCATAGCTTTACCAAAGAAAGTCTGAAGCAAACATATCACGTTTTGATAAAATTAGTCTGATATTATTACTCTAAGACACCTGAATTAGATGCCGTATAAGTCTTAATTTTTGAAGTTTTTCGAACTTTATTTACCCAAAAACCACTCTAATATCACTTAGATATATTTGATTCACATAGTAGCTAGCTGGTATTTTAGAACGAATTATTTTTTTATTGATCCGAATTTTTTTTTAAACTACTAAATGACTTACAATTATTAAAGCGTATTTCCGTAATTTCATAACTACATGTGTATTTTTACAAAACTTACCTCTAATTTATATACGCCAGGTAGTAGTATTCTCCAAAATTCACCAAATTTAGTTGTTTGGAATCCAACATCGCGGCCTTTGACTTTTAATGATGCACGTTCAATTGGTGCACCATTGGGATCCATAACGAAACCTTGCACACCTCTATGTACTTCAGCTAAAAATTTTATCAGAGACTAAAAAATACATAAAAAAAATTAAATAATTTTAAATTTAAATTTGATTTAATATATCTATGTATAAAGTACCAATTGATTGTCTTCCCAATATTTTCTTAACTCATGTGCCGGTGGAAATTTACAGCAAGAAATTTCTAATGTAACCTCCATACACCCGTACCAAACATAATTATAATCTTGCATACCACCAGTTAGTGGATACCATGCAGCACCATTTGTAATTCCTTGCTCAAAGGCTGGTGTAGCTGATTTGCATGCGACACCTCGTGACATTTTTGCATGGTTATTAGCATATGTTAAAGATAAATGTTTGAAGACATCATCATCAGGTGTCAGTGATGGTGCTGAGGCATAACTTTGAAACACTGCACCAAGGGGACATGTTGAAAAAATAGGTAAAAATATTGGTAAGATAAATTGTGTAATTATAGAATCACACAGTAATTGAAATAATATTTCATTGAAGAAACGATGAAAAATATACCGTTTTGGAGAGTACTCACTCGCACATAGTGCCGATGATCTGCATATTCCTTTCAGCAGCCATATTGGTGGGAGGAAATGAGATGTTAATTTTATTTTTTGCTACTCTTTAGTGTTTTTTTCATTAAAACTCAAAACACAATAAGCAAAATTTCAAATTTGTTTCAAAACAAATATAAACGAGTTTTGGGAATTGTGTGTGCAAATAATTAAAAATAAAAAATTTTTGTTTTGACATTTAAACAAGAGCAATGAATGAGCTTGATAGATGAGAATGAAATTAACTCAAATTCTTACAAGAGCTATGGTAACGTTGGTGTTTAATAAATATGAAAAATATTGTGTGATTGGCAAAGTTAGAACTGGCGTTATGGAGTAGCTTTTCAAAATTATAGGATATTGGTGTTAAAATTTTACTACTCGAGATGCAAGAATCGGTGCATGAGAATTCAAAACTCACACTTGTTTCGGATAAATGTGTGTAAGTATACAAAAATTTGATTTTGTAAATTTTGTTCAAGTTGCCTTGTTCAATTTCAATACATATGTATACTTAAAAAACTAAATTTTCCTATAACAATATAATTATGTAATATATAAGTACAAATAATTTCTGGACTACAAGCATTCAATACAAATATTTTATTACATTTTATCCTCATTGACTACCCCAAATTTATTCTGATAATACTATTTTTCTCTGCAAAGTATGTATTACAACATTAAAAATACTGGTACAGAGGCAGAGCACAGAGAGAAAATCGAGATAAAAATAAAAACATCAATTGGAAAGCTGTGACTAACGCTTTCAGAGTATTCTTTTAGAAATTAAGTTACCGCGACAATCCATAATTAACTTTGTAATTTTGTTTTGCTAAATGGAGCAACAGTTACAATTATTACAATTTTCAAAATTTTGCAGTATGTTTCTTCTATACTTAAAATTGCTTTCAAATTACAAAAAAAAATACAGAAAAACAAAACTCAAACTGTCATATATTGTTATTTGTTATGAAATCTATAAAAACTTAAAAAACTCACGATGCAATAAAATGAACTAACTGAGATCATAACTCAGCTCGACATTAGTGTAACCAGAAATTTTCCATTTTAGTTCACTATACTTTACCATGAAAACATTTCTAAACTTTTTAACAATATTATGTGATTTTTATGCTTCTATAGTTGTTAATTGAGTCAGTGCAACTGCTTTTAAACAAAAAACAAATCAAAAAATAAACATTAAACATGGCAAAGACGTCATATTATATTTAACTTTCAATTATTTTACGTTTATTTCAGTATATTATAAACTAGTATATTAAGTTGAATGACCCCTTGCAAAACAAATGAAAATTGAAATTGCTGTTAAAATGTTTTGTAGTGAATTGAATAAAATAAATATCATGAGCTTGTATCATTTTTTCAACTAGCAGATTTAATAAATATATTTAGGCAGTTACTGTGTATGAAAAAATATATTAAAAAAAAAAATATTAAATAAATTTATACTTACTAGAATTTGGTGTATTATCATATGGATAACTAGCGACCAAAGCGCCACCATGCAAAGAACCACTTAAAACAAATTGGATTTTTGAAATCCACTCTTTGACAGCATCGGTTTCAGGTTGTCCCCTTTTATTATTTTGCTTAAAATAATCTGGAAAATTTCTATTTAAATCGAATCCTCTGGCATTATACCTAAAAACAAATTATGTAACGAATCAGTAAATTTTATTTACAAACGAAAATTTATTTGTTGTTAAAATAACGAATTTGATAAATTTGGCTATTAGTTTAGAGCTTCATTATTTTCCAATGCCACAATATTGACATTTAACATTTTAACAATTCATAAATGATTAAAAAATTGTTAGCTCTCTTTAAAAAATTTTGCTAATAAAATTTTTTATTTTTGCTAGGCATTTGCCCATTTCAATGAAAATTGCAAATTTTTTTTTAAAAATCCAAATGAGGTTTTCGGTGAAAAATGTGTATGTAATTACTTTTTTACTAGTTTTGTCAAATTTCAATAAAATCTTATTTGGGTTAAATTTGATTTACACTTGTCTTTATAGTCAGTCTTTTATAATCTAGTTTCTTGTTTCACAATCAAATGACCAAGAGCTCATTTTTCAAAAAAAATTAGAACAACCAGATATAATATGTTTATTTGTATACATGTATGTGTTGAAACGCATTGAATTAATAAATTGCGTACTTATGAGAAGAATAAAATGTGATAACAGGACTAATATAACGTTACGTTTGTAATTTAACGGTAATAATAAATTATAACTTACCTTCCTTGACCACCATCACATGATCCTTCTTTTGACACAGCGTAACCGTCTGGATTCATTGCTGGCAATATATGTATTCTAGTATTATCTAATAGCCATTTTATATATGGATCTGTATAATAACTAGTAACAAAATATTGTATCAAATGTAATAAAAGTTCTCTTCCAACCGGCTCGTTTCCATGTATATTACCAACGTATTTGACGTCAGGTTTGCCGATCATATGTTCATAAGGCGACGCTGATACTACCATTACCCATAGATCACGTCCTTGCACAGATTTACCAATAGAATATAAAGCTGTTAAATTAGGATACCTAGCACTGGTTGTTCTTAGAAATCTCGTTAACTCATCATGATCGTGATAAACAAAATCTAAATATTGTGCATCTGGTACATATGCTCGCGGTTCTTGCTGCTGGAACAAACTCTGTTGCTGTTGGTTGGCATCTAATTCGTTTGCACTTTGTCCAAAACAATTCCATACAAATAATACTAAAACTGGTAGTATAATTTTCCTAATAATCATATTTTAACTGAAAGTATAATGAAATTAAATGGTTTTAAATATCAAAAATTTAAACAAATATGTATGTATTAATATAAAAAAATGTTTAAATATGCAATTGTTTATCATTTGCTTAAAAATTAAAACTCAAGCGGAAATTAGTGTCAGTACAATGATCAGGTTTGTGAAGATGCTTTTAAAGTAGAAATCTTTTGCTAATGTATAGTTCTAAACAAATTATGTTCTTCAGGTTCGCTATCAGAAGTCCGATATCTCTGAAAATCTCAATATTTTTGTCAGTGTAGTTATCAAAAACGAAAATGGTTTATAGTAAAGATCCAGTTGCTGAGGCTTGAGATACCGCAAAAGTATTAATCAACACGTCTTATGACAAAGTAAGTATGTGCATCTATGAAGTGCAGAAAGGCCTTAAGTAGTGTAGTAAGGATATCTGACACATCACCGGATTATATCAAGAATTGTAAAAAAGTAAATGCGTTTAAAAGTAGTTTAAAATAAAGTTGGGTCAAACGAATGGTTTGTAATATAGCACTTTTCCCTTCAACAAGTGAAAATACTGCTTTTAAAAATAATCTGGCGCTGTACTGCATTATTGAAATTACTTTCATACATATATTTCAAAATTTCGAATATATTTCAAAAATTGCACACATTTAGGATGAACGATTTTGATGCGATTAGGATTCAGTCTTTGAAATAAAAAACAAATATATTTAAAAGGGTGTTAACATGCTCGATTTTAAGGGTTAATTGTGGCAGTTAAGAAAAATAATTATATTTTTTCATGGCGTGGAGTTTACCATTAGCTTTCTGCGTTTATAGAAATTTGAAAAGGGTTGCGGGTTCGAATGTATAAGGTGTCATTTCTAATGAGATAGGTCAAAATTTTCTCCTACAGAAATAGATTTCTAGTAAAGATCTATGTACATATGAAATTTCAGCATTCTCAAAGCCTTCAAAGATGTAGATGTTTTGTAAACATGTACACGGACGTATGAACGTACAAAATGAAACTAATAAGCACTTTTTTTTCAAAAATTCTTTGGAAAAGTGCTAAAAAACACATAAAAAAATTTTAGAAATTAAAAAAGCAATTTGGTTTTTAGAAAAATTAGTTTGTATAGATATTATATGTATACACAATTATTATATTAGATGAATTTTCTGAAATTAAACAATAAATAAATAATATAAAACAAACTCAGATTTAACGATTTGTATTAAAATCGTTTTAGGTAAAATTGAGAAGCAAGAGGTGCACTGACAAACTGGCAGACCGATAGACAAATAGACAGGCATATATGTAGGCAGTTTTTTAAAAATAATTGATTTACGTTTTCCTACCATAGAGGAATGCATTTCCATTGAAAACTCATAGAACCTCCCTTCCCTTATGGAATGCAATGCGATCTTGACAAAATCTTGAAAACAGAGTTACATTTTTAAAAGGTTGTTCTTAATTGAATTCTTGAATCAGAATTTGTTTAATCGGAATTGAAATGAAAACGCAAGTTGAATTATACTATTATGATAACTAAAGTAAACCTATATTATGTTTAACTTGTATAAAAGGTTTAATTTTTGTGCACTAGTAAACGCACCAGATATTTAGGCTACTGGACATAAAACCATAAAATTATTTTTTAATGCCATTGTATTTATAAATAACATTAATATGGAGGCCCAGATGCATAAAGATGCTTTCCTTTCGAAATTAATTTATCATTTAGAACGCATGGAAAGAAATTTACGTTTCTAAACTTTATTTATTCACAAAATCATAAACTTGTGTAAATGCATGAAAAATTATACTTCTGTTATATTAACTTAAATTAAATACAAACTGCAAAATTGGAGACAATTGCATAGTTTTGAGTATTTCAGATCCAATAAAATTGAAAAATGTAAATGAATATGAAACTATAAACAATTTTTACTAATTTCCTATAAAGTTTATTCGTATACACATAAATTAATTAATGCAAATACATACATATGTATGTAAACTAAATAATGTTCAGGTGTTTTGTACTTTCGAAATGCTGCGCTACATAAAACTTTGACCTAATAACTTTATTAAGCACCATTTTAACTTAATTTCCTGAATACAATAATTATCTCTTAAATATTTCCGTTCGAAATTATTGTAGTTATAATATTAAATTATTACTTAATTAAATTGATAAAAACAAATTTTGTGCAGAAAAAAATCAAAATTTTATAAATTTACTAAACTAACTGTAACACACAGCAATATGCGCAATTATACTAAACAATAATGAGAGCTGCTTCCATTAAACATTACGCGTAATGTTAAAATAATAAATAATGCAAATACAATTTTTATTAACTCTAATATGTTGTGATGTATGTAAAGGCTATTTCCGGAGCGAAAACATAATTATTATAGATTAATAATTTAACTGTAAAAACAAATAATGCGATCAGATGGCATGTAGAAGACAAAACCACCAGGTATTAAATGTATGTACCATCACAACAAAATTTATTTCACTTTTCTCTCATAAGAATAAATGTGATTCACACATTGATGACCATATTAAATTTTACAATAAACGCAAATATAATTTAAATCAAACACATGATCTTACATACTTATTTACATTCAAACATGAAAGCAAAACTATTTTGTAATAAAAATTAGATACGAGTATAAAATTTTTTAATATGCAATTAATTTATCGAACCATAAAAAACATTATAGGGTCTTGTTATTTTTCATTTTTAATATTGTGATCGTTGTTTGTGTATCTTTATTTGTTCTGTTTTTAATATTTTTGTAATTTTTTTAATCGTTCTAATATCTAGATCGAAAATTTGCGGGCAAATTAGTGTAAACACGATCTCAAAGTACTGTATAAAGTACTGTATATTTAAAGTTATAAGTATCTAAAATCACAAAGTCTTACGTAAAATCGAATAAGTCTTTTCAGAAACTATAAGTTTCTTTTTTCGAAAAGTATAACAGAATTGACTAATTTTGTGAATTTTTTTAAAACAAAAAATTTATGATTAGTTTAAGAAGTTTCGAATTAAAAGAAAGTAGCTCGTTGACGAGCAATCCCGGTTTTAACTTTTTTGGTAAGATGTTTAACTTTTGAAAGCCATCCAAGAGGTTAACTTTACAATTTGTTTTATTTTTCCATATAAATTATAAAAATGTAAGTAAGTTTTTAATATGTTGCTGTAACTGTGTAAATGCAAGAATCAAACAAAAGTTTAGAAAATCTTGCATAAAAATTAAGATTGATAAAACCAGTCTGTTTACTATTTAATTAGAATGTGCTAGAAAATTTTTATAAAACCTTGCAAACGTTTTTTATAAGTATTATACTTATCAATGAAAACAAGACAGATGCAGAAATCAATCCGTTGCCCTATATCAATGATATTATATCTTCAAATAACTAAATATGTAGATGCATAAATTATTATGGTATAGAAATTGTAATCCTATTCCCAGTATTACAAATGGTAAAAATAAATTGTAATTTATTGAAAAAAAAGACGTTTAATTAAAAATACTGCTATTTCAGTGGAAAATGTGAAATAATCACTCGAATAAGAAATTTTGTTAAAACTCACATGATTTGTGGAATCATCTTGTACATATTCCGCATGTACATTTAACTATATACTCAATATTTATAAGAATACGATGACAAAACTCAACGTACTCGTATAAATATTAGGAATAATAAATAAAACGAAACACCACGCGCATATCAACCTATTCTGGGGTCATCATAACATACGAAATAAAAATAAATTGTATGTATGGAATACTTTCACTATTGTTACGTTTGCCACAAACTTTTCCAAATCATTAGCAAAATATAATTTAAAAAAATAAATTTTTCTCCAATACAGAAATAACCACAGACTATTTGTATATTAATAAAAGAACATAATTCAATCACTGTAAATGGTGTCAATAACACCTACATACATCGTTTCATGTTCTTTAGAGAAAACACACAAGTACGAGTATATATACGACATAATTTGCAAGGTATATATATAAAGTTATGTTTATAAACATGTACATACTCAATGACGAGTGACTCGCAATGACTTGGTGTAGTATACACTAACGTTCATGGTATACTCGTAGTATTCGAATGTTGTTGAATTGCTTATGCACACATGTTATGTACGTGGTAAAATTTAGCATGTTTCTTTTAATTTTCAATTCTTTTGTTTCAATTTAGTTTTAAACATAATAACAATAACATATTATTTTATTCTTTCAATGAACTTGAATAAATAAAAATAAAATTTATGCACATTTGCAATTTGAAAATTTTAAACTTCTTACTTAAAGAATTCAATTCTAGTCATTTTTGATAACAATATATTTGTTTTTTCTAAACATTCTTTATAAATCTTCAATATGAAAACTGAAATTTTTAATATTCTTGTTTTTTGGCAAAAATTAATAACGTTATATTATTCGCAAATTGATAGCTCGCTACTTTCGCTAAAATACACTGAAAAACAGTGGTATACTACAAGATGTTTGGAGCTGTAGCTGTACTGATAAAATGACTTCACTATTTGCTCTTATTGCCCAAAATCAAGTACTAAAATATCCTATTTTCAATTTTGAATTTAAAATCTTCAAGCAAAAATCGGTAAAACTCACTATTCACTAAAATTTGAAAAAAAAAAATAGTTTAACTTAAATCAGTTTAATCACGAAAGCGAAATAAATCGGAGATCATTTTGACTCGATTTCACGTCACACAATAATATCATATTTGCAATTAAAAATAATTTGGAATATAATTAGAAATAAATTATACATGTAATCACAAGACAAGTAATAATTGACGATTATTTTCGAACATCAGAAAAATCACACATGAAATTTTAATGCCTCTAATACTAGAATTGTGGAAAAGCTTAAAATAATTAAGTTGGGTCAAACCACTGGTTTGTAATGCAGCACTTTTCTCTTCAACAAGTGAAAATACTTCTTTTAAAAACCATCTAGCTTTATGTGTATTAAATTATTAAAATAAAATTACTTACATTCATACACCATTATATTTTAAAAATTGCATACATTTAGAACGAGTTATGTATTAATTAACCGTTGAAATAAAGCAAAAAAAATTAAAAAGCCGTTAACATGATGCTAGAATTAAAAAGATAATTGCGTGAGCTAAGAAAAACAATTATATTTTTTAATGGTATGACAGGTTACCTTTCTGAATTTATAGAAATTTAGAAAAGCTTGCAGTTTCGAAAATTGAAGATGCCAAAAATTCAAATTTTACAATTACCAAGTGAGGCGATAACTTGAAAGGGAGTGGGAGTGGAAAAAAAATTTATCATTTTATATCCCCTCACAGTAGAAAACATAAGTTGCCACTTATTTTGCTTTTGTAAAATTTCAGAAGTTCTTATGGTTTATTTACGATTAATAGTCAAAAATTGGCAATTTTAGGATTTTGAGCTTTTATAAATTTCTTCTACAAAAATAAGTTTCTAGTAAAGATCTACTTATATGCATATTATATCAAATTTCATTTTCTAGTTCAGTCGGACGGACGGATATAGTGAAACTAATAAGCATTTTTTTTTTCAAAATTTTTTGAAAAAGTGCTAAAAACCGGTTTTTTTATTGTTTTGTATTAAACCATAACTCATAAATCTTTGAATAAATAATTATAATTTTCAAAAATAAGGTATGTGCATTAAAAAGTTCTCGGTTTGAATTTCTCAGTTATTCCAGCTGTTGCCATTTGTGCTTTCAACTTCACAGTTGAAGGTTTTTTGAAGCAAACTTTATTGTAAAAAGAGAGAAAATAACATAATCAACTCGCGAGAGCGGTTATGGCAGAATGAAAACATAATTCTTTTATAAGCAGTTAAACAATTTAACTAATTTCTGTATTTTGTAACATAAGTAACATTTTACTCGTAATGTTTTTTTTTTTTGCATTTTGTATTAAAGTGCTTCTCTTTCGCGCACCAAATTTTTAACGAAATTTTTTTTTATTTTTCGAAATATCAGTAGCATTCACATTTGACAATGATTTTAAAAGTAGTGTTAACTCGGTCTCCTGAATGAAAAACATTTTTGACTTCCAAATCCCTTTTGTCAATCTTACATATATCACGAATGTGACAAAATGATTTTTGTTTTCAAATTGTTGCTAGTCTAGGTAAATAAATTAGAGACTTTAAGTATTCAGTTTTAATCATGCGACCTTGAAGACTTTAATTAATTGTTATTTGTTTTAATTTCAATAAGTTGACAATTGCTGTCGCCATCTGATATGTATGTAGTGCCATTGGGTTACAAGTTTCATCGGAATAAATGTCATCCATATTTTTGAAGTAAAATTCACTGTTCTCATCCTGGCCGTTCATTTTTTTTTTAAAATAAATTCTGCGTAAAAATAATACCAAAAGCTAAATTTTTATAAATGTATTGGAATCCGCAAAGTTTTAGTTTCAGTTTGCACATCTTAAAAAGTAGCTCTTATGTTTGCAGCGCAATTCTGCAACAGAGCGTCTAGAAAATGGAATAAACAGTTCTGAAACAAAAATTTTGACACAATCTGATTTTGACATGTCATTTTCAAATTTATTGATAAGCTTAATATTCATATATGTACATATTATCTAGATACTTACATATCCTCGCAAGTTTTATACATAATGTTACAAATTTCTAACATCTACAATTTTTTTATTTAAAAAACCTTAAATTTCAAATATAAGGTCGGAAACAAAACTGGATATAGCATTGCATGTGATTATTCCATGCACATTCGACTATATCGAAGTTTCATTACATATTTCATTTTTTTGTTTTATGGTTTAATGTATGACATATTAGAAAAAAAATTTCAAGTAATTTACAAAGTAATAAATTTCAGTTTTTATTTACTAAAATATTATTACCGACCGTATTGTGTAAACAATAGGTAGGTGATGTGATGGCAACAAATTTTGCATATCGAGTTTTCGGTGGGAATGCACTTCTCCATAGTAGGGAAGTGTAAGTAAACTATTCTTACCTGTCGGTCCGTCGGTCTGTCGGTCTGTCGGTCTGTCGGTCTGTCGGTCTGTCGGTCTGTCGGTCTGTCGGTCTGTCGGTCTGTCGGTCTGTCGGTCTGTCGGTCTGTCGGTCTATCGGTCTGTCGGTCTGTGTGTGCATGCGTGTACCGATTTTGATGAAATTTTATAAGTAAGTTTATTTCCACCATGGTACGGATTGATCAACTTTTGGGATATATCAGGCCTCGGGAACTGCACTTTTTAGCGGGCCTGTTTTACATTTTTGAACATTTTGAAGAAAGTATTTAACCGATTTACTTGAAATTTCATATATAAGCTTTTCTCGACCGTCCGCAAAAATTCCTAACTTTCGGAAGAAATCAGGCATCAGCAACTGGACGTTTACTACGGGCCAAATATACATTTTTGCGTATATAAAGGGAAATAATTGACCGATTTAATTGAAATTTAATATTTGAATACCTCGTATTAAAACAATGAACATATAAATTTTTTGGAAAGATCAGGGCTCGAAAACTGATTTGCGGGTCGATTTTACATTTTTCACCATATCTACGGAACGAATTGATGGAATTTCTTGAAATTTGATATTTGAGTTCTGGTTGTTACCGAAACTTACTGGCGAGCATTTCAGGAAATTCGGGTAAGCGAAATTTTACTAAGAGCCAAATTTACATTTTTCTAGGTATATTAACTATAAGCTTACTAATGTCCTAAAAATTGAAAGGAAGTATTTAAAAGACATTTTTATAATATTCTGTAACCCTTTCACTTAACTAGATAATATACAATGCGGTCGGTTATGTGCTGACCACATCAGATTTTTTAAAATTGTATTCGCCTATTCACAAATATATTCCTTTAAAAAGTAGATGAAAAATGATAAGAAACTTTGATATTTTAGATATTTTTTGAATAAATTAAATTATTGTGATTAAATACTTGTGATTAAACATAAGCCGCTTAAGTTGCCTTATCACAACAAATTTATTCAAATTGCTATGAAAGAAGCAGCTGCATTGCATATTTTCATATTTCCAATATTCGATGGCATAAAAATATGTCGTATGCAAGAATTAACATTTAAAAAATAATCAAAAGATAATCATTTCATTAGACAGGCGTTTTACGATTTCTTCGACTGGTTGACGTAAAATGTTTCAAGAATAATAATAAACAAAAATTTTTTCTTGAAATGATCATTTTCGTAAAAAATTCGCAAAGTTCTTTCCCAATATCTCTCTGAAATCTGAAAAAATGAAAACAAAAGAAAACTGGTTGTATTCGTTATGTTGCGTTATTCAAAACGTTCTTTTTTTATAGCAAAGAATCACGTTTACAGTTAAATAAGTACCGGTAATTTTTTAGGAAAATATTTTTAATACAAAAAAAGAATTTTAACCCATTCATTTTCATTTCTTAATTCTTTTAAATGTACTTAAAAATTAACATAATTTTTAGCATATTTTAAACAAAATTGGAAAAAAATTGCTTTAATTAAAGATTAGTCCGTTCGTTCTTTAATTAGGTCATTAGTCCGTTCGTTCGTCGTCTTAAAAAACTTCTACGCCTCTAAGAGAGAAAATTTCTAAAAACTACCTTCTCTCCTCTATAATTAATGGTTTCTCAGTATATTACAAAAACAATTTTTCACCAAATTATTGTATCGAAATCATGAACGCTGCAAAATAGCGAATAACTTTTCCTAATACGAAGCAACATCAATAAATATTATAATGATGGAAAGGCCGTGAAATTACCTATAATCCTAATATAGTTTTTTGTTTTTAAATTTTTGATATCGTGTTCTTTTCTTTTATTGTTTTAACTAATAACAGACCAGATAGCAAACTTTTAGCATCAAACTACAAAACAAAATTTGAATGGACGATTTATTTTATTTGCAACAGTTTCACTATTTTTCTACAGTAACAAAAATTTGTGTTGAAACAATTTTCACAGTCAATTGTGCTAAGTCAAATCATGTTGTGACAAATCATAGCTGTTAGCCTTATGATTTGTCACATGTCATTTTATTTTCACTGTCGAATTTTAATGGGTTTTTTGACGTTGTGAATGTGGGAAAAATCGTTGTAATTTTTAAATTTTTTTTGTAGGAAAATCTAAATTAAAAATTGTATTTAGTGGGAAATTCAGAAATCTCAATATCGCAATACTGCTTAACTCACCTATTTAGTGTTCGATTTTAAACATTATGTTGACTCTTCTCTCAATTTTTGTTCTTATACTGAAAGTACGTAATAATTATTTTTGCATAGTATATAATTTTGGTATACTAACGAGAATAATTTCAGTAAAAACATAAAAAAAAAAACTATTTTCTCTGGTTGAAAAAAATGTGCTACTTTGCCAATCATTCTTTTTGCCGTAATTTTTAGCTAGTTAATTAAACCATTAAAGTGATTGAAATGCTGTTTGACAGATCTAAGCAATAGAACAACATCAAAACATTTTAGAACATTATAAAATAAAAGTTTTATTTTTCTTATCCAAGTTATTATTATTTTGTATTTATTTAACGTAAATCGGTTTTTTCATAATTTCAATAATCAAATTTGCACATCTCTTAATTCAATGATATTTATTTATTGGATGAGTCACAGAAATATTTAATTAAAAATGTGATAAGTGAGTAATTCATTGAGATTAAAGAGTTTTATTATCTCACTAGTGACAACGTATAGGCTTTCTGTATAAAATACAGGCTTGTGTGCATACAAATGTAACAAATGTTGTTATTATGTAAATTAGAGAAAACTGAATATGAAAACTATAATAAAAGATTTCAACCTTTTAAATTAAAGCGTAAATTTTTTGTGAAAATATTATTGTATATCAAATTTCATGATTCATTAAAAGCAATAAATAAATTGAAATTTTGCGAAAGTAAAGTTAAAACTCTGTTTTTTTGAGAATAGTTTTGAACGACAGTTTACACATTATTTTTATAATAAATATATACGCATATAGATACGTATTTGAGATTATTGTATACCCACAAATGGTAACTTTTTCATCAACTCACTCAATTTCATTAAATTTCTTTTTCCTTAAATTCTTATTAAATCAAAGGTTCAATGAGAAAACAAACACATTATTCCGAATAAAAATACCAACATCGTAAAATTAAAACTAAATGTGGGCGAATAAGATAAGAAAAGCATATTACAAAAAAAAAAAAAACAACGAAAAAAAAAAGAAAGTCAAGTACTAAATTTGGCATTTAAAAAACAAAACAATTATTATGCGATCTCTTCCTATGCTACACAGACTTGTATGTAATGGTTATAATGCATTTAACAATATATCGGGAGTAAATAAGTCATACAATTATATAAATTTTGGAAAATTAGGCACACAGTAACATCGCAAAATTTGAACACGATTGGAAATACAGTGCGTTTTACATGCTTGAGCCGCTTAAACTTAATTTGAGAGTGGAAGATTAAATTAACAATTTAACAATAAATACTGTTTTCTTTTAGAAATAGATATAGGACTATACATATATAACATGAATGATTAAACATAATACCGACAGAATTTTTAGTTGTTTAATTTTGAATTTAAAAATAAACGCAAAAGACTGCAAATTTGCAATATTTATAAATCCATGAATTACTCGTGGTCATTCTAAAGTATGTAAGTGGTCATAATTTTATTTCACATGCTTCAATTAATCTTGAATCCAATTGAGGAGCCGGTTCTTTGCACATTTAGCACAAGAACAATGATCGGAGTGGGAGGCAAAAAAAAAGAAAAATTTCAATTGCCGAAGGTGAAAGTTTAGGTTCAGAAAACAAAATCATTTGTTCACTATACGCATTTTATCAAATGTTTTTTAAATGTTAATAGAGACGTTATAATAGAGGTGTTATTGGGGCATTTATCATGTCAGGATTATACGAGAAGTCAAATTCAGCCAATTTAACCTTGACAACTGTGAAGCCTTATAGGTGAATTGCCAAAAATAAATAAACAAAAACCTAAATAACAAAAAAATCATATTTAATTTAAATAGAGAAAGACACGATAATTTTTGTGTTGCCTCTTTTGAGGCCGGTTGGTATTAAGAATAGTAAAGTACTGATCGTAAATAAAATTGCATACGTTCCGTTATACGAGTTGAAAACCAATTTTTCGTATACATGTACACATAAATCTATGTGGCCATGTTTAATCAAAGAATGCGTGTTTAGAAAAATTAAAAACGGCGTTAACATAATACGTAAATTAAGGGTTAACTGCGTGAGTCAAAGAAAATAATTATATTTTTTAATTGCATGGAATTTATCTTAACCTTCTGTATTTATAGAATTTTAGAAAAACTTAAAAGTTCCGAAAATATAAGGTGCGAAAATTTAAATTTTATAAATTTTCGTGAGACAATAGGAAGTAAAGGAAAAAAATTTTTTTAACGAAATCCAATATTTATAAAATACGGGTTTTAGCCATATTTTATTTTCAATATTAAATTATGCTATGCCACGGGAGAAGAAGTCCGACAACACTTTACTTACTTCAAAGATCTATTTCTGTGCAAAATTTTAGCTATCTATCTTAAAGAGTGCAGAAATTTTTCAAACGGGTCTACAGGCGGACGGACGAGCAGACATCACTGTTGAGGGAGAGAGATATCGATTTTAACAAGACCGGTATTAAAACTAAAATTTCAACACTAACACCTGTAGAGTTAAACTGTCAGTGTCATTTCAACAAACTTTTGAAATGGGTGGCCAAACAAAAATAATTGTGAACACAAGGAATACAGAAAATGTAGAAGAAGTGATAGGAAAATGTGCGGAAAAAAATTAAGCAGAATGTCCACCAAAAATATTATTATAGACTAAATTCTACCTTATAAAAACTCAATTTATTACGCTTTTATCTTGCGAAATAACATTCAAATAAGTAAATGTGACAATACCTAATTGGTACTTAATAGAATAAATTTTTATATTATCTATAAAGAATAATAATAAATGTATTGTAATGAATTTTTATTTTTATTCTTGAAATCTTTATTCCTTTTTAAAACTTTTCAGAATTAAGTAAGAAAATATAGAGTTGTCCACCTCAACCCTGTGATAGCACCGAATGTTTTTTTTTCCGAAACAAACGAATTTTTTTTTTTTGAAAGAGTTCCGAAACAGCTCTTTCGGGACTTTATTTTACTTTAGGTTAGTCCCCCGTGTTAAATTTGTTTAAGTGCAATTTCAGCACTAAACCTTTATAGTCTGTAAGACAGCTGTTGTTAGAAATTAGTGAATCATCATCATATTTTATTGAAATTAATTATAATATATAATTATTAATACTTTGAACATTATAACTAACGTATAATAAATCTATGAGATGGTGAAAGCATTTTTGTCTTCTATTTAAGTTTTTATAAAACGTTATACAAAGCCGATCAAATTTTATTAAAATAGTTACTTACTATTTACTTAAACTGGGCGCGAAAGAAAATAAGTTTTGTGCAATAAAAATTTCTTAAAATGTGGTTTGCCTTTTTGAGTTTAGTGTGACTGGGGCAGTCAGACATCTAAATGAACTCGGAATTCAATACTGATCAAAAAAAGCTTATCTATATATAATTCAGAAATCTATTTCTAAGCGTTACAAACCAAATGATATATTTATAATAAATGCCTACCCTTCGAACATTCATTCGTCCGAGTATACATAAATAAATAATGTAAAACAAATTTATTAAACATACGAGTACAAACATATTATTTTTCCTCAATAAAATTCCTCAATAAAATTATTTAAATCACGTATACTCGCAACGTAATCCATAATTAAATTACAAATTAATATATATGTACATATGTATATTAAATGAAGAATACAATTGTGTGTCATGCACATAATAATACATTTTTAACACTAATTTCCTTAATATTATTAAATATTAAAAAAATTTTATTGAAATTGCATAAAAAAATTGAGAAAATCAGTTTATCCTATAGTTTTATAAAAAAAACCACAACAAAGAAACCTTGAAGGGGTTGCATTTAACCTTAACCTTGACCTAATGTGCAGTCATAACACACGCTATCATATTAACAATACTATATATGTATCTATAATACAAAACTTTAGAAGAGATATTCACAATAGAAAAACGAAAAGCATAAGCAGCATTTTAATATATAATCATATGTATGTACATATGTATAGATATACAAATATATAATTAAACTATATACTCATAGAGAGCGCGTGCATCGTCTGTAATTATTATACATATTATTATATACTAGAAACATATAAATGACGCATATACACGAATATAAATATCTACGGTATGTACTCTTAAAAATTTTCCTGTTTCGCAACAGCACTTTCTCCTTATTTACATTTTATTTATAACATTATATTTCAGATTGTACATACATACGCAAACATTTGAAAAATGTGTAACCATTTTTGTGTATAGCACAATAAAAATTATATTGTACCCAGTTCTAGTTTTTATTTTTCCTATATAAATTTTTAATACTGTTATACTTTTATTCTTTTTATTTTTTATATAAAAAGTTTAGTTGTATAATTTTGCAGAATTCCTTTTTCAGATACAGAATTGAGGAAGCTGAATTTTCATTCTATGAGTATTCATGTAATATTTATGAATATACAAATGTATAAGTTTAAGTTTATAAGTATCTTTTAATATTAACGTACATTCAAGTATAGCTATGTATACTAATATCCTGTGTAACGTATATAAATGAGAAATACATACATATATATAATTGTTTAAATATTATTATGTGTATATATCTATATTACTTAAAAAAATAAAACAAAATAAATATGTATGTATGTATATAAATAGAAAAAAAATCAATGTTAAAGGAACAACATTTTTAGATTTTCACCTGAACTTGAAATGACGTCAAATGTGAAGGTTTTATGTATGTAGGTATGTATGTACATATTTTTTTTGCTCTTGAATTTTTGATGTGTTATACATGTGCTTGTTATCATTGTAATGATATAATATTAATTTTATATATGTGTATAAGAATTTTTGTAGGATTTATTTTAACTTTATAGTTTTTCGAAGGAAAAGAGTATAAGCCCAAAGGTTTCATAATCTTTTCTGTCAACATTTTTGTATAATGAAATATAATATTAAGGCAAAAAATTACTCGAAGATGACTGTAAAATAAAAACTTAAAGATTATTCAACATTGTTTTTTGACAGGAAAAAATTTTAAAAAGTCTAAAAGCTGTGAAATTTTTATTAATAAATATTAAAAAAAAATTCTTCTAAAATACTTGCTGACATAGTAATTTTAATTTTTATAAAAAAATTAGAAGATATTTAAATAACTTAATAATTTTTAAATATTTATGTAAGATAAAAATTTCATATGATGAAAAATGTGTATGTATAGAAACAATATACGCATCATATATATTAAAGTAAAGGAGATGCTGTATATTAAGATGTATTGTACATAATTTAGTTAAATCTATGTATTCGAAATTTTTCTTAAAATTATGGACTGTATGCTCCATTTAAGTTCAATTATTCAAATATCAATTTCAATTCTATGTGTGTAGAAGATGAAATCAGAAACTAAAACTGGAATTTTTCAATATTTTATTGACAAAAAGTGTAATTGTAAAGTGTAAAAAGATATTAACATTCTATTTTAAATCTTAATTGAAACCAGATCATATACTTTATCGAAAGTTGAATGAAAAGCAAATAAAACTGGTATATAAAATTAATTATTATAATAACGGTTTAACTATATATATTATAAACAAACATACAATAAATGGTATGTAATGCACACTGAACGGCTGAAAAATTGACGATTCATTTCGCATAAAAATTGAAATTGAATTGAAAACCTGTAAAAATTTCAGAAAATAACTTACTTAAATAACTTCAATGACCCACCTAAAATAAAAAGAAAAAACAAAAAAAAAAATTTTTTTTTTGTTTTGGTAAAGTACGCGTTTTTTAAAGCTGTACTTTTTAATTTCCAAATATTTGTTTTTGTTATTATTTTCTTTAAAGAAGAATTTTCTTTTATACTGCAACAAAGAAAAAAATATTCTTTTTGTCACTAGATTGAATGTATGTATGTAACTTTTTATAATTTTATTATATTATACACATTTATTATATGTAAGTATGGAAGTATGTGTACAAAAATTTTAAGCAAAATTATGGAGGTCACGGTAAAAATTCTTATATTTTCTTTTTTTGTTTTATTTTTTTTTTCCTTTTTTTTATATAATTATCGATTCTAATTTTATTAAGTTTAAATTTTATGATATTAAATTTTTTTTTATTGTAAATATTAAATAAAATATTTTTTTTTACCAATTAACGAAAATTAATTTAAGAAATTTTAAGTTTAATTCAAAACACCTAAAATATAACTCACTTTAAATAAAATATTTAATTATTTTATGCGTTTCTTTTAGTACACGCTTAAAAATAAAAAGCTCTCTTTTTAATTTTTTTTCTTATCCGGTTTTATTTTTGCAATACTCTCGCTCTGACCGTAACGTTCGAACGATAGATGTTGACTGAAAATTTTCAATCTCTATACTCTTACTATTAATATACTGGTGTGGTGACTACTGGTAGGGAAAAATTGTAATGGAAACAGAAGAAAAACTGAATAAGAGAAAAAAAATAAGAATACAAAAAATTAAAAATCAGTTGAATTTCTGCTAAAAAAAAAATTATTGAATTGTATGAAACCAGAGTAAAACATAAAAATGAAGAAGAAGAAACAATTGCAGGCTTAAATGTTAAAAATAATTAAAAAAAACTCTACCTTTAATTACAAATTATTGTTATATAAATGTACAAATATATATATAAATAAGTTTATAATTCAATTACAAATATAATTATATTTTACTTTTGTAACAATGCGATCAAAAGATAAAATGTTAAAAATTTATCTGAATTAAATCTTGACAAATCACTTAAAAAATTATTTAAGTGCATGAAAAATGCTTATTGTAAAAATACTCGTATTTTGTTTTTACAATATTATTACATTATTAACAATTCTAAATTAACTGAGCAGTTTTTTGAATTGTACAATTTTTATTTGTTTTTTGGAAAGCGTTTGAAAACTTTAAAAATTTTTAAAGTAAATTAAATTTCAAATTAAATTCATATTTATACAACATAAACAGTAACAGTCTTAAAATTTAGTCTTACTAAAATTGAAATCAATATTTGATATACAAGTTTCCTCAATGTAAAGGGCAGCTGCTACAAAATAAATAAAATATTAAATATTGAAAATATATTCTGATAATTTAATTTCAAACTTCCACTTAAACAAGTTGGTTCACAAAAATGAACAAATGTTGGTTTGTCGGAAGTTTTGGTCATGGGTTGAATTATAACAAATAGTATATAATTACATAATGTAATTATCATTGATTTATTTAATTAATCAAATAATAATCATCGGTGTTTTTACATCATAATCGCATTCAATGAGAATTTTACAAGATAAAAGAAACTGCAACAAAATACTTTTGGATTTTTGTTGTAAAATAAACATTTAACTCAAATTTATAGATAATTTGCATATATTTAGGAGAGTAAAAAAAATTTCAAGTTTTAATTCAGAATTTTTTTTTTGTTTTCAAGAAACTTAAAATTCAAATTGAAAATAATTAATCGTTTTATTAATTATCTAGCATTAATCATTTCATAAATATAACAAAGTTTTAAATTAAAGTCTTGAATATTTGAAATTTGTTTTTACTATAATATAATTCGTTATATACATAAGTACGATACAATTATCCATTTAATTTTAATTAAAATTTTTTAAAATAGCATTTGCTTTATATTTTCCCAAAAGTAAAACTAGATATGTAAGTATGATATGTATTCCAATTGAAAATTTTTTGATATATGATAAAGTACTATCTGAGAGATTCTAACCTTTTCTGATTTTTACTCATTCTTTATATTATTGAAGCCTAAGATTTATGAAGGCTTCTGAATTCCTTAATGTTTAATTTTCCAAATAATTAAAAATCTCATAAGACGATTTTGTAATAATTTTTGTATTTAATATTATGTAATTGTTGAAAATAATATTCTTTATCATTTTCTTAACAAAAAAAGACGTTTTCTTATGAATTTTCTTATAAATACTGTTACAAAATATACATTTCAAATTGATGTTTTAAAATTATCCCTTAAAACAAAAAAACATCCCTTAGAGCCATCTGAATAAAATATAAACTGCCCAAACCCAGACGTCCTGATTCTAGGGATATCGATACCACGTTTTTCTTTACCAGCTACTACAATTTCTTAAAGTAATTTGATTCAAAATTCAAAGCAGGACTGAAAAGTTGTAATTTTAGCCAAATAAATAACTGGCTTTTAAAAAAAAACCTAAATATATTGATAAACCAAAAATAGATTTAGAAATATCGCCATTATTTATTTAATTTCACATTGATATAAACACATTGTGAGGGGGGGGGGGGGGGATTTAGTTATGATGAAAGTACATTGGTATAACATTTTCAAACTATGAAATTAAGATTTGTTGTGGTGATAAATCACAAAAAAGAGAATATGACATTACAATACTGCTGAACATCCCAATTTATAATATAATTTTTATTATTGAAAAACTAGCTCTTAACTATTGAAACAAAATTGAAAAAAAAGTTTCATAATTTAAAATTAAATATCACATTTGCGAGGTTCTCTGATTCTCGGACTATGTATTAGTTTTTACCGTTTAAGTGCAACAAAGAGTAACCCATCGAATTCACTATTTATAACAAGGATCACGTGGCGAAAAAAATATATGGTAAAAAGTTTAATATAGGGAAAAATTGAAATTTGTGATTGTATATGAATCACTGATTTTCAAAACCTTAGAAAAAAGTTCCGAAGTTCCTCGAATCAATGTCTTTTTTTTTTAAATAATTGTAAATTCAAAATTCAATCCAAAATCTAGCTTTGTTGTATTAAATTTAAATTAACGTTTGATTGCAGGTACGATTTTAAGGTTCATCTTAATTTGATGGTTAATAGAGAATTCTATTATACCTTTTGTCATAATGTAAACTAGGGAGTTCAATAATCCTTTTGAAATCTTTATGTCACATTTGCGAGGTTCTCTGATTTACTTTTCTCTTTATCGTAATTTTGATATAGATTGTATTGTGGCCGTGCAGAGGCGTTTGCTTAGTTCTGATCTTCGTAGTATGATTTAGTCGAAGCCGCTTAGATTTCATAATCGCTTAGGTCAATTATGATAAGGACTCTACGTAGCATTAACTTTGTTTCATTATATTCTTAACTTATGCGACGCAATATTCCATCATAGTTTGGTAAACTTTTGGTTTAGGCTTTAAGTTACATATAATACATGGAACTCCCGCTGTTATAGTAATGTGAACAGTCGATAACTGATAACCACGTTTCTTACCTTAGTGACGTTTATAGGTTAAATTCAAGTTTCAATTTTTAAAAATATTATAAGTTTTGTAAAACCGTTTCCTTTTTCGCGATAATTTCTATAATTACAAATACATACACGATTTACAGGAGTTGAACCAAGTTTACAAAACAATTTTATAAAGGTTTTAACAGCAAATAAATCAAAATCGACTTAAAAGGAAAGAATTTTTCAAAATACTTAAAATAAGCATGAAACGTTCTGTGCTATGGAAGATGGCAGGAGTAACATGTTATATTTTTGGTTTATTTTTTTAATTTCCTATAAAAATGAAAGTGGCCAAGAACAAAAGACTTCACAGTCTGTGTGTGTGTGAATAAGAAAGTGTGTGTGATAAATTTGACACAATATCGAATATAAAAAACAAATAATTTTTAATTTAAACTCAAAATATAAAACAAACTCACATTTTCTTTTAAATTGCATAAAATAATGTAAAGATATTTTAAGCCTCAACTTTTAAATTCTTAAAACAATGTGATATTTTAAGCTTTTAATTCACTCGAAATACTAAAATATCAAAAAAATTGTTATAAAATTGTAATTAAAAGAATCTTTATCTCTAGTTTCCTTCACTTAACTTTTAATTTTTATGTATTGTGGACAAAAATTAAAAATGAAAGTGTAAAGTAACCATTATTAATTACCATTATTGGCCAAATACACCAGTTCTCTTTATTCCAATGTCAACACTGTTAGATAATCGCATTTCTACTATAACTTTTATGAGTGTTTTTCTTATAGTAAACCAAAACGAATCTACATATTATTGTAATTGTAAAACATAAATTAAACTTCGTTATTAAATTTGCTATAGGTACTTGATTCACAAATCAATTATGAATTTTTTACAACCTGTTAATCAATTTAAAAGATCATGTTGTTTCAACAACTCAATTTAAAATTAAATTATTTCACTACAAAACGATCGCATAAAACTGTTTTTTTCTCTTTTTTATAAAAAAAATGGATTGATCTTGCAATAATAAGATAGCAAACTCAATTAGCGTTCAATATTTCCTTTGAACGGATTTCATATGTTCAACATTTTTCAATAAAATAATGAAAAACTAAACAGGTTATGTTGAAGCGAAACAGTTGGCATCTTCAAATAATTGAATGTTTGATTTTTGAAAAACCAAAATTCATTAAGTGCGATCAAGTAAATTTTATATAAAAAATTAAAACTTAAATTATTAAAAACTTAAGTTTTATTTTTAAGGTGATGCTGAAATGATGTAAGTGTAATCAATGACTACCAAGACCTTATCGAAGAAATATGTTAATAAAGCAATTTTATTGAATGCAGCCAGAATAGAAATGGTATATAATTGCAAAAAGTAATTTATGTGAAAGTAAAATTTTCCACAAGAATAGATTACATTTTCAAATTACGAAATAGGTTGCCAACGTAAGTTCATGCTCATAATATATGTCAATATCTTAAATATGCTAAAACTAGTTTTACAACTTTTTTGGTCATTCTTCATAACTTTTGTAACAATTCAAACAACTTGACATTAATTTGATCATGCGAACAAATAGCTAGTTTTGAGTCTTCAATTAAGTCAAGTAATGATGTGTTGTACAATAATGAAAAAGGAAATTAAGAAAATTGGAATCGGAAGGAGGAAATTCGATTTTCGAATTCCTTTTTTCGCTACATTCAACGGATATTTCAGTTTTGTTACTTAAAAAAAAAAATTAAACAATAATATAAGGTGTAACAAGGAACTAATTTTAAATATTGTTATAGTTTTTAACATTTTTCTTTAAGAACCTGTAATAAAAAGGAAATAAATTTTGCGTATAATAATCTGCTACACTCTATAATTACTTTTACCGTTACCACTTTTTATGTGCGTAGTATGAGGACATAAACCGCTCATCCCATCATTATAAAACTTTGGAAAGATCAATAGAACGGTACGGTGATGGTTAAAAATAAAAAATCTGAAAAACTTGCCAATTCGAAAGCTACATCCAATTTTCGAAACCTTTTAAGCCTTGTTATTGCAAAATTGTGGACAATGTATTCTATATCACTTTTATACTAAAGCTGACAAATGCGGTAATACGTCGCAAAGAAAAATTCTAAATTTTTATGAAAAAAGCTTAATTTTTGACAGCTATTCCAAAAAACAAAAGGTGCTTTTTCAACACATCATTAAATTAACTGTAGTTTGTTTATCTTCCAGCCGTTATTGTGCCATAAGAACAAAAATCGAATACACTTATGCTTAAATTTCCATTATTCTGTACGGCAAAGTTTTCCTGGTGCGCAAGTTTTTGTTTGGCTCTCAAACATTTTTAGTTGCTAAGAAAAAATGCTTTAACTTCCTTTTAATTTTAAAGCATTTTTCAGTACGTTGCTTCTTCCCCGGTTTAAACGTAAACAAAAACCATTTTATAAAATTGTTTTTATTTACTTTTTATTATTTCCGATATGTAAAATTATTTTTTCTAAAAACATTTAATAAAGTCGAAATGAAAAAACGTTGCTATGTAAAAATAATACTAGAATTACATGGCGTAAGTTTTCCATGAAGTAAAGTTAAACTTTAAAATATGCGTTCATTAATAGATTTGTAATATATTTAAAGGTAACATGCCCGGGTGTTTGGCTATGTACCTCTGGTTATTTGGAATTGACAATTAAAACACTTGGATATTTTTTTAAAAGTGGTCCAATGGAACCTAAATTTCCTATGTTATGTCATGACGTATTCATAATGGAGGGATATTTTCCATCAGTTCGTAACTTTAATGAATTAGATAAAGTTTTAGCAACTGAAAATATTGAAGCATCGTTATGGCAAAATGGTTGCAGATTAGCATATTTTATTGGTAAAATAAAACAAATAATCTGCAATTCGTATGTTGAAAATTCCACTATCCAAATATTAATGAATCCTAGTCACAATTTTCCGGTATGTAATAAGAAAAATAATAATATTTTATTTAGAGGTTGTTCAAATGTTGTACAACAATTTAGTAAAAGAAAAAATTCTAAAAGTAATTTGGTAATTTAATAAAATTAATTATAGGGAATTATTGCACCAAAACTTGAACTAGTGTCATATGTTTTTTTTGAAAATCGAACTCAACTTGATGAAATTCAACACACTTGTAACAAATTCATCCAAATGAAACAAAACGAATATAATTTTGTTCCTAATAAAACAATACAAACTGAACCTGATAAAAGATCTCTAGAAGCACGAATTCAAAGACAAGTTTGTCATACGAAAAATGGGCGGTAAAATACATACACAAAAATTATTAAAACTTATTTAATTCTATCATTATATGCAAATTTTTTATTTTAGAAAGCATAATTTCGAAAAAAGTAACCCTGATTGGCGATTTTTTGACTCTTCACGAAAATCTTCAAAAAACGTCGATTATAAGAATAATGAAAGACGTTCCAATGATCCAACAGTAGAATCAGTACCATCTTTAAAACTTTTAGAAAGTTCTAGGAATAGTTCTACTGATACTGGAAGTACTTCGGGACAGTCAAAGTGAGTTCAATTTTTTTTTTTTAATTTAAAATTTAAAATATAAAATTTTTGAATACAAAAGTCATTAGTGAATCAAAAAAATATTATGAGAATTATGTCGTGCAATCTTACCTAACAATACATTTATTTATTATTTTTTAAAGAAATTTATTTTTGAAGAAATGGTTGAAAATGTTATATTCATCTTGGGGTTAATAAGTTTTGGTTTGAAAATAGAAAAGTGTAAAAAATTTAGTCCGTTCATTACCAAAAATACTATATATTTAATGAGAAAATATAACAACACATGTTAAGAAAAAAAATAAAGCTATAAATAACAAATATTTAAGTAAATGTAATTTAGAAAAATTCGGCTTACATACTGCAAAGCCGAGCATCTTTTTAAAATGACTTTTTAACATATTAAATTGCAAAATAAAAAAATTAAATTTATTTAATTTTATTTTAGCCAATCCTTAGAAATGCAACATAGTGGCAAAACCTCAACCCGGCACTCAGAAAATTGTGATATTTGTCGAACATATGAAAGAACTTTTAGAACATCCACTTAACATCCATTTACGACAATAATTTTACCTAAATTATTTCTTAAATTTTAGAAAAAAAAAAATTTCAGTTTATGTATGTATAATATGTTCCAGTATGTATTTATTATGAGCGTGCAATGAATTTATGTGAAATATATGTTATTCACGAATATATCTAAATATATTTATTCTATTTAATTAATTTCAACAATGATCAAAATGGTTTTGGCATATTTTCCTGCCAAAAAAAAAACTATCATAAATTTGATTTCGTCATAACTTCAAATTGTCCTTTTAATGTCAAAATAGTTTCGAAATTCAATTTGAATTTTAGTAAAAATATATTGTTGTATATCCAAAAATGAAATAACTGAAGTCAAAATATTTGGAAATTTTACTCAAGGGTTTTATAGACGCTATAGGAACAAATTCGTGGGTATTTAACTTTTGATTTTTCCATAAAATACGAAAAATTTAATTTAATTCGACAACTTCAAGCAACTCGCTTGAGATCAAAACTCTTGTTGGCTATAACTTTATATACAATGTAATAAATTTTAAATTTTCTCCCATATTTCTCATTAATCATATCTCTCATCTTCTCTCATAATAATTAACAACATTTAAATATACTGAACTAATTTGCACTCTATAGAAATAACTTAGAAATTTGTACAAACAATGGAATTAGTAATATTTATTTAGTGTTACGTGATCCTTTGACATAATTTTATAATTTTGAATAATAAAACAAAAAAAAAAATTTTAATTTATTATTAAAATTTTATTTTTCCGGTGAACAACTTAAAGGTACAAATCTAAGTATGTATAACCTTGCTGTCAAATATTATTTATGAAAATTATGCAAAATGATTAAAATAGAGCAGGACATCTATTACGTGTATTTTAATAATAAAAAAATATAAAATTTATAATAAAACTATCTTAACGTCCTTAACAAAATTTATAAAAACAAAATATAAAACAGAATATGTAAATATACGTTACATTCATATACACACATATATACATAAAAATAGAATTAAAAACTTATTTATAAAACATTTCTAAAAAAAATCCTTAAAAAGTCCTTAAAATTATGTTCCAATGTTAATATCATGGCCGTATAATTTGACATTGAAAATACATATATACAATAAAAACGGAAATACTGACATTGAGACGCCTTCACCCTTGCAAACCTTCAACTTAAACCGAATGGAATTCATTAAAAATGACATTTACATATTATATAAACACATATGCAGGTATATGCACGAATGTTTACTATTTCCTTTATTTATGCATATAAACCACACACATAGAAAGCAAATACATATTATATTAACAAAAATTTTCAAGTTCACTATTTATTATAAATTTTACATAATATATGTACATAATTATATAATATTCTTATATTATATTCACTGTTTATTGAATGTACATATACACTATGCACAAACAGCATGCAGTTCAAATATTATGAAAATGCACTCCTAAATGGAATTAAATGTGTACAATTGAGATGCATGTGCAATAAAAATCCAAAAATACAATTCAACTTAATACATATACAAAAAACAAGACCATTACAGCTCTGCAATTCAGCAGAAAATCCAAGAACATAAACCAAACTGCTTACAAAAAAAACTGATTTTAAATTTTTACAGACCGGAAATGAAATCTAAATATTTAAAATATTGTACCGATACATTTTAGCTTAATCAATTTTGTTGCAGCTTTAAAATTGTGAGTTATCATTATCTTACACATTAAAGCAATTATGAATGTTAAATTTCTGTAAATTTCTGTAAATTTTTTTATGGTATATTCTTATAAAATCAGATTTTACCGTTACTTTATTTTAAAAGTCTAAATCGAGTCAAAAGTTTCATGCTTGCATTTTTACTATAATATTGCTTTCTGTTGTCAAAACATTTTTATAGATTTTATATAACGGTGTATTGTTGTGTATAAACTTTATTATATAAATTATTTTCTGTTAACAAGAATTTTACACTTTTCTTGCTTTTCTAACATAAATTTTTTCCACTTAAATATTTGCTCTACTCACAACATACATTTACCTTATTCTTTTTTGTATATTTTCCAGCAGCTTTTGAGCGTTTTATTTTTTGAGTGAGATCAAAAACGAGCTTTTAAAATGTAATTTTTGTTGTGCTTTTTTTATTAAATACTACACGTAATTTTTTTTATTAGAAAAAGCATATTTACAGACTTCAGAGTCGGTGCTTTAAAATTTTTTCATTGTTAGAATCGATAATTAAATAATTTTTTCTATTATCAATTGGATTAGATCAGAAATTTATACCTAGTGATCAGAGTCAGGATTAGAATCTAATTTGAAATTCAAAAAAAAATAACACGCTTGAAGAAACTGAGTGGTAAAATTTTTATTAAATCGGATCATTAAACACAGTAAAACAGTGCCCAATATTTTACCTTCTCTTAAATCAACTTTATAACATTGTGAAAAACGTAAATAAATTTAACAAAGGTCTAATTTAATTACTAATAGTTATGTTCAAAGTATAACGTCTTATTTAACTTAATGGCACTTTTACTCTGTTTCAATTTTACTGTGTATTGTTTCACAGAAATTTTTATATTTTACAGAGTAATCTTCTGTTCTAGTTTTGTTATTGCCTTTGAAGAAATTTTTCTTGCATTTCTAAATTTTCGTCGTGCGGCGAAGCTACCATGAGTATCGCAATTCAAAACTGTTTTGATGTTACATGATAGTTGAAATTATATTGCATATGCATCACGTTATGTTTTTGCTGTATTGCGTTTGGCATTTATTGTTTTGCAGTATTGCATTTAGGAAAATCTCTATTATTTCAATAGAAATTTTTACATTTCCTCAACGATATATCAGTAAAAATTATTTTCAACAATTAATAATTTTTTCACCTTTTCGCTTATACAAAATAAAATGGATGTATTTTTATGTCAAAGTGACATATTAATCTGCCTTGAAGTATGCAATATATGAAAATATGTAAATATTCTTATTTCATTTTATTCAAATATAGTGCTAAATAAATTTTACAGATTTTTTAAACGCAATCAATATCGAAAAATAAAATTTTAAGCAACCAGTCAAAATACTTTTTATATGTATAGTGTACCATTTTTTCGAATGTTTACACATTTATAAAGCGAGTGTTTTTTTTATACAGAAAGCTGTCCAGTACAAAAAAAGTTTTCATCAGATTAAAAAAGATAGAGAAAAGATAAGTGAAAAATGATTGTTAAAAGAAGCTTGAAATTGCTGCAGTAATATTTAGTATAGGTAAAAGCTTTTCGACTTGCATAATTTGAAAATCGTTTAGTAACTACTAGTTGTAGTAAAGATCTTGTGAAGACGGTAATATATTGAAAAATATCCGCTTTTTTTTTTTTAATTTTTTTATCTATTACATCTACATCGATGTACTTAAGTATACAGCTATACATACGCATATAAAATACATAAATATTTCTGTCTTGTTTTTTCTTGTACTATTATAGCAGTGCATCTGATTTGATAAAATCAAAACAAAGCATCTGAGAAAAAAAATGTATCCGACAAAATTTGGTGATAAGATAAAAAAAAATTTTAAATTGCATGCTGCGCATTTTTTTAAATAATACAAAAAGAAAAAATAAAATTTTAATGAATGATTTCTGCCATAGTGAAAGTGAATTTAAAATTTATAAAAAAAAAGCAAAAAAAAATATTTTATATATGTATTTTAAATTTTTTTGTAAAAGTTTAAAAGAATTTTAAACCTATATAATAAAAATTTTATACAAGAAAAAATTCCAATTACTAAAAAACAAAAAAGAAAATGCGTTCCACAGAACTTTATAGAAAAGGTATACAGAAAAATTCTTTTACATCTTTAGCCCCCATAAATGGTAGATTATTTTTCTTACTATTTATTTGATCTGTTCTATGGCAAAAAGGAAAAAAAAACCTTGAATTAGAATTGTTAGTCAAGTCGAGTAAATCAAATTATTATGTAAATCATTTCTGAAAGATTTTCAAAGAATCTAATAGAACAGAACTTCGATAATTCAAGTTAATAATTTTATTTAACAATTTTATTTAGCCTGGAAACTCTGGTTTCCTCTGGAGAAATTTTATTAGCACTTTCTTTTTAACCAAGTTTTAAAAAAAGGCAGTGCTTTTCTAAAAAATGATTAAATAAAACTTTTTGAAGGGTGGATTTGATCATGAAGTATTTCAATATATTGCATCTCAATTGTATACTAAGTTGAATTGGACGATTTTTCCTTATTGCCATAGCACATTTTTTTTGCCATTTTTTTTAATTTAAATATTTTTTTTATTTTTATAATTGCAAAAAGAACATTTTAATTGTCATACATTTTTTCCTATCATAACTGTGGTACCTGTATTCATTCTTATTTAATTCTATATAACAAATAATCAAATTTTAAGCTAATGGTCGTTAATTACATACACATATTTATAATAGTATATACAAATATACTACATATTTATATTTACATTTCATTTTCAAATTTAATAACATTAAACATTGTGAATGACTTAAATTATACCAACAACAATTATTATTGAAAGCTTTGATATACGCGAGTATAAACACAACTTAATGGTTTTAGCTGGTTGTAGTTAATTAAAAATCAGTTGTCGTTCTTAATTTGTAAACTTAATATTGTTTTTCTATACTTTTTTCTTCAATTAATATTATCAAATTCTTTGATTTCTTTATATACATATGTATACCATTCAAATAAGGGTTAGGAACATAATTTTTATGGAATTTAGGTTAGAAAATCAAAAATAGAGTTGTTAAACTTTGGTTTTTAGTTTTATGTTTCTAATAATTAGAAACTTTTTATTTTTCATATAGTAAATAATAGCAACATAGTTATGCTTATATTATACATTTGTATGTATGTATTATTGTATAACAATTATACGTATGTATATCTTTTTAAAATAGTCTGTACCTCAAGTAAGCACACATATAAAAGTATAAATTAATTACAATTAAACAATAATACTTTTATGCTACATAATCAAGTGCATGACATTTTTAGGTTAGAATTTTTGCATAAAACAGAATGAATACTCAAATAACATAATAAAGTTATATATATATATACATATATAAAGAAATGTGAACTTTTATATTAGATGTTTTTCATTTAATGCACATACAAATGCATTTTATGATATTTAACACCTTGTAATATCAAATATTTTATTTTTCATATAATATACAGAAAAATATAATACAGAATTGAGTACTGAATATACATTACGCAGTGCTATCATTGTGCACAATGCATATATACATTGGTTATAACAAAATGTATAACAATTGAGTGCATTCAAATATTCATTTTCATTATAGGGACATGAAATAAATGGAATTTTATAAATGAGAATACTATCAAGTACATGAACTTGATCATAAGTTCCTGGATGTGTTCATTTTAAGTGTATACATATTGACATAAAATATTAAAGTAATGGAGAGCAATTTGTGTACATGGAACACTGTATATATAGAAATAAAAATTTACTTATAAATTTTTATTTTAAAGTTTTAACATTTATTTTCATAGAAAAATTTATGGCCACCTATTGAGATATACGCACGTTGTTATATTAAAGACTGATTTATATTAAAGACTGGTGTAGTTTGAAATGTTATATTTTTGGAGTGTTTTTAACATGGCATTATTAAATAAATTGAAAATATATTCCCTTTCTTTGGTATTTTACAAAAATTAAAACCCGTAAAATTTAATCGAAACCCTGATTGATTCATATGGAATCCTTTATTCAATAACTATTAAAAAATTTAAAAAAAATTGAAAATATTCAATTGCTTAACAAAGTTAAGAATTTTTAACTATTACCAGTACGTTATTTATTTCTTTTCATAATTACCTGTCTTAATTTATTTTATTGTGGTTAATCATAGGATTACATCATCAATAGTAATTTTAAAATTATTTAAGCATCTTTATATCATATTATATTATAAAAATTTTTTAACTATACATCATTCATATAGAAACACATGCATACTCACCTATATATATAAATATAAACTAATGTTAGTGATAATATAAGCATAATAAATTCAGATGGGATATCAAAATATGATAATTGTCATTTTATTAAAAAATTAATATTCTATAAATTAATATCCAAATTTTATCAGATTCATAACACTTCACAATTGAATATGAATACGATTTGAATTAATTAAATGGTTTAACCTGTTTAGTCTTAAAAATTGTTTTTCGAACATTCTTATCCGTATTTGATTAATTCAGTTGTAAATACTTTCTATATATGTATGTATATAATACATTTGTAGCATATATATATTTAACAAATAACTACGAGAAATTATTGAGAGCTGTTTACCTAAATTAAGTGAAAATTCATAACAATTAACATTTGCGGAAATTAAATTTCGAAAATATTCATAAACACTTGTTACTCTTACTTAATATTTGAAATAAACTTGACAACATATAACCTTATATTTCCGACGATCAAAAATTTTTTACTGTCATCAAATTTAATTTTCAAACAACCAAAATACATTTAAGTGTTGAAAATCACACTGTGTACATTTCAATATGAATTTTCTTTTTAAATTAAATTTAAAGAAAAAAAATGTAAAATCACTTTAATACCGTATGAATTCCACGATCAATAAATTTTAGTTATGCTTTCTTCTTTGATATATATAGGTTTTTAAATTATTAAACAATATTATTGTGAAATTAACAGTTAATATCCATAATTCGCATTCTTCATTATCTGTACATACTCGAACTGAGTTCAAATATTAACATAAAAGCAGATAAAAATAAAATTTTATTTCTATTATTATTTCAAATAAACATGGTTTCTTATATACACAAATATTCACACAAAATGTTTACAAAATAAAAGATTTCATTAAGAAATTAAAAAAAAAAAATTAATTTAAAAATATTTTGTTATTAAAATTCAAAGCGTTAAGCATAAATTATTGAAAAAAATACCTTAACAATATTTTCATCTACAGAAATTTCATCTTTTGGGGGCAAAAAAAAAATTTCAAAAATTTTTTTCGAATTTTGTTCTTTGCAATATATGAGTACGAATTATTTTCGCATTTATAATCAGTTTAAGTACTGGTTTTAATAAAGTTTTAAGAATTTATTTTGTTGCACATAATGAATGTTTTGAATTCATACGACTGTCGAAAGTACCAACACAGAAATCTTCTTTATAACACAAATTATCGTACCTTAAAATACTTTAATTTTAATTCAATTGTTTGCCAAGGATTACTTATTACTCATTTATTTCGCATACCATTACAGTTGCGTCAAAAAATGTTGAAAAATTTTATATTACTGTCAAATTACGTCACCAAAAAAATACCGTTACTTAAAACATTTTGAAAAATTCATTTGACACCACGTCTGAACTAAAACTAGTATGACACTCGTTTATTTTCGCATATCTAAAAATACCAGTATACCTAGAATAGCCAAAACTTTATCCTGCTTTATATAAAATCAACCAAAAATAAAAATTTGCCTTTAATAACGCCTCTTAAAGGCGTTAAATTCCTAAACTGATTGAAATGGAGGCCTGTCGTGGAAAATTTTTTCCTTACTAACGAAGATACATACAGTGATATATATAAATGCATCACTATGGTGGTTACTACTAAATTATAATTATTGCAAATAATTCTTAACATCTCTAAACAAAAATCCGTTTCAAAATTAATTTTATTTATGAATAAATATGAAATTTTTAATGAAAAGAACTTCATAATAAAGTTGGGTCAAACCAATGGTTTGTATTGTAGCACTTTTCCCTTCAACAAGTGAAAATTCTGCTTTAAATACAGTCTATGTATACCTATCACACTATTAAAATTATTTTCATTCATATGCAAAGCAATTTCTAAAATTGCATATATTTAGGATGACGCATATATGTAGCCTTTGAAATAAAGCAAAAATTAATATAAAGTGGGGTTAACAAAATACTTGATTTTAAGATTTAATTGTGTGAGTTAAGAACAATAATTATACTTTTTAATGTTATGGAATTTACCGTTAGCTTTTTGTTTATAGAAATTTTAAAAAACTTGCGGTTTCGTAAATATAAGGTATCAAAAATTCAAATATTACAAATTTCAAGAGGCGATAACTTGAGAGGGGATGGAGATGGAAAAAAATTTTCTTCTAACAAAATAAACTATTTATTAACGTCTAAAAGCCCCTAAATTTCAACCTTCTACAGGCAGGGGTCTAGAAGAAAAACGACATCAAAAATTTGGAAAAAAAGGACTTTAGATAACGGTAAATTTGAACGGCCATATTGTTTTTCTAAAGTTTAACTATAGCATACCGCGCTAGAGGAAGCAAGTCACTGCCTTTCTGCGTTCGCAAAATTTCAAAAATGCTTATTTTGTTATAATAATATATATACTAAATGTTTCATTGCAACAAATAGTTGAAAAAGGCCATTTTTAGGGTTTTGGTGGGGTATAACTTCTAGAGGGGGGGAGATAAGTAAAAATTTTATTTAACGGAAATAAGTTTCTAGTAAAGGTCTATGTAGGTGTTAAATTTCAGCTTTCTGTCTTCAAGGGTGTAGAAGTTTTGTAAACAAAAAAAGTGTCCACGGAACGACGGACGGACGGACGGACGGACGGACTGACGGACGGACAGAGTTAAACTAATAAGCACTTTTTTTCAAAAATTTTTTGAAAAAGTGCTAAAAACGACCATATAGCATATAAAAACATTATGGCCTTTCCGTTGTATTTCGATTCAATGTAAATATTTTACAATCTTATACGTACCTAGCATCCAGAAGTAGCACATGTATATGAAATAAAACATATTACATCTCACAAATAGCGGTTAAAAATGAAACGTATATATGCATATGAGCATATGTTAACGTATGTGTGCATTACGAAACTAAAAACTTTTTCAAATTTCTTTAAATGCGGGAAGCTAAAGCTAAATGCCATATCATTAAAAAATATAATTATTTTTCTTAACTCACGCAATCAACCCTTAAAATCGAGCATTATGTATATGAGCCTCTTTTAATTTTGTTTCACCCAACTTTATTCAAAGTGCAAACGGAAAAACTTCAGCTATAGTCAAATAAATTTTGAAGTTGTATAGCAGCTACTCGAACTAGTACCTTAATCATATCCAATTTAAATAGAATTGTGACATTTACTATAATAAATCATTTATGCAAATTTGGTGAACTTAGCCCAATTTATTTTTGAATTATCGTTGTTATTTAGACCATTATTTCTTAGCGTTACAAACGGCAAGGCAAATAAAAGTAGACCCTTTTAACATACGTTCGTACGAGTACAAAAAGGATTTCACAACACAAATTTTTGAGAGCATTTTGTCTCTCGATTTTAAATAAATAAAATTCAATTTCAATTTTTTTTATTGTGCTATTATATATGTATTATATTTTAACAGATTTTTATAGGCCAAAAAATGTATAAAAGTTCAACACTTTGAAGTTTGTAAATTTGTACAAAATTTCACATACGTAATGCAACCAATTTCATTGCATTTTCTGCGCAACTTCTCAAAGCGCTACGTTTCCAATTTATCGTGAGACATTTTTTCTTGCTATCGAAAAACATGCAGTTAATCTAAATTAATAATGGTTTTTCTTTTAGTACACTTGCTGTTATAGTACAATGTACACATTTTGCCAATATATACCTATAATGCAACTATAAGTATTATTATTAAAAAAACATTTATGCTGCTGTTGGAATCAAAAGACACAAAAGTACAATTAATATAAATTAAATTCATTAGTTTTCCTTCAGTTTGAAACATAAATCATTTTTTGAGGGCCATATAAAATTTGCTGTTCTACAGGTTTATATTTGTGCATTAATTTCTTTAATATTATAAATATACAATTATTTTATTTTTGTATCGAATATTATGAACTTTATATAAATTATTTAATATATTTTAATCATCCGAATTTAAGGTTTTAAACCAGAGGCTCTTCAATCGAAGGATCACTATTACATAACTATCAGTATGCTTTTTGAAATAATAGGAGCTTAGTAATATTATCTCTAAAATAATCAGTCTTTTGTGACAGAGACAAATATTCTTTCTATATTTAAATATAAAAATTATTTTAAAAACTTAACTTTATTTCTCTCTACCGATATCAAAACAGGAACGCGGTTTATTATATTTGTTAAATTTTAAACTAAAAAAATTAATAAGACATTATTAACTATTAATATTTTCTTCCACAGCCGGCTATACAATTTTTTCATTTCAGCAGAATAGTAAAATTCCATAAATCATGTAATGTGAATTTATTTTCACAATTCAGCACAGTTGCCGATTGTCAATGTTTTAGTTTAATACAATCACCTAGAAATTTTAAAATAGTTTGTTTTGTCATACAATTTTAACTAATTTAAAGTAATATAAACCAATTATATTTATATATACAAAATAAAATATAAATGAAATTTTTACGCGAATTTATGGAATTATACGCCAATTGCAATACAATTTGAAATGATAATTTGCGAAATTTGTAAACTTTATGCCAGAAATACTATAATGGAATTGTTAGGATTTGTGTTTGTATTCAATTTTCATAATGAAAAATGTGATTAGCAGATAAAAGCATTACATATTTTCAGAATGGATTATATTTACTCATTTTGAATATTAGAAAATGTATACACAGATTCATTGCAGAGTCAGTATTAATTACATCATTCATACTAAGTTAAAAGAATTATAGGCAAGTGCTTACGTATGGAAACGTTCATAAAACGAGTAATTTTATCTCCAATATTTTTCTTTTTAAAATATCTGGCTTGAATGTTCTGTTATTTAGCAATTATAGGCTCCCATTATTGGATATACGAGTAATACCACACTACAAAATGCATCAGATGATTCAATCATTGTTTTGTAGATCAAGAAACCTATAATTTACGACCTTTACTTTTAACTTCGAATATTCAACCATTAGTCACAACTGAGAAGATGCTTAATCCAATATTGTTCAAAGTAAAAAAGATCCTTTCTTTTCCTTACTAAAATTTATAAACTTCATTTACTTTTATTCGAAGTATGTCCAATTAAAACAAATGAAGAGTGGCTTGACTTATTTACAAAACTATATGGGAATTAAATACAAAATATATAATTTCTTCCATAAAATTTAAAGCAATTACACCCGCTCTTTCCAACTTGTGCATTTTTGTTAAATTTTCAACTAAAAAAAATTTATTTTTCATTTCTGTTCCGCACTTTCACACCTATGCAATTACTGAATATTAGGAAATAATAAATTTTAACCTAATAAATTTTGTGAAACCTTTCAACTTGTTAAACTATAATGAGAAACAAGTAAAAACGTTTCAGTCGATATAAACCGTTTGAATTATACCCTGCACATTTCGTTGTTGTTACTCGAACCTGTGAAACCATTCTATAGAAACTTCACGGATATGTCTAACCTATAACTGGACACACAATTTTCAAGTTTCATGAATCTAACTTTAATATTTTTCCAAATATTTAAAATAAGCTGTATGGGAGCTACTCGAACCTGTCAAGCAATTCAACCAAAACTTCAGAAATATATCTGACCTATAACTGGACACCTAACTGCCAAGTTTTATGAATCTGACTTTATTATTTTTCCAAATATTTAAAATTAGCTTTTGGAGTTGCATGGCAAGTACCCGAACCTGTCAAGCAATTCCACTAAAACTTCAGAAATATATTTGACCTATAATTGGACACATGACTGCCAAGTCAAGAATCTGACTTTATTATTTTGCCAAATATAAAAAATTTGCTTTTGGAGTTGTATGGTAGCCACCCGAACCGGTGCAGCTATCCCATTAAGATTTTTAAAGAATATGTAGAATATAATTGGACACATGTATACAAAATATTGATCCCTTTATTAGTTCTTGAAATATTTAAAATAAACTCTTTGAGTTGTATGGCAGCTACCCGAACCCGTTGTCCGAATTAGTCAAATTACAATAGGGTTCGTCCTTGTCACAAAAGAAAAAACTTGTGAAAGTTTGGTGTCGATTGCATTATTCGTTTTTGAGTTATCGTGCGATCGGGCGGACGGACGGACTTGTCTAAATTGACGCAGAATTTGACGCTGAGCAAGAATGTATATATATGTCCATACCGGAGACGACTCCATCAAGTAGTTACAAACTCCATACCAAAGTTAATATCTTCTAGATCATGATGGCAAAATATTTAATTGTTATACTTTTAAAAAATTACTTAAGCCTCTTTATACATTGTTACTATAAAAACTACATATATTTACGAAATATGATGCATAAATTCAGCAAAAAAAAAATTAGATTTATGTTCGTTGCTCTTAAAGTTATATGAAAGAATAATTTGAGTTCTTCAATAAGAAATCTTACATCTTCAATTAAAATTTTGTTCAAATTTATTTTATTATGTCGCTTAAACTCATTTTAAACATTTGAAAGTTATATGTAAATGTACTAGTTGCATGATATCCGAGAGTTTTAAACCAACCTGCACTTATCTTAATTTTTTTCATAAATATGTAGTTGTAAACACATTTGTATGCTAAAATAAAATCATCCCTCACATATAATTTTTTAGTTTCGCAATAGAAATGATAGTTTTATTAAACGAAACCCCACATTTCGTTAACAAGCTATATAATACGTATAAACATTTGTATACTGTTTTTTGTTATGTTGTACTTGGTAGAGTAAATATAATTAGCATAAATTATAGAAATTCCTAGTATGAATACTATACAATTACATGACCCTGTACGTTTTGAATGTTTTAATAAAATTGTATGAAAATGTTATGTTTAGAATATGAAAGATAGCAGTGAATTTAAGTAATTGTACAATATTTGCGCAATTTTTTACGTCCTACAGTAATTAAAATGTTTGAGAAGAAGTATTTTGCTCATAATATTTAAAATATTGGAAAATTCATGTTTGTATTGCAAAAGACATTCACAATTTTGGTAGATAATTTTTGACTACTCGTACTTCCCTCTCATTATACAAATAAAAGAGTAAGTGACTCTAATATTTTTCATCTTTATATTTAAAGCTAAAACATTGAGTAGTTTTGATGCAGGGTAGTTTATTTTATTTCTATTTTCAACTATTTTTTTTTTATATTGGAATTTTGTTTTTCAATTTCTTTAATAACCACATAACATGTTACCAATATAGCATTGGTTGTTATAAATAACAAGTGCACGTAAAATGTATTTGGCCCAATATTTTATTATTTACTAATTTCTAGTGCATTATATAACAATTTCATTGAAGATGTATTGATTAAACACACTTATTATGCCCTATTCTTACATTGTATAATAATTTTTATATAAAAATTATCATTGACAAAATTTGATTTTCAATATCAAAAATAGGATCCAGCGCCCTTTCGAATTGAAATTTCCATTTTCTCAACTACATTTGTCATTTGATCTCAGCCTCTCAGCTTGAAAATTTTAATTTACTTACCACCTCCCAAAACTTTGTGGTTGAATTTTGCATATTTTATACTGAAAAAAAAACACAGACAATTTACAATTCAATAACATAGTTAAAGTCATTAATAGTCAAATTTGAATTGTTAACTAAGAAATTCATGCAATTTGATATTTAAACTAGTAAAACAACAAGGATGTAACATATTCCTACAATACTAATAATAGGATTAATTTAAATAGCTAAATTGTAAAAATAAATCATGTTTTAAAATATTTTTCTATAGATGTCATAAATAAGTTTCACATTTTCTATACTTAAACTAACAATTTCCTCAATTTAACATGAAATCTAATTATTAAGTATTTTTCCATATTCAGTTCAACATACTTAAAAACACAGCAAATAATTTTTAATCCTATTATTTAAGCTTTAAGGTGAAAGAACTCGAACAGAATAAGGTTTGAGTTTAATATCTACTCGATGAGCGAAGTGAAAGTAATTGGATAGATTCAATAATAGCAATAAAAATATTTGAATAAATGAATTTTTAGATTAACGTCCATGTTATACCATTTTTACACTTGTTTGTTTAATCAATAATAAATAAATCTTGCTTATTTTTGCCTATTTGGCAAAAAAAAAACACTTCAACCTAAAAAAAATTGCGTATTATTTTTCTATTTTTAAAGATATTTTCTATCGTCCTTGAAGGTATTAATTAAATTTACTTAATTAAATAAAAAAAAAGTTTTTTATTGTATCTCATTTAAACAAATCAAAATACAAGAACAATATCGTATTAATCTGTCTAGTAAAAGGTACAATATAATAAATGTAGTTCTAATTTGTTCTGAAATCGAAGTGTTCTGAAATTTATTATGTGTTTCTAATTGCATTTTCAATGTTAAATATGTACTTACTTTTGTGTTAGTTTAAATTAAGTAAAATTGAAATATAACTTGTGATTAATTAAAAATCATTCAATCTTTTTGTAAAAATTGTTTTTGTGTGGAATGAACTTATATGCAACCTGCTTTTAATCAGCTTTAATGCTAACTTGGGTACACAAATCAAAATATAAGACTGAAATTCTAACTTCGTGAGCCGTTTGAGCAATTAAAAAATGTTAACAATTAAAACTTGAATATTTATAATTTTTATGACAAACCTTAAAACATGTTTTGATTAATATGCAAAAAATATTTTATTTATTTATAAATCTGCCAAACCAGGCGTATACAGGCAAGCATAATTTTACAAATATAATCATAAATAACGACCGGTAACAAAAAAAGACTGAAACTCCGAAATTATCACTTTCTATAATCTATAGTTCCCAGATGCCGCTAATTAATAATTTGTTTAGGAGCAGTCCTTCGTTTACAATACCTATCCCTAATTAAAGTTAAATTTACTTCATATAAACTACAAGTAACTAATTTCAAAATATTGAAAAAAAAATAATTTTTGTTACATAAACTTGCCAGAATTTCACACAATAAAAATTTTATAGATTTATCTTAGATTGTAGATTGTAAGTTACAAAGAAGTGCAGCACCCAGCTAGGTGCGGGACAAAGCCCTACAACACCCCCCGAGATCCACCATACTGATGAATTCGTCTTAAATTTATCTTAAATCCTACAGTTAATTTAGAATATGTTATTGGATTTCAGATAACTTTCACAAAATTATCGCAATTATTTTAGTTTAAAAATGTTATATGAGTATATACATATATTAAACAAAAGTTAAAAGCAGATTCAAATATTAGCAATTGTAGGTTTCCAATTGTTTTTGATTTACGAATTATCTTTCTCTCTAAAATTCTACAATATTGAATTTTTTAAGGATAGTAACAGCAGAATAAACTAAGGTTGTTATGCAAACGCATGTTCTTATATGGCTTTCTCATTAACAAATTTGAACAAAAGAAAATTCAGTAAAGTTTGGTCACTAAATGTACAAATCTAACATGACTTTTCTCATACATAATGTGAAAAAGTCATGTTGTAGTGGCCTGTACATAGTTGAATTCATTTACCAATCTTAAATACCGAAAATTCTCTAAAAATAATTCACGATAATTTTTTTTCATCATAATCGTAAATCGTAATAAAACAACATTTTTCAATATTTCATTCTTAAAATAGCTCATGCATATATGCATATATGTATATTATACTCGTACCTGTACAATATTTACTTAAATTTATTCCGACAAATTTATCGTATCTTAAATTATACATATTTCATTTTTGATAATATGTTAGAAAAATAATTTCGGGAATTTTATACTTATTATGCTCATTCATTTAAAATATTAAATAGTTGGGTCAAACCAATGCTTTGCAATGTAGCACTTTTCCCTTCAACAAGTGGAAATACTGCTTTTAAAAACAATCTTTGTATAATTGCCACTACACTATTAGAATTACTTACATTCACATATACGAAACTATTTCACGACTTGCATACATTTAGAATGAACGATTTGTGCAGTCTCTGAAATAAAACAAAAATAAATTTAAAGAGATGTTAACATAATGCATAATTTTAAGTGTTAATTGCATGAGTTAAGAAAAATAATTATATTTTTTAATAGTATGAAGTTTACCTATGTGCGTTTATAGAAAGTTGAAAAACCTAGCGGTTTCGGAAATATAAAGCATCAAAAATTCAAATTTTACAAATTTCAAGAGGCGATAACTTGAGAGGGGGTGAAGATGGGAAAAAATTTTCTTGTAACGAAATAAACTATTTATTAGTGTCTTGAAGGCGTTAAAATATCAAACTTTCACAACCTGGGGTCTAGAGGGAAAACAACTTCAAAAATTTGTAAAAAATGGATTTAAAATAACGGTAAAATTTAACGACCATTTTGTTTTTTTATAAATTCTCAAATAGTATGCCGCGGTAGAAGAAGCCAGTGTTTGCAAAATTTGAAAAATGGCTATAGTTTGACTGCGATAAATAGTTAAAGAATGCCATTTTTAGGGTTTTAAGGGGATGTAACTGGTAGGGGGGGGGATAGGTAACAATTTTCTTCTACGGAAATAAGTTTCTGGTAAAAATCTATGAACATATAAAATTCTAGCTTTCTGTCTTGAAAGGTGTAGAAGTTTTGTATGTTCACGGACTGACGGACGGATGGACAGACTGACGGACGGACGGACGGACTGATGGACGGACACAGTGAAACTAATAAGCGCTTTTTTTTAAATTTGTTTGGAAAAGTGCTAAAATAAAATGTGTATTTTATTTTGTTCTTTCATTACTTTAATAAAATATTGCATTGTGAACGTCAACTTATATTCAATGAATTTCATCGTTACTATTGTTTTTATTTCTCGGACAGCATGCTTTCATATACATATACCTTATGGCAAGTATAAAATACAAATATATTTATTTATTGAAAGACGCATAAAAAACTGAAAGACGCAATAACACTAAAGTATGTTGTAAAATGTTATCGGTTGCACCGATTAAATAGCAAAAAATAATGAAAATTGACTTTGACTTGAACAAGTATTGCTAAATGACAACAAAATGTTTGAAGTTGCAAGTTAATTATGTTTAAATTTTATTTTTATCAAATTTTATTTTTAAACGGTTATTTATTTTACTGTAAGTTTCCGTTTTTATATTCGTTGAATTTTCTATTGCCGACTATTTAAACTTTTATGTATTTAATTGTAAATACTTTTAAGCCATTTTTTTTGTAAATAAGTCAATTTTTGTTGAGTTAGTTGTCTTTATTTAAAGAAACATAAAAAATTAAAAATTTGCTCATCTACATTTTAGGTTTTATTAGGTAATTTTTAGGTTTTTAGATAATATTATGTTTAAGTTATATTTTATCTCGAGTTAATTTATATTTTTTCAAATCAAAAGCTCATTTGCTGATACTATTAATCTATCACATTATACTATTATACTATTAATATAAATAGATTTAAACCTATTTAATTAAAATTATATTTAACACGTTCTTTAACATACGAATGCCGATTCTTTAAAAAAAAAGGAAATTATTTTACAAACATCTGCTCAACATTGACTAAAGTTTTACATACTCATAATAACGCACATATACAAATTCATTCAAAAGTAAATTAATGTCACAAATCGTATAAAAACATCAAAATTATAAGGGCTTTGAAAAGTTTAAACACAAAAAATAAATAAAACCAATTTTGAACGCATTCCAATGAATATTTTTATTTGAATGGTGACTTTTATTCATTTTGTAACTTAAAATACGTTTATTTTATTTTTAAAGTTGTTTTTCTTTTTCGTGAACGGATAAATTTTTAAAATTTTATCTTTTACCATGCTAACTAAGCGATTTTCGGACATTGTATTAGGAAGGTTCTTATCACAATTTTCTATTAAACATTATTTTAAAATATTAAATCCTTTTGGTTAACAAAGATTACAATCAAAAATTTTGCAAACATAAGCATTAACTATAAGCCGCAAAACAAATAAGTATTAGTCTTTGATTGCTCTATTATTTAAATTAAGTAAAATCTAACTAAAGCTAGAGTTCAATTACAATTCTCAACTTTTATATAATCAGGTTCAGTGACCTTGTTTTTTCAAAGAAAGTACTTACCATTACAGTTTAATATTTTGAAACGAACATGAAGAATAATAGAAAATTACATATTATGAAAATTAAACAAGATTAAAAGGCAATGTTTTAGGATTTAATTATAATTATTAATTATAATTAAGGTAATTATAATTACTGAATAATTAAATTTTATAAGGTTACCTATAAAATATATTCTTGTAACAAAAAAATTTGTCTGCGAAATTTGTGTAAAAACGGTTCATATTTTAAAAAAATCAGATTCTTCAGAAAAATTCTTGACAGCGAATAGCATATATCAAAGTAAAACTGTTTTCCAAATTGAAAACGTGTTAACGTAGTGCAAACCAAGTTTAAGTTTAATTAACCAAATACATATACTAATTTTTTCATAAATAAAATACATATTTTGATTTTTCCATATTTCGCTCTCTTTTTCAATATAATTAGAAAAAAAGCAATTATATTTATTTGTAAAAGCTACATACATTTAATTTAGATCAAATTATTATCTAAATTCTATGTGTGTAAATGCAATTTAGTACAAATTAATCGAACAAACTAATATGTTAGTTTTTAATTTATAAATAAACATATATACAAATGCATGGATTTTTATACATATGTATACATAAAACAAGAGAAAACGTATCTCTCAATAATGTCAGACACATGTTTTAATATTTTTCATTCTGTGTGGGAGCTTTTCTAAATAAAATTGGGTCAAACCAATGGTTTGTATTGTAGCACATTTCTCTTCAACAAATGAAAATACTGCTTTTAAATACAATCTATGTATACCTGCCACACTATAAAAATTATTTTCAATCACATACGAAACTATTTCTATGATTGCATATATTTAGGATTAACGATTTATGCAGTCTTCGAAATAAAGCAAAAATTAATTTGAATGCGGGTTAACATAATGCTCGATTTTAAGGGTTAATTGCATGAGTTAAGAAAAATAATTATATTTTTATCACAGAATATACCGTCAGCTTTTGCGTTTATAGAAATTTCAAAAAGCTTGCGGTTTCGAAAATATAAAGCCTCAAAAATTCAAATTTTACAAATTTCAAGAGGCGGTAACTTGAGAGAGGGTGGAAATATAAAAAATTTTCTTCTAACGAAATAAACTATTTATTAGTGTCTAAAATCTACTTGAAAAATAGATAAATATTTTGATGCTAATGATGAGTTTACTTTCAAAAATCATAATGTACGATACATATGAGTTGCATATGTTTATGTATAAGCATAGTGCATATTAATTTATATATATGTATATACATATTATATACATTAACTGCACATCAGAATTATGTCAACACAAGTATTTATGTTACACTTTAATGTCAATATTTATGTTGAAATCTATAAAGATATACAAAATGTCATTCAGATTAAATTAGATTAGATTAAGAATTCTAAAAGAATTACATTTATCTTGGAGGTCATAATACAATGGAGAGGGTATAACTAAGTATATGTAGATGAATCTATATAATATTCAATTAAAACGAAAACATACAAAAGTTTTCCTCTTAAGCAAGGTATATACAGCATTTCCTTATAAAAGCTGAATTGACATTTATTAATAAACCTCGCTCTTTATTAAAAGAACTCATATAATTTCGAAGAATCATGTTTTATTTATCAAGTATGTCGTAATTATTAAATCATAAATAATTACGATATATCATTGAATTACTTTTGAAATTAAGCAATGTGCTCAACTAATTTAATATTACAAGTGGAATGAAAAATTTATAATATTGCCTCAAAATATTTCGTGCGTGTGTATGAGGCACAAAGTTATAAGAATTAATCAAAATATTTCTTAAATATTCTCCAATTATAAAAATATAAAGTTATTCTAAAATTTCATAAGCATTATATAATTTATCCTATAAAATCTCATTGAAAATCAATTCTTGAAATTCAACTTGAGTGTGCTTAATTAATTTCGTTCAATATTTCATATTTTGTACAAATAAATAAACTGATAACGTTGGGCTATATAATATTATAATTAATGTAAACAATTCAATTAATAAAATAACTAAAATAATAAATATAAAAATTTAATAAGATTGATCAATTTGAATAACTTTGGATTTCGTTAATGGAATGCGTTTTTTATTTATTTAAGGCGCAAAATTTAAAGGAATGAAAAATTATTTTTAATCATCTATGTATAATAAGTGTACCATTGCCATTTTGTATGTGTTCTATTGACGCGCATCCAAATGTATCTGCGGCATCCAAATTGCAAGTAAAACGCAAACTTTTATGATCCAAATTGTAAACTGGAAAATTTTGACAACGTGAACTTATCGTAAATGTTTAAAAATGTTAATAAAATCAAAAGTAAAGCAAAATAAGCAACATATATTTGTATTACTGCGGTATATAAACTGTAACAAAACCTTTTTTAAGATGATTCGGATGTCACTGTTTATATATAAAATTTTGTATATGCAAGCACAAAAGACGTTGCTGAGAGGATTAATTTATGGGAGAACTTTAAATTATACAAAAATTTATTGATAAATAATATTTGTAATTTATAAATTACAATATATCTCCAAATAAACATTAATTCAGATACAACTTCTAACATATATTTTGTGTAACATTTTATGAAAATGTACAAACAAAAGTGCTTGAATTTTATGCAAAACATTTTAACCCATTATTTGTCGCTCTTTGGATAATTTCAAACCTTTTGTCAGCTCCATATCTGCTGACGTTTCAGGCAAAAAGCTAACCAGTAAGAGAATTAAAATTGTCCAAAAATAATCAAAAATCGAGTCGTAGACGTGATAATTAAAAGTGGCACCAATCTTGGCGTAAAACCTCATACGACATGATAGTAATTTTTTATTACCCCAATATTTGCAAGACTTTCTATATAGGTTAAATGTATAAATAAAATGGACGAAGTAGTTACAAAAATTATTCAATTAATTTTATTTCACAGAACAAAAAGAATAACAAATATGAGCACTTTGTTCTTCGAATTATTTTGAATTATTCGACCTTGCTTATATAGACAAAGGTTTTTTGGTACACTGAAACAAGTATTAGCAAATTAATTTGAAGTTTCTTAAGTGAAAGTTTACAACTTTTTCCGAAATTTTGGAGTACTTTACAAATCTAAAAAAAAAATTGCATACGTTTTATTTTGCAAGGGATTCAAAAAATCGCTAGCTATTGCTTTAAAATTTTTTGTATTTTTGTTTTTAAGCTGATAACCATTATATACGTTTCACTTCATTCTATGTTCAATTTTTTTGTGGCATGACATCAAAACTTAATGCAACGACTAACAAAAACAACTAAAGACATATCTGAGGTGACGTGACATGAAAGTTTTTTTTTATCACGTCAGAGACGCGACTAACAGATATTATATTTTTCCTTTATACGAAGAATATAATATAAAACAAATCTCGCACTAGAATTTAAGAGGAAAATCCTATTCTGAAAAAAAAAGAATTCATCCCTGACATTTTCTACAAAAGAATTACATAACAACAAAAGTGTATAATGTCCTTACTCAATACAACGTTTTTGTTTCTCAAGTCTATACATAAATAAATTCTGGTGATTACATAAAAGAAAAAATAAAAAGTTGATTCTATCATTTATTTTAAAGGCCTTATCATCTCTTTTTTTAAGGTTTACTTATTTTAAAACATGAAAACAGTACTTTTAAAATTTTTGCAAAACGTGCAAAATTTTTAAATTTAAACTGCAATTAAGGTTGAACTCATTTTCAAAAATTGTGTAACATTTTATAAATTTCAACTAATCTAATGCAAATTTCTTTGATAATTTCGTTTGTAATACAGCAGAACTTAAACATGGAAACACAAATCATTTAGGTTTTAGGGTATAAAAACGCATTCTTCATATGATAAACGTGATTCATTTTCATTATTCATAAAAAATTTAAAGAAAAATCATTCTAAAATTTTATAAAATTTATAAATTTTTTGTGGAATAACCCAAAGCCACAAGTAATAACGTTTATACGAAAATATTTGAATAAATAAGAATAACACGATTTATTTTTTTGTTACATATCAATACCATTTTTTTTTTTCAATAACAATGCCGGTTTTCTTGATATTTGGAAAGGGATATGGTCACTCTACGCATGAAAGCATTTTTATATACATAAATTTTTTCCTTATTTGTTACAATTTTATTCGCTACTTCATGTTTCCTAATTCATTGTATTGCCACTAAACTCAAGCACACTTTTGTTAAGATTAGACACATTTTACCCCTTCATAAAAATCTAATCGTTTTTTTTAACAAATCAAAGGTATACGCAGGCAGGAAATAAAACATAAAAAACAAATTAAGAATATTTGTTTTTAGAAAAATCAATAAACATTCATTCTAAATGTCACTAAAATGTCAAAAAATTTTACTATACTTCCAAGAAAGTAAAAAATAAATATATCAAAATAAACAAAAATTTCCCTAAAATAGTAAATAAAGCAGAAGTTCCAATTTCTAAAGTTCCTGAGTTATAGAATACTCGTAAATGAAAAGTTCAATTTACATTAAATTTTTAATTGTAATTGGCAGATAAGTACAAGAAGCTTAAAAATTGCTGTTTCGTAATTTGCAGAATTGATCTTTGATTACCTAAAAACGATTAATTTTTACTTTTAGGGTTGTTACACGAGTAGTCAAAAAGACTTCTCAACTCATAGTGGAGAGTTTTTTTTATAATGTAAAGAGGTATGCAGCAGATTTTGAATGTATCAATGTGTTTGCTTTATGGCAGCAAAAAATTTGATCTAATTTGTGCTGCAAGTAATACTACAGAAAGAATACAAATGTAGATTCTTTTTCCTTTTCTCACTCACTTGCACGTCTTCCCTGAAAACAAAGAATTTACTCGTAAAAAACTACCATTAGTTTAGTTTATTTTTGTGTGTCTGGTTGAATAAATTTATTTTGAATTATTTATTACAAGCACACATTTAGTAAACAAATTTAAAAATTATTAATTATAGATTTGGACATATTTTCGTAAGTTTTTTACTTTTAAAGTTTTCCTATTTCCAAGTAAAATTTTAAAGATTTGCTATACCCATTAAATTTATGATAAGCTATAAAACTGATTCTTCAGACCGAACCGATTCTTTTACCGATTTGGTCGAGAAAATCGTTAAGAATTAATACATTAGTTCGGTTGAAGAAAAACATAAAATAATATTGGAAACTTTCAGGCACAAAAATGGTTCGAAACACTGAAACAAAGTAGAGAACAATTTAATCTGTCAAATAATTTCGTATTTATTGCGCATGTTTACAATTTTTATAACTCATTCCTTCCAATATTGGAAACCATATTATGATATTCTGTTATCTCAATGAATAACGTTAATATATGAATCGAAAGAAAACATACTTGGAGGAAGAAAGATAAAAAACTATTTTTATTTTTGAATACTTTTACAATCGTAAAAAAGTAAACGCAAATAGCAACAAATACAGGATACTTTGTAATAGAAACAACATATCCTTATACTCACCACCTATGTATTTAATATTTTCACATTTGATTTTTGTATTATTCTTGTTTTTATAATTATTATTTTTTTTCCAGCATAGAAATATCTTCCATTAAAACCTAATGGAATGACAAAAAAAAATATTCTTTAGTAAAGAAACAAATTAAAAGACAAAATTTTTACACCGTGTGTCTTGTAACGAAAAATTAAAAATTTTAATATAAAATTAAATAGAAATTCGAAATTTGGAACAATTGAATAATAAAAAAGTTAATTATGTAATAAAAGGATTATAAATATAAAAAAATTGTAAATATATTTTTTCATTTTCTATCAAAACAAAAAAAGTTAAGAAAATAAAATCCACCGTAATGTCTGGTAAGCAAAATCAAAATTTTTCCTTGTTATACATTGGAGTTTATATTGCATACACAAAATATAGAATTGAAATTTACAAGTTATTAAATAAAATATTAGAAAATAAAAAATTTAAAAATATAATGTATTAATATAAGGTATTTTCAAATTTTCACAATTTTTAGAGTTAATTTTAGCAAAAAATTTTAGAAATTTTAAAGGCGGGACTCTTATAAATACATTGCATAGCGCATTGTGTAAAGAAAATTCTGTATATTTTAACTTGAATTTACATTCCCGGGAAAAAATTCCATTTTTATAATGTTTATATAAATACATTTATAAATGAAAATAATTAATATGTAAATTTTATAAAGGAAAAAACATTATAATTTCTTACAAAATTTTTAGTTTTTTTATATACAAATGAAGGCTCTATAAAATACTTACATACCATATGTGACCTAAATATGCATTGATATTTAAAACTCGCATACATAATGTATATACAAGGAAGAATACAATACAAACGTGTACATTAAAGATAAATATGTGAGTTGAATAAATTTATGTTAATATTGTATATCATACGGAATTGAAAAGTGTATTGAAATTTACACCACTAAAGATCGTTCAAAGAACTTTGTAATATAAAAGGATTGTACAAAGTGGAATTTTTGTTTACTCATAATTTTCGATTAAATATACTGCGAATTGTAATACTTGCATTACATGTTCTAAAATTATTTTTATCGTTTTTAAATTTAACAATATATATTGACAGTATTGTATGTATTACACACGGTGTAATATATTAAAACAGTATTTGATTCAAAATATTTTCAATATCAAAATATACAGTGACTTACATGGTAAAAAAAGTCAGGTAAACAAAATAAAACTAACTTCAAATTTAATCTCAACGTGCAAATAATTCAAATCCTGAATTATTTAATGTAATTTAATTTAATTTAATTATTTAATTAATTTAATTATTTAATGTAAATTTTAATTACAGTAGTGCCTACCAAACCTAATTAAATTATTATGATTTGTAGTTAGAAATGTCTTTGCTTGTTACCGACCGCATTGCATATATCTCATTGTTGTATCTCATGTTCGACATAATCGATTTTCATGAAATTTTATATGTGAGTTTATTTTGGCTATATGTCAGGCTTGAATGAACATATGAACATATATATTTTTTGGAACGATCGGGACTCGAAAACCAAACTAGGGCCCGATTTTGCACTTTTATCAATAAAGTTACTTAACCTTATGCATCGATACTTTAACTTTATGCATTAAATACATAACTATAGTTATGTTAGCTTTGATTTTAAAAAGATTTTTTTTGTCTAAAAATTGTAACTCAAATGCTAAATAATGAAAATAATTAAAATATCTTGTGGTCCCCCATATATGTCCCATCTCCCCCCCTCTAGAAGTTATACCCCCCTAAAACCCTAAAAATGTAATTTTTTAACCATTTGTTGCAGTAAAACCATAGGCATATTTCAAATTTTGCAAACCCAGAAAGGCAATGGCTTGCTTCTCCAATCGCGGCATACTAAAAAAACAAAATGGCCGTTTACCGTTATCTAAAATCCGTTTTTTCAAAATTTTTGATGTCGTTTTTCTTCTAGACCCCAGGTTGTAGGTGCCTAAAATTTTTCAAGCAGATTTTAGACACTAATAAATAGTTTATTTCGTTAGAAGAAAATTTTCTTCCATTTCCACCCTTTGAGGCTTTATATTTTCGAAACCGCAAGCTTTTTCAAATTTCTATAAACGCAAAAAGCTAACGGTAGATTCTGTGATATTAAAAAATATAATTATTTTTCTTAACTCACGCAATTAATCCTTAAAATCGAGCATTATGTTAACCCCCATTCAAATTAATTTTTGCTTTATTTCAAAGACTGCATAAATCGTTCATCCTGAATGTATACAATCCTAGAAATAGTTTCATATATGAATGAAAATAATTTTAATAGTGTAGTAGGCATACATAGACTGTATTTAAAAGCAGTATTTTGACTTTTTGAAGGGAAAAGTGCTACAATACAAACCATTGGTTTGACTCAACTTTATTGATTTTTTGTATTAAATAACTATTGTTGATCATATTATTAAATATTTTGTTATAATTTATTTTGGCACTTTTTTTTTAAATAAAATTTAGTATACATAAACCGTAAGATTTTTTATTATTTATATTTTTCAAAATTTTTTTTATTTAATTATAGGTGGTAAATATTTTATTATCTAGCTCATCACTATCAGCCTCTCTATTATTTTATTAAATTTCACGTCTTTGAAATTTAATTTTTATTAAATTTCACATCTTATTTAGGAAATAAGTTTCTAGTAAAGACCTATGAAACTTATTTCCATACAAGAAAATTTTTACCCATTTCCCCCTTCTAAAAGTTATAACCTCTAAAAGTCCTAAAAATGCCATTTTTTCAGTAATTATTATGGCAAAAACCAGAAATATTTTTTGAATTCTGAAATCGCAGAAAAATAGCGGCTGGCTTTTTCTGCCTTGGCATGTCATATTTAGACTTCAAAAAACAAAATGGCCGTTAACACAAATCCGTTTTTTCTAATCTAATGCCATATCTAACAGGCCAGCCAGGCTCAGAAAGCAAATCAAAAGTAAATTCCAAATTTATATGGAATTTAAATGGAAGGGATGTCGGAATTCATTTGTGTTAAGGAAATTGATCAATATTTTTGGCTCTACTAGCTCTACATATTTTTTGAAATTTAAAATTTAAATTTAAAAAAAAAAATTGGTTGGTAAATTCTATCTGAAAATGCAGTTGAAGAAAATTCAATTTTTGGCGTTGACAATCTTATTTAAAATTTTTGAATAAGAAATTATATATGGCATTAAGAAATTGAAATTAAAAAGAAATTGAAAAAGAAAGCAAAAAAAAATAATTATAATAATCTAGATAGCTTTTCAAACCATACTAAATAAAGTGAGAGCCACAAAGAATACTCAAAGCATAAAACATTAAGAATTGTTTTTGTAATTTTTTCCGATTCCAAATTTCTGAAAATGATTTCAGCTTGGTGGCCTGATAGATATTTATACATGCCATTACCTTTTCCTTTTAGACCTCAGGTTGCAGCAGTCAGAAATTTTAGTAGCTTTGAGATATTTAAAAAAAAAGGTTCATTTTGTTAGCTTTTATAGTTTCCTATAGATATAGCCCAATACATTTTGAAGTTGTATGGCAGCTCCCCGAACCGGTAGCTTGATCATATCAAATTAAAATAGAGTTCAGGCATTTACTATGATAAATCATTTTTGAAAATTTTGTGATTTTAGCTGATATGAAAATATGAAAGTTTTATATACATACATATGTTACATAGTTTATACTCAAAGCGAAAATCACTTCAATAATATATGTAATAAATATATTGCACAGAAAGTGATGATTCAGATTATTTATACTACAATATAATTTTAATGTTAAGTTACCAACAAAAAACCCAACAAACATTTAATTAAACCATTTTTATAAGCCAGGTTCCTGTTGATCTTTTGCAACGCTAAACTTGAAGATTTGAGAGGCGAAGATATTATTTTGTCGACTGTCATTTCTAAGACTGGCCCATTGTAAAAACTGCGTTTAATTAGTTTTATAACTAATGCTGTGACCTTATAATTGAAATTAAAATAAATTTTACAGTCTCAATCTCCTTTTCATTAATTAACCATTTTATATATTAACCAATTTTCAGTTGCTAAAACTCCCTCTGTTGACCGAGAAAGGGATTATATCGGTTTTGCTACCTTACCAGAACAAGTGCACAGAAAGTCGGTAAAACGAGGCTTCGAATTCACATTAATGGTAGTTGGCGAATCTGGTCTAGGAAAATCTACACTCATCAATAGCTTATTTTTGGGTGACTTATATAAAAATCGAATTATAGCAAACGTCGAAGAACGTCTTGAAAAGACTACACGAATCGAAAAAAAAACAATGGATATTGAAGAGAAAGGTGTTCGATTAAGGTTAACTGTTGTTGATACACCGGGTTTTGGTGATGGAATAAATTGCGAAGATAGTTGGAGAGTGTGCACAGCTTATATCGATGAACAGGTCTGAACTTGAAATTAAAGATTTTTTGAATTGCAAACATTTTGTAATTGTAATTTTACATTTACATACATTCAGTTTCGCCAATATTTTACTGATGAAAGTGGACTCAATAGAAGAAACATTCAAGACAATCGTGTTCATTGTTGTTTATATTTTGTTCCTCCATATGGTCACAGGTAAAGTTTCAGATAATTATATATGCATATGTTAATAAAAAATTTTTATTTAACTCTTTATGTAAATAGTTTGAGACAAATGGATTTGGAATTAATACGAAGATTACATCGTAAGGTCAATATAGTATTAGTAATAGGCAAAGCTGATTGTCTTACAAAAAATGAAGTTAAGAAACTCAAAGAAAATGTTCTCAAAGATCTTGAAGAAAATAATATTCAACTGTATCAATTCCCTGAATGCGATTCCGATGAAGATGAAGATTTTAAACAACAAGATCGAGATCTAAAGGCAGCTATACCATTTGCTGTTGTCGGAAGTAACACAATACTTGAGGTGGCTGGTAAAAAAGTACGAGGTAGGCAATATCCTTGGGGTGTTGTGGATGTCGAAAATCCAGAACATAGTGATTTTGTGAAATTACGTAACATGCTTATCTCAACGCATATGCAAGATTTGAAAGATACCACTCAAGATGTTCATTATGAGAACTTTCGAGCTCAATGTATATCACAAATATCTCAACATGCTTTACGTGAAAGAGGTAAATTGAAACGCGACTCTGTAAGCAGTACTAATGGTAACGGTTATGATTCATCTATTTCCGAAACTGACCGTTTACTATTACAAAAAGATGAAGAAATACGTCGTATGCAAGATATGTTAACACAAATGCAAGAAAAATTAAAAGCAACTCATTTAATGGAAATGAAAAAAAACGATAGCGTCATTGATGTATAAATTACTTCAAATAATGGCATAGAAAAACTATATACATTTAGTTTTAAATTAATTATAATTATTAATACAATAACATTAATTTATTTAAATTTTTAAAAAATTTTTTAATAATGTAACTATAGTTGTATTTCAAATGAAATATGTAGATACATATATGTCTATATATGTACGAGTACCATTTATAAGCATATATCTTATGCAAATGCTTACACATAATTTTATATGTACATATGTACGAGAAAAATAAATAAAAGTATATGTATAATATACCTACATATAAAAGTACGTGCAAACATACATCATTTAACTAACTGTATAGTAATTATTTAAACTGTAAAAAATTATTTATTAAAGTCATTGAAACAAAAATAAAATCATATGATATACTTACATAATATTAACAATAACAACAAATGTTAAATTAATAATGAAATTAATGTTTAGGACATATAATACAAAATTGTTTAAAAATGCGCTAATAAATGTTTAAATTAAATTGGCAGAAAAGTATCTACTGATCTGCAAAATTTAATTAAATATAAAACAAAACGATTGTAATTAAATTCTACGCTGTTATGTAACTTTATGAAACATAACCATTAAAAATAAATTTTAATTTATTTTATAGTCGCACAAAATAAATTCCAAAATGAAAAATAAGAAAAAATTTCCAATTGTTTAGAATTTGTTTAGAAAATTCAAATTTGTTTCAGAAAATAACTATTTTTTATTTTATAGGTTCTCAGGTACTGTTTCGCAAAACAAAAAAGTGTGTTAAAAAGCTTTAACTTTATAAATTTAAAATTAAGCCTTATTTAGGCTTACTATATTTTCACAACACCAAAGAAAGTTTTTTAACAAGCAAATAACACAGATACCCATAATAATTAAGATACCCATAAATGATACAAAATGGGAAACTTCAGTGAGATATAGTACCGGCGCGACATCGTAAATATTGCAAGCTTTTTAATTTGAATACAACGAGCAAAATACTCATAGCTTCTCAATTAAGGATGGATTTTTCATATTATATTTTCGTAATCACCATTTTTAATTTTATTCTCGACAGATTTTATCAATTTAATATATTTAAAACGTAAAGCAGAAAAATTATTTAAAAAAAAAAGGATTATTTTAGCATTTTTAATTATTTCAATCCTTATGAATTTTACTAATACAACATCATAGTTGCGAATTAATAAGAATGTGCTTATTACACTACTAATTTATCTTAATGGAAATTTCTTCATGCAACTGCAGAACAGATGGGTGACGTAATCAAAGGAACGAGTTAAAGGCAGAAAAATTCATTAAAAAAATTTTTCTCCTCGAACTGGACTCGAACCAGTGACCAACCGCTTTCTAGGCGGACGCTCTACCAACTGAGCTACAGAGGCATGAAGAAATTGTCGACGAAATGTTCTCTACATTGCTTATACTGTAATTCACATGATTACTAAGTATTTGTTTTGTTTACATTGATTGCTACATACAATCTACTATTGAAACACACAATAACAAGAACATATATATTTATAGGATTGTGCCTATTCAATCCTCTTGAAAACGCCGCATGTTGTTACGTTTTTTAAAAAAGTGGCAACATACGGAATGATCGAAACGTTTTTATTTGGCGGTTGGTATGCCTTAAATTTGAGGATAACAAGAGATGACGTTATGAAACTAAAAGTTCTGAAACTTTAACAAAAGGAAAAGGAAAAAATAAAATTTGAAATATTATATTTGTCAAAAAACCGTTGGTTACAAAAATATACTATTTAAAAATATACTAAGTAGATAGCATTAAATATATTTATTAATATAATTTAATTATTTAGCATATATTCTAATGCCAGATACATATATCTATCAGGCCTCCAAGCTGAAAATATTTTCTGAAATTTTGAAATATGCCAATTGAAGGATCTTTTTATTTTTTTTGTGAAATTTTTGAGTATTCTTCATCTGGATTATAACTATTATTTTTTTGCTTCTTTCTTCAATTTCTTTGAAAATTCTATTTTTTATTCAAAAATTTTATTCTGTAAGTAACCTTCCATTTGAAAGACAAGAAATGTTGTCAGCGTTAAAAATTGCAATCCTTTTTTTTTTTAATGCATTTTTCAGATTGAATTTACCAACCGATTATTTTGAAATTTAAATTTTAAATTTAAAAAAATATGAAGAATCAGCAGAGCCAGAAATATTGATCAATTTTCTTCACACAAATAAATTCTGACATCCCTTCCATTTAAATTCCATATAAATTTGGAATTTATTTTTGATTTGCTCTCTGAGCTTGATGGCCTGTAGATACGATATATATGGCATTATATGTACGTATAAATTTTTAAAGTTTGAAAATATATTGAATTTCCAAATATTAGAATTTTTTAGGATTTTAACAGTTTTATGCAAAAATAATGATGTTCTACACCAATAAAACTAACATGTACATATTTTGATCATTTTTGTGGTTCTGATATATAATTAAAAATTTATGAAACATTTTAGGTTGAATCATGGATTTAATAATACATGGATAGCTAGCGCTAATATATTTCTTAATAAAAAAATTAAACCAACATAAAGTACACTTTTGTATAAAACATTGCTCCTTTAGGTCAAACTAACAATGTCAAATTTTATGTTTTAGCAAATTTTGCATTACCATAAAATCAGCTTCAGCACTAGAGCAATTTTTTAAAAATATTAACATTTTTAGCAAGAGATATATATATACATATCTATATTTCGAATTTTTAACATAAATTTAAAAATAATAAAAAATTTTTTAAAGTACTGTAACAACTCTTGTTGTTCAAATATAGCAATTTTCTTTTGCAAACAGCAAAATAAAACTCCAAAATTTATTTATATAAAAATATTATTAGGTATTTTTAGATGCAAATGACCTAAAACATAAAAGGACGGCGGAAATTTTTTTCCTTCATATAAACTATGTACATTTTTTTTAAATTCATAAAAGGAAAATTATAGTTGCTCTCTGTACGTGGTGGTCTTATACTTACAAGGGCAGTGTTAAGAAATTTTTGAGGTTATCTATTGTTGTAGACATATTTAAATTCTCCTTTAATACTATGTACAAAAAACTTATAACTGTACAGGTAGAAAATAATTTCTTAATGGCAACTACTTGTATGCTCTAAATACAAAATTGTATTAGATGGAATGGTTCTACAACGAAAGTAAATTTAGCTGCCCAAACTCCAAGTTCTAGTTTATCCTCTGTTCTTTTATTTTTACAAAAAAAATTAAATAAGTAATAAAAACAACAATTACACAGAACTACAGAATTTTTTGATGAAGTGGGGATATTTTAAGTTAAGAGATTTTAAGTAGCCCTCAACGCTTAAAATATTTATCGATGTATTAAGAAACTGGATTTTCAAATGTTAGAAGTATGGGAGGCTCGAATAATAATCCAAATGCAAAAAATTTTCAGTACGCACATAAAAAAAAATTTTAATGTGATCAGTACATAACCGACCTCATTGTATATTGTCTAGTTAAGTGAAAGTGTTACGGAATATTATAAAAATGTCTGTTAAATACTTCTTTCTAATTTTTAGGGAATTAGTAAGCTTACATTTAACATACCTAGAAAAATGTAAATTTGGCTCTTAGTAGAGTTTCGCTTTGTGCTACCCGAATTCCCTGAAATGCTCGCCAGTTATTTTCGGTAACAATCAGAACTCAAATATCAAATTTCAAGAGATTCCATACATTCGTTCCGTAGATATGGTGAAAAATGTAAAAAACGGCCCGCAAATCAGTTTTCGAGCCCTGATCTTTCCAAAAAATGTATATGTTCATTGTTTTAATACGAGGAATTTGAATATTAAATTTCAGTGAAATCGGTTGATTATTTCTCTTTATATACACGAAAATGTATATTTGGCCCGTAGTAAAATTCCAGTTGCTGGTGCCTGATTTCTTCCAAAACTTAGGAATTTTTGCGGACGGTCGAGCAAAGCTTATATATGAAATTTCAAAAAAATCGGTTGAATATTTTCTTCAAAGTGGTCAAAAATGTAGTAAAGTGGTAAAAAGTGCAGTTCCCGAAGCCTGCTATGTCCCAGAAGTTGATCAATCCGTACCATGGTCGAAATAAACTTGCATATAAAATTTCATTAAAATCAGTACAGCAGAACTTGAGACACAGACACAAACACGCGTGCACACACAGACCGACAGGGTGCTAAAAATAGTTTATTTACACTTCCCCACTATGGAGAAGTGCATTCCCACCAAAAACTCGATATGCAAAATTTGTTGCCATCACATAACCTACCTATTGTATACAATACGCAATACGGTCGGTAATAATTAGTCAAAATGAAATCAAAATATCTTTATATACAAATTCTTTACGACTGGATTCAACCTGTCAAACATTAAGTATCAATTCACGTAACGCTTATTGTGATTTATTAAATATTAAGAATACTAGGTCAGAATATGGCAAAAATGGCGAAATTAGTGATTTTCAAGAAATTTTGAAACATAATCCAATTTTTTCTTCAATTAACAACGACTTTTCAGAATATGATTCAAACATAATTGAATATATTGCAGGCTTTATTCAAAGAACATTTTTAGTGAAAATTAAAAGTAGTGAATGTTCAAATAAAATAAAAAATTTTTAAAAAGCTGAGTCAAATTTACTTATTGCTATAAAAAATTCTAAAAATTGTCACATAAAGATAATGTGAGTATTTCAAAAATGGCAGAAAAGGCTTCTAATTTGGTCACCAAAAGAATTCATCCATCGAATAAGAATTTCCACTTCAAAATTTTGCAAAATATTTTATAAATTATAAGAAATGATGTCTCTAATAATTCATACGTTCATGATTTGGAAAATCATATTTTAGATAGCCACAGATTAAGTTAAATAAGTAGAATAGCATCTGAATATATAAAAATTAGACTTTATCATGAAGGAAAACGCTTAACATCTAACAAAAATGATTTGGTTTTCCGGTCAATAATTTGATGTAATACTCGTATACAGAAATTTTAAGTAAGCATAATTTGTTTTAATTTTGAATTAACAAATCGTCTGCTGAGAAATGAAACAGTGTATAAAAAATGTATAGTTTTGAGTAAATCGCATGTAAAACTTTTTAAAAATTTAAAGTTAAGTTTTGGTCTTCAAACTGCAAGAAGCTTTTCAAATAAGTAATTATAAGAAACCACGCAATATTTTTTCAGATTTTAATGAAACATTTTCATTTAGTGGATTTATAGGTTTGCATAGGTCTTGATAAATTTATGTTTTGAAATTTGAGGGTGCCATTAATTTCATTTTGTTTATATTGTATAATAATTTTATTTTTATTCAAACACTGTTTTAATTTTAACCAAAAATACTTTTAATATTCATTTCGATAAATAAAACCTTTTTTATTAAATGTATTACCAATATTAAATTTAAAAATTGATAAAATTTTTTATATAAAGGAAAAGCAAAACAAAAAAAGTTTCAATCTAATATTTAAATTCAAAAAATTAAATATTTTCAAGTATGGCATTCGTTCTCTGAATAATTTAGGTCATCTAGTTAATTTGTTTCAACTCTTCTTTGGTAGACTTCCGTAAAATTTCGTTTTATTTGCTGGAAGAATCTACTTTCAGCAAAGAGATATCAAATTTTACTTTTTGGATTTACAATATTTACATCTTAGTTTTAAATAAACTTCTGTTTTAATATAAAATTTGTTTGTAGTGTCAAAGACACTGTTTTTTTTTCTTTATTTTGATAAGATCTATTTTTGAATAATTCTTTTCTTTCTAATCAGTTTTTAATGATATTTAACATTGAAACATGGTTATGTTATGTATTGGGCGAATTTGATAAACACCTCAACCATACAGCTCTTTTGTGCATCCCCGCGCCAGATCATTAGAACTCAATATTAAGGTTTCCGATAAATTTTAACAGGGTCGCCATGCACAACGATTCATGAGAATCCAAGTCCCCCCGAGAAATCTGTATCTAGGGCAGGCCAAACCATCACACTCAAATAGGATATGACTGGAGTCCTTCGTGCCCCCGTCGCAGAATCTACATCGCTGCATACTTGATCTGCAAATTTTTTGTAAATGTGATTTAAAGGGCCTGTGCCCAGTGACAAATCACGATAGAACCCACAGTGAAGAGAATGTCAGAAAAATCCGCGATCCATCGACTAAAGAAGTCTTTGGATCGCGATAGTCCCCCCTCGCGCGGAAGCGCCATAGCTCACCCAGGCATCCACGACCTGGTCAAGACACCTCATAGAATGGCTCACGTTCGGACCAGGCCCGATGAAGGCGGCATTTTCTTCCAATTTCGCCAGATGATCGGCCTCTTCATTTTCAAGTATTCCTACATAAGAGTTTGACTTTATCATTCACATTCAGGTTTTTCAGATTGTTCAAGCAACTCCAGAGTAGCTTCGAGTTAAAAGTAGATTATTTCAGTGCCGCCAAAGCAGCCTGGCTGTCGGAAACTATAAACTAAAAATCCTCGATGGGGAAGATCTCCGCCTGAAAATGGAGGGAGCTTCGCCTGGAGGCGCAAAGAACAAATAGTTGCGGCCGTATGTACAAGCACCCGTAGCGCGATCGCCTTTAGAGCCATCCGTGTATCACACGGATGCCTGAGGCGGCAAGGTGGCTATAATTGTCTCGACAGATTCCCTTTAAATATTATAACCTGAAAGTTCCTCTCCCATTTAATAATCTTGACTAAGAAGTCCGACGCCTCTTAGAACTCCCCATTCAATCCAACTTCCTCCTATGTCACATTCTATATATTCTGAGAGCCTCAGTCTTGCAGCCCTGGCCGACAAAACGCCGCGAACATGTAAATGTAAGGGAACAAGTCCCAGCATCCTCTCAAGTGTTGCCGTCGACGAGGTCCTCAGGGCACCAGTGGCGCCCGGACAGGCCAATCTTTCTATCTTGTTTAGAGTAGTTGGTGCCCCCCCTTCTGCGCCTTGGGAAACCATACAAAAGCAGCATACCTTACCATTGGTCGTACCACAGTCTTGTACAGCAAAACCACCAGTTGGGGACTCAGGTCCCAGGTACTCCCGAATAAGGACCTGCAGGCAAAGAATTCCTTGATAGCCTTAGTTTCCACGTACTCAATGAGTGGGTTCCACATTAGACGAATGTTCAACATCACCCACAAAAATTTGATGTCCATGTCATCAGAGCCCGATTTCGGTGCATGGAGGGTCACGGCCTGTTGGAGAAAAGTACACACTTTACCTTTTGCGGATTCACATTTAAATCCACCCCTTACATCAGTCCTTAACTACAGCCAGAGCCAGTTCAGTCCACTCCGACACTGTCTCGAACTTGCCATGGACCATCACAACCAGTCAGCATAGCTAATGCATCCAAATCCTGATCGCTCCAATCTCAGAAGTAGTTGGTCCGTAACCAGAAGTCGTAAAAGTGGGGAAAGAACCCCAACTTGTGGGCAGCCACTAGTGGACGCGACCATCAGTACCAATTACGGAGTCAGTACCAATTACGGGCTCGATTCTTCTACCCCTGAGCATGCCAGTGGTCCATCCAATAATGGAGGAGAAAATACCCCTCGACGTCATCGCTTGCTCAATGACTCCAAAACTGGTACTGTCAAAAGCACCCGAAATATCTATGAAAGTACCCGCCAGTATCATCTTATAGCGCAGTGTACTTTTAACCCTCGAGCTCAGAATTCCATCAAGGCACATCCCTTTTGTTTTTAACCATTATCAACGGTGGACTGTTGGCATACGCATTTTGTATAGCCTCATTGATTTATGTTGCCGCCGCATCCAGATCCCCCACCGTTAGGAGTTAGTTCCGGACACTGGCAACGGCACTGCCGGTCTCCCGTTAAAGGAAGACCAATTTGTGTTTTTAGGTATCCTGATATAGGATTCCGTGCTACACTGAACCGCAATGTCGAACCTAATATATATATGGTCCGAGAGAGAAGGCTCGCTCGAAACATGGGAGCCGGAGACAAAGTGAATCATTTCCGCATTTGACAAGGTGAGATCCAGTACCTCGCGTCGAATGGCATTTATGAAAGTGGGTTAGCACCCACATTTGCCACATTCATACCGTATTGCCGAATGGACTCGAGAAGTTGTTTACCTCGGGCGTTTGTTTTGGAGCTTCGCAAAATCATGATGTGATGGGCGTTGGCGTCGCATCCGATTATGAACTTCGTTCGACCCACCCTACAGTGATTAACGAACGCATCAACCCAAGGGGGGGACTTTCAATTTCACAGGCAAAATAGGCCGAAGCTAAATTTATGTTTATCTTTCCACTACCGGGAAGATTCAATGTAAGTAAGACCGTCGTGAGGTCTCGTGAAATATGCTCATTTATGCAAAACACATTCAGACCGTTTCGGACCAAGATTACGGCCCTGGGTCTCTGTATTCAGATCATAAATGCATCTATAATGTTTGTTCAATGTTATTTGGAAGGCGTTTAACTTTACCGTTATGAGTCCAATGGGGTGAAGACAATGTCCCAGCAACTGCTAAGCGAGAGCTTTGTGCATTCAGCAGAGGCTACCTTTGATCTATGGAGATTAATCTGAACACATCGAATAGTCGATGTACTCATGCGATTGCTCGCCTTTTGTCTTTTACTTAGAGCACCTAGGAGCCCTGCTCTTTCAGGTCTTTCTTTTTATTTCCTTGACCGCCTAGGCCATGTTTTTAAGATAGCTTTTTGGTTTTGGGCCGCGAAGAACCCGAAGTTGCTACAGCCATTGAACTCGAATCTACACGACCGCTCGCAAACGAAGCCTTAGCGGCCAAAGTACCCGAGACGCCGCCATATCTCACCGTAAAGGTAAATGCCGCAACAATCTTAACCACATCAAGAGAAACCATCAAGGTTTTCTCGGAGGAGTTGTCTAAGTTTTTAGGTCCAGGCAATGAAAGTTTGGCTACAACGTAAACGGGGGTCTTTTTTAGGGCCGTGGATCCAACCTTCGTAAAGCTAGTCGGCTTTAAGGTCGTGTTCTCATAATCTGTAGAGAATGATGGTATAGCTCCCCTAGAGTCCGTGCAGGACTTCGCTACATGACTTACGAAATGAGCCGGCTCTTTCTTCCGCTTGAAGATGATGTTTCCAAAAAGCCAGTTCATCCTAAACTTTTAGAGCTTCAGAAGCTCCGAAGTTTTTTGGTCAACGGAGGTGATGACCTGCAGAAAATTTTTCTCTCTGTCCTTCCGAGAAAGGATTCTTAGATCAGAATCCCAAAGATCTCAATTCTGGATTTTAAGCCTGCGAACGATTTTGTCGTTGGTATATTCTCCGATGTTGGCAGTGCGGACACACTACCAATCCTAGTAGATGTCTCAGCGTCGGTGCAATTAATGCTGAGCCATCCGTCTCTTTTCCAACTACCCAGAAAAGAGGGACAAATGCCGTCCAGCAGGAGGTCCACTTTTAGATTCATGATTGAATCCTGAATCAGTTGAAGATGAACTTCGGTCAATTTCTTTTGAGAATATTGATCCTCGAATAAGGCTAGATTTATGGCCTTAACAATATCTGTAAAAGATGGATTTAAGCCGGTTTTCGAAGGCTCCGATGCCACAGGAACAGTGTTTCCACTTTTCCTATCCCTTTTTAAGGGATTGCATTTTGGAAAGCTGTCATCTGACCAGCTCCTTTTAGATTTATGTTTTAGAGCTTCTTGAGCTCTGTCGGCGATTTTCAATTTAGCCAGTTCGAGAGCCTTGTCGTGAGGCAGCCCCGTACGAAGAAGGTGTCTGAGACGCCTCTTCGCTGCGCCACTTAGGCACTTCTGGACCCGGAGATCACAAAGTCGATCTCAAAGATCTGCAGAACAGAAAGTGCAGTTAGGGCCAGATCTTCAGAGTCGGAAGAGTTTGGTGTGCTTTCAGAAGCGGACAAAAACTCGTCCCGTCTTTCGATAGCGCAAAGTGTGTTTAGGCCTCAAGGCCCTGAAATAGAAGAACCCTCATTAGATAATTTTTTAGAGCCTGAAGACTCTGAAATTTGAGAACCCGAAGGTTGCTCGTTGTTAGGTTCTGGTGCGTTCAAACTAACAGCCCCCTTAAGTTTTTGCTTTATATTATCCATACACTGTAGGAACTGAAATGAGAAAAGAAGGTCCACGGTAGAGCCTCATACCGTGGCAAGGCATTTGTTTAAACCGGAGGTAGCCCGGTGTACCGAGTTTCGTGCTAGCGACCAAGTATTGACCTTCTTGGCTATTCAGCCCTCGGCGCACGTGTCTCACCTTGGCTTGGAGTTGGGACCTATTAGAGTAGCTTGTACTGTTACTCTATGCCCTGGGACGTATTAGAGATTGGCTATTGCCGGTACTCTAAGCCCTTGGGAACCTCCTCGTTTTCAGACCGCAAGCAATCCTAATTAAGCGCCCTAACCACGGCAAGGTGGATTCGCGACGAAGGAGACATTGAAGGTTTTAATTTTATGACAATGATTTTTGCCGTACTAGAGTTATAGTGCAAATCGTGGTTAAATACTTCTAATAAGAATTTTAAATCACAGATAGAATTCAGAAAAGTTTAGTTCAGTAACTGTAAGTATTTTTATGTTTTGCTTTCATAAAATCGTCGATGATTCCTTTGGAAATATATGGAAATGCCTTTCTTGGACTTGAAATGAAGTGTTTAATTATAATATATAAGATGAACTGCATTTATTCTTTCATTAATCTTTTAAATTACTTATTTAGATTTTGTTCGCCGCTGCAATCTAATGACGTACTCGATAGGAAGAGTCTGATTTGAAAATGCCTAAGTAAAATTAAACTAATTTTATTAAAACCAACGTTAAGTTGTATGATGCAACTTGCTATTCTTGATTTTCCAATTTCTTTTAATGATGTCTTATGACTTCAACAGATTTTGTACTTAGTTCTTAATTTTCATCACTTTAGGTTTCATCGCATGATGAAGGTGAACTTTCTCATCATCTGACGATTCTTATTAATTATATGGGACTACAAAAAAATCTGTATAAAAATGATTATGACAACTCTTTAAACTTATTCATCCCGTCATTTTTTATCTATTCATATCATTTCGTCATTTTATCGTAATTTTGTTTTCCAACTAATTTGTTTTGTGATTTTATTTATTAAAAAAATTTATTTCTATTTATTAAATTTTTAATACTAAAGATTATTTTTAGTATTAAAAAATTAATAAATAGTAAAAACTTTTTACTATTTGATTTTCACTACTGTCGGGTGAACTTAAAAAAAATTATGTAAGAAGCCTTCATATGCATCAAATTTACACGTTAACTTTTTTTCTTTGCATTAAAAGAATAAAACATGTAAATCTTTTGTTGCACTGTTTTAATTCTATGGCTTAATGAATAAAATAATTTAATATTAAAAATTAAAACATTGTATGAAGGAAAATGAAACAGTGTTTGTATAACGTTCATAAACTGTTGTAAATTTTAATTAAACGAAAAAATTATTACGCCTTTTTTTGTCACCATTTAAAACAACGTATGGAAACATGTGTTGTATTATATTATTTAAATTTCAGAAAATTTTCAATTTAAATGAAGTAAAAGCAAAATACTATTTCATTCGACAGTGAAATCGTAAATTGTCAGTTCTTTTTTTCCAAAAAATATTATAGTGTATTGAATTTTTACATTATCTTAATTATTATTTTAATTTCAACCTATTATACACTTTTTCTTTGGACTACAGGTCCAACATGATTTTGGCTTTTTTTAAACAATACCGCAATCAATATTAAGAATTACTTCAAATAGTTGTGAAAAATGAAATCGACTACGATGAATCCAATGGTGGTAAAATTGGAAAACAACGTATACCGATCTTTCATTCAGCAGAAATATATGTATGTCTAAAATAAAAATATATTGTTGAAAAATTTATAAATTTTTTATTAAAAAAATAATTCACATTTCCTATTTTTCCTATTTTTGAAATGAGCGAAGAATGAAACCCACGTTAAAATGTATGTACATACATATATATAAAATAAAGTTGGGTCAAACTAATGGTTTGTATTGTAGCACTTTCCCCTTCAACAAGTGAAAATACTGCTTTGCAAAACAATCGATGTATACCTACCACACTATTAAAATGATTTTCATTCATATCTCTTTCAGACCCAAGCTTTAAATTTGTTATAATTTGTGTGAAAACCAACATTTTGATAAAATTTTTTGATAAAAAGTTTTGTATTTGTGTTTAAAATAAAATTTGCTTACAGGATAGTCAAAAAAGGACCTAACACAATCGTGTAAGTTGGGCTATTATGCCTAAAACCGTACTAAGGACATTCTCTATTTTATTGAATTAAAAACCTGTAATTGGCCACGATTTTTAATATCATTTAACAGTTTTTCGAACAAAAAACTAAAATTAAAGTGATTAAATATAAACTTTATTTTTTACCTAAATGAAAAATGAACAAAAATATATTAATTCATATGTATTAAAAATAATAACAAAAATTTCAACCTTCTTGGTAGTAGTAGAACTAAATTATATTAATTAATTCAATTAATTAATTCTTATTCATTATATTAATTAATTCTTCCACATTATAATATGAAATTTGAGAAAAATCAAATATTTTTATTTTATTAATTCAATTCTGTATATTTTAATAAAAATTAGAAAAAAACAGAAAACTTTATATTATTAACTTAAAATTTGCACCTTCTTGGTATTACTTATATTTTACATCTAGTTAAATTTCAAATCACAGTTGAATTACATTAAATTTCTTGGCATAGCTTATAAATACTAAATTTGAATCACAATTTATTTGCATAATTCAGTCTATTTTGAATGGTACTTTTCAAAGCAATCTTTGTCTTTTGTAAGGCACAAGGATACGTTGCATTTTGTGCATATGGCTCTCGAACGACTAGAACATCCAGTGTTGCGGCATCTTTTGGCTGTACCGTCAATGAATTGAGGCCAATGGTCAAAACGATCAAACCTGATGTCTTCAGGAGCATTACGTGGACGGTATTTTGAACCATAATATTCTGCTGGTATTTTACTGCAGGATGCTTCCGGCGCTTCTAAAATTTTAATACTTTTGCACATTACCTCACCAATTTCAATTTTAAATTGCAAAAAATCTTTAACTTGTTTTTTAGGAATTTTAAGACGGCGTGCATCTTTCCTATATTCCGTCCATGAATTGAGAATGGCTAAATCTAATAAGTGAAAAAATACTTTCACTGGCCACTTTTTAGTTTTTATTTTAATGCGATAATATTCCATCATCTGGTCGCATATATCAACACCGTTCATGTTTTCATTGTAATCTAAAATTACTGCTGGAATGGGCACTGGTACACGGCGTTTTAAATTCCTATTCCACCGATCAATTTCTCCGACAGGGTCTTTTCCACATATGGTGGACGCAATTGTAACACATTTGGTATCACACCACTTTACAACTGAAACTTCGTCATTTTTCACAAACTGTGATATGTCCCCTCTGTTCATATCTCTATCCAAGGGTAAATGAAGTCGCTTTTCCAAACGATTAGCCATAATTGTTCCAGTTGATTTAAAGCCTATTTCGTTCAACCTTTCTAACAACGGTATTGTGGTGAAAAATCTATCGAAGTATAAATGGCTACCTTTTGGCAAACATTTGGTTAAAAATATAACAACAGATGGCCCGTGACCTAGTCCGCAATCTGGAAAGGTTCCTGCACCCTGAAAGATTTCAAAATCTACCACTAATCCATCAGCGGTAGCACAAACAAAGTTTTTTAATCCAACTGGGCGAGGTTTCGATCTAATGACCTGACGAGCGGGACATCTTCCAGTGAAAGGAATCATTTGTTCGTCAATGGAGTATGCTTCTACAACAGTCGCAAGCTCATTACAGCGTTTTTTTACTATATCTATTACAGGTTGTATACGCCATAATTTATTTTTTTCGTTAGGCTTATCTGTGTCCACAAAGTGTATGATATTTCTCAAAGTGAAAAATTTATTTCTCGATAAGCTAGTTGCAATTAATTCATTTCTGAATCCGTCAGCCCAATACATTCGAACTCTGGGATATCCTAAGCACCCCATAATTATATTACAGCCGTAAAACTTTTTTATATCTTCTACTGTTGTATCAGACTCAACACCATAATGTTTTAAAGTGTACATTTTGGTAAAAAAAACTACGGTTTGATAATGTTCTTCTGGGAAGTACTTTTTAAAATATGTCATTGGACTTCCTAACTCGCAAAAATTATCACAGGTGTAGTACAAAATTTTGCTTAAATTTCCGAAATATGTTTCTTTCCATAAATTACTTCTTTGCGATGGTTGGGAAGGTTGCTCAACCGATATCTCTGAAAAGTAATATTAATTCCATTGTCATTAAAAAATATATGGTGAGCGCATTTAAAACCTAATTATACTTCCAGCGTTAATGTAATAACTAGTTAATACCTGTAATTTCCTCTTCGTCACTTTCCATTTCTTGAATTAATTCAACCACTGTATTTTTTTGGATAAAAACTTCATTTTCGTCATTTTCATCATCGCTAAAATCATCATCCGAATTTTGTAACAATTCTAACACTTTCTGAACATCGTTATCATTGTTTAAGTCGTATTTTTTTCCTAAATTTGTAAGAAAATTATTGTAAATTGCTCGAAACAACTAAAATAATTAAGGTAACACAAACGTGAGTCCGATTTCATAACAAAAAAGAAAGCCCAACTTACACAATCGTGTTATCTAATTTTTAGTTTAATTTTTTTCACAAACAAACTCAACATTCTTGTAAAATTATATATCAAGACGAAAGAACAATATTTAACATGTAAAAACATGTTATAAAAAAAAGCAGAAAAAAAATTAAAACGCAAAAAATATGTACATACCTAAAGACATCGTTGTGTCCTCTATGACTTCTCTCACTGGAATGAATGCAAAATACTAAAGAATTAATTTTTTCTTGTTTTGTTTTTTTTAAACACAAAACGATAGATCACACAATCGCTGCATTTGGATTTTTATGTAAAAAATTATTTAAATACGCATTTACAAAACTTAGAATTCACCTAACACAATCGCTTAACTTGGGTCTGAAAGGGATATATGAAACTATTACTGGGATTGCATATATATAGGATGAACAGTTTATGCAGTTTTTAAAATAAAGCAAAAATTAATTTAAAGAGGGGTTAATATAATGCTCAATTTTAAGGGTTAATTGCGTGAGTTAAGAAAAATAATTATATTTTTTAATGTCATGGAATTTACCGTTACTTTTTTGCATTTATAAAAATTTGAAAAAGCTTGCGGTTTCGGAAATATAAGGCATCAAAATTTTAAATTTTACAAATTTCAAGAGTCGATAACTTGAGAGGGGGTGGAGATGAAAAAAAATTTTCTTCCAACAAAATGAACTATTTGTTAATGCCTAAAAGCTACTAAAATTTCAGGCTCCCATATCCTTGGGTCTAGAAGGAAAACAACATCAAAAATTTGAAAAAAACTGATTTTATGTAACTGTAAATTTTAACAGCCATTTTGTTTTTTTAAAGTTCAAGTATAGTATGCCGTGATATAAGAAGGTTCCCACTGCTTTTCTGCTTTTGTAAAATTTGAAAAATGCATATGGTTCAACTACAGTAAACAGTTGAAAATGGCATTTTTAGGGTTTTGAGGAGGTATAACTTTTAGAGGGGAGAAGATAGGTAAAAATTATGTTCTACGAAAATTAGTTTCTAGTAAAGATCTATGTACATATAAAATTTTAGAATTCTATCTTCAAGGGTGTAGAAGTTTTGTAAACAGACACACAGAAAGACGGACGGACAGAGTAAAACTAATAAGCACTTTTTTTCAAAAATTTTTTGGAAAAGTGCTAAAAAACTCAACTTCAAATGGCAGCACGGATTTTGTTTAGCTTTTCTGTTTGAGCCGCTATATTCTTTAACCTTTCGTTTGTTATGTTTTCATTCAAAAAAATGTGTAATTGGTAAAACGATAAAAAAAAGGAGAAAAAATAGAGTTGACCGTGCCAACTCTTGGATACCCGTACGAATTTGTTATCCTATGTGCGAATAAATATACCATAGCTGACTATGGGATGAACCATTACTTTAAGTTGTCGTATTACCATATTAATTTATGGAAAATTTCAGTACTGTGTTTTCAATATTTTTTAAGATATGGCCAAACTATTATTGAAGTTGTATGGCTGCTACCACAACGAGTCAAGAAATTTCGATGACTCTTATCACACATAACGGCCCTAATAATGCACTTGCTTTCACGAGATTTCTATATTATAATCCCAATAATTTCTGAGATAATGCCAAATAACTTTTCGAGTCGTATAGCTGCTACCAGAAAGAGCCAAGCAATTTTAACTACATTTATCAAACACATTGGTCCTACTAATATATTCGTTTGTGTGATATTTCAGTATGACAGCTTTTATAGTTTCTGAGATATAGGCCAATAACTTTTTAAGTTGTATGGCAGCTGCCAGAAGGAGCCAAACAATTTCAACGATTTTTATCAAACACATTAGCCCTACTAATATATTCGCTAGTATGAAATTTTAATATAACTGCTTTTATAGTTTCTGAGATATTGCCAAATAACTTTTGAAGTTTTATGGCAGCTACCAGAATCAGTACCCCGATCATGTCCAATTTAAATAGGGTTCTGGTACTTACTACAAGAAATCATTTGTGAAAATTTGGTGAACTTAGCTCAATTAGTTTTTAAGTTATCGCTGGGACGGACGGACGGACAGATAAAGCTAAGTCGACTCAGAATTGGATACTGATCAAAAACATACACTTTACATTTAGTATATCCTTCGAAATTTAGTATACCCTTCGAACATACATTCGTACAGTTATGAAAACTGTTGGTACGTTTTTCGTGCTTCCACACCTGAATACGAGTATCATGTTGATATTCTGGATATCAGATATTATATTAGTAAATTTTTGAACAATTCAACACGAAAAAAAATATTACTATTCTATTATTAAAATGGTATCTGAGGAAACTAAAATTATTCAAGTCTCATGGTTATAAGTTAATTGTTTTCTTAAGCATTAAGTTATTTAATCCTGCATGTTATTTTTACTTAACTCAATTTATCGTATTATGTAGTTCTTTTTAATCTATCATTGCAAACTTGTGCAGTGTCTGATCAAAGACGTTAAATACTCATCAATAGTTCAACACGAACAAAAAAACAAATTTTTTCAATTTTTATAATCGGGTAAATTCTTAAAGGTCAAATTTTACAAAATCTGAGTTGTCTGAGTTTACGAATACTCTACTGCGTTTTTACTTTCAAAATTGTAGATTTTTTTTTTACATGCAGACAGTCTGACGTAGTAATTCAGCAAATAAATTTGATGTATTGAGTGAATATCATTACGTTAAAAATAATATAAAAAATATTTTTTTTGTTAATTTTTAATATGTAAGTATAAAATTACTTTAAATCTAAAAAAAATTTTTTTTTGTTTTGACGTTTACGTATGATCAAAATTCAAAGTCAATTACGGGTAAAAAGTTTACTACATTTCTGTCCGTAAAAGTTTCATACGTCAGACAGTTTGCAGACGGAAAACAAAATTTTGACGTTCAAGAATTTGCGTGTTGGCTGTACAAAAATTATTACATGTAAAAACACTAACAAAAATAATTTATACTCTGTGAGTTTTTCGTACTATAATAAATAATCACATTTCATATTCCATAAAGTTCTCTTTCTTTTTTTCTTTTGCTTCTTACTAAGAATTCAAATAAAATTCAAATAAAAAAACAATTGTAGAGCAAAAAATAGATAAGCAATGTTGGTATAGCTATAGACTATACATAATGTGCAGGCAAATATTCATTAAGTATAAAATGTATAAAGATAATGTCTTTATATCTAACAAGTCCCAATGCTCAGAGAGAAACTTGAAAGCACGACCTTATTTTATATGGGTTTTTTTAAATCGAAGTGGCTATTTTTTAAGAAGAAATATTAAAATAAATTCACACTTATTATAAAGCAGGTAAAATTTAGAAAATATATTTGAAAAATCAAAAAAATATATTAATATTTTCATTGATAATCATTTTAAAATTTAAAAAAAAGCGGAAAAACAACAAGCACAACCTTCGCCTTCAACGTTTTATATGTTACTGAAAGCATTTCATTATTTTTAAGTGAACAGCTTTTTTTTCTCATAGGGTAAGTTAACTCAAGATATGGGGAGTAACTGTGGTGTTAAGTTGAAAATATAATTAATGAAAGATAATTCTTAAATATTGATACGAATACATAGTAAAGAAAAAATTTGAAGAGGGAATTAGAAAATAATATCTAAAATACAATCAAATATTATTCGTTAAATACAAATTTTATATAAATTTGTATTTAACGAATAATATTTACCTCTATTTTTATTTGAAAAAATATTAAAAACTTACTATCATTTGTATCAATTACCTAAGAAAAAAAAATATCTAAAATGTTTGGAAAAAACAATGATATATTTTTATAACCTGATTTGAATATTTTTTTATTTTTGAAATAAATGGTATTTTACCAAATGACTAAAAAATTCCGACTGTAAAATAACAGATATTTTAAAATTTTTGTTCTTTATGTAATATTCTTTCCGTTTAGAAATAATATAGGTCATACATACACATGCAGGGACATTTTATAAATAGATTGCTCTTGTTTACCTGCTAATAAAATATGAAAAAAGAGCACAGCAAAATTTTTGAAGCACTCAATATAACATGTTTGAAATAGTTTTAAAATAATTATTTAAAAAAAAATTTATTGGAAGTAGGTACATACATATTTATTTTTAATAACTTAAAAACTAACTGAAATTATTTGAAACAATTTTATAAGTAACGTATAAATAATCGAAATGAGATAATTCAAATTGTTGAAATGTGTCAACCTATGTTACTTTTAATAACATTTTTGTTGGCCGACACTACTCAACTTACCTTATTGGGAAATACAAAATGTGCATAAAAAATCATACATCCTTCCTCATTAACATTTGAAACCATATTGAAATATGAATTTGAAATTTTTTTTTTCATTTTTTCTTTCCTCCTACCTTTCTTTCTTTTTCGTGCAATAGAATTTAAATGGGAAGCTTTTTAAAAAATGTGTATAATATCCTGAGATTTTTTAAAATATTAAACTCTTTTTTACTTAAAAAAAAAGAAAAAAATAATAAAAAAATATGACACGATCAGTGGCATTTAAAGAAAAAACCAGCAACGAAGCCAAAAATTCGTAATATTTCGTAAAAAAAATTGAGTATTGGGACTTGTTAGATATAAAGACATTAAACAGGGTTATGGAAAAAACCTTAAGATTATGTTTTACTCAAAATATACACAGAAAAATACCAACCTATTTACAAATTACTGATACAAGCTAAAACTCAGATCAAATCTTAGATTTTGTAGAATATATAACATGGCTGACAGAATGATTTTTTGTATTGTTAATAAAATTGCGTATGTATTTTTGGCGAAATGACATTTTTGAAGAATCATTTTTTTTTGTTTTTTGTAAAAATTATGATTTTTGCCTATTTTCATTTCGAATTTTCTATACGAAAAGTTGACTAAAACCTAAAAATGAAATTTGGAGTTTTTTGAACGTCTTATCAAAAATTCAAATTTCAACTCAAGATTTTAACTATAATTTTAATTAAATATATTTTCGAGTTTTTGCATTCATTTTTTTTATTATTAAATATAATTCTTAAGAACATTATAATCCTTATTAATAAATAATTTACGAAACATAATATGTAAGGGTAAATTAATAGTTTATTTTAGAGCATTTTATGCTATATTATTATTTCTATTAATTATAATTATAACTTATTTTTTTTCATATAATTCCTTTGGTATGTATGTATATCAAAATATATTTAAACTAAATTACTTTTTCCATTTTCATAATAAACATAATTAGTATTAAGTTTAAAATTAATTTTGCAAAATATATAAAAAGAGTAAAAAAAGAGAAAAAGGGGGAAATAATTAAAATCTACTAATATGTAAGTATTATTTTAATTGTATAAGCAGGCTATATTATATATTCATGTAATCACAAGGAGAAATTAGCAAAAATAAAATGAATTGTAAATCACATATAACAGCAAAAAAAAAATAAAACATGAAAAATTTAAACCGGAGAAAAATTTTGTTAAATTCTAAACGTAACATACCAGGTACAAATGACGAAATCAAAAATATCTAAAAAAAAACGTGGGAAAAGGATAAACATTTTTTTTCTATCTCTTAAGTTTTTCCCATTTCCAACAATTTCAGTATGTTTTTCTTTGGTTATTTTTATTAGTGTACAAATTAGAATAGTGATGAAGTGGTGATTCCATTTCCTTTTGGGATGTCCAAAATTTAGGGGTTTTTCGAGCAAAGTTAGAGAGTCTCAACAACATCGGAGACTCATGGAAGTGTAGGGCTCGGGACAGTGGTGATTCTTCACCCTGTCAGCATAAATAATGTACCGTGTGGTGCACCCTATACCAATGCTTCACGTTCTGGTTCACTACAAAGTGTTCCAGCTAAAATCAACTTTACTTATTTTTGCAATCGCACTAAATTTTTTTATTTTTTATTTCAACATGTGCATAATTTTTTTTTCTGGATATGATATGTAACCATTGGTGGTAACCTACTACTTCTATTTAACCCACCCCAGGCTGAAGCTCCGGGACACAGCTAGATGCACACTGGGGTAGCTGGTGGCCGATGTCCCAACCAGTGGCGGATAACATGCTCTGTCAGGTCGTCCTCATCATCAACAAGCACTAGTTCATAACAAGAGTTAAAATCAATTTGTTGTTTTAAAATTTCAGTATAAAGTAGTGAAGAAAATTAAGATTTTTAATTTTTAAATCGAGTTTTTGTGCTGTTATTTTCATTAAAAATATAAAAATTTTATATTAAAAGAAAATTTAAAATGTTTGCTTTGAACTGGTGAAAAAATCAACTTTCTAGAGGAATTTTTAAGGAAATATGGAAGTTAAAAGCGTTCCAGAATTTTTACAAAGGTAAAATATTTTTTTTTATACAGTGAATAAAAAAAAACATTGTGCTGTGCATATTATTAAGAAAAAAATAAAGTTTTTATGCAAAATTTTTATTTTGTTTATTCTAAAATAAATTTAAAAAAAATTATACATTAAATTTTAAGCTTTATCATTATAGTGATTTTTAATATATTCATATCATTATGTTTCGCAATTATAAAAATACTCGTAATCATAATAAAAATATAATAAAGAAAAATGTTCCAGTTTTTCAGTTTCCTAACGAGGAGATTTGTAGGAAGGCATTGATTGAGACTATTCCTAGAAAAAGTTGGAAACCTGTTGAGAGTAATGGTGTTTACCATTTACATTTAAAAAAAAAACATGTTTTTATCCAAAAACGCTAAAAAGGCTTCGGTTAATTCCAGAAGCTATTCCAAGTATTTTCCCCAATTGTCCGGTAACCATAGAAAATAGTGACGACATAATAATAAATTTTAATGATTTAGTAAACAAAATCAATGAAAATATTGTGTTAGATGGCTGGTTAGTATTTAAAAATAGTTTTTGCGTTGTATTATACATATGTATATTTTAGAAAATAATGATAATTTCGGGTGTGAGTTTAAAGGTACATAGATTAAAAATTAATTGCGATTTAATAGTAAGTTGCTTTTCGGGAAATAATGAAGTACCAGCCATTAAATTAGAAAATATTTTATCAGGAGATATGAAATTTGATTATTGGACTCAACTAAAAAAAATATTACCTTTTTTGTGCGCTTATAGTTCTGATGCCAATTATCTTAATGAAGCTTTGCATCTTCTGGGAAATTTAAAAAAAGTACGAAATTTAGAAGAAAATTTTTAAAAAACTTTCATTTATTAAGTATGAAGGCTCTAAAATATATTCAATCCATTATTATGTGATTTTTAATATACGCTCATTCCAAATCTACATATGAAATCCTTAGAAATTTCCTTTCTTTACCATCTAGTCAACATCTTCGACGTTTATCTTCCAGACTACATATTACCAGTGATTACGAAAATGAGGGAAATGATGAAGGTTATATAGCAGCAGCTTCGCAGTCTTTGACAGAATGGGAAAAATTTGTAGCACTATTGATAGATGAGATTTATGATAGTCCTAGTCTACAATATAAAGCAAATAATATTTCAGGAGTAGCTCATAATGATCAATCTAAACCTGCCAAAACCATTATGGCTTTCATGATAAAGTCGGTTTTTGGTAGTTCAAAGGAAATTATAAAGTTATTTCCAGTAGTTCTTCCCACCGCAGATTATTTAGTGGAAATCACGAACAAAGTTGTAATTTAGTTCAAGAGAAAGGCAACAAGAGACAACAACAAAATCAATCAGGGTATGTTAGGGTTTTGGGAGTCAATAATGAAAATAAATTTCGCAATCCTAATGGAAAACAACAAATTTATCTGATGTATGACACAGTTTATTTTACTAATAAATAATACTGAAATATAATAAAAAATACTGAAATTTTACTAATATGCTTTAATTTTAAGTAAATGAATGGATTAGACCTACTAGGGATACCACCTTTGCAAGGTGGTGTAGAAAGGGGGATAATTACTTATTTACAATTATATATTTATTTTATTGTATTTATTTATGTCAAATGTTCAATTTTTAAAATTGAGGAAAACCTAAAAAATCTGCTCAAATTTTAACAAAAAAAATTTCCTGTTTTTTTTTGCCTGTAGTGTAGCATTTTAACAAAATTTTTAAAAAACGAACAGAGTCTAGAAAGCTTTTTTTAAATCAATTTTTTAATGTTTTTATAACACAAAATGTTAAGAATGTAAGCACTAGCAAAGTAGAAAAAGATTGAAAATTTCAAAAAAGTTGATCTTGTGGGAGATTTATGATGCTAAAAAGGGCCTTCTATAGATCCCATAAGAATGCGTGTAAATTCGTCAGCTGTTAACTGTCACTCCTCTCTTAGGGTCCAGGCCTGTATGAAGAAAATTTTAAGAGACCCTTAACATAGACGGCGTTGTCAGGTATGACAGCTGCCAAGAGTGCTGAAGATCTGCTACATACGTAGCACATTTGCTAACTTTCTCAAATTTTCATATTCAAAATTAATGCTATGCTGCAATAAACCCAAAGTTCTTAACGAAGCAACTTTATGAACTCTACTTTATTTTTAGCAAAACAACAATTTAGGAGATTTTGCATGCAGACATTTCTTTGTCTTATTCACTTCAATTTTCCGTACTCTACATAATCATGCGTCTAATTTGTTGTTTTATTTAAAGCCATGTGTTAAGATTAACTTATTTTAATTTTAGGTAATACGAGTACTAAATATTCTGGCGATATCATTTCATGAAGCATAACTTGCAACAAGTTTATTTACCATAATTCCAAATAAAATAAAGCAGTAAAAGAAATTTCAATTGTTTTTTTCTTGTTAAAATTAGTATAATCCCCATATCTAATACTAGTTTCCTTTTTTTATAATAATATTTGCAAGCTTCCTTTACAAGACAGATTTCAATTTTTACTTAAATATCTTACTTACATATAAATAATATATCTTTATCTCGCGAACATGTTCTTTTTTCTTCAAAAATTATTTAATTTTTTTGAAAAGTTATGTTATTGTTAACATTTACATAACATTAGATATTTACATTTTACTACATTTTAAAATAAGTTAATTGCAACTTTGGAAATTTTACTATACATGCAAACAGAAAACATTTAGTTTTTCCAACCAAAACAGATTACAGAACAGAACTTAGGTAGTTTTAAAACAAAATTTCGTAAAATGACAGATCGATATGCGTTTGAAAATAGGACCAAGGAAAGGCGTAGTTTATCCACTAATAGTGCAATACTGCGGTAACTGTTCAATGCCAATCGAAGTAATATATTTTTTTAACATTTAATAAAAATAAATTCAATAACATTGCATTTTTTTTTCTTAGTATTGTAAATATTATCCAGACTACGAAAAATGTAAGTAATGGTTAGAAAAATTCTTCCAAGCCATTTCGAAAAGGTTAAAATAGATGATGGTGCCGACGGTGCCGGTGGTGAAGAAGACAAAAAAAGGCAAAAGTGGGGCGGGAAAGGCATGATGAAGACAAAGAAAAAAGATGAAGGTTAAAAAAAAATATGTTTGTGTCGTGCTCCTAGAGCAAAGAAAAAATCTGTAACAGTTGTAACAGGATTAAATACATTTGGTAATATGTTCATTATCAAAACTAACCCATATATCAAATTGTAAATTTTTGTCCGTTTAAGAATTGATTTGTAAATGGCAGCAAAATTTTTTGGTACAAAATTTGCTTGTGGTTCCTCGGTTACAGGAAAAGATGGAATCGTTATTCAAGGAGATGTTAAGGATGATGTCTTCGAAGTTATTCCAGAGAAATGAAGAAGATTTCATAGAAGATTTGGGAGATCAAAAACGTTGATAATTTTGTAATTTTTAACAATTATCCCACATAAAAAATGATTTAATTGCAAAATATAAAACGATTTACTTTTATTTTATTCATTTGGTATTAAGTGATTTGCTACTATTTCCAATACTTTGCTTACTTGCTCTTCTGTCAAACGTTCTTCACTATCCTCAATAAGCTTAGAAAAATATAAAAATATTTTTATAAAAATAAAACTTCAATGTAGGTTATTACCAATTGAATGTGTAAAGGACTTATTGGTGGATCATTAATCAACATTAAACACTCATTTCTTGTAAATTTAAATTGTTTAATTTTAGAAAGAAAAGCTTGTATGCCTTCTTTTGTTTGATTTTTACAGGGAGATTCTTCCAAAAACTGCAGAGTCTGAAAATGTACATATACTAATGAAAATTACATACTTTATTTGTATAAATATACAACCTCATAAGTTATCGTTGCCAAATTTCTCAACCCCGGCTTTTTCTTTATATCTTTCATATTTCTTAAAATTTCCAAAACTTCGAAATTTGTCAATGCAGAATAACGAGCATCAACTCTAAAAATGAAAAAAAAACCAGTTAAAGTTTGTAAAAAAATTTACTGAAAAATAATTTGCATAAATTTATTAAGTTTATATCATTCAAGAGTGTTTCTTTATTTCCTCTTTTATATCAGACGCCGTTATATCTAAAATGTTATCTAATACATCGGACATTTGCAGTGCTTGCTTAAATGGATCAGATTTAGAGGGAATTGCATCATAATTCCAATTGAAACTGCCAAATGCTTTCAAAGCTTTTGACTCATTTTCAACTGATATTCTCATACTATTTCTTGTACAAATTCCAACAAATCTGCTGTCCAAATTCATTTTTTCTCCCTTCATTGGATAACCACGCAAAGAATTTGATACTATATCTTCCAATTCCTCTGTATTCATGTATTGCTGCAGGAATATACTGTACTTTCACGGAACTATTCAATGTAACCTTTTTATTAACAAGAGATAACGTTGCCGACATTTTTAATTCAATATTAAGGTTGGTTTGAGTAGTGTAATTTTACATAAGCAAACATCCATTAGTACGTATTAAGTTTTTGTAATTTTCCCCGTAATTGCATCACTTACACTTCCATATTTTTCAATACAACTGAATAAATTTACGATTCCTATTTCAATTTAATGTTTAAGTTCCTGTAGATTTTACTTTTTGTGCGTTAAAATTTAATAACCTTTAATAATGGAAAACTTTTAGCAAATAAATTGTGACAATCAGCTGTGTTGAAATTAACACCGGTACTAATGAAATAGGCAATAGAAATATTAATTTTAGACTGGCAATAACAAAACAGTAGACCAGTTAAGTAAACCTAAATTTTCTGAATATTCTAATTAGAATAAAAATATGGTAAAAAATTAGGTAAAAAACCAGAAAAATTTGAAAGAAAATAAATAGTAAAGTCCCCTAGTATTATAGAAACGCACTCTCCCAGAAGGTGTATTAAATCTTCCCCGCAGAACCTGCAAGTATCTTCTCTTTCCAGCCCCAGCCTGTTGAGGTGCCCCTTAAGTCTAAAGTGATATGACAAGGCCCCGGTGAAGATTCTTACCTGATGCTTGCTCATTCTTATAATTTTCTTAAAACGCTTCTGGACATAATCTCCTTTCTCCTCATCTCTTTCCACGCCTACATGGTCTGGCGCCCAGCACAAAGTGACCCGATTGTGCCTACCCAATTCATTGAGCTTCTCAAGACGGCCCCATACTGCCGCGGAAGATATTGAAAAAAAATTCAGCGCTCCGATGGCAATCGGTCTATCCGATATAATCACTACGTCCTGTCCCCCATGCCACCTCTTCCATGGCGTGCAGCTCAGCCTGAAACACGCTTGAAAAACTCCCATGGGTTCGAAGAATTTGGTTCTTGGCCCAAACATTTCAACCCCCCTCCCACGCGAGTCTTTTACTCATCAGTGTAGCACCTGATGGTGTAAGATCCCACCGGGCAACTGAAAAAATTCGGGATCTCAACTCTTCCTGTTGCCAAGCAACGAAATCTTTTCTCAAAGCTGCACGTTCTTACCAGGAACGAAATCTCCCCCGGGTAACTCGGAGAAGATGATGCCGATCCCCTGCCCTAATAACATCAAGTCCATTCCCCCTCAACCTCAGAATGGCATCCCAACAACAAGGTACAGGGGGCCCGAGAGGCCCGCGAGGCCCGCACACATGCAGCCTCTTCGTAACTTCGCCCAAGAAGCTTGGAATCAAATACCACCCGCGGGTATTTGACCTTGTATTTCCTTTCATCTGCGGTTAAGTCTGACATATGTATATGTACATATGTCAGACTTAACATCTGTATATCCTTAGAGACTTATATTATTTATACCCATGAAAAATATATAGATATACAAATAATATACAAGAAATATGCATTCGTGGGACTGTGAGAGTCATATCATACATAATTAGCAAACTTTTTAATATCAATTGTACATTTTCTTTTTCTCAAATTTGAAAAATTCACAAAAGTCAACTCAATACTTCACAAAAAATATTTTTTGAAAGAACGTTTTTTGTTCTTATAGTGTAGCATTTATAGAAATTTTAAAAAAATCTGATGTGATCAGCACATAACCGACCGCAATGTATATTGTCTAGCTATGTAAAAGATTAGAGAAATGCTTTTTAAACACTTTTTTCCAATTTTTAGGGCGTTGGTAAGCTTTGAAAAATGCAAATTTGGCTCTTAGTAGAGTTTCGCTTTGTGTCATCCGAATTTCCTGAAAAGCTCGCTAATTAGTTACGATAACAATCAGAGCTCAAATATCAAATTTCAAGAAATTCCATGAATCCGTTCCGTAGATATGGTAAAAAACGTAAAATCGGCTCTCAGTTTGGTTTCCAAGCTCTGATCGCTCCAAAAAATTTATATGTACATTGTTTTAAAACTCCAAATTTAAATATTAAATTTCAAGGAAATTTCAAGTCTCAGAGCTTTCAATACCTTTACATTGTAAAAAAACTGCTACAGCTTTTGATACATTTTGGAATACAATTTTTGCAATATTATTATGAAAAAATCCGATATACGATATGCGATAACAATATCGTATCGTTATCGTTTTTCCGTACTATTATGAACCGATAACCGACAAAACCGATAAGTTAATGGAAAACGATAAAATACAAAAAGCTTTAATGATGTGTATACTATTTTGTTTGACAGATTCAAAGATTTTAAATTCATATGATACACTCATATGGAAAATTTGAAAATAAAGAAAAAGTTTGCGACAGATAAGTTTTGTTTTAAATAAAATAATTATACAATGTTGTCAGCGGAATTTTTTTTGAAGACGATGAAGAAGGACGACATCAAGAAGAAAGAATCGCACGGAGAAAGATTATAGATTCTTCAAATTCATTGGAAATGAATAATGGGTTGTATGTATACTTACATATATGTATGTAACAAAGAGTTTAAAATTTGTTTATTTTTTGGATTCATTACAAATTTTAGAATATCAAAAGATTTATTTAGATATTTAATTAGTGAAATTGACAATAAAATAAAAGGTAAAAACACAAAAAGTGCTGTGCCAAACATCATAAAGTTAGCAGCTGCTTTTAACTTTTTCGCCCAAGGTAGTTATCAGCTAGGTGTTGGCAATGATTTCAACCTGGAATTAGCTCAGCCAACAGTTTCGGTTATTGTAGCAGAAATTTTGGAATATCATAGGAAAATATATTTGCCCTAAAGTAATAAAATTTTGTTATACTGAAGATGAAGAAAGAAGAGCAAAATTTTTATGAAAAATCAGGGATTCCTAATGTCATAGCTGCTGTAGATTACAATTCTGTTTCTAAAAATACAAAATTAAATTTGTCTTAAATGATAGATCTCAGTTTTGTTAATAATAATACTTACATTTTTTTTATTTTAATTACTGAAAAACGACTTGTAAAATCACTATAGTGTGCTATCGTATACTTAAAATTAGCCGATAAAATCTATCGGGAAATCCCTAAAATAAATTTTTCATAATACGATAAACGCTAGTTTACATGCAAAGTTGAGTAGTGTCGGCTAACAAAAATGTTAGTAAAAGTAACATAGGTTGACACATTTCAACAATTTGAATTATCTCATTTCGGTTATTTATACGTTACTTATAAAATTGTTTCAAATAATTTCAGTTAGTTTTTAAGTTTATGTATGTACCTACTTTCAACCAATTTTTTTTTTAAATAATTATTTTAAAACTATTTCAAACATGATATATTGAGTGCTTCAAAAATTTTGTTGTGCTCTTCTTTCATATTTTATGAGCAGGTAAACAAGAGCAATCTATTTATAAAATGGCCCTGCCTGTGTATGAATCTTAATAAACTCAAACGGACAAAAATTTACGGATATCAATACCTACTACCTGTCATTTTACAATCGAAGTTTTTGAGTCATTTGGTAAAATACCATTTATTTCAAAAATAAAAAAGATATTCGAATCCGGTTATAGCAATACACTATTGGCTTTTCCAAAACCTTTTAAATAATTTTTTACCTAGGTAATACATTAAGTTTTAAAAAATTTTCTGAAAAATAGAGGTAAAATTTAGAAGTGTATACAAAATTTGTATTTAAAAAATAATATTTGATTGTATTTTAGATATTATTTTCTAATTCCCTCTTCAAATTTTTTCTTTACTGTGTATTCGTATCAATATTTAATAATTATCTTTCATTAATTATATTTTCAACTTGACACCACAGTTACTTCCCATATCTTGAGTTAACTTACCCTATGAGAAAAAAAAGCTGTTCACTTAAAAATAATGAAATGCTTTCAGTAACATATAAAACGTTGAAGGCGAAGGTTGTGCTTGTTGTTTTTCCGCTGTTTTAAGAATTTTAAAATAATTATGAATGAAAATATTAATATATTTTCTTGATTTTTCAAATATATTTTCGAAATTTTACCTGCTTTATAATAAGTGTGAATTTATTTTAATATTTCTTCTCAAAAAATAGCCACTTCGATTTAAAAAAAAACCCATATAAAATAAGGTCGTGCTTTCAAGTTTCTCTCTGAGCATTGGGACTTGTTAGACAGTTGATTAGTATAACACTTAAATAAACAATTCTATACCTAATATCTGATAAACTGGTGAAAGTTTTTGTACACAATTTCCGTGACTTCAATAATGCTTTAAAAAAGATTTAAGCACTTTTTTAATACGGTTGTAGTACCACCTCAGAGCTACTAAAGCTTGCCGTACATTTTGGAATAATTTTTACCAAATCAATACAACTTTGATGTTTGATTTGAAAATTTCAATTTAAAGTTCTGTGCAATTAATGTTAATTTTTATAAACCGTTACCACATCATTAAAAACATAGCATTTTTATGCTGCATTTTAGGAAAAAAAAATTGATAACTAGAACTTTATTGCTATAAATATATGCTAGTTTATTTTATCGGTTATTTCTGGCAACATTTATATGGCAAGATATAAGAAAAGCGTGCTCGATTTTTTCGATACCCGATTCACGTTTATTTTACGTATCCACTACGTATAGAACGCATTTTGGAAAAGTGTACAATGTCAAGAGCTTTTGCTATACTTTTTGGAATGTTATGCTTTATAAAGTTTACGCCGTAAGCACATTATTGAAGTCACGGATACATTGACGCGTGTGAAAATTTCAATTTAAAGTTTTGTGCAAATGTTGAGCCCTATTCTAGTTGTCGAAGTAGAGCGACAATTGTCGTCACGACTTGAATTTGATATTCTAAATGGCGATTACAGTGACACGTGTCGTGGAATAGCGGGAAAATGTGTTTCAGGTATATTCCAGTTGTCGTTGTAGAGCGACACATGTCGTAGTGAAACGACGTTTTTTGTCGAAATGTATTTAACAAGTGACAAGCGAGATGGATACACCAAAAATGTAAGTTTAAACAAAACAATTTAATAAAAATATAATAAAAATATAAAAAATAATAAATTTTGTAATTTAATACATAAATTAAACCATATAATATATAATTTAATTTTTATTTTTAGCTTAAAAGTAACAACAAGGAAGCAATTTGAAGAATTGGGAAATTTTACGACGGAGAACGCCTTTATTGCGAAAGGCCTTAAATTTGCTGAGAATAGCCGCATAAGCAAATTCGAGTTTGATGCAAAATGGAACCAGCTAACAGAAAAGCTTAATAGCTTGGGTCCGCCCATTAGAAGTACTGCAGGATGGCAGAAGGTAATTTTAACATAAGTTTAATTTAAAATTTAATTAATTTATGTAAATTTCAGGTAATTTTCAATAAAGGAATCATGAGATGATCCCGGATTATTAGTATCCACATACCTGATGCGCATTTTATGATCGCAAACCTTTAAGTCACATTATATTAAAATATTTACAAATATTTAACAAGCAATGTTATACATACCAACATAACGTTTAAGCTATGATAACCCATCCGGTTATAATGTAAATGTAAATGTAAATAACACTCCATTTGGCAAATCCAATAGAGCTGTCCCTAATCTTAAATCTTTTGATCCTTAATTGTTGTTTTTTTTTCAATTTCATTACTCTCGGAGTCTGATGAATCCATAAACCATAATGCAAATTACATTTTTTATTTCCCTCGGATTAAAAATATAAATATATACACCGAATTTTTTTTTTTAGTTTGAACTTTACTCGCCAAAATTTCTTTTTAAAATGTATCAATTTCACTTGAAACGTTTCATTTTCGTTTATTTCTCGCAGTCACGTCACTCGACAACTAGAATACCACATTTCAAGTGACGTGACAGCGACAACGACAAATGTCACGTAAGTGACGCGACAACTAGAATAAGGCTCGTTAATTTTCAACAAACGGTACCACATCATTAAAAACATAGGATTTTTACATGCTATTTTAAGAAAAAAAACTTAATAACTAGCACTTTATTGAAAATATATGCCAGTTTATTTAATTGGTAATAAAGCTTTTCGTACATTTTGGAATATAATTTTTACCATACCAATACAACTTTGACGTTTATTTGAAAATCTCAATTTAAAGTTCTGTGCAAACGCTCATTTTTATAAAACGTTACATTATTAAAACATAGCATTTTTATGCTGCATTTTAGGAAAAATAAACTTGATAACTAGAACTTTATTGCTATAAATATATGCTAGTTTATTTTATCGGTTATTTCTGGCAACATTTATATGACAAGGTATAAGAAAAGCGTGTTCGATTTTTTCGATACCCGATTTATTTTTATTTTACATCTCCACTACGCATAAAACGCATTTAGGAAAAGTGTACAATGTCAAGAGCTTTTGCTATACTTTTTGGAATATGATACTTTGTAAAATTGACATCGTAAGCACATTATTGAAGTCACGGTTTATTTGTTTTTTTTTTATTTTTGAGATTGTCAAAATATTTTGATTTTTACTTTTTCATAGATTAACTTAAAAGTTCATTATGCTAGTTTGACAGATTTTCAAATATGAAAAATAATATCATACAATAGCATGAGAATTTCAACGTTTGAAGTTTGAACTTTTGGAAATCGAATGCAGACAAAAGGACTGTACAACGTTTTAATCACTCCTTGCTTTCAATGTGTAATTGATATTTGGCATAGATAAACAGCCATGTCTGCTTTTCAGATGATACGTCATGCTATGATACGTTCGAAAATATTCCCTACATATATTACACATGTAATCCTTGGTTTCCGCGTGAACTCTTGCGTGCATTTTTAATCCTTTTTCATCTAAAATTTAAAAGCTGATACTAAAATTTGTAATAAAATATTTTAAGTTAAAAACATACCAAAACTTTTAGAGCAAAATTGACATATAAATTTTTTTTCTTTCTTTTTATGAGTAAATTTCTTGTTCAATAGATGTTCTTCTGCAATAAAAATGATTTTTTATTTTATTCAAATCAAATTTTGTCTGTATTTTACAGCTGTTTTTATGATCATTTTCTGAAAATTTTTATCCTATACCCTACCCAAATATCGTTTATTCCATATAACAATTGCAAAAAATCGAATTGAACAACGCGGTTAAATATTATATTTGTCTTATAAAATATTTGTTTTATAAAATTTTAAAAACAATTGAAACTTAAAATATTCTGTTTCCAATCCGTATCTGTTACGATTGCTGTGTGATCTTCGAAATTTATGTTATTTAAAATACATAAACGATTTTTTACATGCGAATGTCGGATCAATTTAGGTATAACTAATGTCTTTACATCTAACAAGTCCCAATACTCAATTTTTTTTACGAAATATTACGAATTTTTGGCTTCGTTGCTGTTTTTTTCTTTAAATGCTACTGATCGTGTCATATTTCTTATTATTTTTTTCTTTTTTTTTGCTTTAAAAAGAGTTTAATATTTTAAAAAATCTCAGGATATTATACACATTTTTTAAAAAGCTTCCCATTTAAATTCTATTGCACGAAAAAGAAAGAAAGGTAGGAGGAAAGAAAAAATGATAAAAAATTTGAAATTCATATTTCAGTATGGTTTCAAATGTTAATGAGGAAGGATGTATGATTTTTCATGCACATTTTGTATTTTCCAATAAGGTAAGTTGAGTAGTGTCGGCTAACAAAAATGTTAGTAAAAGTAACATAGGTTGACACATTTCAACAATTTGAATTATCTCATTTCGGTTATTTATACGTTACTTATAAAATTGTTTCAAATAATTTCAGTTAGTTTTTAAGTTTATGTATGTACCTACTTCCAATCAATTTTTTTTTTAAATAATTATTTTAAAACTATTTCAAACATGATATATTGAGTGCTTCAAAAATTTTGTTGTGCTCTTCTTTCATATTTTATGAACAGGTAAACAAGAGCAATCTATTTATAAAATGGCCCTGCCTGTGTATGAATCTTAATAGTAAACGCAAACGGACAAAAATTTACGGATATCAATACCTACTACCTGTCATTTTACAATCGGAGTTTTTGAGTCATTTGCTAAGATACTATTTATTTAAAAAATAAAAAAGATATTCGAATCCGGTTATAACAATACACTATTGTCTTTTCCAAAACCTTTTAAGTAATTTTTTACCTAGGTAATACATTAAGTTTTAAAAATTTTTCTGAAAAATAGAGGTAAAATTTAGAAGTGTATACAAAATTTGTATTTAAAAAATAATATTTGATTGTATTTTAGATATTATATTCTAATTCCCTCTTCAAATTTTTTCTTTACTATGTATTCATATTATACACATTTTTTCATATTATACTTCCCATATCTTGAGTTAACTTACCCTATGAGAAAAAAAAGCTGTTCACTTAAAAATAATGAAATGCTTTCAGTAACATATAAAACGTTGAAGGCGAAGGTTGTGCTTGTTGTTTTTCCGCTGTTTTAAGAATTTTAAAATAATTATGAATGAAAATATTAATATATTTTCTTGATTTTTCAAATATATTTTCGAAATTTTACCTGCTTTATAATAAGCGTGAATTTATTTTAATATTTCTTCTCAAAAAATAGCCACTTCGATTTAAAAAAAACCCATATAAAATAAGATCGTGCTTTCAAGTTTGAAAGTTTCAAGATCGTGCTCTCTGAGCATTGGGACTTGTTTTCTAACAATTCTATACCTAATATCTGATTAAATGGTGAAAGTTTTTGTACACAATTTCCGCGACTTCAATAATGCTTTAAAAAAGATTTAAGTACTGTATTAATACGGTTGTAGTACCACCTCAGAGCTTTCAATACCTTTACATTGTAAAAAAAACTACTAAAGCTTGTCGTACATTTTGGAATAATTTTTACCAAATCAATACAACTTTGACTTTTATTTGAAAATTTCAATTTAAAGTTCTGTGCAATTAATGTTAATTTTTATAAACCACATCATCAAAAACATAGCATTTTTATGCTGCATTTTAGGAAAAAAAAAATGATAACTAGAACTTTATTGCTGAAAATATATGCTAGTTTATTTTATCGGTTATTTCTGGCAACATTTATATGACAAGATATAAGAAAAGCGTGCTCGATTTTTTCGATACCCGATTTACTTTTATTTTACGTCTCCACTACGTATAAAACGTATTTAGGAAAAGTGTACCAATGTCAAGAGCTTTTTCTAAACTTTTCGGAACTTGATACTTTGTAAAATTTACGTCGTGAGCGCATTATTGAAGTCGCGGTATATGTATTTCAGACTTCCAAAGGGTCATTTAAAATTTTACAAACCCAAAATACACCCTCATTCTGACACTTCAAAAAACTTTAAACATTATTTAAAAAATGCTTACGTTATAATTTCCTCTCTTTTTTGTTCAAAAAGTATTATATCAGACGCTTTGCATCAGACGCATACAAAAACTTTATAAAGTTTTTCAAGTTCTATAGTTTTAGAAAACTTTGCTTTATCCTATTATAATATAAGTATATAATAAATCTCCCAATGCACAAAAACAGCTTATAAAAAAAATTGAAGTTAATTACTAAAATTTCGAGTTACATATGTTTGAATTTTTTGCGTGTCTTCATCTTAACATTTCAAATATTATTTCAAAAAATGTTAACATGAGCTGTTTTTTTTGAAAGTTGTATAAGTCCTTTTTGGCATATATTGAGATATTTAAGGTTTTGCATTTGAATCAATTTAAACATATTGACCATAATAATATATTTGTGTGTTTTATTTTTAAGCAGAACTCTATTGAAATTGCGATTGTAACTGTGGAGATAAGGTGTCTATAGCTCATCAAAATCACCATTAACTTAATTTTTAAAATGTATACTTATACCACTATCAAAAAAACTAGCTCATATTTCAAACATAAAACGTCATTTTTGCAAACATTTATAATTATGTAAACAAAAAAATAGTATCCGATCTAGGTTAATTTTTGTCATATTGAAATAGACATACATATGTATGTATGTACGTATTATTAATGGTCGAAAATAACTGATTTTTAATGTAACATTAAAATTTTCAGTAACATACATATATCCGTCTTACCAAAAATATATTTATCTTATTAAAATCTTACCAAAATCTTGTTTACCTGATTTCCTTTTTGTTTTTTTTTTAATAGTCCTCATACTATCAAATTGGCAGAATTTTTCCTTAATTACATTAGACTTTTCAAGAGACTTTTTATGGCATGATTTTTTGTGAACCGCTAAAGTGCAAGCACTTGCTACATTTTTCCCGCATGCATCACATTGAAATGGTTTTTCACCTACAAAAAAGATTTTATTTGTGAAAATACTTCAATCATTATTGCTACTGCTATGTTTATTGGAATCAGAACTGAATTTTCATTCCAATATCTAAAATACTCTTACGTTCATCGTTTTCATACTTCATCAAGGATTTTTAAAGCTAAGTGGCTGCCTACCTACCTACCTTAAAAGTAAGAATACATTAAATTACATGAAATTAATCTTTTCCATCTAGTCACATATGCATGAATTTTCTATTGTGGAAAATTCGAATATTTCTATAGGAACATTATCAAAGTTTAAAACAATTGTATTGAAAGATCATATTTTGAAAAAAAAAAAAAAAAACAATTCTCATATAAACGGTTGCAGATTTTACAACAGCATTGAATACTTCGAGTATGATAGCTCAAGTACTAACCAGTATGTGTTCTTTGATGTATATCACAAGCTGCTTTGGTACGAAATGGTTTCTCTATAATTATAACATGTTTTATCAAATCATAGCACTTTATAAAAGTCACAAAATATACCACAAAACGAACAAGAAAATTTTTTTTCTCCAGTATGCGTCATCATATGAACTGTAAGATTATTTTGTGCGGTGAAAGCTTTAGGACAAACGGTGCACTTAAAAGGTCTGAAATTATTTTTATTGATTGTTTTATTAAATATTTAAATTTAGATGAATTTACAAACTTTTCTCCAGTATGAATTCGCATATGTATTTTTAAATAATGCTTTCTCGTTGTAGTAACACCGCACACTTCACATTTAAATATTTCCTGTAATTGAAAATGAGATTTGATATGGTCCCCTTGAGCCCTTTTTCCGGTATATGTTTTATCACAATGCGGGCATGGATATATTTCCCGTTTTGCATTAGAATTTGCTTTAGTTTTCGAGTTTGAATTTCCCAATTTATTATCTGAGCTATTAGATCTTGTATCAATATTAAGTTCCGATTCATTTATTTCCTTATCTTCCATTACAATTTCATTTTCAGTTTTACTCTCTGTATCTAGTTTTCCTTCACTATTCGCTTTATAACTTTCATGGTCAGTTAAAAATAGTTGATAAGTAATATTTTCATCCTCAATGCTTTTATTTTGCCTTTCATCACATTGAAAACTTTCATTTTCAGTTGTAAGAATGTTCGTTTGTTTTTCTAGATGCACTTTAGTAGCATGATTCAAAAAATTATCTAAATCGTCGTATTTACTTTCACAATTGTTGCATGAGATCCACCATTTTAAAGGCTTATCTTCAGTAATAAACACTTCCCCATAGCTTACGGAAATTATTGAAGTTTCTGTTTCATCTACCATTTTGAAATCGCGATAACTATTTTCCAAATAAACCATTTTCACTAAAATCAAAAATTTTAACACATTACTAACTATACTATTATAATTATTTTACTTCTATACTAACTATACTATTATAATTAACTTATAAGTTTGTTACAAAATTCTAATGAAAATACATACAATAACTGCGTTATATTACACTTCTATTGCTCTAAGCACGGCGGACAAAAATACTTCTTATATTTTTGTTATGTCAAGCTTTAATGACAATAGATAGATGTCATCATACATACTACGCGAACGCTACCATATTTTCGATTGTTGAACCAGAAATAACTATATCGATTTCGAAAGTCATACAAAAACAAATGATCATTTTTGTTTTAAACTTTTTTAAATTCTACTTTTCGTTTTTTGGACGAAAAATTCCCACTTTTCAGTTTGTTAAAAAAATATACAGAAAATTAAAAGTTTTATAAAAATATTCAAGTAGGTACAAAAACCAAATAAAGAAATTATAATTTCTAAATCGAAGAAATATCCTTTTTGTATTCTAAAAATTTCTTAAAATCCAAACAAATGTAAATGTCTCAAAATGGTTTAGATCGCTTGACAGACTTAAAGTTCACTTCCCACAAAAATATCATTCATCACAATTAAAATTAAATGTCTAAGTGATATTTTTATGGAAAGTGATCGTCAAGTCTGTCAAGCGATCTAAACCATAGTTTTGTAGGAAGTCAACCATAATTTAGAATTTAATTTTGGAGAGAAATTGTAAATATTGACTTTACAGAATTCATTGTAGCATTTTAAACAAATTTGGACAAAATACCTGTAGATTAAATGCGAAATGAGTAAATATATTCATATGAAATGTATGTAGCTATCATGAGTGGTGGATGAAAGAAACTTCACTTTTCAGTATTTTATAAACAAATCTTTCTTTAATATTAAAAAGGTGAAGTTTTTCTTATGTGCTTGGGATGTCGTGAAAAGAAATTCTGTTGTTTTAAAAATGTAAGAAAAGAAAAGATCATCCATCGAAATTTAGTTTTATTTGCAGTATCTCGCTTCTTTATTCACTTTTTATTCACTTTCAAATCAGAATTCCCAGTATTTTCTAATGGACGTTTTAATTTTCGAATAAGATTACTCCTTTTTTAATTAGATTTTTGCATTTTTTTTCAATTTTCGACTGAATGTTTCACTTTCAAAAACAAAAGTGAAAGACTTTTGTACACAGTTTAAAAAAAACGAGATACGCAATCGGAATAATTCTTCTCACTCGAAAGTTATATTATATATGTATGTAAGTACATGATAGTTACTCACTTTCCGAGTAAAATAGCGAGATAGACGATCAGGCCCTTAATCTCAGAAATAGCGCAATTTGAAATATGGTCAATATTTTAGACAAATTAAGTGAAAACTTTGTAAACAATTAGGACGGTTGCATAGAACTTCAGACCCTTTCATTCTCGTTTATAATTTTTATGTACACTATAAATTAATATTAAAAATTTTTAACAAAGGAGGAAAAAAGAAAATAGTTTAATAGGTTTTTAAATTTTTTTATAAACTTCAAAATTTTATTTTAAATTTTATTCCATTTGAAAAATTCTATTTAAAGAACATTAAAGATTTATTAAATTTTTTTAATACAAATTTAAATTGTGAAAAAAAATGTGTGTGTAAAAAAATTAAAATAGTGAAAATAGTGAATCATTTGATAGGTTCAGGTAACTGCCTTACAACTGAAAAAATTAATTTTAAATATTCGCAAAAAAAGTAAAATGTGGTTCGTGAGAATTGGTAGTCATGTGCCCAATTATAGATCTTGATTATCTTTAAATTTTTTTTAATAATTGAGGAAGTTCGGCTAGCTGCCATACAACTACAAAAGCTAATTTTAATTATTCTGAAAAATAATAAAGTTAGCTTCATGAGATTTGGCAGTCATGTGTTCAATTGTAGATCACACATATCCTGGAAGTTTTTTTGGAAATATTTTGGAGGTTGGGTAGCTGCTATACAACTCCAAAAGCTAAATTTGAATATTCGCAAAAATAGCAAAGTGAGGTTCGTAAGATTTTGCAGCCATGTGTCCAATGATAAGTCAAATGACAAATCCTAACTAATTTTAGCTATCCCAAAAGATTTGGCAGTTACGTGTTCAATTGTAGGTCACATACATATATTTCCGAAGTTTTTTTTGAATTATTTGGGAGGTTCGGGTTGCTGCCATACAAATCCAAAAGTTAACTTTAAATATTCGGAAAAATATTAAAGCTAGCTCCTTGAGATTTGGCAGTCTCGGATCCAATTACGGATCATATCCTTGAAGCTTTTTTGGATTGGAAATTTGGCATGACATGTTCGGGTAGGTGTGATTTCTTTGAATTTTTTTTTTAACTATTTAAGTGGTTCGTGCAGCTGTCACAAAACTACAAAAAATGATTTTAAATATTTTTGAAAAATAACAAAGCTAGGATCCATGAGATTTGGCAGTCGCCTTTCCAATTATATGCCACACATATCTTTGGTGCTTGTTCAGAATTACTTGAGAAGTTCGGGTAGCTGCCATACTACTGCAAAAATTAATTTTAAATTTTCGGAAAAAAATTAAAATTAGGTTCATGAGATTTGGCAGTCATGTGCCCAATTGTTGGTCAGAGATATTCTCGAAGTTCTTATGTAATAAAAAAAGTAAATTTAAAAGAAATTCAAAATTTTAAAATTAAGTTTTCAATTATAGAGAAAAAATCATTTGTTTAAATTTAATAATAATTGATGAAATTTAAAAATAAAACAAAATGAATGAATAATGATACTCACAGATTCTTGTTCACTGAAATTAGAAATTTCCTTTCCTTTCCTTTCCTGTTTTACTTATTTATTACAATTTCATTGGCAGAAGGCTTCAAATTTTATGTAAAGTTATCGAAAATCGAAGGAATTCATGAACCAATTATTCTAGTTGTTGTTTCTTCGAGTAGCTGTTGTAATTATAAAACAGATTAGCGACGTTGTTCAAAAAAAGGGTCATTCACGGTTTTGAAAAATTTATTTAATTTTTAAAAAAGTGAGAATTGTGAAGGGTGTAATATTATGAGCATTAAGTTAGTTTCTTTATTTTCAAAAACAAATTTTAGTACTCGTAACAATTACAAAGCAGATTTTTTTTTTTATGAGATTTAGGAAAGTATCCTTTGCAACATAAATGTATAACATGTACATTACATTAAACTAGATTTTACAAAAAAGGATAAAGATTAGGTACAAGGAAAATTTGAAAAAAACCTTGATAATCTATAAGATAAAACCTACACCCTAACTTAAACTAAATATTTAATAACTAACTTTGTTCATTTGAACAGATCTATTTATAAGTTTATAATTTTGATTAATGATTTTGAACAATGATTTAATATTAGATACCTAACTGAAACCCACAAATTTTTGGTTTATAGTATCAACCTTTTCAAGGATTTTACCAACGCCCGCATTATTGTGCAGAGCCTCAGTCGAGAAATAAAAGGGAAGATCATACATCATTTTCAAAATTTTATTTTGCTTCACCTGCAACTTATTCATATGAGACCTAGCACAATTACCCCAAACAGGCGCCCCATACAACATCACACTCTGAAAGATTGTTTTAAAGATGACCATTTTATTTTCCAATGATAATTTAGACTTCCTACATATTAAAGCGTAAATTATCCTAACAATACCATCACATTTATTGATAATTCTGTCAATATGAACATCGAATTTCAACTTCCTACCTAGGTGTAAATCCAGATACCTCACAGAATCCTTCCACGGGACAGTTTGTCCATCCAAGACCATGTCCACTGACGGTAAATAACGTTGATTTCTCCTTCTTGAAAAAAATATTGATTCTGTTTTAGACGTATTGATAAATATCTTCCAATCATTGAAGTAATTATTTATTATTTCGAAAGCATTTTCCAGATTATATACAATATCCATCGGTGATACACCTGAATAAATAATGGCCGTGTCATCCGCGTACAGTCCCAATTGGCAGTTTTCAGGAACAGGCATATCCGATATATAAATATTATATAAAATTAGATTCAGGCAGGAACCTTGTGGAATACCACTTAGTAATAAGTAAGAATCGGACTTCGCCCTAACCACAATGACCCTGAAGTTTCTATTTTGCAGGAAGCTGTGTACCAACCTAATCAAGTACACCGGAAATTCTCGTATATACAGCTTATGTATTAATCCGTTGTGCCACACTGAGTTGAACGCGTTTTTAATATCAAGTAGTAACATACGTACCAGTAGACTCCCCCGCCCGGAAATTAGTCTCGATCATAGAAGTAATTCTTTTGAGTTGATGATTTGTGGAATAGCCAGGTATGAAGCCACATTTTTCTGGTTGAATCACATTTTTGTCAGAGACGAAATCCTGTATTCTATCCTTTACACATTTTTCAAAAATTTTGCCCAACGAATCCAAAAGGCTGATGGGTCTGTATGCACTCAGTTCTGCGCTGTTTTTGCCCGGCTTAGCAATACATATAACATTGGCTTCCTTCCATGAATTCGGGAAATAACTTTTTTTCAGGCAAGCATTAAAAATATAAGTTATATAAACCACTGCCTTCTGCGACAAATTTTTCAAAAGTAAGTTATTTATGCCATTGGGACCCGGGGATTTTTTGCTTTTGCAATTCTTTAAAAAATTTTTCACTTCAGAGGGAGTAATATGCTTGAAAGTTGTGACGTTCCACTCGTTCACCCGGTATACGGAGTCAGAAACCAAAATATCGATTGGGTTGCCAGACCGGCAAGATTCCTGGTGTTGAGTCGAAAAAAACTCGGCAAAACCTTCAGCCTTTCCCTGGTCTGTGAATAAAGATCCATCCTGGACCCCAATTACGGGAATACTTTTGTGTTTACCTTTCAAGATTTTAGATAAGTTCCACAAAGGCCTCGACGATTTATGAGCATTAAATGCTAGTTTTAATTATCCTAAATGAATTTTAAGTTTTTTAGTTTCTCTTCTATGCTGGGCGTTAACTCTTGTGTTAAACAATCTGAAGAAAATAGAAATCGCTGTATAAACTATTGATCACAGTTAATCAAATTAATACTGGATACGTACTCTGTATAAGTTTTAAATCGAACATTGACTAAGAAAATTAACTTTATTTTTAAAATATTTTTCTCTTATATTGCAATATATTACTAAATTTTATCAAAAATTATTTTTGTCTTATCTTTACAATTGTGTGGCATTAAAATTCCAACATATATTTGATCAGATTATGAAGAGAAACACATAAAACGGTAACTTAGAAATATGTGATTATATTAAATAACTAAACGTAGAAGAGATCGCGCAATCGGGGTAATAGAAACCATAATAAATTAAACCTCTTATCTGCTTTTTGTCGGTCTGTGTGTGCACGCGTATATCTCTAGTTCGACTGAACCGATTTTTATGAAATTATATATTTGAATTTATTTCGACCATGTTTGGTCTCAGGAACTGAAACACAAGCTATAAATTTTTTTGGAAAGATCAAAGTTCGAATTTTTTGGAGCCAAGCTAGGAGTCAATTTTATATTCTTTACCATATCTACAAAACTAATTGATGAAATTTCTGAAAATTTAATATTTAAGTTCTCATAGTTACCGAAACTGCCTCGCCAGTTAGTTTTGGTAACTATTAGGGAATTCGGATGGTACAAAGTGAAACTCAACTAATTTAAATTTTTCTAGGTATGTTGACTAAGAGCTTCCTAACTTCCTTAAAATTGCAAAGAATTATTTAAAAATACATTTTCACAATCTCTTGTAATCTTCTTATAGTGCTTCTCCGTTTCGAAGGTTAGTTAGCATCATCTTGACTTTCGATCTTGATTGTACATCCCTCAGTAGCCTGTTTGGTGTAGTATCGAGCCATGAAACCAAATTGCACAACCATGAAGTTCTTCTGCGGCCTCTCCTTCTCTTACCATTAATTTTACCCTGTAGAACTAATTGGAGCAATCTGTACTTGGTAGCATTTCTCATTATATGACCCAAATAGCTTAATTTCCGACTTTTCACTATGTATAGTAATTGAGGCATCGTGTTCATTCTTTGCAGGATAGACACATTGGTAACTCTGTCCGACCATTTTACTTTTAATATACGCCTGAAACACCACATTTCGAAGGCTTCTATTCTTTTTTCTTCTTTTCTGGTTAGCGTCCAGGTTTCTACACCGTACAATAAAGTTGACCAAACATAACATTTTAAAATTCTCATTTTCAGCGCCAAGTTTATATTGTTCTTGCAAAAGATATTTTGCATTTTTCTGAAAGTGCATCTCGCCTGCTCGATTCTTGCATTGATTTCATTACTATTTTGAATATTGCAATCAATTATCGTACCGAGATATTTTATTTGATTTACTCGGTCAATATTTTTACTGCGCAGTTTTATGGTGTTATTTAAGTTTGAAGAGTTACCTATTACCATGTACTTGGTTTTCTTTACATTTATACTGAGGCCATATTTGGTGCATTTTTCGTCCAATTTTGTAAGCAATATCTGTAAATCAGGTGCCGACTCGGCAAATAGTACTGCATCATCCGCAAACCTTAAGTTGTTGATAGTCTCTCCGTTTACCTTTATGCCCAAGTTCAAATCATTTAGAGTTTCATTAAAGACTGACTCTGCATATACATTGAACAATAGAGGTGAGAGAATACAGCCCTGTCTTACGCCTTTTTTAATGCTGATATTTTGTTCGATCCCATCCTCGATTCTAATGTCTGCTGTTTGGTCCCAGTAAAGGTTTTTGATTATTCTTATATCTTTCGAGTCGATTTGTTTTTGGTTTAATATTTCTATCAGCTTGGTGTGGTTCACCTTGTCAAAAGCCTTTTCGAAGTCAATAAAGCAGCTATGTACAGGTAGATTTACGTCATTACATCTTTGCAGTAACGTGTTTAGCATGAACAAAGCGTCTCTGGTGCCCAAACTATTTCTGAAACCAAATTGCGACTCGCTAATGTCGCATTCCAGTTTCCTGTAGTTCCGCTCATGTATGATTTTCAGAAACAATTTCAGGGTATGGCTCATCAGGCTAATCATGCGATAATCACTGCACGTTTTGGCTTTTGTCTTCTTGGGTAGAGTGATGAAGGTAGATCTTAACCATTCCGACGGGATTATTCCCGTACATAGTTATAAATTTTGTTGAACAACTCTGTCAACATTTTCGTACCTTCCTCGTCCAGCAACTTCAGTAACTCGTTTGGAATCTCATCAGGACCCGTAGCAAGGCGATTTCTAGATTTTTGAATAACTGCACGGACTTCAGATTCTAATATAGACGGGCCTTCTGAAACGGAATCTATTTCTATATCTGTTCTGTTGTCGTTGAACAGTTCGGTAACATACCGCAAATTCTTTAACGTCAAAATTTTGATTTTAGTCTGCAAACTGTCTGAAACTAAAACTTTTACGGACAGAAATGTAGTAAACTTTTTACTCGTAATTGACTTTGAATTTTGATCATCCGTAAACGTCAAAACAAAAAAAAAATTTTTAGATTTAAAATAATTTTATACTTACATATTAAAAATTAATAAAAAAAGTATTTTTTATATTATTTTTAACGTAATGATAGTCACTCAATACATCAAATTTATTTACTGAATTACTACGTCAGACTGTTTGCATGTAAAAAAAAAAATCTACAATTTTGACGCTTAATTGACTTTTTTTAAACGTTTAAGAATTTAAACTTTGACTGAGAGTAAAAACGTAGTAGAGTATCCGTAAACTCAGACAACTCAGATTTTGTAAAATTTGACGTTTAAGAATTCACCAATACTGTTTCCATAAATTCAATTTCTCAGCTGGATTGGTGAGTATATTTCCATGATTGTCTACCAAGGTACCATGATGCTTTTTCCTTGCTGAATTAGTTACCATTTTGATTTTTTTGTGCATGTGGAAATGGTCATGTTTCTCGCTTAGCTCTTCTATTTCTTTACATTGTGCTTCCCACAGCTTGTTTTTCGCTTGCCTTATTTCTTTTCTTACTGCTATGTTAAGTTCCTTGTACTTCTCCGGGTTGATGTTCTTACACTTTCGTCTTTCATCAAATAGTCTGAGGATCTCGTTTGTCATCCATTCCTCCTTTTTCACACTGTTGTTGCATTCTTTTAACATCGTTGATGCTTCAACCAGAGGTTTTTTGAAAATCTCCCATTTTCGGTTTGTATTCTCTTCGTATATGAAAGAACTACGAATTTGTATCTGTGAGTCCTTTATTTTTTGACAAACTCTGTTTTTTATTTCTGGATCCGCCAATTTGGTGAAGTTTATTTTCTGCTTGACTTTTCTCCGGCACAACTTTTTAAGAGTTATTTTTATTTTCACCATTAAAAGAGTGTGATCCGATGCTATGTCAGCTCCTGGGTATGTTTTGGCCACTTTAATACAATTTTTAAAACGTGTGTTGATAAGTATATAATCGATCTGGTTTCTTATAGTTCCTTCGTTGTTGCTTCTGGGGGATGTCCAAGTGTAAAGTCTCCGTTTTGGCATTTGAAAAAGAGTGTTGGTGATACACAAATTATTGTCTATGCAAAATTCGACTAATCTCATGCCCCTATTATTTCTTACTCCAAGTCCATATTCGCCAGTTACATTTTCAACTTGCTCTTTTCCTACTTTGGCGTTGAAATCGCCCATGATTAACGTAACATGCTCTCTTTTGACGTTTTTTAGTAGAACTTCAATTTCGTTATAGAATTCTTCACATTCCTCATCTGTACTATCTGCCGTTGGAGCATATACATACCTGGACGAGGTTAATGAAATTTCCCTTGGTTTTTAATTGTATCATCATTATTCTCTCGGATTTGTAGACGATATTGCTGAGTGACTTTTTTAGTTTCTTGCTTAGCAAAAATCCAACCCCTTTCCTGCAATGTTCGTCTTCTTGAGTACCTGAGTATAGGAAGTAGTTGTTTTCCGTATTGATCGCGCCGCTGTTTTTCCAGTGTGCTTCGCTTACCCCGACTATATCTAAATCCAGCCTTTCCTTCTCGATTTCCAAGTTCTGTAGTTTTCCATCTTGTCTCAAACTACGAACATTCCATGTTGCTATCTTCAGTACGTTGTTGAAGTTTGTATTTATTTGTGCTGTATTTGTGTTTGTTATTTCTACCGTGTTTGTTACATCCTGCATATCTATATTGCGTGTGCTTTGCATGTTGATGTGCGTGTTGTTTAATTCTGATGCTATTTTACTAGGGATAGATATATATAAAGAGGTGGTTTCCCGTTGCCTTCCTCTTTCTCCTTTAAGTAATTTTCCTAATTAGTTAATCGAGTCCAGTCCAATTACAATCCGTGTTGTTATCAATAATCGGCAAATATTCAGAACGTTGTACTAAGCTATGTCGTATATTTCACTATGTTCAGAATCTCCAATAGTCGAGTTTTGGGTCGCTGAGTTGCTTTGGCCTCTGCTCTTCTGTTTTTTAACCTTGGCCTCAGGTGATTCGTCCGTAGATCTGTTTCTTTTCTGGTTCTCTGGATTAGAAGTTGTTTCAGCAACAGTATCTACAACCAATTTGCCTTGTTTTAGTTCAACTTTTTTGCCTTTCTTTTCTAATTCGGCTTTTATTTTGATTAAGTGAGCCCTTTTGGATCTTTGTTTGAATGTATAATCACCTTTAATATAGTATTTGCTACCTTCTAATTGCTTGATGTTATTAAAGATTTCTTGTTTTTTTAGTTGGGAAACTAAGGCTACAAGGATTGGCCTGTTATACCCAACGCCTTCAGGTTTGTGACCTATTCTTCTGGCGTAGTTAATATCAGTTAACGTTACCGGTACCTTGAGCGACTCTTTTATAAATTTGATGGCAATATCTGGTACGTTTTCTCCTGGTTGTTCTTGAATATTTCCAATAATTATATTGTTCCTACGTGACCTTATTTCGTACGCTTCCTTGTCACTTTCTTTATCTTTTACTAATTCGGCTATGTTGTTTTTCAGTGTTGCAACTTCTAACTCCAACTGTTTAATTCTGATATTGGCTTGCTCGATACCTTTATTTACTTCTTGGACAATTTCTTCTTTATTTTTCTGCAATCTTTCTTCTAAATTGTCATTTAATTCTTGACTAAAAGCACTAAATTCTTTTTTGAGTAATATTTTAATATCTTCATACAGTTTTGTACTCATTATAAAACTCTTATTCTTAGCACACAGATTTCTATACAGATTGCGATTGGGTATGTGCTGATCACATTATGTTTTCTCTTATTACATTTATATTGTTCTTATTTATTAGATATTTATTATTATATATTTACTTTTCTTAATTTTGAAAAAAACAGACAAAAGAAAAAGTGAAAAAGAAATGTGTTCTCAATTCTCATAATATTTTACGTATATCCAGTGTTGCGATATTGAGATTCTTGAAATTCCATCAAAATAAACTGTTTAATTTAGAATTCCAAAAAATATTAAAAACTCCCACAGTCACAATACACAGCGAAATTCTAAAGAAACAATAAAAATGAGATCAAAATAACCGTTGCAAAATTGTTAAAGGTTCTCGTATAAATAAAATTTTTAATATAACCATTATTATCATATTTAAACCTAACCAAATATTCTGCTGTTCTTTTATTTCTTTTAAGTTATTTTCAAATTTTAATACAATATCTTCAAAAGTTATTTTATCTGTAAAATCACTATTTTCATCTTTACTGGGGTAATAAAATCTTTCTTTAATTAAACTTTTTATATTTTTAAATTCTTGATTCAAAATCTTTAATGTACAGTTATTATAACTGGTCATATAATTTCTATTTAATTTTAAATTTCTTTTATCGCAAGTTTGATTTATAAGTACATTGTTGATATTTTTAATTAAAAAAGTTTTATCGTCCAATGACGTTATTTCCGTTACATTATTATTGATTAGTTTACAATTGTTTTTATAAATACAATGCTTGCTAATGGTAACTTCATTTAGCATCTTAAATTCTTCAAACTTATAAACTACTTTATTTATTACAAATATTGTTTCTTCCATATAATCTATTTTTTTATTTTGTTTATTTGGTATTGATACTATGCTTCTTAATTGAACAGTTGTAAATGTTTTTGGAATTTTTATTGCGAAAACTAATAGTTCTCCTGAAAATTTACTAATCCTACTCGGATAAATTGTAATTAATGAAAATCTATATTATAATTTTCCACTTTTTCACTACTTAAAATATTTGCGTGCAAAATACCCTGTCTTGCTGAAGCAATATTTTATTGTAATTATGTTCGATTTTTTCTTTTAATAGTTGTATTTTAAATAATTGATTATGAAATAAATTTTGCTTAATACCTATTTCTATTATATTAATTTTATTTAATATTATATTTTCCTATCTTCTAATATTAAATTTTTTAATTGTATTAGATTTTTGTTCAAATTTTCATTAATTTTTATTTGTCCGTTTAAATCTAAGTTTTTAAATGTTTTTCTATTTGTTTTCTGTCTTCACTATTCATTGTACCAAACAACCACTTTGACGCACTTCCCACTATATTAATTAACCCCTTTTACTTTTTATATTTCGTGGAATAATTTTCTGCACTTTGTCTTTTAGAATTTGTAATTTGTAGAACGTTTTTATTTTCTATATCCAGTTGCTCTGTATTTATATATATGTATGTCATTTAAAATATTTATTATTTCAGTCGGGTTTATGTAATACCATATCTGTCTCCGTCACTATTTCTGTCGTATCTAAATTTATAATGGCGAAACCATTCCGTTCTTGGATTTTCTGTACTGTCAATATCCATTAATTGGTATAGTCAATAGAAACCATGTCAATATCATTGCCATTATTGTCATCGTCTGTAAATTTTAATGGTCGTTTGATATTTGTAATATGAATATTCCTTAATTTGGTCTTCTTAAATCTAGGTTCATGCTTATGCCTAACTGCTGTATAGTTCCTCATAAAACCTTCATTTCTTTTTTCCTTATATTTTTCCCTGTTTTTATTTAATTTCTTAATTGTTTTTGATTTAGTTTTTTCCTAAGTATTTTTTATTTTATTAAAATTATATATGGAAATATCTTTATTTATTATCCTGAGTACCCTGAATTTTTCTAATATCGAGCTGTGAAATCTTTCAATATCGCTATTACTTGTATGACTATTTGGTTTGGTTAAATGTAAAATTATTCCTTCGTCTTTAAAAAATTCTTGTATTTGTAATGCTTTGAATTCATTATCTGCTATAATCTTTTTTAGTTTTTCTACTTTACTAAAATGGTTTTCTAACTGCTCTATTAAAATGAGCTGATTTTCATTGGGTAATTAATAAGCTGCCCTAAATTAGGAAAATTTATCTTTAACTGTTAGAAAATTGTTTCTCATTAACTTGAATATATCTACATATATGTATAATTTCGTTAAGAGCACTTGGCGTGCCCGTATTACTAAATTTTGGTTTTATAGGCTTTCTATCGTATTTACCCTGCTGACATACCTTACATTGATTTATTACAATTTGAATTAATTCTAATAAATTTAGATAATAGATTTTATGTTATTGAACGTTTCTTGTATACCTGAATGTATACTCTCCTTAACATGATAAAACGAAATTTGTGCTAAAGGCCCCTGTTTCTGTTTCTACCTCTTGTGCCCTATATGAAAATTTTATAAACATTTCTGGTGTTTTACCTGCGTTCATTTCTACTATTTTGTGTTGTACTACATTGTATTGACCATCTGTGAGTTCAGAGTATATACCTATTTTTTTTTATTAATATATCTTCTAAAGATGTCACCTAAATTATCAAAATCATGTTGAGCAATATACTCGTATGTATATTATTCTCCTACCTAAAATAATTTCTATATCTTTTACTTTATTATTGGTTTGTATAATAAAGAAAAATGTTCCAGTTTCTAGGTTTCCTAACAAGGAGACTTGTAGAAAGGCATGGATTGAGACTATTCCTAGAAAAAATTGGAAACCTGATGAGAGTTATGGTGTTTACCATTTACATTTTAAAAAAACATGTTTTTATCCCAAAAACGCAAAAAAGGCTTCGGTTAATTCCAGAAGCGATTTCAAGTATTTTCCCCAATTGTCCGGTAACCATATAAAATAGTGACGACATAATACGAGTAATAAATTTTAATGATTTAGTAAACAAAATCAATGAAAATATTGTGTTGGATGGCTGGTTAGTATTTAAAAATACTTTCTGCTTTGTATTATATATTTTAGAAAATAATGATAACTTCGGGTGTGAGTTTAAATGTAGATTAAAAATTAATTGCGATTTAACAGTAAGTAAATTTTCGGGACATTCATTACCAGCCATTAAATTAGAAAATATTTTATCAGGGGAAATGAAACTTGATTATTGGACTCAATTATTAAAAAATATTACCTTTTTTGATATGTATATAATATCAAATATAACACCGCAGATTATTTAGTGGAAATCACGAGCAAAGTTATAAATTTAGTTCAAGAGAAAGGCTTCCATGTGTTCGTCATAATTTGTGACAACAATAAAATCAACCAGAGTGTGTTTAGGGTTCTGGGAGTCAATAATGAAAATAAATTTCCCAATCCTAATGGAAAATAACAAATTTATCTGATGTATGACACAGCTTGTTTTACCAATAAATAATACTGAAATATAATAAAAAATACTGAAATTTTACTAATATGCTTTAATTTTAGGTAAATGAGCGGATTAGGCCTACTGGGGATACCACTATAAAAAAAACGCCATATTCTCTACTTCTGCAAGGGGGTGTGGAAGGGGAGATAATTACTTATTTACAAGAATGTAAGGACTAGCGAAGTAGAAAAACATTGAATTTTAAGTTTTTCTAAATAAAAATTTTAAAAAAGTTGATTTTGGGGGAGATTTATAATGTTAAAAAGGGCCTTCTATAGATCCCATAAGAATACGTGTAAATTCGTCAGCTGTTAACTGTCACTCCTCTCTTAGGGTCCAGGCCTGTATGAAGAAAATTTTAAGAGACCCTTAACCTAGACGGCGTTGTCAGGTATGACAGCTGCCAAGAGTGTTGAAGATCTGCTATATACGTAGCATATTTGATACCTTTCAAATTTTCATATTCAAAATTAATGCTATGCTGCAATAAACCCAAAGTTCTAAACGAAGCAACTTTATGAGCTCAACTTTATTTTTAGCAAAACAGCAATTTAGGAGATTTTACATGCAGACATTTCTTTGTCTTATTCACTTCAATTTTCCGTACTCTACATAATCATGCGTCTAATTTGTTGTTTTATTTAAAGCCATGTGGTAAGATTAACTTATTTTAATTTTAGGTAATACTAAATATTCTGGCGATATCATTTCATGAAACATAACCAGCAACAAGTTTATTTACCATAATTCCAAATAAAATAAAGCATTAAAAAAAATTTCAATTGTCTTTTTCTTGTTAAAATTAGTAGATACCCCATTTCTAATACTAGTTTCCTTTTTTTATAATAGTATTTGCAAGCTTCCTTTACAAGACAAATTTCAATTTTTACTTAATTATCTTACTTAAAAATAATATATCTTTATCTCGCGAACATGTTTCTTTTCAAAAATTATTTAATTTTTTTTAAAAGTTATGTTATTGTTAACATTTACATACTTGTTCATATTGAAAAGTAATGAATGGAAAATGATTTATAAGAATTACAATTTAAAAATGAGTTATATTGCCTCGTGAATGATTCCGTGAATCTTATGTTTGTAAAACAACGTTTTCTTAAGGAATTTTCGCTACCTGCTACATTTAGATATTTAGATTTTACTACATTTTAAAATAAGTTAACTGCAACTTTGGAAATTTTACTCTTCATGCAAACAGAAAACATTGAATAATTTTTATAACCAATACAGATTACAGAATAGAACTTAGGTAGTTTTAAAACAAAATTTCGTAAAATGACTGAGATCGAGATGCGTTTGAAAATAGGACCCAGGGAAGGCGTAGTTTATCCACTAATAGTGCAATACTGCGGTAACTGTTCAATGCCAATCGAAGTAATATATTTTTTAATATTTAATAAAAATAAATTCAATAACATTGCATTTTTTTTTAGTATTGTGAATATTATCCAGACTACGAAAAATGTAAGCAATGGTTAGAAAAAAATCTTCCAAGCGAATTCGAAAAGGTTAAAATAGATGATGGTGCCGACGGTGGCGGTGGTGAAGAAGACAAAAAAAGGCAAAAGCGGGGTGGGAAAGGCATGATGAAAACAAAGAAAAAAGATGAAGGTCCAAAAAAAATATGTTTGTCTCGTGCTCCTAGAGCAAAGAAAAAATCTGTAACAGTTGTAACAGGATTAAATACATTTGGTAATATGTTCAATACGAAAACCAACCCATATATCAAATTGTAAATTTTTGTCCGTTTAGGAATTGATTTGAAAATGGCAGCAAAATTTTTTGGTACAAAATTTGCTTGTGGCTCCTCGGTTACAGGAGAAGATGAAATCGTTATTCAAGGAGATGTTAAGGATGATCTCTTCGAAGTTATTCCAGAGAAATGGCCAGAAATTGAAGAAGATTTCATAGAAGATTTGGGAGATCAAAAACGTTGATAATTTTGTAATTTATAACAATTATCCCACATAAAAAATTATTTAATTGCAAAATATAAAACGGTTTATTTTTATTTTGTTCATTTGGTATTAAGTAATTTCCTATTATTTCCAATACTTTGCTTACTTGCTCTTCCGTCAAACGTTCTTCACTCTCCTCAATAAGCTTAGAAAAATATAAATATTTTTATAAAAATAAAACTTCAATGTAGGTTATTACCAATTGAAAGTGTAAAGGACTTATGGGTGGACCACTAAACAACATTAAACACTCATTTCTTGTAAATTTAAATTGTTTAATTTCAGAAATAAAAGCTTGTATGCCTTCTTTTGTTTGATTTTTACAGGAAGATTCTTCCAAAAACTGCAGGGTTTGAAAATATACATATACTAATGAAAATTACATACTTTATTTGTATAAATATATAACCTCATAAGTTGTCGTTGCTAAATTTCTCAACCCCGGCGTTTTCTTTATATCTTTCATATTTCTTAAAATTTCCAAAACTTCAAAATTTGTCAATGCAGAATAACGAGCATCAACTCTAAAAATGAAAAACCAGTTAAAGTTTGTAAAAAATTTTACTGAAAAATAATTTGCATAAATTTATTTAAGTTTATATCATTCAAGAGTGTTTCTTTATTTCCTCTTTTATATCAGACGCCGTTATATCTAAAACGTTATCTAATATATCGGGCATTTGCAGTGCTTGCTTAAATGGATCAGATTTAGAGGGAATTGCATCATAATTCCAATAGATCAAGGAATTGAAACTGCCAAATGCTTTCAAAGCTTTTGACTCATTTTCATCTGATATTCTCATACTATTTCTCGTACAAATTCCAATAAATCTGCTGTCCAAATTCATTTTTTCTCCCTTCATTGGATAACCACGCAAAGAATTTGATAGTATATCTTCCAATTCCTCTGTGTACGGATCGAAATGGGTTGACATATTCGCTTTTCCGCAACCATGTATTGCTGCAGGGATATACTGTACTTTTACGGAATTATTCAATACAACCTTTTTATTAACAACAGATAACTTAGCCGACATTTTTAGTTTAATATTAAGGTTGGTGTGAATAGTGTAATTTTACATAAGCAATCATTCATTAGTACGTATTAAATTTTTCCAATTTTCCCCGGAATTGCATCACTTACACTTCCATATTTTTCAATTCAACGAAATAAATTTACGATTTCTATTTCAATTTAATGTTTACGTTCTTGTAGATTATACTTTTCGTGCCTTAATATTTAATAACCTTTAATAATAGAAAACTTTTAACAAATAAATTGTTACAATCAGCTGTCTTGAAATTAACACCGGTGCTAATGAAATAAGCCATAGAAATATTAATTTTAGACTGGCAACAACCAAAGTATTTCCCACCGGCAATTGTAAAACTCCTGAGTTCCCATTTTTAGATTCCTCTATAAGAGGCCAATCAACCTCGCGGCCTGCAGTTACTTAATCCAGCGGTCCGTTACGATTTTTCAAAATTGTGAAATTTAATTCTTATAATTTTGTTACAAATATTGTTTAGATCAGTAAGGAAGTATTGAAACCAGAGTGGTTCTGCGGAGGGTTGCCACACATACATAAACCAGACTTATGCGTATACCAAAAATACACAGTTTTGAAAAGTGGAAAGCGACTTTTTTATAAATCAAATTTATTTGAACCAGTTTAATATTCTTATATTTGTAAACAGACCAGTTAAGTAAACTTGAAATTTTCTGAATATTCTAATTAGAATAAAAATATGGTCAAAAATTAGCTGAAAAACCAAATTTAAAAGAAAATAAAGAGTAAAGTCCCCTTATATTATAGTAACACACTCTCCCAGAAGGTGTATTAAAATCTTCCCCGCAGAACCTGCAAATACCTTCACTTGCCAGCCCAAGCCTGCTGATGTGCCCCTTAAGTCTAAAATGATTTGACAAGGCCACGGTGAGGATTCTGATTCTTGCTCATTCTTATAATTTTCTTAAAACGCTACTGGACATAATCTCCTTTCCCCTCATCTCTTACCACGCCTACATGATCTGGCGCCCAGCACAAGGTGACCTGATTGTGCCTACCCAATTCATTTTCTCATTGAGCCCCATACTGCCGCGAAGGAATTATTGCCATATATTGAAAACGAATTCAGCGCTCCGATGGCAGGCGGTCTATCCGACATAATCGCTACGTTCTGTCCCCCATGCCCTCTCTTAAGGCTGCATTGCACAATTCCATGGCGTGCAACTCAGTCTGAAACACGCTTGAAAAAACTCTCATGGTTTCGAAGAATTTGAAATTTCCCCCTGGTGGCACCCCTTTGTCATATATATCCTTAGAGGCTTATATTATTTGTGCCCATGAAAAAAATATAGATATACAAACATACATTTGTGATTTGATTATATAAGAAATATGCATTCGTGGGACCGTAGGGGTCATATCATACATAATTAGCAAGGTTATTAATATCAAATGTACATTTTCTTTTTCTCAAATTTGAAAAATGCATAAAAGTCAACTCAATACCTCAAAAAATTTTTTTTGAAAAAAGGATTTTGTTCTTAGATACTGTAGCATCTATAGAAATTTAAATAAAAATCTGATGTGATCAGCACATAACCGACCGCAATGTATATTGTCTAGCTAAGTAAAAGATTAGAAAAATTCCTTTTAAACACTCTTTTTCAATTTTTAGGGCGTTAGTAAGCTTTGAAAAATGCAAATTTTCCTCTTAGTAAAGTTTCGCTTTGTGTCAACCGAATTCCCTGAAAAGCTCGCTAATTAGTTACGGTAACAATCACAGCTCAAATATCAAATTTCAAGAAATTCCATAAATCCGTTCCGTAGATATGGTAAAAAACGTAAAATCGGCCCTCAGTTTGGCTTCCAAGCCCTGATCGCTCCAAAAAATTTATATGTTCATTGTTTTCAAAATTCAAATTTAAATATTAAATTTCCAGGAAATTTCAAGTCTCAGAGCTTTTAATACCTTTACATTGTAAAAAAACTGCTAAAGCTTTTGATACATTTTGGAATACAATTTTTGCAATATTTATACATATTTTGACGTTTGCTTGAAAATTTCAATTTAAAGTTCTTTGAAAATGTTAATTTTTAACAAACGTTACCACATCATTAAAAATATGGGATTTTTATATGCTATTTCAGGAAAAAAAACTTAATAACTAGCACTTTATTGAAAATATATGCTAGTTTATTTAATTGGTTATTTCTGACAACATTTATATGACATGTATAAGAAAAGCGTGCTCGATGTTTTCGATACCCAATTTACTTTTATTTTACTTATCCACTACGTATAGAACGCATTTAGAAAAATGTACAATGTCAAGAGCTTTTACTAAACTTTTGCATTGCAATGTGATAATTTGTAAAGTTTGGGCGTAAGCGCATTATTGAAGTCACGGAAAGTTTTTGTTACTTATATACAGTTTCCGTGATTTCAATAATGCTTTAAAAAAGATTTAAGTGCTGTATTAATACGGTTGTGGTACCGTCTCAGAGCTTTCAGTACCTTTACATTGTAAAAAAAATTACTAAAGCTTTTCGTATATTTTGGAATACAATTTTTACCATATCAATAAAACTTTGACGTTTATTTGAAAATTTCAATTTAAAGTTCTGTGCAATTAATGTTCATTTTTATAAAACGTTACATCATTAAAAACATACCATTTTTATGCTGCATTTTAGGAAAAAAACTTGATAATTAGAACTTTATTGCTGAAAATATATGCTAGTTTATTTTATCGGTTATTTCTGGCAACATTTATATGACAAGGTATAAGAAAAGCGTGTTCAATTTTTGCGATTACCGATTTATTTTTATTTTACGTCTCCACTACGTATAAAACGCATTTAGTAAAAGTTTACAATGTCCAGAGCTTTCGCTAAACTTTGTGGAATTTCATACTTTGTAAAATTGACGTCGTAAGCACACGATTTAAATTTTGATTTTTACATTTTCATAGATTAATTTAAAAGTTCATTATGCTAGTTTGACAGATTTTTAAATATGAAAAATAATATCATAGAATAGCATGAGAATTTCAACGTTTGAAGTATTTGAACTTTTGGAAATCGAATGCAGACAAAAGGACTGTACAACGTTTTAATCACTCCTTCCTTTCAATGTGTAATTGATATTTGGCATAGATAAACAGCCATGTCTGCTTTTCAAATGATACGTCATGCTATGATACGTTCGAAAATATTCCTTACATATATTGCACATGTAATCCTTGGTTTCCGCGTGAACTCTTGCGTGCATTTTTAATCCTTTTTCATCTAAAATTTAAAAGCTGATACTAAAATTTATAATAAAATATTTTAAGTTAAAAGCATACCAAAACTTTTAGAGCAAAATTGACATATAAATTTTTTTTCTTTCTTTTTATGAGTAAATTTATTGTTAAATAGATGTTGTTCTGCAATAAAAATGACTTTTTATTTAATTCAAATCAAACTTTGTTTGTATTTTACAGCTGTTATATGATCATTTTCGGAAAATTTTTATCCTAAATGTATACCATACCCAAATTTCGTTTATTCCATATTACAATTGCAAAAAATCGAATTGAACAACAACACTTAAATAAACAATTCTATATCTTAATATCTAATAAACTGGTGAAAAATTTTGTATACAATATATTCCAGACTTCCAAAGGGTCACTAAAAATTTTACAAACGCGAAATACACCCTCATTCTGACACTTCAAAAAACTTTTAAACATTATTTAAAAAATGCTAACGTCATCATCTTCTCTCATTTTTGTTCAAAAAGTACTATATCAGACGTTTTGCATCAAACGCATACAACAACTTTATAAAGTTTTTCAAGTTCTATAGTTTTAAAAAACTTTGTTATACCAGCCAGACCTATTATAAGCCAGACAAGTATATAATAAATCTCTCAATGCACAAAAACAGCTTATAAAGAAAATTGAAGTTAATTACTAAAATTTCGAGTTACATGTGTATGTTTGAATTTTTGCATAACCTGTCTTCATCTTAACATTTCAAATATTATTTCAAAAAATGTTAATATTTCAAACATAAAACGTCATTTTTACCACAAAAAAAATTGTACTTTGCAAATGTAATTTCCTTTAAAATTTACAAGCAATTTTAACTATAATTATATAAACAAAAAAATAGGATCCGATCTAGGTTAATTTTTGTCATGTCGAAATAGACATATGTATGTATGTATTAACGTATTATTAATGTTCGAAAAATAACTGATTTACAGTTATGTTTCGAACATTAATATATATATATACATGTACAGTTACTGTACATATATATATTCCTCTTACCAAAAATATATTTATCTCATTAAAATCTTACCAAAATCTTGTTTAGCTGATTTCCTTTTTGTTTTTTTTTTAATAGTCTTCATACTTGCAATTTGGCAGAATTTTTCCTTAATTACACTGGACTTTTCAACAGACTTTTTATGGCATGATTTTTTGTGAAACGTTAAAGTGCAAGTGCTAGCTACATTTTTCCCGCATGCATCACATTGAAATGGTTTTTCACCTAAAAAAAAGATTTTATTTGTAAAAATACTTCAATCATTACTGCTACTGCTATATTTATTGGAATCAGAACTGATTTTCATTCCGGTATCCAAAATACTTTTATGTTCATCGTTTTCATACTTAATCAAGTACTTTTAAAGTTAAGTGGCTGCCTACTACTAAATTTCCAACATTTCTATGGGAACATTATCAAAGTTTAAATAACAGGTTTACAATTGTATTGAAAGATACCCCCTTTATCATACTTTGAAAAAAAAAAACTATTCTCATATAAACGGTTGCAGTTTTTACAACAGCATTGAATACTAAGAGTATGATAGCTCAAGTACTAACCAGTATGTGTTCTTTGATGTATATCACAAGCTGCTTTGGTACGAAATGGTTTCTCTATAATTATAACATAATGTTTTATTAAATCATAGCACTTTATAAAAGTCACAAAATATACCACAAAACGAACAAGAAAACTTTTTTTCTCCAGTATGCGTCATCATATGAACTGTAAGATTATTTTGTGCGGTGAAAGCTTTAGGACAAACGGTGCACTTAAAAGGTCTGAAATTATTTTTATTGATTGTTTTATTAAATATTTAAATTTAGATGAATTTACAAACTTTTCTCCAGTATGAATTCGCATATGTATTTTTAAATAATGCTTTCTCGTTGTAGTAACACCGCACACTTCACATTTAAATATTTCCTGTAATTGAAAATGAGATTTGATATGGTCCCCTTGAGCCCTTTTTCCGGTATATGTTTTATCACAATGCGGGCATGGATATATTTCCCGTTTTGCATTAGAATTTGCTTTAGTTTTCGAGTTTGAATTTCCCAATTTATTATCTGAGCTATTAGATCTTGTATCAATATTAAGTTCCGATTCATTTATTTCCTTATCTTCCATTACAATTTCATTTTCAGTTTTACTCTCTGTATCTAGTTTACCTTCACTATTTTTTTCATTCGCTTTATAACTTTCATGGTCAGTTAAAAATAGTTGATAAGTAATATTTTCATCCTCAATGCTTTTACTTTGCCTTTCATCACATTGAAAACTTTCATTTTCAGTTGTAAGAATGTTCGTTTGTTTTTCTAGATGGACTTTAGTAGCATGATTCAAAAAATTATCTAAATCGTCGTATTTACTTTCGCAATTGTTGCATGAGATCCACCATTTTAAAGGCTTATCTTCTGTAATAAACACTTCCCCATAGCTTACGGAAATTATTGAAGTTTCTGTTTCATCTACCGTTTTCAAATCGTGATAACTATTTTCCAAATAAACCATTTTCACTGAAATCAAAAATCTTAGCACTTTACTAACTATATTATAATTATTTTACTTCTATACTAACTATACTATTATAATACTATTATAACTATCATAGTAACTATTATATACTATTATATATTATTATAATACTATTATAATTAACTTATAATTTTGCTACAAAATTCTAATGAAAATACAATAACTGCGTTATATTATACTTTTATTGCTCTAAGCATGGCAGATAAAAATACTTCTTATATTTTTGTTATGTCAAGCTTTAATGACAATAGATAGATGTCATTAATGTCTTTATATCTAACAAGTCCCAATGCTCAGAGAGAAACTTGAAAGCACGACCTTATTTTACATGGGTTTTTTTTAAATCGAAGTGGCTATTTTTTGAGAAGAAATATTAAAATAAATTTACACTTATTATAAAGCAGGTAAAATTTAGAAAATATATTTGAAAAATCAAAAAAATACATTAATATTTTCATTGATAATTATTTTAAAATTCTAAAAAAAGCGGAAAAACAACAAACACCACCTTCGCCTTCAACGTTTTATATGTTACTGAAAGCATTTTATTATTTTTAAGTGAACAGCTTTTTTTTCTCATAGGGTAAGTTAACTCAAGATATGGGAAGTAACTGTGGTGTCAAGTTGAAAATATAACTAATGAAAGATAATTCTTAAATATTGATATAAATACATAGTAAAGAAAAAATTTGAAGAGGGAATTAGAAAATAATATCTAAAATACAATCAAATATCATTTGTTAAATACAAATTTTATATAAACTTCAAAATTTTACATCTATTTTTATTTGAAAAAATATTAAAAACTTACTATCATTTATATCAATTACCTAAGAAAAAAAAAAATTTAAAATGTTTGGAAAAAACAATCATATATTTTTATGACCGGATTTGAATATTTTTTTATTTTTGAAATAAATGGTATTTTACCAAATGACTCAAAAATTCCGACTGTAAAATAACAGGTATTTTAAAATTTTTGTTCTTTATGTAAAATTCTTTCCGTTTAGAATTAAGATAGGTCATACATACACATGCAGGGACATTTTATAAATAGGTCATCTTGTTTACCTGCCAATAAAATATGAAAAAAGAGCACAGCAAAATTTTTGGAGCACTCAATATAACATGTTTGAAATAGTTTTAAAATAATTATTTAAAAAAAAATTTATTGGAAGTAGGTACATACATATTTATTTTTAATAACTTAAAAACTAACTGAAATTATTTGAAACAATTTTATAAGTAACGTATAAATAACCGAAATGAGATAATTCAAATTGTTGAAATGTTTCAACCTATATTACTTTTAATAACATTTTTGTTGGCCGACACTACTCAATTTACTTTATTGGGAAATACAAAATGTGCATAAAAAATCATAATCCTTCCTCATTTACATTTGAAACCATACTGAAATATGAATTTGAATTTTTTTTTCATGTTTTCTTTCCTCCTACCTTTCTTTCTTTTTCGTGCAATAGAATTTAAATGGGAAGCTTTTTAAAAAATGTGTATAATATCCTGAGATTTTTTAAAATATTAATTAAACTCTTTTTTACTTAAAAAAAAAGAAAAAAATAATAAAAAATATGACACGATCAGTGGCATTTAAAGAAAAACCCAGCAACGAAGCCAAAAATTCGTAATATTTCGTAAAAAAATTGAGTATTGGGACTTGTTAGATATAAAGACATTAATGTCATCATACATACTATGCGAACGCTACCATATTTTCGATTGTTAAACCAGAAAAAACTATATCGATTTCGAACGTCATACAAAAACAAATGATAATTTTTGTTTTCAACTTTTCAGGTTTTTAAATTCTACTTTTCGGTTTTTTGGACGGAAAATTCCCACTTTTCAGTATGTTAAAAAAATATACTGAAAATTAAAAGTTTTATAAAAATATTCAAGTAGGTACAAAAATCAAATAGTGAAATTATAATTTCTGATTCGAAGAAATATCCTTTTTATATTCTAAAAATTTAAAATCCAAACAAACGCAAATGTCTCACAATGGTTTAGATCGCTTGAAGGACTTAAAGATCACTTCCCACAAAAATATCATTCATCACAATTAAAATTAAATGTCTAAGTGATATTTTTATGGAAAGTGAAAAATAAAACAAATTTTAAACAAATTTGGACAAAATACCTGTAGATTAAATGCGAAATGAGTAAATATATTCATGTGAAATGTACCTATCGTGAGTGGTATATAAAAAACTTCGCCTTTCATATTTTATAAATCTTAAAATAATATTATATATAATACCTCATTACATTTATTAAAAATATCCTAAAGTTTTATTATATATAATACCTCCTTATATTAATTAAAAATATCTTAAAATTTTATTATATATAATACCTCATTATATTTATTAAAAATATCTTAAATTAATATTATATATAATACCTCATTATATTTATTAAAAATATCCTAAAGTTTTATTATATATAATACCCAGTGCTGTAGTGGAGGGTATACGGGAGTATACGCCGTATACCCTATGCTTTTAAAAATTAGATAGCGCATACCTAGTGGTTTTACTTAAAAATAGCGTATACCCTATGATTTTGTTCAAATTTCTTATTAAAAATTTATTATTTTCTTTCTTTGTAATAGTAAAAAAAAAATGATAATAAAAATTGTACTGAAAAATTGCAAAAAATTTTCAAATTAACAATTCACACAAAATATTTCATTAATTTAGTAAAAATTTCTTGGGAAAAATATATCAACTACATATATTCAAATTAATAATCAAACAAGCCTCCTTTAACGAAAAACGGAAAACGAATATAACCGAACCTTTAATTTTTGAAAGTGGTAATTTTGTTTAAAACCACAATGAAATGAAAACTTTAAACTTTCCTAATATTTAAAAGTTATTATGTTTGCTTAATAGAAAATATGTTAAAAAATTAAAGTTTAAATAAAAATAAAGTTAAATTTTCTGATGTTAAAATCATTTACAAAAAAAAGTAAAAACGACTTCTTCAAGATAGATGTTCTCTTATTACCAATGCTGTATTTATCCAGCAGTGATATAAACTAATACATAAACAATTTGGTTTTCGATTTAAAACGATTTTCTTCTAATTCTATACAATTGAAAATATATTTGAATTTTATCAAATACTCTTCTTTAACTAAAGTTGCTATGGTAACCATGCTAAACTACGTTATTGTGGACGTTAATTTTGCATATTCTTTAGTTTATTTGAAGTTAGCAAAAGCTGTTGACAAAATAACATTGATTTTCAAAAAAATATAATTTTGAAAACTTCTTTAAGTAAGTTTATTGATACTGGTTTAAAAGCTTATTTAAATTGTTTTTAATTGTTGATGAAAAGTTGGTGTTTGTGGTGTTTGTAAAAGTTGTATGTAATATTTTACGTCTTTTTTTCAAATAATAATATAATTAAAAATAACATTGTTTATTTTTACCAAAAATTTATATTCTCAAGCGTATACCCTATGCTAATTTTACGACTACAGCACTGATAATACCTCATTATATTTATTAAAAACATCCTAAAGTTTTATTATATATAATACCTTTTTATATAAATTAAAAATATCTTAAAATAATATTATATATAATACCTCATTATATTTATTAAAAATATCCTAAAGTTTTATTATACATAATACCTTTTTATATAAATTAAAAATATCTTAAAATAATATTATATATAATACCTCATTATATTTATTAAAAAAATCTTAAAATAATCTTATATATAATACCTCATTATATTTATTAAAAATATCTTAAAATAATATTATATATAATACCTCATTATATTTATTAAAAATATCTTCAAATTTTATTATATATAATAACTAAATAATATAAATTAAAAATATATTAAAATTTTATAGTATTATATCCTAACAATTTTTGTTTTCTAAATTAGAGTCACATTTTGCATTTTTCTTGAGCTTATATGTATTAAAACTCACGCTACATGCGGCATAAGGCTAACAAGTTGCGGCATACGACAACCAACATTCGGCATGTGGCAAGCAACATACGGTATTTGACAAGGAACATGCGGCATGTGTCATCATTATGCGGCATGTAGCAAGCTATAAGCCGCATAATGTCGCTTGAACTTTACATGGGGTAAGGTACAAGCGACATGCGGCAAGCTACTGTGGTATGCGGCTAGCTACTGTGGTATGCGGCAAGCTACAAGCAGTATGTTGCATGCGAGAAGAATTCTAAACTGTAATATATTAATGCCACAATTTTTTTCTTCTTGATTAGAGTCAACTTTTGCATTATCATCTATATTATATTTTACAAGATCTATATTATATTTTACAAGATTTTTCCAGTTCATGAACAGGTATACATATAATCTAATAAATAACAAAAACAAAAAAATGAAAATAGCAAAAGAGAATACTGGGTAGATACATTACTCAATTGATTATACATACTGTAAAACAAAAACAAAAAATGAAAAGCGAAAAGCGAAAGAGAATAAAAAAAGAGTAGTAATATTTTTTTTGTTTTTTTGCTTTACTACCATAAACAAAAATAAAAAGCAAAAGGAAGCGAAATATTTTAAATGAGTTAAGTAAGAGTAAAATAATTTTTTGTTGTTGTATTTAACATGAAATGGAATTAAAAAAAATAAAACTAAAAATTATGAGAGATATAAGAACACGAATAACGTTACGTTACGTACTAAGGCAATTATTCTTCGTGTGCTTGCGAAATTTCAATTGAGTAAGTAGCCAAGCCAGGTCTGTATAAAGAAAAGAGGCATTGATTTTTTATTAATTCACATTCACTTTGGTTTTAAAGTTTAACGTGAAAGGTACTATTTCCAATTGCGGATTCTTTTCTTTTTAAAAAATGGATAACAAACAAATGATGGAAATATTTTAACAGATAACGTTGTTTATAAGGAAATTTTTCGTTCTTAATTGTTAACTAATTCTTAAATTGAATTTTAATCATATCTATGTAATTAACAGTGACACATATTACATCTTAAAATTTATTAAATTAAAAATATTTCCATTACTTTTATTTATCATTAGTATTCAAACCAATATGATATTTATGCATATACAAGTATAACCTGCATATGTATGCCATAATATGTACAAATTTTTCTAAACTTACTTTAAAATTGATTGCCACAATCCGGTTTTTACAACAGATAATGCTGCTTATAAGCAAACCACAGGGGCCCCTAGCAGAATTAAAATATTCTAAAATTGAAATCTGACATTTCAATAAGTTTCTTTTCTTGACCTAACAATTGTTGTATGTCTTGACCTAACAATTGTAACGTGTGTCCTAACAATTTTTGTCTTCTAAATTAGAGTCATGTTTTGCATTATCATAGAACTAAAATGTACTAAAATTGAAATTAGATTTTTCAAATAATTTTTTTTTCTTGACCAAGTATATTTTTTAAAAATATTAGTCATCTAATTAAGAGTAATTTTTTGCATTTTAATTAAAATTTTGGGCTACTACATCACATTTTTTATTTTCTACTTTTTTCTTTATCTCTGTTTTATTCCAAATTAAAAGTTTTTTACTTTGAATGACATAATTTTACCAGGAAGGGTGTACTAAATTTGCCTTACCGTTTAATCCTAAGAAATAAAGGTCTTAGATATAGAATCAAGTGCATGTTTTTGGTCAGCGAATTCTGAGTTCATTTAGCCTTGTCTGTTCTTCCGTCCCTCCGTCCGTCCGTCCCATAATAACTCAAAAACTAATTAAGCTAAGTTGACTAAATTTTTACAAATGATTTTTTATAGTAAGTGCCAGAACGCTATTTAAATTGAATATGATCGGGGTACTGGTTCGGGTAGCTGTCACACAACTTCAAAATTTATTTGACTATATTCGCAGAAGTTATAAAAGCTGTGGTATAGCAATTTAACACAAACGAATATATTAGTAGGGCCAATATGTTTGATAAAAGTCGTTGAAATTGCTTGTTTTCTTCTGGAAGTTGTCATACAACTTTAAAAGTTATTTGGTTATATCTTAGAAACTATAAAAGCTGTGATATTGAAATTTCGCACAGGCCAATATATAAGTAGGGCAAATGTGTTTGATAAAAGTCGTTGAAATTTCTTCGCTTCTTCTGGTAGCTGCCATACAACTTCTAAATTTATTTGACTATATCCCAGAAGCTATAAAAGCTGTGATATTGAAATTTCACACAAGCGAATAAATAAGTTGAGCTAACGTGTTTAATAAAATTCGTTGAAATTGTTTTACTCTTTCTTGTAGCTGCCATACAGCTTTAATAGTAGTTTCGCCATATCTTAGAAAATATTGAAAACACAGTACTGAAATTTTGCATAAATTAATATGGTAACTTAAAGTTATAGTACACATAGTCAGTTATGACACATTTATTCGCACATAGAACTGCAAACTCGTACAGGTATCACAGAGTTGGCACGGTTTATTTTTTTTTCTCGTTTTTTTATATAGTTACAGTTTTCCTAGCAGTAATTAAATGAAAAAAAAAAGTGAATTGAAATTATTAACAAAGGAGTTTGCATTTCAAATATTTTGCCAAAATTTATAATTTTATAATTCATAAAATAAACTTATTCAAAGAAGAAAAAAAATAATGAGTTTTGTTTAAATTTGATTTTTTTTACAGATATTTAAAATGAAAAAATATTTTGAAATATTTTTTAGTTTTTACTTTAAAAAAAATTTTAATTTATCCTTGCAACTTATACATATTCTATATTAGAGGCCAGATAAAAAAATAAAATAAATATGCTCCTGTTACGGCTTTGGCAAAGAAAGAGATAACTAGAAAAAATTTGACATAATTTTTTTTTTCAAAATGCTCCTTTAGCATTTCTAATTCTTAGACATTAGAAAATACAATAACTGTTATGTTATGCTTTTATTGCTTCTTATATTTTTCCTATATCAAACTTTAATGACAATCTTGACATTACAAAAAATCTGTCAGCCGTGATGACAATAAATAAATAGATATCAATCATATATACGACACGAACGCCACCATATTTTCGATTCTAGAACCAAAAGCAAAAATCTCAATTTTTTTTCAAAGTTAATTCATTGGTTCGTCGTTTCTGAGCTGAGCTATTTGTAACTTATATGTAATTGTATAGTTCACTTTACGTAAATTTGATGTTTTGAAAAACCTCTGCACTAAAGTTGACATATGTACATATGTACGTTTTGTGTGCTTAAACTGAACTATTAAAAAAGCGCTTTATTTTTATTTCATTAAGTTCATAATTTTTCAATTTAAATTTCTAGTTTGGAAAATAGCAATGACTGCAGATCGTAAAATTCGACGTTTAATTTGTGATCCTACTAATCACTTTTCATTGAAAATTAAGATAATGGTTTTAATATTTATTATAGGAACAATAGCCTCGTTTTTAAAATTAACTTCGATCGACTTCATGGGATTTTATATTGAAATTAAAGAAAAATATAATTTACTATCAAGCGATAGTGTAAATTGTTGTTCCTTGGATAATCTTAAAGTAACTGAACTAATTAAAAGTATTAAATTCGAGGTTATAAATCAAAATGAAGCATTAGACTTAATTGAAGAAAAATTAAATAAAAAAACTAAAGTTTCCTCGTTGGCTATTATTGGGTCGTCAGGTAAGAAAACGAAATACATACATATGTGTACTAATAAGATGGCAAAAAGCTAGAACGTTGTGTATTTCAAGGTATCGGAAAAACAAAATTTTTACTTTCATTGGTTAAAAATTTTTATTGGCGCGAAAATATCCAACAACATACATTGCAAAATATTGACGGCGTTGGAAACGATGTGAATTTAGAAAAAATACTCAACAATCTTACAAAATGTGGTAAAAATTTGATTATTTTGGATAGACTTTCCACCAAATATGTTTATTATATAAACCAATTTAATGAAAAAGTTAAAAGTGTAGTTGAGAATACAGAAAATACGTTGTTAATTATTTACATTTTTAACTTGTCTAGGTATGACAAACTTGAGGAGGAGATCTTTGAAATAAATTTAAAAAAATTGAAAAATCAAATTAGTAATTCAATTGATATAATAAACTTTCGCACATTTAACAAGACAGATTTATACAAATGTCTTGAGCACGAATGCAAGATATCTAACGCTAAATTAAGTCCTGAACAAATTAATGCAATTATCAAAACACATGATTGGAAACGTTCGGGTTGCAAAAATGTGCAAGCTAAAGTTTTGCTATATAAATATTTATAACTTGTATATGATGATTGCAAAAATTTCATAAGTTTAAAAAACTAATAGGGAAATTTTATATTTTTTTTTCATCCTCATAAAACAATGATAATTTATAATTGGAAAGAAATAAGTAAGAGCTTTAGATAAATATATGTACATTAAAAAAATTTTCTGTCTTTGGTTTATTAATTTTTTTTATTATTTTGAAACTTTTAAAATAGTTTTTATTAAGAAGTTTAATATCTTTAAACAAAGTGTAATAATAACTTAATCATTTATTTAGGTTGGCTAATTCTATAATTTATTTATATATGTTATTAATATAGTCAATAATTTTGATTATTGTTTAATTAAGTTCATACAATAATTTATATTCAAAAATTTCCGTTCTTACTTTTAAGTCTATCAAATACTATCAATTTTCGTCAATTCGTCATACTATACCAAAGATTCTTTTTGCTAGAATTTTAAATAATTTCTGTTCAATAAAAATGGTAAAGCTTGAAAAACTAACATGATTTAATAAACGTTTGAGTCAACGTTTGTGTCATTATATGTCGACATTAAAATTTTTAAATTTTTAATTAACAAAAGATGGAAAATTTGTATTAAACAATGTATTGCACGCGTTTGCTGCAGCATTTTTACGAGCAATTTTCTTTGATTTCCCAGTACCGATAAAATGTTGATCATCAACAGTTACACCTGTTTTTTGTGTCTGATTTGGTGGTAAACCTTCGGCACCTAAATCAATGTATGTCAATCCTGGTCTCATCACACACAACAAAGTTGCAGGATGCATGGTTTCCCACCCAACAGGAAGTTCATTACGTATTGGAGGTTGCTTCTTGGGTTTTTCTTGTTTTTCAATAGCAGCTGGATCACATTGATTCCCGTTTGGATGGGTCGGCCGGAATTCTGGGATATCATAACCTTCGGCTTCCCATTCCGAAAATAATTTAAATAAAGCAAAAGAAGCTAAATTAAGAATTGGAACATCATCCTCTTCTTCTTCCACTTCATTTACATCTTTCATTTCAACATCTAAAAGAAAATATATTCATTATTTTTTGAATTTGCGTAAGCTCCAGTTTACCATTATTTGATAGATTTTCCATAGAACTGCTGCGAGAAGATTTGACCGACATTTTAGCTATAACTAAATCTCTGAGCGCCTTTTCGCAAACATTACTTTTTGCTGCATTTTTAGAACAACCAACACCTTGATACTGAACATTATTAACGGTTACAATAGCTTGAAACCCGCCCCCAGGATTGCTTGTGATATGAAAATCATCAATTTTGATATTTTTAACTTCATGTAGTGCCATTAAAGCATTTTTCGGAATCAAAACCCTACGTATAAGACGGTTTTGGCGGATCTTCTTTTCTTTAGCACGAACTTTAAAGAGTTAAGAGTAATTAATTTATAAACATTTTTGAAATTTTAAAAAACTTCGTTACCTGACGGTTTCTTTCGATTTTTAAACATTTTTCTAAAAAATCCTTTAACTCCTGGTTGGTCTCCGGTATCTTCACTATCATTTGCAAAATCTTTGATCTCCATTTGGTTTGACATAGTTGGTAATGCTACTTGTTGCTCCACAGGCTTTTTATCAGCCTGTTGTGGAGGCGCTGAAACAGTTGTTGCCTGAGTTGGTTTAGCTGGAGTAATCAAAATATTCGGTGAAGCGGACACTTGACTTGCTGGCTCAGAAACTTTTGAAAAAGAAGGTGGGGCTGGTGCTTGCACATTTTGTTGCGCCTGTTTTTAAAAATTTTCGTTTCGAATTATTACTTTTTTTAATTATTCAAAAAGCTTTACAATCTTTCCTATTTTTTAATAATTTAAAAATTAAAATCAATACAAAAATAATTAAAAAAAATCTATTTGCAATTTTGTACAAACCAAAAATATTTTTCATCCCACTTTTAATCGAAGGTGATCTTTTAACTGCCATTTTTTGTAGTGTTAAATACCATATCAATTTGAGAATTAAATAGCAATTGAAACCAATGTTACAATTTATTATGTTTAAACTGCATACCCACCATGTTAACATCAATTTTTTTTCATGATAAGTTTAGGAATAGCTATGAACATTCCTGTAAAGCCATACCCAAACGAACGAATTCTCGTTAAATGTATCATTTGTAATTGCAATAAATTTTCCATTATATTTTTAATTTAGAATAAAAAATAATATTGCAATTAAAATATAACAATATATAATTGTTATGTACTTATTTACCTATTAATCTTAGAAACAGAATTTTTGTAACATAAGTTAAAACAAATTTATTCACAGAAAATGATTGTTGCATAAAAAATATGATTAATCATGATTTTTCTTAAATTCAAAATTTTGCACTGATGTAACATATCCTTTAGTGCAAGTATTTTTAATAGGTAAATAACTGCCAAAAATTATATATCCGTTTCAAGCATTTTCCAATTAAGGTCATATTTATTATAATTAAACAAAGGATTTTTAATATTTTAATTATGATTCAAAAAGGATTTTTATAATTTAGACGAAACTTTTTTATTTTAGGTCAAAGAATGAGTAAGTGCAAGAATTTAAAAGCAGCATTTTCTATATTAATTTTATATAATCAGTCCTATCATGAATTCCACACATACAATCCTACGAATAACGGACATACTACGAGGTAGACTTTTAAATAATCACAAATTCCTTTTGTAGAGATTATGAATCACCAATGGCAGTACCATTTTTCGAAGTATCAAAATCAGTATTTTATTTCAACTATCAAATGTATATTTATACTTTTAGTTGCTATTGCAGTAAACAACTTTAATACAAAAGGATGTTTTTAAAAATATCCTTTTGCATGAAAATTTTGCAATTTTTTTACTTTTTGAATATTTTTTAAATGTGGAACAAAAAATTTTTTGACAATATGAATTAATTTCCTTTCATGGTAGCTGTGTTAGGGTATCTCAAACTCAAAACTTGAAAATTTAATACGACCACTCTCTTTAAATTGCTTGTTACGTATGATTATTTCTTTCGAAGACTTTTGAGGATAATTTTTCCTACAAATGTAATAAATGATTACTCCATTACGAATACCCAGAGCAGAATTTTAGTAATTCGTAATTGACAATATGATATTTGTAATTTTCCGAATTGCAGCGCTTCAAATTAAATTCATGATAGAGCTGAATACCTTTAGCTCTAATGTCTGCTGAATTTTTATGTTAATTAATTTTTTCTCAGTTCAAACATTTAACTTTAAAAGGTTTTCAAATTCAAAATATTCTTTTAAATCAATTGTTATAACAGCAATTACTCCTTATTCCACAGCAAATTTTAATAAAAAAAATTGTTGATATTAAAAAAGCCTTTGTTTTCTTATATTAAATATTTACCTTTCGATGATTTTCTCTTTTTTTCTTGAAGCGAAAAGAAAAGAAAATTTCGTTTGAGATTTGCAAGTAAATGCACATAACTATATTACAAAAACTAGAAATTGATTATCAAATATCTGGACCCGTGCAAGATATTTGCTAAAAAATTTGACAATTTGTTAATAAAAATATAAATATATATATATATAAAAGTGAAAAATATATAAAATGTATCAAATAAATTATGAATTCTTCTCTTGCAAAATCATTTTATGTGCGAAAACTAGGTGTCAATTTATGATTTGAAATATGTTTCTTCTATTTTTTAACATAAAAGTGAATTTGCAAGTTTAATATTTTAAAAAATTACGCTTAGATAAGATATTTAATAATAAAATGAAATCAATATTATTTATTTTATAAAAATTTTTAATTGATTTTGTAAATGCTTTCTCCATAGGAATTCAACCTGATTTTATTGTCTTTTTATATATCAGTACTATAAATATAAACAACTTTTGTATAAGTTCTTACAATTTTTATTATTGACAAATGTAACAAGAAATTTATTAAATTGGAATTAGAAATTTCTGAATAGCTTTATACAAGATTATGCAAGAAGAAAGCTTTGATGTCGTTTTTTGAAATATTTATGAATTGCTAACTTCATCATATTGACAAGATTCTTCATACTCAGAAAATGAATCAATTTCTGTAGCTTCTTCAACAATTTCTTCAATTACTGAATCAAAATTATCCTCTTCAGAATTTCTACTTTCCTTATGACGTTGCGCTGCTTCTTGATCCAATTCAAGCTCCCAATCGGTTGTGCTATAAACGTTAAGATTTTGTTCACTGCTAATAACTTGACTATTATCTGAAATATCGAGGGTTTCTGACATGTTGGCATCAATTGGGGTTGCTGTTATAATTTTAAGTGATTCTGTTTTATAAATTTCTTCTATAGGACTCGGTATTATATCAACTGGTGTATCTTCAGTTATTAAATCATTCTCATTATTGCCATCATGCTTATTTTTTTCAGAATTGTCATTATTTTTCTCCGATGGTATTATATTTTGATTTATAACGGAACCGATAACAAATACATTACCCTGATTTCCTGTTTGATTTTGCTGATCACTCCCTATTTTTGTTAAAGTATTTGAAGACTGCGAAGTAACTGGTTGTACTGTAAATTTTGTTAAATTTGGATTTTTTGTTACAATTTCAATATTTTCTACTTCAGATTGCTTTTGATTCAATGCAGTTTTGGGTAGTATTATCATATTTGCTTTGCTTATTTTAATAGGTGGCTGAATTTCAGTAACTGGTCCTAAAGAAGTGACCTTTTTCAATGCTATACATTGATTGGGTTTTATAACGGTGGTGATAGGTCTGATATTAGCAATTCTATTTGAATTACCTTGGGCTGGTTGGATAAAAATCTTTCCGTTTGCAGCTGTTATTAATTTAACAGCCTTACGATTTTGTATATCTTTTAATTGTATTGCATTTGCAGGTACTTTAACATTTTCAATCACGAAAGGGTTAATAATTTTCTGAACTGCAACAGTACTTTGATTGGAATTAACTTTGGACTGATCTACAAGATTTTCAGGTACAGGCACAGTAACATTTTGCTCTTTGACAATATCGGTTTTTCCATATTTACTTTGTGAAATTTCTGGAATTTCGGAAATTTTTTCCGATGATTTACGTTTTATATTTAAAATATTTCCAACCAAACTTACATTCCCAATAGCTTTAGGAGCTTCGTTATTGACAACGATAAACTTGCCTTTTTCTAAAATAGGAATATTGGGCTGATCAAGTTTATCAAGTTCAATGTGGTTTATAACAATTTTGTTTTCAGATTGTTTCTTTTCGTTGGGAGTTGATCTTAATGTATCAATTTTAGTATAATCCAATTTTGAATCATTTTTGGGAAGAATATTTGCATTTGTTGAACTGCAAATTTTGTTTTGTACAAGTTCAACAACTTTATTTGGCTCAGAAGACGGAGCTGAATTTTTTGATAATGCATACAAATTTTTTAAAGCATCCATATTTTTATTGCCTTGAAATTCTCTATAAAGGATTCCTGTATTAAAATTTGTTTGCTGTTTCAAGTAATTTTCATCTGATTTTTCTTCATTTATTTTTTTATTTTCCGGCTTTTTTGAGATTTCTGGTATTTTTTTATTCAAAGAATATTTTGCAGCAGAGTTTGCCACATTTGTGAGACTTGAAAGAGGAGCTTTTCTATTTAGCAGTGGAAATAATCTTCTGCCTTCTTTAAGCCATTGCAGCTCAGAATTTGGACCAGACACCATATTTGCAATTGTTGACAAATGTTCGTCGTTAGCTGCTCGTCTAGCTTCAGCTCGATGACGCTCTTCAGTTATGAAAAGTAATTTACGCATTTCTCCTAGTATCTTATATTTTTCATTGTTTAAACATCCTTGAGCACGGAAGACACTTATCAGATTTGAATACGTTTCTAATTCAAGCCTTCTCAACGCTCCATTGCACTCGTCTTTTGATAAATTTAGAGAAGGAAATATCATGCTTGCTTTAAATCCACCTTTTTTTATCCAATATTAAATCTTTTAATCCAATAAATTATTATTTTTATAATATGATAAGTTATTTTCAGCCTTTTTTTAATCCCTTGCAGAGTTCACAAAAAGTTTTCCTGAATATGAATATTGGTATTAATGTTAATAAAAATCATAGTTTGAAGCTATCGCAATAATAAACTATAATTAAAAATCTTTTAATGTAATATAGCAATATCCATATGACGATATCTCATTAGTTATTAGTGTTTGTTTAGTTTAAAGAAGCTATTACTTAGTGTAACCAAACGAATTTTCCCATCAACAATTTGTGCTAAAAATTAACTTCTTATACATTTGATTTTCAAACAAATCATCTAGCAAAAGTCGAACCGAGAACACAAAAAGAACTACCTTTGCAGGTACCTATTTACCTACGGGGAATTACAAGTGAGAATCGGCCACTTGCTAACTATGTTACTGAAGTACTTACATATTTAGTATTACTTATTTAATAAAGCTAAAATATCAAAGCTAATCCGATCTGTGTGTCCTTATTTTGAAAAAGAGTTAAAGAGCCAGATTCAAATTTTGTGTCACTTAATTCGATTTCTTGTTCAAATTGTCATTGCATAGTTTAATCAAAACATTGCCACCCATAGTTTAATCATTATTCTCCATTTAAGAAATTTCTCAAGTAAATAATTCGAAACACACAAGCATGATTAAATAATTTTTAGATTATAGAATTTCTACATTAAAAAAAGAAATGAGACATACACAACGCGATGGTTGCTTTGCAGTGCTGTTTTTTAAAGCAAATTATGTAGATTTGGTTAACAACCTAATTGTATCTCGCTTTTTCTTCTCACTTTTTATTCCCTTTAAAATCAGATTCCCCAATAGCTTTTCAATAAAATTAGGTACATATTCATTTTCTCAATAGCATTTCAAAAACAAAGTATCTCAATAGATTTTGCATATATTTTAGAAAAGAACAAGATACGCAATACGGATTAAAGAATACATAGTTACTGACTTTCCTCTCACTTAGCGAGATACACGATCAGGCCAAAATTTTAGTCGCAACATAGTCCACCTTACGTTTGCGCTTAATTTTACATGGATTAAATAATTGTACAGATACTTTTTTTTTTGTTTCATCCTTAATTTTTATTTTTTGCTCAACTTTTAGCGGAAAATATTTATGGTAAGCAATGTTTTTTATACATCCCAAAACAAACTTTTTAACCTTACATGACTCTAATACAATTAACCTTATAAAAATGAAACATAATGTCTTAGACCAGTGTTTCTTAACCCCTTTATTGTACCGTACCTCTGTGAAAATAAGATTCTTTTTTACATAGGAAAAAAAAATATTATTCAATTTATTTAGCAAAAAAAAGAAGCGCAGAAGCAATGTCTTATGTATTCATAAATACATATGTATGTACTATCAAAGTAACATGAAAACATTATTCTTCTTCCTTGATCTTGCTCTTAATCTTTTTTATGTGTGTATGAACATACCAAAAAGTTACCTTCTTTACAAATTTGTTCATACATTAATCTGAAAAACAGCACGGAAATAAGATGGAATCCATCAGAATTGTAAACATAGTACATACATATGCATGCATAATATACATGTATACACTTAGCAACACACATTACTACTTCATAGTAGAAACATCATTATTTTTTAATTTTAATTTTTCGCTCGTTCTTCTTTTTTTATTTGCAAATATGTACCTACATATTTCTTAAATGTATATACATATGTGCATATTATCTACATTTGTTCATATTACATATGTATGTAGAATTACATATTTTTAAATTATTTAGAAAAAATATTAAATGCGATTTACGTAGGTAGATTTATAGATATTTTTGTCCTGCTGTTTGTGGCGGTTGACACTGATTTTTACTGAAAATTTAAAAATGTGTCTCGTACACCCGGTTAAGAATCACTGTCATAGTCTAATCGCTGATTTTGCAATTACATAGTATTAGTATCTACATTAGGGTCTTATATAAGGTCTTCTTAAAACCTAGCGTACTAAAATTTTCCAAATCAATTAAACTGCACTCCACTAATTTCATTATAATGTATGTACATACATATATGTATGTTTGCAGATATAATTTCGTATTTCGTTTTCTATTTTCCACAACATTTTCCAACTCAATAATTCCAAATTCAGATTCCTAATTTTGTATATTGCATTCAGGTTAATTGAAATAGTAACAATAATTTTCATTAACTATATATTAAATTTTTAAACGTTCATTATGTACATATGCTCATGGTTAATAAATTTATGAATATCGTATATATAACACACAAGCAAATGAACCAATCTGTAATTTATTAAGCGCACCCCCATGTCCTAATATTGTAAAATCAATACCCAATTCCAAAACATTTTGAACAAATCGCTGAACCGTATACCTACCTGTATCGTAAATTTTTTGGTTTAGGTACACGATCTTTGATTCTACATTTTTAAACTAAATTGTTTTTATTCTTTAATTTCTATAGGTATAAATGTGCAATATAAGAAAATTTTGTTTCCGCCATGTTGAAAGCATTTACAAAATTTTTAAAACCTAAAAGAAATTGATACTTACATATATTGTTCCACCAGAAATGAAGGGTTTACTTTGTGCTCCTCTAGTATGCCTTCTATTCATTTTTTAAAATATTTAATTTCAGAAATTGTTAGTTTTGGAAATATGTAACAATTATTGCAATCTTTACATATACTTTAGAATTCAGAATATCATCTCTTCGTTGCGAAAATAATTAAAGAACTGATATTTTTAAGTTTGTACCAATTCCAATTGTATCATGATAAGTAATAACAACGTCTACCCTATCGCTTCTATGGTTTGCAAATGTGACGTCACCTGGAAGATTTTCTAGTTTCTTTTGTTTTATTAACCCAATGAGATCAACAGTTTGAACGTAATAAGCTGGTGATCTATTATGTAATTCTACTTTCGATAATTCTTATCTTATTTTAAAATTAGAAATACCCTTACATTACAAAAAATCAAGTACTGAACTTGGATTTGTAAAACTACATATGTATGTAATTTTGGGGACATGGCATTTCTGAAGAATTATTTTTTTTTTGTTTTTTTGGAAAAATTAAGATTTTTGCCTATTTTCATTTCGAGTTTTCTATACGAAAAGTTGACTAAAACATAAAAATCTGTACACTAAAATGATATTTGGATTTTCCGGTACAACATATCAATAAAATCAAATTTCAACTCAAAATTTTAACTATAATTTTTATTAAAGTTATATAGTCTTTTTCGCATTGTACCGCCATGTCAGACAACATATCTGAGAGAATTGAGGGTAAAAAATGAAAAAAAAAAAACAGAAAAAGTGTATAAAAAAATTTGGTGTTTTATATTTCAGTCAGGAATACACGACTTAAAATAAAGCCAATAAAAATTTTACTAGATTTTAATATAAATTTGTACTTATTTGATTTTAAGTTTTATAATTACGAAAGTGCTTTTAAAATTTTATAATCATTATAAAACGTGCGTCGTTTCAAATTGTCCCTTATATAAAAGCAAACATAATAAAAATGTTATAAGAAACTTGTTTAAGTTTTAAAGTTTCTTATGCGTTAGTTTAGATAGATCAGTGAATTAGTCTTACTAACATATGAAAATATTTCCTAATAATACTAAAATCACATACATATCTAAAAAGAATTATGTGAACTTTTAATATAAAAAGAATTAACATGCTCAATAATTCTTGAATTATGAAGCATATAAATTTAATTGACATAGTATACACATGAAAAGTATAAGATATACATACATATGTATATATGATTATATCAGAAGTATGCATTTTGGGAGACATTATCATACAAAATTATCAAACTCGTTAATATCAAATGTACATTTTCTCAAATTTGAAAAAATACATGACAATCAACTACATACTTCGAAAAACAAATCTGTAGTGTAGCATTTGTTGAAATCTTATACAAATGAGCGGAACCTAGGTGGTCTTTTTTAAATCGACTATTCAATGTTTAATAACACAAAACTTTAAGAATGTAAGCACTAGTAAAGTATAAAAAGATTGAATTTTAACTTTTCCTAATTAAAAGTTTGAAAAAAGTTGATCTTGTGGGAGATTTATGATGTAAAAAGGGGCCCTCTATAGATCCCATAAGAATACCTCTAAATTCGTCAGCTGTGAACTGTCACTTTCTCCTAGGCCTGCATTTCTGTCAGTCGTAAGAAATACTAAAGAAAGGAGCAACGAATTAGAAATATTAAAGAAGATAACATCTTCAAAAAATCTGATGGGGTCAGCACATAATCGACCGCATTGTGTATTGTCTAGTTAAATAAAAGTGTTACAGAATATTATAAAAATGTCTGTTAAATACTTCTTTCCAATTTTAGGACATTAGTAAGCTTATAGTTAACATACCTAGAAAAATGTAAATTTGGCTCTTAGTAGAGTTTCGGTTTGTGCTACCCGAATTCCCTGAAATGCTCACCAGTTAGTTTCGGTAACAACCAGAACTCAAATATCAAATTTCAAGAAATTCCATCAATTCGTTCCACAGATATAGTGAAAATGTAAAATCGGTCCGCAGATCAGTTCTCGAGCCCTGATCTTTCCAAAAAATGTACATGTTCCTTGTTTTAATACGAGGAATTCAAATATTAAATTTCAAATAAATCGGTTGATTATTTCTCTTTATATACACAAAAATGTATATTTGGCCCGTAGTAAATGTCCAGTTGCTGATGCCTGATTTGTTCCAAAAGTTAGGAATTTTCACGGACGGTCGAGCAAAGCTCATATATGAAATTTCAAGTAAATCGGTTGAATATTTTCTTCAAAATGGTGAAAAATGTAAAATCGGCCCGCAAATCAGTTTTCGAGCCCTGATCTTTCCAAAAAATTTATATGTTCATTGCTTTAATATGAGGAATTCATATATTAAATTTCAATTAAATCGGTTGATTATTTCTCTTTATATACACAAAAGTGTATGTTTGGCTCGTAGTAAACGTCTAGTTGCCGATGCCTGATCTTTCCAAAAAATGTACATGTTCATTGTTTTAATACGAGGAATTCATATATCAAATTTCAATGAAATCGGTTGATTATTTCTCTTTATATACACAAAAATGTATGTTTGGCTCGTAGTAAACGTCTAGTTGCCGATGCCTGATCTTTCCAAAAAATGTACATGTTCATTGTTTTAATACGAGGAATTCATATATCAAATTTCAATGAAATCGGTTGATTATTTCTCTTTATATACACAAAAATGTATATTTGACCCGTAGTAAACGTCTAGTTGCCGATGCCTGATCTCTTTCAAAACATAGGAGTTTTCGCGGACGGTCGAGCTGAGCTTATATATAAAATTTTAAATAAATCGGTTGAATATTTTCTTCAAAATGTTCAAAAATGTAAAACAGGCCCGCTAAAAAGTGCAGTTCCCGAGGCCTGATATATACCAAAAGTTGATCAATCCGTGCCATGGTGGAAATAAACTTATATATAAAATTTCATCAAAATCGATTCAACCAGACTTGAGATACACGCGTACACACACAGGCCGACAGACCAACAGACCGACAGGTTGCTAAAAATAGTTTATTTACACTTCCCTACTATGGAGAAGTTCGTTCCCACCGAAAACTCGATATGCAAAATTTGTTGCCATCACATTACCTACCTATTGTTTATACAATACGGTCGGTAAAAACAATGAAGCCAAATTTTTTCTAGTTGTCTCTTTCTTTACTCCGAGCATTGTCAAAGACGTTACAGGAGCGTATTTATTTAATCTTTTTTTCGACCTCTATTATACTAAAAAGATTTGAAAATTTTTTTTAATGTAAAACTAAAAAATATTTCAAAATATTTTTTCATCTGAATATCTATGAAAAAAAAACCAAATTTAAACAAAACCTTTTTTTTTTCTCTTTTTGAATAAATTTATTTTATAAATTGCAAATATTTATATGTATTTTTAATCACAATATTTTATGACCCTCGAAAATAAACATATTTTGTTAAAACATTTCTTATATTATCAGTTTTGTTTGACAATTTTATTAAACAACTCTAAACAATATTAATAATAATAAATATAAATACATATCAATTTGAATGACTCTAAAACAGTATAATTTTTAACAAATTTTAATTAACATGATGGCTTTTACTCTAAAGTAGATGGTATGTTATTGTATTCCTCCTTATTCATTAATTGAACTTCACAATCTAATTCATTCTAAAACGAAATATTTTAGAATGTAAATAATTCACGCTAATGTTTCATTTTACCTGAATTCAACGGCATTGGGACGTCTTCATATATTTTTTTGGTGACCAAATCTTCACTCTATAAAGGGAAATAAATTTCATTTCATCATTTCTATGAAAACTGTAATTACAAAAAAAAAGATCATTTAAAATATTTGTTTGTATGCTACATTTTATCAAACACAAAATCAATTTTCTTAAAAAAAATCCGGTCCTAGCAAAATTATTTCATCCGAAGTCATTTTTATTTAACACAAAACAAAAACAAATGTTTTCCTTGCAAAATTAAAAACTTAGTAAAATTTCAAATTATGAATTACTCAAAGCACTAATGAATAAAATATTTCTTTTAATTATTGAAATGAGTAATATCCACATGTATATGGTAAGTTTTTATAAAATAATATTCGTTTTTTAACACTTATTACTTAATATTTCATGAATATTTACTTACAACCTGCACTAATTTTATAAATAAAATAACAAAATCTTCTTTGTTTACTTTTTATCGGAGAAAAGAAGGAGACTTACCTGATGTTTATGGCTGCACTAAGTTTTTTTCAAGATAGGACTACTTAGGGAGTGTAAGCGAGATAGAAACAAAGGTGCTTCTTCCTTTAGTATTTCTAATTCGCTGCGATAAAACAAATAGCTGCGGTTTAAATAGGTAACGCTACATAGTAGGCCGCCTCATATTTCAATTTACTGAGGTATACTGATTTCACAATATTACTTCATGCTTAATATTTCACAATATTACTTTGCTTAACTGTGGTTAACCACAGTTGCACGGACAGTGTATTGTCCGTGCACCATATTGTGTTGAGAATCGTACGTATAATGCCGGCTATTGTATTAGCACCCGCCTTTAAGAGTTCTGCTGGTATTACATCGAGTCCTTCTGCTTTTTTGTTTTTCAATTTGTGGGTAGCATGTGGGACCTGATTTACTGTGTTGGTGCTGTCGTTGCTTTCTTGTGTTTGTTGTTCTTGCTGGTACCGCTGGTCGCTATTGTTGACTTCCCCGAAGTATTCCTGCCATCTCCGTAGTTGCTCTTGCGTGGATGTGAGTGGCCGGCCTTCCTTATCTTTGATCGGTTGACTTTGCTTCTTGGTACAGAGCACGCATATTGTTTATTCCTACAGCTCTTTGTGCCTCCTTAGCCAGCCCGTTCAATCGCTTGTAAAACAAACTCTTAATGATAACTCTATGTTGTGAGGTTCCGAAGTTATAAGCATTTATTTGTATGAAGGAAAAATCTGGTACCTTTTTTACCTGGTCAGTTTCGACCTCTATGTCATTCTCAGTAATACTACGTTCCCTTAGGATGACATAGAAGTCGAAACTAATCGGAACCAATATATTTAAATAATTTTTTGTGAAATTTTAAGTAAATAAATAAATGATTAACTTTCGATATATTGCACCATCGATATTTTCGATATATCGTCGAAAAACTATCGCGATATATCGATAGTTTTGTAATGCAACTTTCTGTGTAGTATAATGTATTCTGTGTAGTATAATGCCTGCACTTAATTTGTAAAGAAACAATGACATAGTGGTACATACACGACAGTGTTATTACAACCAAACAATGAATAGATATATGTAAATACTATTTTTTGAAAAATATCAACTGTAATTAGACTTATCAGCGGCTCACACATGCATTGTAATGTGCATAATGTTAACTATATTTTTATTTTTTTAACTCTTCATTATTTTAACGATGAAAAAGCGTTTGTTGTTTTTTACTTTTTGAATTTTTGTCATACGCTTAAGCGAAAAAATTTTTTTGTCGATTGCCTATAAATTGGCAAGTTGAAATATTTTAATTTTAAAATATTTTTATTTAATATTTTAGAATATTAGTAAAGTTATTGTATACATTGAAACAGTTATTCCAATAATTTGTTTATGTAAACGTTTGGTTATTATTCGGTATTTAAACGACATATAGTGTGTTAAACTTCAACTTTAACATAGTCAGTAACAAGTTTTTTTGCTTATTCATTCCAAAGAAGGAATATTAAGAATATAATGAAACTCCATGACAACTTCACTTCACGTCTTCACGAAATATTTGAAATGAAAAAAAAGAACATAGAAATAAAAAGAAAAAATTTTCAAATTTCACTGATTTTCAAAGAATGTGTACATACGCACACATTCTTTGAATATTATATTTGACAAGAATTGATGCATATTCAATGATGCTATTATATCGACTTTAAAACCATCGATAATTTCGATAATTGAGAACTATCGATAGTGCCATCGATAGTTCACCTCAACCACGTACTCATCATTAGTTTTTTTTTATTAATAATTTTTTCACGCAATCCGCTTTAATGAATATTTTTACATTTTTATTCTTAAATTTTTGAAATTTTCATAAAATAGAGAGTATTCCCTGTGAGAGACTTAGAATAAATTTTAATATTTTAAAATTAATTATTTGTTTATTTTGTCATGAAAAAAATCAATTAAATCTTGAAAATCTTTAAATTTGGCTAGTTCCTTTGCCTCATTTTTCGGCAGCCATTTGTATTCTGTGTGTTCATCCGATAAAACAGGGTTTTTACAAGGATTCACCAATTCAGCTAACCAATAAATTACAGATTTAGGCACTCCGTCAACGTCATATTTTAAGGTCATCGTTTCATTAGTGTATATTTTTAAATCTAAGTCAGAATACCTTAAAAAGATTTCGAGCATAAAAATTTGAATAATAAAAAATATACCCCCTGTATACCCAGCCTCCTCTTTAGTTTCTCTCAGCGCTGTTGTAAAATCATCTTCTCCTGGATCCACATGTCCTAAATACATCGAAATTGGAAAATCGAAAGGGGAGTGCAGAAGTAAAATCATATAAAAATATCTTTGTAAACATGAAAAATAAATATGTAATATTAGTGCAAGTACCTTTTGGTGGAGACCAATGACGAATCCCATATGATGCGCGTAATAATAAGTATTCTATCTGATTATTTAATATACGAAAAACAAGAAAGCCAGCAGCCCGCTTTACCATATTTGGGACAACACTTCTAATTTAATTTGTTTTAAAAATAATATTAATAATCTGTTAATCCAAAAGAACTAGTGTAGTTTGTAGAAACCAAAAAAATTAATTTGTTAAACAATACACCATAGACGAAGTTAATAACTGGTAATAGACTGGTACTGTACTAATGTACAAATTGATTGGAATGACAGATAATTAACTGATAATGAAATTTGCTATCAACCCTTTATTATTTGCTATAATTCTTCGTGAAAATTTTTGATTTGAGAACTTATATAGTTTTGGCGATTAATAATTTAGTAAAATAAGTGAAAAGTTGAAATGGGACTACTACACGGTTGACGGTCCCGCAAAATTAAGATTCATTCGTTTAGTTTTAAGGGGCTGAATTACATTTTTGTGGGAAGTTAACGGATAGAAGAAAAGTTATATAGGTGAGCTTTAAGATCTGATCATAGCGCTTCGAAAAAAAGGAAAAAATTATAAAAGTTTTGTAGAAATTTCCTAGAAATTAAAAATTTTTTTGCTGAAAATTGATCAAAGAATCATTTTTGAAATTATTTGTCACCTTATATGACACACTGTATATTAAGATGTTATATTCAATTTGTGTATATGCAGTCGATATTCAAGAGAAGTTTATCATTTTATCGAATCGTATTTGCTTGAAAATTTCAAATCAAGTCGGCTTAAAGTCGACTTAATAAAACGCAGTAAAATGTTTATTTAATATACATATAGCACCACAAACCTTAAATACCTGTGTTCACAAGGCAACCTTTGCGTCAATAAATACATTTCATATTCTTTGCACAATAGCTTTTTTTGCAAAGAAACATATGTAAGCCGTTGATATAAAACCGTGTAGACACAGCTAAGGTAGACGATATTCACAAGTACCAAATTATTATCATATAAAAAATGTCAAGCAAATTGTTAGAAAATTTATGCCTTTGTATGTTCATAACTCATGCTAATTATGCTGTTAAATATGTCTACTGACATATACAAAAAAATTATTTTCCACCAAATATAGAAAAACAATAGAGTTCTCACTTTTAGATTCCCCTAGAATACAGTACTGCTTAAAATATTTGGTATTTTTATGCAATATTTTTATTTTTGTGATGAGTGAAGTTTTTATTTGAATTGTCAAAAACATGTGAGTTCCTAAAGTACAACATTTTTTTAAGCAAAATGGAGAGATAGCAAATCCCATTAGAGAGAAAAGGAAAAATAGACTCTACTGCCAGTCTATTAATCTAGCAAGTCTATTTTCTATGTACACAATAATTATTGTACTCATTATACAATTATTATATTATGTATTATATTATTGTACAATAACATTTTGACAAATGACAATAAACTGTTGTCGACAAGTAAGGAACTGAACAGCTGCCAAAATATGAGTACAATTACAGAATCTTTTGAACCTGTAAGTAAAAGAAGTTGTGAAGGAGTTGCTATTAAAGTAGATAAGGAAAAAAACAACGAACGTCTAATAGTAGTTACTGGATTTGGGCCTTTTGCTGGACATGAATTGATGAATGCAAGTTGGGAGGCAGTACGAATTCTTCCTGAAACATTAATAAGCAAAAACCAAAATCACTATAAGGTTGAAAAAATATTTATTGCAGTTACGTATGACGATGTTGATAAAAACATTGAGAATATTTGGAAAAGGAATCCAGATGTATAAAGAATTGACAAAATGGTTAAGACATTAAGTAACTAGAATTATGTATGTATATTTTTAGCTCGTTATACATTGTGGCGTTAATGGAGAAGCAAAAACGCTTCATATAGAAAACACAGCTCATAACAAAAAATTTGACCGTGTAGATTATTCTTGCAAACTATTGCCAGGATCTACCGCGTCTCTTGCGAACAATGGAATTGATTGCAAGAAACTAGAGACAAAATTGAACGCGAGAAGAATTTCCGAGAGAATTAATAAAAATCAGGAATGTTTAAAACAAAACCCAGTTTTGGTTTCAAATGACTGTGGAAACTATTTATGTGGATATATTTATTTGAAGTCTTTGGATGTTGACTGCAGAAGAACTTTGTTTATTCATGTGCCACCTATCAATAAACCTTTTACTTCTGAAGAAACAAGTTTTGTGCTATGGAGTATTGTCCGAGAATGTATTGAACAAATTGAATCAAATGCACTTGATTATAATGAAAACGAAGAAAGGTTACAGGAGTTCAAAAACAAATGAAAATTAAATATAAAAATTTTTTTTTTGCATAATTTTGTAAACAAATAAAATTTTAATTTTCTGTAGACTTTCGAATTCGAAAATGGACGATATGTTCAATATTTGCATTTAACATTAAGATTAATTGTTAAGATAAATTATTTAAAATTAAAATAAATTCACTGTGCATAAGTAAATGTATGTACATTATCGTAATTACGTGAAGACAAATGTTTTTATTATATTACTATAAACAAACATATGTACATCTAAACACTTCCGGCCGACCCACTTAATTAAATTTACACTTTTTTTTATTAGACAAAATAGAAGTATGTGAAGTTATTGGATATAGTTAACAGTCTATTGAGTTTAACCGAAAGAAAATTAGACACAAGAACAAAATAAAAACATGAAATTAACATAAAAAAATTTGAAATATTATGAATTTAGTTGCTTCGTATGTTCTTTAATTATTTTTTTAAACTACATTATTTCTAATTAGGTAATGCTCAGTAACCTCAATTATATATTTTATTAAACAATTGAAATGTACGTATGTAGGTGCTTACGCCTTTAAATAGGTGCATCAAACTAACAAATTATTCAAAACTTTGTGCAAAGTTGTATGTAAACATAATTACACAAACATTGTAATTATATTCTTGGAAATAAGAAAATAGTTAAACTTCATTAACAATAACAAAAACTGTATAAGTATTTTTCCTAAATTTATCAATAAGTATTTTTCCTAAATTTATTTTTATAAATAAAAATATCCATTGTTATTTTAAATTATTGACAAAAGTCTTTTAAGTTCGAATAAGTTTATTAATTACGCATTAAATTTAACAACTTCCCTTAATTTACAGAATGTTCAATACTTTCTGATTTACAATTTACATTAGTGGATATTTTTTCATTTATGGCATTTTCGGGTTTTTTGTTTTCAGTTATATCATTCGAATCGAGTTCTTCGTCATCACACTCCTCATCACTTTCGACAGGGTGACCTGCTTCTCTTAAAAGAGAACAGTATCTACTAATTTTATTTTCTTGGTCAGTCAATAGTTCAAGTAAGTTTTCTTGATCCTTGTGGAGCTTTTCAAGTTCTTCTTCTTTAATTCTAACTTTTTCTGTTTCGGCAATTAATTTTCCTTGTAAGGAATCAATTTCCTCTACCATTTTAACATTTGCGCTCCTGTAAAATTCTAACTCACCACGAGTTTGAGTAACATTAATAGTTTCAATTGCCTCGTGGTTATTACTAGCTGAAGCAGCTGTAAGTTGTGCTTTTAATAAAATATTTTGATCTGAAAACTGAGCATTAGACAGCTGAAGATTTGCAATTTGGATTTTTAAGTTATCATTTTCTTTCTCTAATATTTGTAATTTTTCTTTTAATGTTTTAGTTTCAGTATCTAATCCTCTTATAACATCCTTGTATTGGCCAACTAAGTCAGAAGCTTCACTACTTAAAGTAAGTTCCGTCAAATTAGCACTATTTGGATCGCAATAATTTAACATTTTTGAAATACTTGCTAGAATCATCGCGTTTAGTATTATATTTTTCAAAATAACATAAAAATATACCTTCCAAAGTTTTGAATAATTTGCAAAATTCGTAATCTAATAAAAGCTCTGACGATGATTTTATTCTTATTTGAGGTTGCTTTGCTGCTCTACTGTAAGCTTCATGCTTGGAAACATCTCCTAACTTAGCAATAAAATACTCTAATCCAATTCGTTTTATAATTAACTAGAAAAAAAAACAAAATACATATAAACAAAATATTGAAATTAAAAAAAAAACTAACCTGACATATATCTTCCTTCTTGTAATTAGCCAATGAATTATCATTAAATTGTATGCAAATACCCATAAGAAATGTACATAACCCTTGTACTAAATATTCATTTTCATCATGCTCATTTGCGCCAATCTGAGCTAATAAATAAGCAATACAACCTGGTGCTGACAAAAAAGCTTTTACTGCTACAGGGCAATGACTGAGCCAAGTACTGAGTAACATTAAAAGACCAATTTTACTTTGTAATTTGTATTTTCCTTGCTGCAACAATTGTGTGCACTGCTGCAGCAACGAAACTGGTTGACTGCCAGGTGAAGTAGCCAAAAGCACCCTTAGCAGTTGTTCTTTTTGTGCCGAGTTATCAAGCAAACCATGCATCAGAGCAACAGCTGAAAACCAATTCGCTAAGACATCTGTTGAGAATAAGCCCCCGCACAACAACTGACCTGTTGTTAAATTAGAAACTTCAGAACTTGACGGCAATAATGTTTGAACTAAAGCAGCTTGTCCTATTTCATTTTTATAGAAAAAGCATTCAAAACTATACAGCACAGCACATCTTAAAGTTAATGGTTGTTTTTCGTTCACCATTGACATAAGTAAAACTACGACAGCTGGACGTGGTGGATTGCTAGGTGCAGTTATGGTGCTAAAATATTCTTGGTTGCTAATGTCTCCGCGCATAACTTCACCAACTGTATTTATGGTTTCAGTCAAGATATCGGCTGGAACACCACTTCCCATTAAAATGTTTGCCAAAGCTTCTAAGAGTCCGCAGACTCTCATATCTCTCTGACATGATGCAATAACATGAAATTGATTGCTTGGGCTGACAAGGGAACGGACAACTTGTAACATGCAATGCATGTTTGAAACTTTCTGAGGCGTCCAACCAGTTTCTTCAGTTTCTGGGCTTATCTTGAACATAGGTGACAATCTTTGGATATAAGAACCTTCCTTAAAAAATTGCTGATTGCTTGAATTATTTTTTAACAGATTTATCATTAAAATCAGGCAATCTTCCACAACTATTCCACCGTCGGAGCAGCCCTCATCCCGTATAATATCGAACAGTCTATCAAATGCATTTTCGAAAGCAACAATTTTCTGTATATTTGCATTACCTTGCATTATAAATTCGTGAAATTAACTAAAATAATTTTTTTAAATAATGAAATTTACCTTTTGTTAGTTGTATAAGGAGAAGGAGAGCGTCATTCCTAATTACTTCTCGGCTGTCTACTAAGAGATCCATTAGTTTGGACACACCCATAGGGCTAACTAGCACGATTTCTTGAATTTCTTTTGTTTTATTAGCTAAAAGTGTGGTTATAAGTTTAATAGCTGACCATCTGACTTGAAAATCATATTCTTCTAAATAACTCAGCGCCACTGTAGCATTTTCAGGTGTTTTTATAAACATTTCCGTAAATTGTTCTCCAACATTGATGGACACTGTAGGATTATCAGCTTCTTCATCAAATTGTTCAGGTGACATTACATTGCATAAAGAGTCCAAAGCATATCCAACGATTTCATTATCTGTCCGATCCATTTGTAATACTTGGATTAGAGCGGACATTCCTTGAGCACCAACCTCAATTCGATATTTTCTTGATAGAGCTTTGAGAGCACGACAAGCATCCCGTCTATCATCTAGAAGTGTAGAGGAGTTTACCCGATCAACTAAGCGTTCCACCTATTTATTGAAATTCAATAACTTTTTTGAGTTTTTTTTTTTTATTAAATTTATAAAATAATTTTCTTGTTATTTATCAAAGTAATTCTCATAAGTATTAAGAACATTAAAAATATTTACTAACAGTTTCCGCTCCCGAGGGTTGTTGACCTGGTTCTTGCGTTCCAAGAACAGTTTTCAATCCACTCTTCAAAAAATCCATCCGAAGTAGTGAAAAAACTAAATTTTTAATAATAATAAAACTTGTATTTAACTATATTTAAAGTGGAATACAAATAATAATTCTCAACATAAACAAATATAGAAAAGACACGTATTAGTAGTATAGCAAATTAGATAATGTTGCCAACTTTTCAAAATTTTAAAGAAAATTTTTTTTTTGAAAAACCTTCTTCATCACGAATTGCATATAACAAGTTTGTCGTGTACAGTCTCTCGCTAGAAAATCTTTTTTTCTGGCAAGAGAATTGTATACGACTATTTATGTAATCATAAATTTCTATGATTTTAATGGCAGGTGGAAATAAATATCCTAATTTAGCACTTCTTTTATAACACACTTAATATTGGCTTAATGGTGTTTTTTGCAATCAAGTGACCGTCAACCACTGAACGCTTATTTGACGTTAAGTTTGAGAATAGCATTAAATGATATCTATTATTCATATGCATCACGGCTCACAGAATTCTGTAATGTCAAGATATGCATGCATTAATCTTTAGGTTAATTTATTTGTTAGAAACAAAACAAGAATTTGATTAAAGTTTTACTTTATTTTATTTTTATTACTTATAAATATGTTTTTTTCTAAACTACTACCATTCAATTTAAATTTAAGCGTAAAGTCGTTTAGAATAAATTTTAGAAATCGTCATTTTAAAACAAAGTCATCATTTACAGCTCGAGATATTTTGGAAAGATCACATGGGGAAAGCGGCACTTTGCAAACCCGTTTCATCAAGTACATAGCTTTAGAAAACTGTAAGAGTGAGAATATAGTTCCGAAAACAGTGAAATACTCTCAATATTACCCATTGAATACTATTTCTGAATATGAGAAATTACTTCTTACAACAAATCAAAATCAGATTCCTTATGTTTCCATATTTACTTCAACTTACAAAACAAATGCAGATCCTTCAAATGTTGCAAGTGTTATTACCTGCTTAGATGACCTATGTTGTGAAAATTTAGCTAATATGGACCTAGATGAAATATTCCGAAACTTGTACTCTTTTATGTATCTAATACCAAATAAAATTACAAAGTTGAGATTTTACCAATCTGGTCTTAATGCCGCAGTAGAGCAATTTAGTAATGCACATACTAAAAGGACGTTTGTTCAGTTATCTTATTATTTGGGGCTCTCAAAAGGAAATTATGGAATTTCTCATTTGATGAAAAAATTTTTAAAAGAATTTTCGGAAATTTATTTAGATCAGTTAAACTCGTTAGACCTTGCAATTGTTTTGAATGCAGCTTACAAAAGTAGTGTTCTTTTTGATGTAAAAACATATCAAGACAGAACGATTTTAGAAATTTGCGAAAAAGAAGTAGATAATGATATACTTATAACACTATTGAAAAGTTTAAGACTTAATCGTGTCAAGTCCGATGATGTTCTTCATAAACTAGAGAATGAAATTATAAATAATAAGAGAAAGTTTGATTTTAAAGGATTATGTCACATTTTTGGTGAGAATATGTACAATCTATAAGACTAGAATCTATATTAAAATTATTTTAATAGCATTTTTTGCAGAGAATAAATACAATAAAGAAGAAATTTCCCAACATATTGTGGAATATTGTAAAGGTGTCCTAGCTTCTGTAAACGTAAATAATTTAGTATTCAACGATGTAAGGCCAAAAGATATAGCAACTTTTCTATGGTGTTGTGCTCAACTTAAAACCCCAAGTTTAGGTGCTGACGATTTAAAATATTTTGAAAATATCATTCTTAAAAAAATTAGTCGAAACGAGTACACAAAAAATTTTGATGAGTTAGTTGATACATGCTTGTCGCTTTGGATGCTAAATTATAAATCGAATAATTTGCTACAAGAAATTTTAAAAACATGTTCCAGTCACTCATTGGATTCAAAGGAGAAAAATACAAGGGTCAAATTGGATTCACGGTTTAAACTTTTAATTAATATAGCTCAAATTGATGAATTAGTAAATGAGGTTTCAAAAAAATCATTTCACCTATCAAAAGATAATCCTTTTGATGAAAACCGTGTTGCTCCTGCGTTTTTGTTAAAAAATAATAAAAATTTAAGTAGAGTAAATGATTTAGTAAAAAAACATCAGCAGGAATTAGGAGTAAAAAATACAAAACTTGTTCAACCAATCTTAGAGTTGAATATTCCAAGTGTTTTAATTGAGTTTGGTGAAAACCAGAAAATGTTTCTAGAAATTTTGGACGACAGCAGCAAACTTCGTTTTAACAATGAGCCAAACGCAATTATTTCCTTAAAAATAAAAACTTTGTTAAGCTTAAAGCAGAAAGTTTTTCTTGTAAGCAATTTTATTAGCATTTAAACATTATATAAATATTGTAAATTAAAAGTTAAACTTTAAATCGTATTTTTAGGTGAACATTGAAGACGAGGATAAGATTGCAGATAAATTAAAAAGTGCAATTCACAATGAAACTATTTGTTGAATAAATATTAAAATATTTTTTGAAGTTATTCATCCTTTTTTGTGACTTTCCTTGTATTTTCCAAATGTTCTTCGATGCTCGACTTTATATTTTTAGATACTGTGTCAATTTCTAATTTATTTGATTCCAAACTTATTTTAAATCCATTTAGTTCAGTTTTCATTCTCTTTAGGTCATCAACATCGAAAATAAAAGTTTCAAATAAGTTCCAAAATTCTGCTATGTCTTCATGAGCACTTTTCTGTTTGTAGCATTCCAAATTTCTATTCCTTATGGGCAATAATTTCTAAAAACGAAATATTTATTTTTATTTCTCTGTAAAATATAGACTTACCTCAACATGAAATGTTTCCAAATCTTCTAAAATATCTGAAAAATTGGGAGGTGGAGGTGGTTCCAGTTTTTTAGTCCTTTTGAACATTTATAAATTGATTATAACCAATTAAATTTCTAACATGTACAAAGCATAACAAAAAACAAAACTCAGTTCAACACTATGAAAATGAAATAGTTAATACCACGGCTGACAGCATAAATTTGTAATGTCAAGGTAAACACCAGTAAACACTATAAGACTATAAGAGTTTCCGTAGTTTGTCTTTGTAGTGAAAGAACAGTTTGAAGTTTTGAAAAGGAAACAGAACATTTTACCTTATTTAATGAACAGTGGTCTGATAACCAGAAAAATTAATTAAGAATACTATTAAAAATTTGATGCTTGTTAAATAAAACTTTAATATAATATGTAAACAAGCTTATGAATATATAAAAGATTATGAGTTATCCTTAAATGAGTTTAGATCATTTAAGGAGTACCAACCAAAATATGCTATATTATTTAATGATGATATTTTGTCTCTTATGGCTTTTATGAAATTGTTACGAAAAGTGAAAGGAATAAAAAATAAGTGAAAAGAAAAAACACTAACAATACGAAAATAGAACAAAAAAAAGAAAATAATACATTGTACACTTTTTTGGAAAATGCGTTGTATGAAAGTACACTTTTGTCATCAGAACCGTTCACTTTTTTAAGAAAATGATATGGGAACCCTATGCAAGAATATGTATACACTTATAGAATGTTATGAACTGAATACATCAAAATGAGTTTTTTTATTCATACAAAACATTTCGAACTATGTTTTGTTTTCCTTCATTATATGTATGTTCTCCATACTTCAGCACGTTGTAAACATGTTGATTAATTTAGCCACTTAAACTTTATTGTTGCTTACATATGTATCTAACATTAACGAAAGATTATCTAGCGAAAAGTCTAACATTAAATCTACGATAAAGCCTGATGGCTAACTGTTTGCATATCAGATTGAATCTATTGCGCTTAAACCTACATATGCTCAAACACAATGAGACAGCACTTTAAACTGTAAAATTTCATCGTTGCAACCGAAAGCTCTCTGATTTTGGCACTATCCTTTGTTATTTGTTTTATTATATGTTTTTTAAGTGATGAAATTAACATTTTTGCGGTTACCAAATTTTACAGTTTTGAAGTGCACCCCCATTTTATTCAGGGTATTTACATACATACATATGTATGTAAGAATATACACCCTTATTGTAAATCTCACTCGTAGCACTGAAATTCGGAGAAATTACGATTTTCATAATGTGAATTCCAAAGTAGTAGAAATGTATTACGAAATTCGTAATAGAATAATTATGAATCACTCTTGTAAAGAAAATAAATATCAAAATTCTACTAATGAAATTTTCAAACGTAGAAAGCAGTATTCAGGAGTGGCAGGCTAATTTTTTTAAAATTTTTATTTATTTGTTAAATTTTTTCTATGTAAAAGAGGGAAATGCAAGTATATAGAAGAATTTATTTGATTTATATAGTTTAGGTTAGGTTAGGTCGACGCGGCTACCGTAAGGTAAACAAGCCAGTAAAGCCCGCTGTTATACCGCCAGATCCACAAAATCCCTCAGGAGAACCAGCCCGCGCTTTTCAGAAACCGGCTAAGGCTTCTAGTATCTGCATTTACCTATCAGATCCGCAGTCCGCAAAAATAAAAATGATCTGAGGAACAAACGAGGCTCCTACAGAGAGCGTTCACAAGCCGGCCCATCCTCTTGGCGTGTTCGCCAATAAGACAATGGTTCGTTATGATCCCTTCAAAAATCCAATGTCGCAGATCCAATCTTTGCCACAATTCTCTAGTTGCGTTGCACGTGGTTCCAGCAGCCTGTACGTACTCAGAGGCATTCCTAGGTTCTCCTATTCAGATAGAACTCCAAGAGTCATTTCATGCCTCGCGAGCTCATCTGCCCTACAGTTTCCTTGGATTGGAATTCCTTCCAGTGTCACGGAACCCAAATCAGGTTAACTTCGAACTGATCTGCCAACTCGTTTAGAAGTAACTTGCAGTCCCAGACCGTTCCAGAAGCTCTTATTGCTGCCTGTGTTACAACTTGCAAGCGCATGGCCGATTCTGCCGCCTCATCCGAATGCCCAAGTAACAATTTTGAAGAGTTAAAAAATTAACTAAAACTCTCATAGAACTCTCATACCACACTCCAATACTCTCATAATTTTTTTTTTGTTTTTATGCAACTCTCATTAGGTTCTTATAATAAGACCTATCACTTGTAGTGTTAAAAATTCTGCTACTCTCATAGCAAAACTACTTTCAGCAAGCCATAAAAAATTTTAATTTTCATAAGGCATTTTTTATAAGATGTTAACTGTTATAGAATGTTGTTCTTAAAAGAATTTCTTTATAAGTCCAGTTGTTAGGCACGGCCATTTTAGTATTGTCATTTATTGTACAGAAATTATTAAATTAAAGTTAATGAAATGCAAAATCATAGTTTTATTTGAATATAATAAAGCTTTAGTTGGAATTTATGCACATTAGTATATTTATTTTTTGCTTAACAATTCTTAAATTTTAAAATTAATGTAAAAAGAAGAAATAAAATATTATAGGGTTAATAAATATGCATAAAAATTTTAATTATTTTTAGTTGGCGTTGCTTTTTTTCGAAGTACAATACTATCATTGTCATTAAAATTTTAATGCCAGTTTAATGCCAGCAACTTTTTGATTTATAATCATGGCAAAAAAATTATTTTAATTTTTTTTTAATTTATAATATAAAATTTTTGAATACTCGTATAAATATTTATTGATTACATATCATATACGTAAACATTTGTATATATTGTTTCATTTTTGTTAAAAAAATAATTACTAAAAGCGGAATAGATATATTTTTTATAAAGTTCGAAGTAAGATCGATATATTTATTCTACAATGTACTGCTGTCTCTTTCTAGTAACACTATTATAAATTTAGAGAGAGTTTTCGTATACCAAAACTAGTGTGAGAGTTATATGCTTTAAAAACTCTTTTAATGGGAGCTTAACTCTCATTACAAGAATTAATAACTCTAGTAATTGCGCTCTTTTGTTCTTATAAAGATCTCATTAGGGTCTTTTAGTGCTCTACAAGACTGAAATTATAAGAGTAATATTCTTAAAGAATTCTTAATATGGTTCTACGAGAGTCTAAGGCTCTGAGTCCCTATTGCATAAAATAAGATTAGTACCCAAGAAATATTCCAAAATTGACTCAGCCTTTGTATTTGTGTCTGAGCTTCCCCAGACTGTGTGACGCGTTCGCGTCAATTCCAATGATGAAGCTGGTGCCAAGAGATCGGGCCATCTCTATCAGGTTTCTCATGTTTGGGGGCAGGAGCTCTACTAAGGGGGTCTACCTTTCCGACGCTATTGCTAAAGAATAGCTTGCAGTTTTGCTTCCTGAGTCCACAGATCATTGAGTCATTTAGTTTCCTGAGTCATTTAGTATTATCAGGCCTCTAATTTAGCAACCCTCCAATTAGATGTTGGCAGGTTGGGATTGCCTAGGCTTATCATCTCTTGGATGGTCTCGATGTCAGATGACTTTGCCGGAATCCACGGGCGAGCTCGCAGTTTGCTGGGAATTTGATCCTTTGCCACAACTGCGAGTCTAGCTCCCGGCCAGATATCACCTATCCTTTGGATCGCCTTCGTGTACAGGTTGGGTGATCCCTTGTTCGTGAACGCTATGAGCTTAACGTAACCTTGATGTTAACCGTGGTCTTTGCGTGAAGGGTATGTTCCAGGATTTTCCTCTCAATCTTTCTCCAATTTTCCGCCGGGATCCTGCCATCATCTTGTGCCTGGTTTATCACAGCAATAATTAGATGGCCCTGAAGATTTTCGCTAAATGTCTTGAAAGAATCTTTGGTGTGGCCACGCCTAACGGTCTGTTGACTTGTCGCGGCTTCGTGGCTTTCCAAGGTGAATCCTCTGTGGATCTTTGCCTTTTCTATACTTTGCGCCCACCTATAGGTGGACTTCTCCTCCTCCGATCTGTCATCTTCCGGAATTCGGCCGATCCTCTCCAAATTCCTAAAAGCTGATCTGCGCTCTCTATTAGCCTTCTGAGGGGGCGTTATAGCTGCTGTAGGCATGCGCTTGTGACTTGGGCCAGTCAATTTTACTGTGGTCATGTGTTTGGCTTTGCCTTGGCATTCACGTGGCCTACTTTGTCACAGCTTTGTGTCTGCCAGTTTGGCCCAGGTTGCGTTTCTTACGTCACTTTCGGTTTCACAGCACTGCTTGCTGCACGCGTAGTACTCGCCTCTTGACCCCTGCTGGAATTTACTGATCGCAGTTCTCGGAATTGACTTGGTCACATTCCTTTCCGGTTTTTGATGAGTACCAGACTTATTGATGAGTACCTTGAGAACTGCTATACTGTGATAAGGCTAAATAATCCGCAAGGCGCCAGGTGTCGGGATACTCCGTTCTCGACTCGGCTATTTGTCTGGGCCCCCAGCCAAGCTGATTATTGGTGCGGTTCACTTTAGTCCAGACCAGGGGAATCGGGGGTGATGGGATTAATTAAGAAAGGATGGGTTGTGTAAAAGGTTGATTATCTTTTAGTTTCAGATCTCATCTGGGGACAAGTCCCGAGAGTCTTTGACCCTACTCAGCCTTTACACTCAGCCGTAAAGGTTATTTATATATATTTTATTGAAATTTTCTTGAAGATTTTCTTAAAGGAAAACAAGTTAATTTTTTTTAATGTCTATTGTTTTTTGAAATGTCTATTATTTTTTGAAATGTGTATTATTTTTATCTGACTATGAAATTTGTATCTACTATGATATCTATGATATCTACTATGAAATTTGAAAAATTTAAATGTCGTCACTTAACAGCTGTAATAAAATAACGATTTTGACACTCCGAAAAATAATAATGCCGTTGCAGATTCATAATCTCTACAAGTGAGATTAATAATTACTCAAAAGTCTACGTACGTAACTTAGTTTGAAATTCGTAGAATTCTACAAGTGAGATTCACAATAAGGGTGATGATGATTTTTGCGAAAATTAACAAAAAAAACTTTTATTACCATAACAATTTGATGTCCACAGAGTTAATATATACGATTTTCATCAGACATGAATTCATGGCCATATTAAACTATTCATACAGAGAATCCTACGAATTATGAACTAACTACAGCGTACACTTTTGAATTATCACGAATTCCCTTCGTAGAGAACATGAATCACCAATGGCAGTATCATTTTTGAGAGTATCAAAATCAGTATTATAAAATTTTGCAGTTTTTTTAGTTTTTGAATATTTTTTAAAAGTGAAAAAAAAATTTTGGCAATATGAATTCAGTTCCTTTCATGGTAGCTGTGTTAGAGTAACTCAAACTTAAACAAAAAAATTCAAAACTTGAAAATTTAATACGACGATTATCTTGAAATTGCTTGTTACGAGTGATTATTTCTTCCACAGACTTTTGTAGACACGACTACGAACGAAATTCATGATAGGGCTAATTTATTTGCTGCAACATAAAAAGTTGTTGCCAGCGTTAATCAAAGAGTAATAATATTTTTCCGTCGTGGAAATTTTTTACACAAATCATATACATTTTTTAATATTTTGTTCTGAGTGTGGTTGCTAGGAAATATTTAAAACTTGGATACTTGGTGATGCTAATTCTCATTAAATATTTGTCTCGTTCAACAATTTCAAACGGATTTGGTTTGTGTTCAGAAATTTGGATTATATATTCGTCCAAATAGTCATAATTTACTTTCGAAATTAGTTAATGCAGTAATATAGAAAACATTTTCTTTTAACGAAAGAGTGTAACTTTAACTGCATCAGCAGCTGTTTACAACTTTACTTTAAAATCTTATACAGGCGACAATATGTTTTATGTTAATTGCTTACTGATTCCAACTCAACAAAGAATTTTTAAACGTGTCCGAGAAGTACTCTGTACGTGGCACTGTTAACCGAAAGGATGATGCTTTAAATGTAAGTCTGTCAGAAATTCAAACTGTCTGTCAAAAACTTAGAAACGAAATTAAAGAACTAAAAGAAGAAAACGCATCACTGAAAGCAGAGCTGGAAAACGTAAAAAGAAACAATAATAGCCTAAATAATTCAGAACCACTAAAAGTAACAAGTGTGCGTACAGCACCTAGCACAAGCGAAGAGGACTTTACTGGTTTTGAAACCGAAGACAGCAACACAATGTTAGCTAAATCTTTTGATTTTAAACCAAAACCTGTCACGAAAAGAAAGGCCAAAAGATCACCCGAAAAACCTATTGGTGTCAGTTCAAATATGGCAAAAAAAAATAAAAAAAGTGAGGAAAAGAAAACTAGTAAGCAAGGTACACACATTGAACAAACCCCATCCCAAAATATTGAGGTAGAAAAAAATGTTCAAGAAAAAGAACAAGCTAAGAACAATAAAAGCACAACAGTAGTAGACAGATAAGCATATACCACCACCTATCTATGTCTCTGGAATCGAAACCTTTGATGCAACCAAAGAACCATGTAAATTTACTCTAATCAAGGATCAGAACAGGAAAGTTAATACGCCAAGCAGTGACTCATACAGGGCTCTTACCGCAAAACTGAATCAACTTAAAATACAATTCCACACCTACGAAGACAAATTTGATAGGCCAATTAGAGTTGTAGCGAGAGGACTTGATTCGCCATGTAAGGAAAAGGACATACTTGAAGACTTGTTAATGCAAGGTTTCAACGCCGTAAGTGCGATAAATTTGATAAAAAGAGATACTATCACAAACTAAGATGGCTCCAGAATAGTTAGAAGAATTAAAATGCCACTGTTCACTTTAACATTCAGCAAAGAATATGATGTGAAAAAAATCTACAGCATTACCTCGGTTATGGGCATAAAAGTCAAAATAGAACCTATTCGCAAAAAGGTCAGCAGAATTGTTCAATGTACAAGATGTCCAGCGTTCAATCATACCCAACGGTACTGCAACAGAAATTATAATTGTGTCAAATGTGCTCAGAATCATCCGTCTGATCAATGCGAAATAAATAAAAGCGTTCCTACTACATGTGTCAACTGTCGGATCAACAGAAAAGGAGACTCAAACTGTTATCTGAAAAAAAACTTTCCTTCGCATCAAGAAAAAAAGGCAAAAAGTGCTTCAGAAGACAATGTTAAAAATACTAAGGACGTCATAAAAAGCATCCCAAGTCATAGCAAAGAAAAAATTATCTATGAAATAAGCAAGCCAAGACATCTCCAACTTAAGAATAAGCATAAATAATAACTCGTATTATAACTACATGGAATGCAAACGGACTATTATCCCGTCTAAAAGAACTAGAAATATTTCTTAACTACTATAATATTGACATCAACTTAATATCCGAGGCACATCTTACTAACCAGTCATATGTTAATATTCGTAATTTTAACTTCTACTTTACTTCCCTTCCAAACGACGTTGCACATGGAGGTACAGCAATCTTTGTCAAGGAAAATTTATTGTCGTATGAAGATTACAAAATCGAAACATCAAGTATCCAACTCACAACAATCTGTATCCAAACTAAAAATAAAAATAGAATATTCAAGGTATCTGCTATTTACTGTCGACCTGGCTTTTCCATTCAGAAGGAACAGTTTGTAGATATATTTAGTCATCTTGAAACAATTTCAAAATTGGTGGCGACTTCAACGCTAAGCACAATTTCTTGGTAACTCCCAGGGGCAGAACCCTTTTTAACGCTGCAAGAGAAATTGTGATTTCCTATCAACAGGCTCCCCAACATATTGGCCATCTGATCCAAACAAAATACCTGACCTTTTGGACTTTTTTGTCTCTAAAGGAATCAATAGCAACTTCTTGTTCACAATAACATTTCGACTTAAATTCTGATCACACTCTAGTAACACTGAGTATTAGTGACAACTTTATTGAAAAGGAAACTGCTCCCTGATTGGTAAATAAAAAAACCGACTGGGAGGTATTCAAGGAAAAACTAATATTTTTCTCACTGCCTGGGCACGCAATTCTCACATGCGCACAACTGGACAAAGAGGTCGAGCAACTTACGGCGGATATACAGCAAGCTGCACTCGAAAGTACCCCTGCAATTAAGTCAAAGAACGTGCAAAAGAGTTATCTTTCTGAAATTGTACTGTTAATTAAAGAAAAAAGAAAGGCTAGCAAAAAGTGGCAAATCACAAAATATCCAGGTGACAAAACAAAAGTTAATCAATTAAACAACAAATTAAGAAAGATGGTTACTGAATTTAAAAACGAGTCCATCAGAAAGCGAACTGGATAACGATAAAGAAACAGATTACTCACTATGGAAGGCAACCAAAAAAATCCGGCGTCCAAAAGCCCAGGACCCGCCAATTAAAAAACCAAACGGCCAGTGGGCGAAAACTGAGAAGGAAAAAGCTGATATCTTTGCTCTTCACTTGAAAAGTGTGTTTAAACCCTTCCCTAAGTTGAGTGATGAGGAAGATACCAGTTATATTTATAAAAACGACGTGGTAGAAGTTCCGTTAACAACATTAGCTGAGCTCAAATCTGAAATTAATAACATGAGTAACAAAAAATCGATCTCATCACTGGTGAAATCATGAAGAACCTACCCCACATCGCGTTATTGAGATTCAAGGAAATTATAAACTCCTGCTTTAAGTTAATGTACGTTCCTAGAATATGGAAAATTGCAGAAATCATAGCAATATTAAAAACGGGCAAATCCCCTATTGACGTTGCCAATTCCCTGCTGCCAATTATGTCAAAAATCTTTGAAAAACTGTTGTACAGAAGATTAGCTCCCACTATTCAACATCGAAATTTAATACCTTCACATTAATTTGGATTCCGGGATGGTCATATGACTATTCAGCAAGTACATCGAGTAACCAATGAAATTGAATCAGCTCTCGAAGCAAAACAAATTCGTACTGGAGTCTTTCTTGACGTGTCGCAAGCCTTCGATAAGGTCTGGCTGGAAGGCCTGAAATTCAAAATTCATCGTGACCTTCCATTTCAGTATTATGAAATACTAAACTCATACCTGACGAATAGAGAATTCCGTGTAAGATATTGCGGGAAGTATTCTGAATTAGAAAACATAAGTGCTGGTGTACCACAGGGCAGGGTCCTTGGTCCTTTACCATACTCTTCATACACGAGAGACTTACCTGTGGGGGGTCAGGTCACCACAGCCACATTTGCGGACGATACCGCACTGCTAGCAGTAGCTGACAATGTCAATTCATCAACTGAAAAGGCACAAGCTGCAGTGAATGACGTTGTACACTGGGCAAAGAAATGGCGCATAAAACTGAATGAGTCTAAATCCGCACATGTGAACTTCACAAACAAAAACATTTCAACATTCCCGATCACAATAGATTCTAAAACAATACCATATTCGAATTCTGCAAAATATCTGGGTATGACTCTGGATGCGAAGGTAAGATGGAAAGAGCACATAAAAATGAAAAAGGAGCAACTTAATATAAAATTAAGAAAACTAAATTGGCTGTTGGGCAGTGATTCCGAACTATCTATCCACAATAAAATCCTAATTTATAAACAGGTGCTAAAACCAATATGGATTTACGGAATCCAACTCTGGGGTTGTGCGAAAAAAACTAATGTGGAAATTATTCAAAGATTTCAAAACAAGATCCTTAGGCAGATTGTTGGCGCACCATGGTATGTTCGCAATAAAGACCTACATAGGGACCTTAAAATTAGTAGTGTTGAGAGTGAAATCAAAAGATTTGCCTCTAAACATGAAGAAAGACTAACGAACCATCAAAATGAGGAAGCGAAGAAACTGATACTCACTGGCAATGAAGTACGCCGCTTAAAAAGGACGAAGCCACATGAACTGGCTCATCAATAGTTTATAAGTCGTTATATATTTATTAGAGATAAAGGTTTCCTAGTCAAAAAGTATATTTTGGTCGGAACATATAAATAAAAAAAAAAAAAAATCTGGTAAATAACTAAAATCAATATATACATAAGTATATTTTAATCTAATTTTAAAATTTTCGACTTGCTTACACCTTGAATTATTCGAAATATAAAACTAAATAAACCTTCTATATATTTTAATCTTTTATTCAAATTAAATGAAATGAACATCAATCCGTTTAAATAAAAAACAACATAAAATATTTCTATTTTACTTATAATAAATACTTATAATACCTATGTACATACATATATTTACTGTATATATTGAACATAAACCAAATAGAAACTTCAACATAATAAAGTAACATTCTTTTCATAGTTTTTTTACAATAGTAATAAATTATTTTGAAAATTTACAGTTATAAGTCATGGGCGTATAAAATCTGAAAAGAATTTTCATTTGGTAAAAATTTAGAAACTTCAGATAAATCTGGCTATCTAGTATCACTGAGTGCAAGTGCGAACTGCTGGGTCTGGGTAGAATATTCCGAATGCAGTTTTATCATTTCATCTGAATAGTATAACGAATCCTTCATTCGCTTATTACACTTACAGCTTGTTATCTGGAATAAATAATTGCGCTGTTTAACTTTGTGAACAAAAATACCTCAGCGTGAATAACTTTTAATGACTAAGTAGTAAAAGAACTATTTTTAAAAGAAAGAGTTAACACTTGGATAAAAAAAAGAAAGAAAACGCTTACCTCGTATGTCAGTTTATTGAAATTGTATGAAAATTTTCTTAATATTTATAAGGGATCATAAACGTCATTTGTTAAGATATTTTATACTTAATTTTTAAGGAATTATTGTAAAAAACGTAATTCAATTTTAATTTACGGAAAAATTAGAGTAAGTGAAATTTGGTTGATTAATAATTACATTATTATGCTTCATATATGTTGCTTAGGTTACCGGAAAAATGTCGCATACGATATTGCTTGTACAACCAGGGGTTCGTCCCGAGACCCGTACTTACAGTGATTACGAAAGTGTAAATGAGTGTATGGAAGGTGTCTGCAAAATATATGAAGAACACTTAAAAAGACGGAATCCAAATACACCCACGATTACTTATGATATAAGCCAGCTATTTGATTTCGTTGATACTTTAGCCGATATTAGTTGCCTGGTATATCAAAAGTCAACAAATACATATGCTCCTTATAACAAAGAATGGATTAAAGAAAAAATTTATATACTTTTAAGACAAGCAGCTGCAAGTACAGACTGAGATTTTTCTTGCGGAAATGAATTTATTTGTGCTTACAAATAACTCATAATTAAGAAAAAATTTGGATGGAAAGTATACTAAATGAATTGAATAATATGTATTTAAGATTTGCTTTTCATTCAATATAAAGTACATAGGTTATTAACATTAATTTTGAAAAATGTAACACTTTAAGTTTAGTTTGTAATTTAATATATGGAATATTTTTATGTTTTAATATTGAAAACAAACTTTTGCTTCAAGTAATATATCTTGAAATCGAAATTTTGAATTTTGTTAATATAGAATATATGTATGTACATGCATATGGAAATATATAGTATATATATATATACAGGTGTAAGCATTCTGATCGAAAATCGGATTTTTAAACAAATTGATAAAAATTCGGAAGTGTCAGTTCATACATTAGAGTTTCAAAACCAAATTATAAAATTTTACAAAATTTTGGTGGAAAAACGATAAAAACAATTAGCGCCGACTACTTTTAAAAGTATTTACTATCCATTAGTTTCTACCTTAAAGCAAGTACTTATTATTTATTTAAGTAAGTATTTATTACTTGCTTTAAGGTAGAAACTAATGGATTCGGTTCTTAGCTTAGATCTTAATGTTGTTTAGTGAAAATGTTCGACAAGTCATTGCTACAAAAAAGGCTTATTCGAAAATTATGTGTACTTAAAGTTTTAAAACATTTTTGATGATTGTTTTATAAGTGGCGTAAAAATATTTTACGTTAAGGTTCATATAAGGAGATATATTGGATATAGTCATACATATTTTATATATTATACATACATTTGGTTGAGTTATAAAAGCCTATATAAGTATACAGACCCCGCCATCGGGCATCATTAACTGACAAAAATAATACTTTTTTTATAAATCCGAAATTCACGTCGGATTTAAATTTTTTTTTGTGAATTGTAATTTTTGCTACTTTTATTCCAAATTTTTCAAGTGAAAAAATTTTAAACCTTGACTTGAAATTTTGTCTACAATATGCATATTACAGGCACATAAGTATGTACATACATGTATATAAATTTTTTCAGTTTTTACAAATTTTTGAACAGCCGTACTTGCAATATAAGACCATTCTTTCCAAAAGTATGATATGGTATTCGGAATAATCATGTAGAGATGCCGTGACTTCAATAATGCGCTTACAACGTAAACTTTACAAAGTATCATATTCAAAAAAAGTTCTTGACATTGCTCACTTTTCCTAAGTGCTTTCTATACGTAGTGGTACGTAAAATAAAAGTAATGACATATGTATATACTATCTATCAGGCCATCAAACTCAGACAGCAAATCAAAAATAAATTCCAAATTTATATGGAGTTTATATGGAAGAGGTGTCGGAATTTGTAAGGAAATTGATCAATATTTTTAGCTCATCTGCATCTACATATTTTTTTGAATTCCTTCTAAAAAATGCATTAAAAAAAAATTGTAATTTTAAGGGCAGACAATCTTTCTTGTTTTCCAAACGGAAGGGTACTGAATTATAGAGTAAAATTTTTGAATTATAATATTATAATCTAGATGGCTTTTAAAACTATACTAAATAAAATGAAAATTAAATACTCAAAAATTTCACAAAAAAAAAAATAAAAAAATATTTCAATCGGCATCCTTCTAAAATATAAAACATTAACAACTGTTTTTGTAATTTTTTCTAATTCAAAATTTCGGAAAATAATTTCAACTTGAGGTGCCCTGATAGATATACATACATATGTATATGGCATTAATAAAAGTATGTAAATCGGGTAGTCAAAAAATTGAGTATGTACATATATCTACCACGGCTGGCAGAAATACAGGTCTGTATCCTAAGAGAAAAAGACAATTCACAGCTGACGAATTTACGAGTATTCTTATATCTATAGAGCCCTTTTTAACATCATAAAACTCCCACTAAATCAACTTTTTTTTTCAGATTTTTAATTAGAAAAAGTTACATTCTTAAAGTTTTGTGTTATTAAAACATTAAAAAATTGATTTAAAAAAACCTTTCAAGTCCGTTCATTTTTTTAAGATTTCAATAAATGCTACACTACAGGGAAAAAAAAATAGTGCAATTTTTTTTCGAAGTATTTAGTTGATTTTGATGTATTTTTCAAAATTTGAGAAAATGTACATTTGATATAACGAGTTTGCTAATTTTGTATGATATATCTCCCAAAATGTATACATCTGATATAAACACATGTGTATCTATATATTTTTCATGTGTATACTATGCTAATTAAACTTATACATTTCATTATTCATAAAAATTACTGGATATGTATGTGAATTCTGTTTTACATTAAAAGTCCATATGAATTTTTTTTAGGTTTGATTAGTTTTATTAGAAATTATTTTCACATTGTTAGTAAGGCTAATTCGCTAATTTACCTAAACTACCGCATCAGAAACTTTAGAACTTATACAAGTTTCTTTATAATTTTCTTATTATGTTTGCTTTTATATAGGGGACAACTTGAAACGACGCATCTTTTATAAGGATTATAAAATTTTAAAAGCACTTTCATAATTATAAAACCTCAAATAATTACAAACTTAAATTAAAATCTAATAAAATTTTAATAACTTTATTTTAACTCATGTATTTTAGACTAAAAAATATACCACTACATTTTTTTCTCAAATCTCAATTCTCTCAGATATGTTGTCTGACATGGTGGTACAAAAAATATGCGGAAAAACTCGAAAATATATTTAATCGAAATTATAGTTAAAATTTTGAGCTTAAATTTCAATTTTTGATATTTTACTCAGAGAACTCCAAATTTCATGTCTGTATAAAAATGTTTAGGTTTTAGTCAACTTTTCGTATAGAAAACTCGAAATGAAAACAGGCAAAAATTATAATTTTTCTAAAAAACAACAAAAAGAAATGATTCTTCAGAAATGTCATTTCGCCAAAAGTAAATATGCATTATTACAAATCCATTCAAAAAAAAGTAGGATCCAGGCCTTAATTTTTTGTAATGTCAAAATATCTACCTAATAACTAATTCGACTCTCCATTTACATCACAATAATGCAATCACCAATATATGTATACAAAAAATTGCTAGAAGAGTTAAGCAGTATACCTTTATTATATTCATTTTTATACACATAAGAATTGTTGAGAGAGGGAAAGAGTTCACAATAGATATGCCTACCTGTTTTTTTATAATGTATTTTTAAAAGCGAGAGTTATTTATTTTTTCATATTACATAGTTTCTTATGAATACACATTCATACATACGTAGCGGTGATATGCATTTTTTTTATTAAAATGCTTAATTTATATTGTCTACATTGTGGCTTGACGTGAAATCAGTTCGAAACTTAAGCTGCGTTTTTACTATGTTAGCCTAAAAGCCCAAAACGACGTTTAGCTATTAAACTTCAAATCATTATTAACATTTCAAGTCAAGTAAGCAACTTTAGCGAAGCCGGCTTCAGGTCAAGTAAGCAACTTTATCGAAGCCGGCTTCAGGTCAAGTAACGTTTTATAGGCATAATAATAAGCTTAAAGCAGCCATACAAACGGGGTACGTACATATTACTACATCATATTGTGTATCTTCCTTGAATAGGTATGTTTTGTATAACAAAGTATGGAATTTTAAATTTATAACTATTACTTTCATTCATTCGAATGTTTTTAGCCAACTTTTATGAAATAAAAAATAAAATATGAAAAATAAATTTTGTTATCAAAATAACAAAATTTTTAGCTGACTTAATTTAATTTTCAGTTCAATGTTTTTGGTACACTCGTTTGTTAACAATATATTTTTTTTTTTCATGTCTACACAATCCTTATTACCATCTACATATTTCTAAAGAAAAATGGATTATTTTAAGATTTTGGAAGTGGCAAGGTAACGAAAAGTAACGGAAACAAGATGCAAATGAAAACTAACGGAATGGAACGAGTCGAATTTGTTATTAATAGATATACTTTGCTATTTTTTGATAGATATACTTTGGTTCAAATATGAAACATACTCGTATACCCTTATTATGATCGGCGAAGCAATTGGCTAGGCAAGTCTAATACACAAGGCGAATCGAATGACATTTTAAATTATGATCGGCGAATGCTTTCATTACCGCAAGCCATCAAAAAACCTACCGAAAATAATGAGGTTAACATATGACAACCACACATGCATATGTACATTGTTTTTGCTTTTTTGTAAAAACAATTAATTTGCCCTATCCCTTTAGCAATGTCGTGGTTGTCCTTTATTAATTTAATTAATGCTCGAATTGTTTTTGGTTCGTGTAAATGCTTTTATACCAAATAAAATAAAGTTAGGTCAAACCAATACAAAACAAATGGTTTGTTGAAAGCACGACCTTATTTTATATGGTTTTTTTTAATGTAATGGAGTTTACCGTTAGCTTTTTTCGTTTATAGAAATTTGAAAAAGCTTGCAGTTCCGGGAATATAAGGTGCCAAATATTCAAATTTTACAAATTTCGAGTGGGGTGGAGATGGGAAAAATTTTTCTCCTGTAATGTAAGATGTAGACGAAAAACGACATCGAAAATTTGGAAAAAGGGTTTTAGATAACGGTAAATTTTAACGGCCATTTTGTTTTTTTAAAATTCAGAAATAATATTTCGCGATAGAAGAAGCCAGCCACTATTTTTCTGCTTTTGCAAAATTTGAAAAATACTTATTGTTTCGCTACAATAAATAGTTAAAAAATATTGCGTGACATTAATTACCCAAGGAGTAGTAAAATTAGTTTATGTTTAATAAAATGTAGCATACATACGACATTTAAAATGGACTATTTATTTAAAATGGAGGAAAATTATTTACAAATAGTAATCATTCTAGTTTACAAATAAAATGTCACGGCTGACAGATATGTTTTTGTTATGTCAAGGTACTTACAGCTATCTACATAACTAAGTTTGACATTACAAAAAAACTGTATTTCTGTCAGTTATTAAGTACTAAGTACACTTTTTTATACAAGTTATTTGTATTGTGCTTTTAAGTAACTTTACAAACTCTGATATCTGATTATCGATCAAGGAGAAATTTTGTAAAATGGGTTCAAATGAAATATTTTATAGCTTAACTCGTGGAGTTCACTTTAAAAAACGAAAACTTGAAGAAGATGTAATTCATATTGCTAAATCACTTTTATTTATAATTGTATCTTATGTATATACATCCATATGTATATTTTTAGGAGAAGTCGCATGATAAATTTAGCTCTAAAAAATTTAAAAAAGAATTCGAGGATATTGTTGACAAGAACGAGATAGAGATTTTTAATAAGCAACGTAAAGCACATGAGGCAAATGAAAAAACGCCAAAAAAAGAAAAACAATTTCTTCAAGGATTTTTAGTTAAAAATACAAAGGTTTTTTTTTAGTAAATATAAAAAAGGCAGGCTGTGCAATATTTAATTTTTAGTTAAATGATTTCAGAAAAAAAAATAAAATAAATGTAGCTGGAAAACGAATTCCTAAAGCGATACAAAATTTTGAAGCCCTTCAAGTTGATTATGAAGTTCCTAAAATCTTGATAGACAATCTAAATTGCTGTGGCTTTTATGTACCAACACCGGTCCAGATGCAGGCTACTCCTGTTATGCTAAAAGCAAATATAAACTTAAAAAAGATGGTTGTTGAATTTAAATTTTAAATGCAAATTTTTAATTTTAGGGTCGAAATGTAATGGCTTGCGCTCCGACAGGTTCTGGGAAAACTGTGGCGTTTTTAATACCAATTATACGTGATTTAAGGGTTCATCAAAAAAAGGGATTTCGGTGCATTATATTATGCCCAACAAGGGAATTAGCCCAGCAAACATATAGAGAAACTCTGAGGTTGACTGAAAAAACCGGATTGAAAACTCACATAATCAGTAAAGTCAAAAAACTAGAGGAAAATTATGATTTAAAATTTAATAACAAGTATGATATACTTATATCAACACCTAATCGTGTAAGATTTTTGCTTCAATTTCATCCTCCAAAGATAGATTTATCCAAGTAAATGATTTTCATTGTATAATTAAACACTAAAAATGTATTTAATATCGTATTTATAATAAAAATGTATTTAGTATCGAGTGGTTTATAATTGATGAAGCTGATAGACTCTTAGAAGATGGTAAAAATAGTTTTAAAGAGCAGTTTGATGATATTTGGAATGCATGTTCAAACACAAGTAAAAAAATGGGTCTATTTAGCGCAACGTATACAACGCAAGTTGCAAAATGGGCTTTAAGAAATTTAAAGCAGTTAGTGAGAATTACAATTGGAGAAAGAAATTCAGCAACAAGTTTAGTAGACCAGGAACTTTTTTTTGTTGGAAGTGAATCGGGAAAATTGTTAGCTATAAGAAATATGATTCAAAATGGTTTAAAGCCCCCAGTTTTAATTTTTGTTCAAAGCAAGGTAAATTTTTTTTAATATTTTAATGCTGAATAAGCAGTAAGATTTAAAATTTCGTATCTATGCTAGGACCGAGCACAACAACTTCTTTCTGAATTACTTTATGATGGAATAAACGTTGATGTTATTCATGCTGATCGATCTCAACAGCAACGTGATAATGTTGTAAAAGCTTTTCGTGAAGGAAAAATTTGGGTGCTTATATGCACGGAATTAATGAGTCGGGGTATTGATTTTAAATGTGTTAATTTAGTTATCAATTATGACTTTCCACCTACTTCCATTTCTTATATACATCGCATCGGTAGAACAGGCCGAGCTGGAAGAAGGGGGAAAGCAGTTACCTTCTTTACGCAGGAGGACCAACCAAATTTGAGAAGGTGAGCTTTGAAATGAAAATTAAATTTCAAAAATTTTTTTCATCCTCGATCCTTTTCTTAAGATTGAATTGTTTTGTCCAATTATGAAAACAATTATAAGAAAAGTAGAAATAGAAGTAAAAGTTGGTATGTAAATTTCCTAAATTTTGTCTAAATTGTCCTATTTTTCGTATGAATGAAAAGAACACGTGTAGAATCAAATAAAGAAGCATTAGTTTAAGAGGTGTACTCGTATAGTTGTAAATGTAAAGGAATAACTATATGGAAAAACGAGATTCTTGATAATGATGTGAGTGTACATATGTAGGTACATCATTTTTAAATAAAAGGGATCTAGGAACAGAAACACTAAAATTAATAATTTATTACAAAAGAAATTTGTTAACTATTTTTAATATACTTCCAAACAATTAAAAGATGTTAAAATTAAGTTTTTTTTCTGCAAACCAGAATTCCAGGAAAAGAATTTTTGGAAAAAATTAAAATAAATGTACATATATGTAGATTTTTCAAAAATTCTTATTTTTGAAAAAAGTTTTATGGTTAACGTACTGGAAATTTGTAAGTTGAACCTGCATTTTTAAATGTCTTAAGATTTTATTTATTTATTATTGAAACTTATAGAATTAAAATTTCATTGAAGCTTATTATAGAATTAAAATTCGTCTACTGTAAGTTTAGATGTCACAATATAATTTATGTATAGTTTTTTTTATATATTAGAAGGCCCAAATAACATGGTGTATTCCTGTTTTGAAATGTTTGAAATGCTTTTCTTATTTCAATGTTTATTTCATAATTGTTTTGAGTTAGCTTAGTAGCGTTGTTCTAAAATATTTTTCAAAATTATCTTAATATTATAATATTATATGCATTCGCCACGTTTATAAACTAATTAGTTTACAATTAGTTGTACAATTTTTTAAATTAGTTTAACTTCTTGAGTTCTCCGTTAGGAGATTTATTAGCTTGCTGCTTATCCAGTTTCAATGAAGGTACCTTGGTCAAATGTTTAAAATATATTTGGTCAAATATTTATCCGCCACAACTAAAATACAATTAAGATATCTCAGTAATTTTGATTTTATAAGAAGAAAAAATAGTTTTAATAAAAGACCTTTATAAGAAACCCTCCGAAAATACTGTTATTGAAGTGGTTACGAAAGGGCACTGAAACAAAAAGTGCTTTTTAATATATTTGTGCTGTCTTTACTGGTGGAATAATACATTTTTTTTGTTTTTAGGAAAAGTATTTTGTAAGTTAATAACACAATTAGACAATTTCTCATCTTTTTCTCATAATTTAATAAATTATATTACTAAAATATTTCTACATATAATAAATTTCAGTATCGCGCACATCATACAAAAATCTGGGGGGCAAGTTCCAGAGTTTATGTTAACTCTAAAGAAACCAAAAAAATCTGAAAAGAAAAAGTTGGCGAATTACGCACCTAAGAGAGAGGATATTTTAACCACTCCCAAATTTGTGTTAGAGAAAAGGAAGACAAGTAAAGAAAATCTTTCCCAGATTGGAAATGGTAGAGGTAATACAAATTCGAAAAAACACGAAAGTTTTAAAGAAAAATTAAATTCCAATGGGCATAAGAAAAAGAATTTTGTACTTTTAAGCAAACGTGGAACAGCAACTAAAAATATATAAATAACTTACTTGTTGGTGTGTATAATATTACATTTTATTATAATTTTAATTTTGTTTATTAAATATAAAATATTTGATAAGAATTTGAAAAAAGTTTTGTTCTTCATTTACAAAAGTAAAACTTACATTTAAGGCACGTACATATGTATATGTATATTGTATATAATTAGTGTGTAGCGCATACACATAAAAACATTAACATTTTTGTATCAAAACACTCATTTATAAAGTACTTTTAACTAAATATAACAACTATTTAATTTAAATAAATAAACTAATTCACATCCATGTATGATATTGTTGTGTCTATATGTACCTACATATGTGTATATCATAAATTAAAATTTTTAAAATCTGATCATTTCAAATTATAGTTTTGTCATCCCTTTCCTATCAAAATATTTATAATCAGGTTATTTTTTTAGTTTTTAATAACTTCAAAGAAACCTATGATTCACAAAGCCAGTCACAAGGCAACTTCGGCATTTTACTAGCAGGCCACGGCAAATATCCTGATGTTTTAAATTTCCAATAATCATATGACACCTTGAAAATTAGGGCAAGCAAGAGTATTACTTCTGATGCTATAAGATAGTAAATATAGTCGGTCCAATCGTGCGACGATTGGCACAATTCTTTATCAGTCAATTCAATAACTTTTTGTGGCATATTATTGCAAAGAATATGATTGTAATCCGGTATATTATTATGCCTCTCTAAAAGCCAAAGCTGTAATTTAGAATAAGTTTCAATCATAAAAGGAAGATGTAGTAGATATGAATTATTTTACTTTGAGAATATTTGCAGAATTGCAATCACATTTTAATTTATTTCCTCCCAAATATAACACTCTTCCTTTTGGATTGTGGTCTAATGCATTCGACAAGAGATAATCCGGTATCTACAAAGTTTTCAAATGACTAAAAAAGGATAAAACAGATAATACATACATTGTCAATGCTATTCCATCTTAAAAAAAATTTTTGAAATGTTTCAATAAATGGTGTTCCTTCTAATTCATACATTGAAGATATTTGATTGTTGTCAGCATCAAATCTTAACAAATTTTTATAATCCAGTGAATGAAATTTGTTTTCAAGACTTGTTATCTAATTAATAATCATTTCAGAATTAATTTATAATTAATATGAAAAAGTTTTTTTAAAGTAAGGTATATGTTTAGTTTTTCTTAAACAAAATATTATTCATATGCATATCCAAAAAAAAAAAAAAAAGCAGGTATACAAAAGTCCTTTTTTAAAAAATAAACTTACATTGTTATTCGAAACATTTAAAAATATAGTATTTGGAGGAAGTTTTTCTGGAAGTTTTGTTAAACCTAAACTCGAACAGTCAACTCTCGCATTAAAAACTAAATGTTGTTCTGGGTTGATGCCTTCCTGCCGGAAAATGAAAATTGGAAGTAATATTTTATTTTTATCATATAAAACACTTACCCCCTCAAAAAACATTTGTTCTGGATCACATTTACATTTGCGGTTTTCTGGTTTAGGACATTCATCATTCAAAATTTTAGCTCTTTCTAGTTGACCAATTGGCATAGTTTCAGTAGAATTAAACCAATTATAAGTTGTATTCAATAAGCAATGAGTTGTTTCTGGTTCGACAAACGTGATACTTCCTCTATCAATTGATTCCAGTAAAGAATGGCACAGAATACGTTTATTACCCCTATAAACAAAACTATATTATATCGTGTATTTTACAATATACATTCTAATACTTTATATCCACTACTAAATTCCTGTGTTGGCTTAAGTTTGGAATTTTTGATAAGTTATTGAATGATATATCCAACATTTGGAAATTATTTAAATTCACGAGAGCTCTCTGGTCAATATGTGTAAGGTTGTTATTTGAAACATTTAGACATTTTAACTTCGCGTGTCTATAAAATTCACTACTTAGATATTTTATGTTACCGTCTGTTATAGCCAAGGAAGTTGCTGGTTTCAAAATAGATAATGATATATTAAAGGTTCTCATTGTTACATTTCTCATATGAATATTTGTCCAATTGCCCTTATAACATGAAGTTACTTGTAAAATGTCGGTAATATTGCAGCAAACAAAAGTATTTGTAGTGTTTGGATAACTTCGACAACGGCAGTATGGCTGTACATCCTTTTCATTTTGTTCAAACAATGTAGGATTTGTGCAATATTCAGCATCGGCATGGAAACAGGGGCTGCTTGGGGCTGGTGTTGCTGTAGTTAAAACCACCGAAGTTTCTGTAGGTGCTTCAGTCGAGGAAAAACTGTCAAACGACTCTATTTGTTGAGTATCGATGCCATCTTCTATGGCCAGTGTCGATTGTGTATAATAAGATAATATAAAAAAATGGAAAACCAAACCAAATATTTTTTCCAATAGATTCTAAAATAAAAATGAAGTGTACTTTTTTATCTCTGCATAATTATATGGTTATAGTACTATAATATTTTATAGTTGATAATAATTAATAAACGTAATAAGAGTTTCGCACTTAAAAATTTTTTTTTTTTTTCTCTTTATTGTTCCGACCAAAAAATACATTTTGACTAGGACAATCTATTTATCTCTAATAAATATATAACGACTTATAAACTATTGATGAGCCAGTTCATGTCGCTTCGTCCTTTTTAAATGGAGTACTTCATTGCCAGTGTGTATCAGTTTCTTCGCTTCCTCATTTTGATGGTTCGTTAGTTTTTCTTCATGTTTAGAGGCAAATCTTTTGATTTCACTCTCAACACTACTAATTTTAAGGTCCCTATGTAGATCATCATTGCGAACATACCATAGTGCGCCAACCATCTGCCGAAGGATCTTGTTTTGAATAATTTCCACATTAGTTTTTTTCGCACAACCCCAGAGTTGGATTCCGTAAATCCATATTGGTTTTAGCGCCTGTTTATTATATAATAAATTAGGATTTTATTGTGGATAGACAGTTCGGAATTACTGCCCAACAATCAATTTAGTTTTCTTGATTTTATACTTAGTTGCTCCTTTTTCATTTCTATGTGGTTTTTCCATCTTACCTTCGCATCCAGAGTCATACCCAGATATTTTGCAGAATTCGAATATGGTATTGTTTTAGAGTCTATTGTGATCGGGAGTGTTGAAATGTTGTTGTTTGTGAAGTTCACATGTGCGGATTTAGAGTCGTTCAATTTTATGCGCCATTTCTTTGCCCAGCTAACAACGCCATCCACTGCAACTTGTGTCTTTTCAGTTGATGAACTGACATTGTCAGCTACTGCTAGCAGTGCGGCATCGTCCGCAAATGTGGCTGTGGTGACTTGATCCCCCACAGGTAAGTCACTCGTGTATAAAGAGTATAGTAAAGGACTAAGGACGCTGCCCTGTGGTACACCAGCACTTATGTTTTCTAAGTCAGAATACTTCCCGCCATATCTTACACGGAATTCTCTGTTCGTCAAGTATGAGTTTAGTATTTCATAATACTGTAACGGAAGGTCACGATGAATTTTGAATTTCAGGCCTTCCAGCCAGACCTTATCGAAGGCTTGCGACACATCAAGAAAGACTCCAGTACAAACTTGTTTTGCTTCGAGAGCTGATTCAATTTCATTGGTTACCCGATGTACTTGCTGAATAGTCATATGACCATCCCGGAATCCAAATTGATGTGAAGGTATTAGATTTCGATGTTGAATAATGGGAGATAATCTTCTGTACAACAGTTTTTCAAAGATTTTTGACATAATTGGCAGCAGCGATATAGGTCTACACGACGAGACGTCAATAGGGGATTTGCCCGTTTTTAATATTACTAGGTTCTTCATGATTTCACCAGTGATGAGATCGAAGCCCGGAGATTTTTTGTTACTGATGTTATTAATTTCAGATTTGAGCTCGGCTAATGTTGTTAACGGAATTTCTGCCACGTCATTTTTATAAATATAACTGGTATCTTCCTCATCACTCAACTTAGGGAAGGGTTTAAACACACTTTTCAAGTGAAGAGCAAAGATATCAGGTTTTTCCTTCTCAGTTTTCGCCCACTGGCCGTTTGGTTTTTTAATTGGCGGGTCCCGGATTTTGGGACGCTGGGTTTTTTTGGTTGCCTTCCATAATGAGTAATCTGTTTCTTTATCGTTATCCAGTTCGCTTAGATACTTTCTGATGGACTCGTTTTTAAATTCAGTAATCAGCTTTCTTAATTTGTTGTTTAATTGATTAACTTTTGTTTTGTCGGCTGGATATTTTGTGATTTGCCACTTTTTCCTAGCCTTTCTTTTTTCTTTGATTAGCTGTACAATTTCAGAAGGATAACTCTTTTGTACGTTCTTTGACTTAGTTGCAGGGGTACTTTCGAATGCAGCTTGCTGTATATCCGCCGTAAGTTGCTCGACCTCTTTGTCCAGTTGTGCACATGTGAGAATTACGTGCCCAGGCAGTGAGAAGAATATTAGTTTTTCCTTGAATACCTCCCAGTCGATTTTTTTATTTATCAATCGGGGAGCAGTTTCAATAAAGTTGTCACTAATAGTCAGTGTTACTGGAGTGTGATCAGAATTCAGGTCGAAATGTAATTTAATTTCCAAAAAGTTACTATTGATTCCTGTAAAGACAAAAAAGCCCAAAAGGTCAGGTATTTTGTTTGGATCAGATGGCCAATATGTTGGGGAGCCCGTTGATAGGAAATCACAATTTTTTTCTCTTGCAGCGTTAAAAAGGGCTCTGCCCCTAGGAGTTAGCAGTCTCGAACCCCAGAAATTGTGCTTCGCGTTGAAGTCGCCACCAATTATGAAATTGTTATCAAGATGACTAAATATATCTACAAACTGTTCTTTCTGAATGGAAAAGCCAGGTCGACAGTAAATAGCAGATACTTTGAATATTTTATTTTTAGTTTGGATACAGATTGTTGTGAGTTGGATACTTGATGTTTCAATTTTGTAATCTTCATACGACAATAGATTTGCCTTGACAAAAATTGCTGTACCTCCATGTGCAACGTCGTTTGGAAGGGAAGTAAAGTAGAAGTTAAAATTACGAATATTAACATATGACTGGTGAGTAAGAGGCGCCTCGGTATTAAGCAGATGTCAATATTATAGTAATTAAGAAATATTTCAAGTTCTTTTAGACGGGTTTAATAGTTGCACTTAAAAATAGATATAAAATTCTTGTACGTACATATATACATATGCATACATACATGTGTAAGCTGTTAAGAATTGTGTATTTTGGAAAAACTTTTACGATCTTTAATCAACCAACCAAAATTTACACGGAAAGGTGGCCGTTCTCGAGCTACGCCTGTTAAAAAATTAGTCCAAAATTTTTCTTCATATTACAGATAATTAGGAATAAGTTTTTTAACAACAGAATAAACATCAGGCTTGTTTTACGCTCTAATGCAGTGGTCGCAATAAGATTTTATGCCAAAAAAGATGTGTTTTTTCAAACCAATATTTCGGCGTGCCGAATCTATTCCATAAAATTAAGTAGTATTGAAAATCAGAATCCTTATATTCGTTTTTATTAAAATCTTTATTTATTTCATTTATTATTTTATTTTTATTTATATTTAAACATAAATTTATTATAACATTTTAGTCAAAATTCAAATTCAAATTTGAAACCAAAATAGAAATTATGTTTTTAACAATATTTTTTGTACTGAGTTTAAGCCCAATTATATTTTGAAAAAAAAATTAAAAATAAGAAAATTGTGCTTTGGAAAGTAACAAAATAAATAAAAGAACTTTTTTAAAAAAAAAAATTTAATTTCATATACTTATCACGCTTGCCAGCAAAGTTTCCAAGCGTGCCAATCTTGGCACGCGTGCCACGTAATTGCGATCATTGTTCTAATGTATTGTTAATAAGCAAAATATATCTATCAAGAAGTAGTTCGACTCTCCGTTTACATCGCACTAATGCAATCACTCACCAATATTTGTATACAAAAAATTCCTTTAGCTAAAAGAGTTAAACAGTATACCTTCTTATTTTCATTTTTATACACATAAGAATTTTTGGGAGAGGGAAAGAGAACGCAATACATGTCTGCCTGTTTTTTTATAATGTATTTTTAAAAGCGGAAGTTATTTACAAATACAAAGTAAATTTTAAAAGCAGGAGTTTCATTTCTCTAATTTATTTCACTACAAGGTGCTAGAAATGGTGTATGCATATTATAAAAGCGAAGCGATTTAAAAACAAAATTTGACTATTAAAATAAATAAAATAAAAAAAAATATAATTTACATATTACTGGTATGTATATGTATATAATTTGAAGAAGGACAAATAATATTAAAAATTTAAAATTTGTAATTAGTAATTGTCATTACATTTATTGTAATATAAACTATGAATTTTTAGCTCTTTTTCAAAAATTTTTTGAAAAAAAAATTGCCTATTAGTTTCACTCTGTCCGTCCGTACGTCTGTCCGTGTGTCTGTTTACAAAACTTCTACACCCTTGAAGATAGAAAGGTGAAATTTTATACGTACATAGATCTTTATAAGAAACCCTTTTCCGGAGAACAAAATTTTCACCTATCTCCCCCGCCCGCCCTAAAAGTTATACCCCCGTAAAACCCTAAAAACGGCATTTTTTAACTATTTATTGCAGTGAAACCATAAACATTTTTCTAAAAAAATGAAAATAGTGTCTGGCTTCTTCTATTGTGGCATACCATTCCTGAATTTTAAAAAAACAAAACGTTTTTTCCAAATTTTTGATGCCGTTTTTCGTCTACATCGTACGTTACAGGAGTCTGAAATTTTAGCAGCTTTTAGATATTCATAAATAGTTTATTTCGTTAGAAGAAAATTTTATCTAATCTCCACCCCCTCTCAAGTTAACACCTCTCGAAATTTGTAAAATTTGAATCACCATATATTTGCGAAAGCACAAGCTTTTTCAAATTTCTATAAACGCAAAAAGCTAACCATAAAGTCCGTGTCATTAAATAATATAGTTATTTTTCTTAACTCACACAATTAAGCCTTAAAATCGAGCATTATGTGAACCCTTCTGGTTGTCGAGTGACGTGAGTGCGAGAAATAATCGAAAATGAATCGTTTCAAGTGAAATTGATACATTTTAAAAAGAAATTTCGGCGAGTAAAGTTCAAACTAAAAAAAATTTTCAGTATATATATTTATATTTTTAAATAATAAAAAAAGTCATTTGCATTACGGTTTACGAATTCATCTCATTCCGGTAGTGATGAAATTAAAAAAAAACAACAATTGAGGATCGAAAGATTTAAGATTAGCGACAGCTCTAATCTATTGGATTTGCCAAATTTTTTTTAGTAAATTAGTTGCAAACATTTTATTTTATTCACAGATTTATAAACTATTACAGACTTCCAAAGGAGGCCTTTGTATATTTACTGAATATATTCGAGGATTTTTATATCACTATAAAAATTATATTCAATATTATTATAACTTAATATACAATACTAATAAATATTATACAAGTAATTTTCAAATATTCGTAATATTCCATATTAAAGAAAAATAAACAGTAAATATTAATAACCTCAAATAATTAATATAAATAAAACTACGGCAGATTAGTCACCTACCTAGTTAAACTCTATGACGCTATGAAACTAGTGCATGAGAAATCATGCACTAGCCCTATGCTCCTTCTAGGAGTGAATAGGGAAAAAAAAAAAAAAAATATTCAAGGGAAAAGCGAATACCCGTAAAAGGCGTACCCTGTCATGAAATTTCAAATTCTTTAAATTTATAAATACTTTCACGCTAAAAACAAAAATTAAATTATATATTTTATAACTTGATTTATGTGTAAAATTAATTTTTTTATGATTTTGTTAAATTGTTTTGTTTTAACTTGCATTTTTGGTTTATCCTTTTTTCTTGTCACTTGTAAATACTTTTCGACAAAAAACGTCGTTTCAGTACGACATATCTCGCAGGGAATTTTTTGTACACAAATATTGGTGAGTGATTGCATTAGTGTGATGTAAACGGAGAGTCGAATTACTTAGTAATAAATATATTTTGATTTGAATTAAAAAAAAATTATTTCAGATAATTACGCCAAACGACATTTCTAATAATAGGGCTGTACTAGACTTTCCATTATTAAAATTTCTGTATAATTGGGATTAAAATTAAGAAATTGCAATAAACAATTATTATAAAGTAATGCTTCGAATTTTTTACATTTTTAAATACTTTTTCATAATAATATGAAATAAAAATATGTTTTATTCATTTACGAGCATAAATTATAAATTTATAGCATATACAAATACGGGCTATTGTTAAATCTAATTGTCGACAAATTTTCGTGGATTATGACCTTATAGGTTCTATGTGAGTATGAGTAAGGTAACTCGAGTTTCTTATCCGAAAAGTGGGCATAAAAATTAGTTTCATATAATAATATATATTAGAATTTCGATTCAACAAGAATAAATTTTAATTCAGTTAACGTAGTAAAAAATGATAAGCTTTGGCTCATGTGTTTTTTCTTTGTCAAAAATTATTTCATATTTAATTCTTTGACCAGACAAATTAATTTTGACATATAGAAATTTGAATAATTTTTTGACGTTGTCAAAAACAGTTTGAGACTTATTATTTATTACGATGAGTAATTTTTTTATTTTTGTCTCCTGAACGGACTTAATATTTTTTTTCCAAAAATGTTTTTCACTTATTTTCATTTTGAGTTTTATTTTGGAAAAGTTTATCCGATAATTTTTTAATACTTGTCAAAAATTCAAATATTCATTTACATTGAATTTACATTCAAATTTGTTTCTGACATTGCTAATTTAAAAAAAAAAGCATTATTAAATACCAACTATGGGTAAGATTTACCAAAAAATAAATTTTCTCGTAATACCAACCATGAGTCAAAATTACTCACAGACTTTTAAAAATTCAATTAAGATTTAAAAATAGTTATATAAAAAGCTGTAGTATACAAGGAAGATATTTGTTATACAATATAGAATCCACTTGAGAGAAAATAAATCACGATATATTAAAGAAATTCGCCTTTCAAGTACGAAGTGAGTGAATTTTACTCGTGGTTCGCAACCCAGAGTTGAAAATTTAGATTTTAGTTGAGATTAATGTTATAAAAAAATCGTTTCTAACTGCCATGTGAACCTATAAATTTTGGGAATTTTTTTCCTTTGATAAACACAATGGCGTTTATCAAATTATAACATCAAATATAATGCGTTACAATTGTGCAGACTTATATTTTAGTCATGTTGAGATTGTTAAGCTAATAAAATATAAAAAAATTTACCATAAAAACAATGCTTTGTTTTCTAAACTGACATAGTAGAACAATGATGTGTAATTTTTATGAAAGGATCTTACTACATACATATTTATGTAAGTTTTTAGATTAACCTACAACCTTCGGAGAAACTCATTTAGGAAATTAAGAATTTTATGACTATTTTTTATAAAAGTTGGCAATCAACATTGCATTAGCAATGAATGGCAATATACAGTACACAAATACAACATGTAAACACGAACATACTTATAATAGCTTTTATATCATGTATTCTTTATTTATAATTCTAAAAAAAAATTACACTTAATATGATAATTAAAACGATTAAAATAAATTAGCACTTTTATTCACATATTTCAAAGCTTTTCACAACTGTATTATAATCATTAACTATATTTCAATCATTAACTGTGAAAATATTTATAGTTTTAATTAAATACTTCGTACTAATGAATTGATTACACTGAAATTATGGACGTTTTGTTAATTTTCATTGATCAAAAAGTAACATTAAAGCACGATTGTTGTACTTTTAAAAAAATCGCAAAGGAAGCAAAAAATTTGAACCTTTACTATTTTATTTTGTTTAAGTAGTTTTTTTAACTGGCCTAATTCACCATAAATACATATTATGTACGTACATGCCTATATTATGCATATAAATTTGTATATATGTATGTACATGAGGACATTTATGCAAGTGTAAATTCTTAAAATAAACTTGAACTGTAATTAGCCATACGGATTATCAAATAATTTTGGAAAACAAATTTTTAAAAGAAAACTTGTTTACATAGTTTGTTGTTTTGACGTACATACATATTATGTATTTGGGTAGTTAATACATACAATGTGAAATCAACCATAAACATGATAGTGTTCAGTACCCACGACCCACCCAATATAAATGGATAATGCACAATATTCTATTTTTAGCACTTATTTACCTTTGATGAGAACTTCATTTTTGCAAGAAGTTAGAATAGGCACTTTTGTAAGTCTTAAAATAATTTACATTGTACAAGTATTATAAAATAAAAAGAAGGCACAATGTTTTGTTAAAATTTATCATTTTCTTTCCACTATTCACTATTCGTTGTTCAATTCAAAACAATAAATATTTTTCTTTAAATGTCAATGCCGATGTTGTTGGAAATAAAAAACTTGTTGCACATGAAAGTGTTGCCAGGTTGAAAATCAAATATTAAAATTCTTTTTGATTTATTGTATGTTAAAAAAATATATTTGGCATAAGGGTTGAGTATTCAAAATACTGTAGCGATTTCAAATTGCATAATCTTTTAAAAATCATTAAATGATGAGAAAAAAACGGATTCTCAAACTTAAAATGGATTCCCATAATTCTACAAATATTGTAGCATTTACATTCCATTATTTCTTTATTCTCAGTTATGCAGAATTGACTGATTAATTACATATATAAACTCCTAATAATGCTATCAAAAAATAAATTGAAAAAGAAATGTACAACAGATTTATTCAAACAAATGATTTATTTTTACATTTTGGTCAAAAATTTGTATTTATGTATGTATATACGCGTTCTAAAATCGTATATTTTCATCAACCATCGTATATTTTCGTTTATATTCTTCATCTTCGGAAGAATAACATAGAAAAAAAAACAAAATATTCTGAATCATCATAACGCATATGAAATAAACTAATGTTCCAAAAAGAATCTTTTTTACGTTTGGTTTTACTCATGAGCTTAATTAGCCAAAAAAAAAATTCGCGTTAATTACAGGCATTTATATTATGTTATAATAGCAAAAATAATATTAATGTACATGTAAGAGTACATATGCATATAATAATTAAGGTTGAATTTTGGACATAATGTCGAGACATCCGACATAATATTAAATATAAAGTAAATAAAACTAAAAATACGGGACAAGTTTACATTTTGGCGCATAAAGTGAGCTTCTGATAAGAGCTAAATTTACATTTTTCTAGGTGTGTTAACTAGAAGCGTACAAGCCTCCTTAAAATTTGTGAGGAGTATTTAAAAGGCATTGTTGTAGTTTTATGCAACATATTCTGGCTAAACTAGACAATGTCTTGCGGTCGGTTATGTGTTGATCATATCAAATTTTTTTTTATGTAAATCAACATAATGCATGCAAAGAATATAACATAATTATTATGTTAGTTAATATGTAATAATAAGCTTATGTCAAACCTAATTTGTATATGACATTTGTACGTTTAGCTTCATTTCAATATGAATTTATTCTTGCAGAGCATTACCATATTTATATTTAACATGTGATTCATGCACATTGTACAGGTACTAGAGCAAACCGACAATACAATATAGAGAGGTGAACTTTGTATTTTTTGTTTTGAACTTAAGTTCATGCTCATTTCAAACCATTACTCATTGATTGACTGCGGGTATATGGATGTAATTTTTTATATTTACCTTATCGAAGTTTTAGTTCTCCTTCCTTTATTAAATGAACTACAAATGTACATACATTCTTATTTCAGCACGTTGAGTCTCAATGTATTACCGGTGAGCAAATCTAAAATGCCAAAAATGGTGAACATAAGGAAACCTACATATCGTCACGTTAGATCAGAAGTATCCTAAGTCCCATTTCAAAAATTTCACAGGAGACAAATTTTAAATATGTTAAACTTCTTTTCGCATAACTTCAAACGCATTTTGTCAAAATTGGACTTAGGATACTTCTGATTTAAGATGACGATATATGCGTTGAATCATCGCTGAACATAATATGTGAATAACGAACGCAACTATAAGTAACGCAGAAATAGATTTAATTTTTACGCAAAAAAAAACCTAAAATTTTATATATGTAACTCTTTAAATTATACATAAATGTACTTAGTTTCTCTAAACTGTACACCTGTGAACACAGTTTCTCTAAACTGAATTACACCTGTGATAAGTCGCTCACAGGTGAGAATACGAACTGTACAAAGCCTTTTAGATTTCCTCATGGCCTGTACAAAGCCTTTTAGATTTACACGATGGAACTCAAAGTAACTATTTTTTAAATTTTTTATAGTTATTTGTTATATTATGTTTTCAAAAATATTTCAAATTAGTGCGATTCGCACTAGGGACTTCTAGCATAGAAAAATGAGTAATTGAAATTAGATTACTTATTTCTCTATGCTTCTAGTTATCTATAATTCTGCGTGAATTAGGAGAACTCCCGGGTTGATAATTTTGGAGAAGTAATCAATTATGTATAATAGTTTTGAGTTCAATTTATTTACATATTTAGTAAGCCATTACATACACTTTTGGCAGGCATGTCCAACTCATTTATCATCACGGGCCATTTTAGAGTTTCCTCATATTGCTTCGTCCCGCACAATAAAAAAACTTAAACTACTAAATTATGAATGTATGTAGCATCTCAATCAATGTAAACAATACTTAGTAATCATACGGATGCTTTTTACTGTAAAGCAATGTGAAGAACATTTCGTCAAAATTTTTAAATTTTTCTGTCTTTAACTCGTTCCTTTGATTACGTCATCATTTGTTCTGCAGTAGATTGAACAGGTTAATCTGGTAATCTTGATCTTTTTACTATTTACTATTTTTTAATATCGAAAACAATATTGTTCACACAAATAAACATGGCTAAAACAAGCTTAATTGATTTATAGGTAAATGATTATAAAATTTAGTAATTTCCACTTCTCTAAATATTTGTTTTAATACAAAATCGCACAGCATTTCGATTTCAATTGTAAATTTGCACTAAGTGTTTCAATATCAACAGAAAATGGAAAAGTAAATAGGTTAAATTCATTTTAATATCTATTAAAATCTTAAAATCTTCTTTTAAATTCGGTTTTTAATCATTTATTCCAATTAGAATGTTCAGAAAATTTTGATTTTACTTCACTGGTCTACTACTTACAAATATAAGAAAATCAAAGTATTTGATTTATAAACAGTCGCTTTCCACTTCTCGAAACAAACTAACGTGAAAATTTGGTTGCGGCTACATTTTACATGCAAATGTGTATTTTTCGCATATTCATAACTTTGGAAACACACCTTCTAACTGATCTAAATGAATATTTGTAACAAAATTATAAAAATTATATTTCACATTTTTAAAATTGGTAGCGTTCTGCAGGATTAGGAACTGCGGGCCGCCTTTTTAACATGCATGCTCTTTTGAAAGAGACCAATTTTTATTTAAAAAAAACATTTGTTATAGGAAATTCAGTAGAGGAAGCAATATGAAGCTAGTATATTTTTTTTAGAATTTGACACATACGTGCCCAAGTAGCTGTGGTAAAAAAAATTTCCGAAATGGTTTGAAAATCGTTTAATTTAAATTTGAACTAAATAACGTGATTAAATAATTTAAAGATAAGTTTGTTTATAAATTTCCTGTTTATATGAATATAGATTTCATTTAAGTACTTTGTCATTTTTTATGTTCACAATGGCGTTGTGTAGGAATATGCAGTGGTTGGTAATTAGGGCCTTAACTTGAGCAAGCAAAAATTTTGTGAAAATTCGTTGCAATCCCTGTATTTTCATAAACCGTTGATATTTGACACCTGGTTTTCAACGTTCAGACATTTTAGTATAGCAAAGTAAACATCACTTAGCCAACAAACGTGTTGGGTAGTAATGTTTTATTTGCTTTCTTTACTTTGCATCTAAGCAAACAAACAACAGTAACTGTAACTGAAACCGTTATCATATATACATAGAAAGGAAAGGAAAGGGAGGAGGAGAAAATAATATTAGTAGTATATTTTTAACTTAATGGAAATTTAGATGGATGACGTAATCAAAGGAACGAATTAAAGTAGAGTAAATCAAAGTTTAAGTACCATAATAGCAAAATTAAAAGCTCGACCAACCGTAAGTTACTGGTATTCTCCTTGTAACAAATTCGATTCAATAAAGCTGGGACGACAACTTTACCCACAACAAATTGATGAATAAAAACTACAACGGAAGCTACTCTACGACAACGAAGCGGCAATAAGCCAATAAACTGAAGCCTGCTCACATAAGGAGGCCATCTAAGCGAATCCGAGCAATCTTTACCATGAAGATCGAAACAAAGGAAGCGCCGCTGCACCGCTTCGATATGACCACTATCAACATTACAAAGAGGAGACCAAACCTGGCATGCGTACTTTAAAACGTGCTTCACGAAAGCAACATTAAGATGTTTCGCCACAAAAGGATCATTAAATTCCCTACACCACCTCATGGGAAAACCTAGAGTAGAGCTCGCCCCATTAACCATCAAATTGAGATGAGCGTTAAAATCGGGCCTACAATCCAACGTAACACTTAGATTACAAATTTGATCAACCCTATCCAGAATTTGTTCATTAAGCCTCTAATCAAATCTTATACCTGTAGAATAACACGTCCTGTAAAAACTCAATGCGCGACATTTGCCTATATTAAGCTTCAAACCATTCCTATAATACACCACAAGGCGAACCTATCAAGATCATTCCACAGACCAACACAATAAACGACTGAACGCAAAAAAGAAAAGAGGATCCAAATGACTACCTCGGGGAACCCCAGAAACAGTCAAAAAAGCATCCGAAATACAAGAACAAAACAGCACCTGGCAAACTCTTTTTTTGACAAGTACAAAAAAAGAGTTTTTTTTTTTTTTTTTTACTCTTTTTTTTTTTTTTGTATGTGGAGACCCACGATAAACTACGTGAAGAAAAGCTCATATTCCTAAGTTTAAAAAGACTAACATCATGTGAGATTCTGCCAAACACCTTACTAATATCACTAAATATTACATAGACCTGACTACCTAACTCAAGAAATCCTAAAGTTTCATAAACAAATTCAACCAAGTTAATTACGACACACCTCCTTGGGTCTATACAGACAATTTGGTGTTGGGTCTATAGTTCAAACATCCAGAAATTCGCCACTACGAAATTGTAAGAAAACTGAGACAAATTGTAAAGAAAACTGAGTGGACCAGCAAGACCCGAAGAACGATCTCGCAAAACAATAGGAGGAACCCCATCTGGACCAGAAGAGCGATCTACACTAAAAGATAATAAATGCTGCAAGACGCAGCCTTATTAATAACTATATCAACTATATCAAAATTAGCAGAACAAGAAAATTCCCCAACAACAACTCGAAATAAAACTCAATTCAAAAGTCCTCAACAGTCACAAAAGCGCCAGAAAACTGAAAAGCAAAAAAGTGTGACAGAATGTCAGTATCACTTGAGGATCGACCAAGAAATTTTACGGATACGACGGATAGCCAGCAGACCTACTTTTACTATTAACAAATTTAAAAAGCTTTCTAGGATCGACAAAAATCTCATTCTTAACTCGTTGAAGATGACATTCATTTAGGAATTCAGAAAGAGCTTTAAACCTATCAGCACAGGTCAAGTAAACCACACGAAACTACGAAACCGTGTAGGTATTCCAGGCCGAATTTCTATCATTTCTTAGAGCATGAAACATCGAAATGTAATAAGATATTCAAGCAATTAGTTCCAAAGGGACGGTTTGTGAGCTCTGACATTCGCAAAACTTTATAAGTTCGTGGTGTAAAAACCCTAACTGTAAACATTAAATTTTGCGGAAATTGTGTGATTATTTCTCTTTATATGCGCAAAAATGTAAACCTGACCCGTATTTTTCGTGTTATTTACTTTATATTTACATTGTGTCGGATGTCTCGACATTATGTCCAAAATTCAACTTTAATTATTATATGCATATGCACTTTTTGTACATAAATATTATTTTTTTTTATTATAACATAATATAAATGCCTGTAATTAACGTGAAATTTTTTCGGCTAATTAAGTTCATGAGTAAAATCAAACATAAAAAAAACTCTTTTTTGAGTATTACTTTATTTCATTTGCGTTATTATGATTCATGCACGAATTATATTTCTTTGATGATTTTATTCATTTTGCAGAAAATGTATAAAATAAAGTTGGATCAAACCAATGGTTTGTATTGCAGCACTTTTCGCTTCAGCAAGTGAAAATTCTGCTTTTAAATACAGTCTATGTATATCCACCACACTATTTAAATTTTTTTCATTCATAAACGAAACCATTTCTAGGATTGCATATATTTGGGATGAACGATTTATGCAGTTTGAAATGAAGCAAAAATTAATATAAAGAGGGGTTAACATAATGCTCGATTTTAAGGGTTAATTGTGTGAATTAAGAAAAATAATTATAGTTTTTAATGTCATGGAATTTACCGTTAGCTTTTTGCGTTTATGGAAATTTGAAAAAACTTACGATTTCGGAAATATAAGGTGTCAAAAATTCAAATTTCACAAATTTCAAGAGGCGATAACTTGAGAAGGGGTGGAGATGGAAAAAAATTTTCTTTCAAAGAAATGAACTATTTGTTAATGTCTAAAAGCTTCTAAAATTTCAAGCTTCTACAAGCTGGGGTCTAGAAGAAAAACGACATCAAAAATTTGAAAAAAAAAGACTTTAGGTAACGGTTAATTTGAACGGCCATTTTGTTTTTCTAAAGTTTAACTATAGTATACCACGCTAGGGGAAGCAAGACGCTGCCTTTATGCGTTAGCAAAATTTGAAAAATGCTTATGGTTTCACTGCAATAAATAGTTAAAAAATGCCGTTTTTAGGGTTTTATGGGGGTATAACTTTTAGGACGGGCGGGGGAGATAGGTGAAAATTTTGTTCTCCGGAAAAGGGTTTCTTGTAAAGATCTATGTACGTACAAAATTTCAGGTTTCTATCTTCAAGGGTGTAGAAGTTTTGTAAACAGACACACGGACAGACGGACGGACGGACAGAGTGAAACTAATAAGCACTTTTTTTCAAAAATTTTTTGGAAAAGTGCTAAAAAACGGATTTGGCTTCTATAATATAATATAGATTTTGACACATCCTTTCAATGAATTCAATTGATCAATAATTTGAGCTAATAGGCCATGAAACAGCAAAACTCAAAGCTTGTCAACAGTTTGAGCGAATAGGTCATGAAACTGTTTCCACTTCGTGCAATCCCCGTTAAATTTGAACAGTTCTTTCATTGTGTTTATTACGTCTTTGGTGTCATTCTACACCTGAGAATTTCCTACCTTTTCCTGTAAAGCTATAATCAAATCTTGTGCTTTGCAATTTATTTCTTATACCGCCGCAATGGCACAACTGATTTTTAGGGGTCTTCTAGCCGCTTTCTGTAGGGGTCATATATATTTCGATATTCTAGTAGAATGAGCCAATAGGTTTACTTTATTCTAGTAGAATGACTGTATTCTTTGAGTATCAACTTTCAACTGCTTTTTTAAAATACAGTTATTTTTAATGAAATCTTTTAATCTTACAAAACTATTTTTGCTAATTATCAAACAAAGACATTTTTCTTTGTCTTAATTATTTTCTAATCAATTTCTTAAAAACTAATAATAATATTTTTACCATTATCAAGAGTAAACATGTTTTTACATTTTATTACTTTGCTTATTTCATTTTTTTGTTTATGGCTGATAGTACTTCAGCATAATTGTTTTGACAACTTGTTGACTCTTGATTTTGTTTATTACAATTATTCTCGGGAGGTATATTACTACTATTATGTACAATATCCTTATACATAACTCGTGCTTAAGTATAAACCTATGTAATACAAATAAGCAATCAAACCATTGCAAAACTTAAAATTGTATGACTATTTGAGTCCTTAGTGTTTACAGAATATCGGTTTTGATATAGCAGCTTGTTAAAGATTCCCATTTATAAGATTTTTAAGAAATATGACTCGGAGGGGAGAAGAAAGTGTTAAAATTTTATTTTAGCAAATAGTTTTTCCACTAGAACTATTCGTGTGTCTTTCTGTATCTTCAGTGGTTTAGAATTTTTGTAAGTGGGTCTATTTTTTTCAAGTTTTTTTTGGAAATATTTCAAAAAGTGTTTTTTTTTCATATCAGTGTTGAGAGCTATGATCAATTCAATCACGTTTTGCAAAAGTTTTATATTACAGTTAACAAAAAGTTAAATTATTTCTGTAGAATTTATTGGATTTGGAAAGTGTTGATCCTAGCTTCTTAAAACATAAAATTTACATTACTATGAAGATTTAAATTATCTTCGCTCTCAATAAAAATCCTTTAAGAAAGTCAAATCGCAATTATTTTCTTGTTTGGATATACGAGTACACTGATGAAATATACTTAAACGAAAAAATTGTGTTTTGATTAAGACTATATTTTGAAAAAGAATAGCGGTATATAGCAATGTAGTGGTTCGTGTAGCTTTTGAGTTGGCTTAAGGACCTTTTGTTTGGGAATAGATATTGTGATGTGGTGAAGGGGTTGTACAACACTTACGATTTTGAGGAAATTTTAAATACAATAAAGTTCGGTTAAACCAATGGTTTGTATTGTAGCACTTTTCCCTTCAACAAGTGAAAATACTGCTAATACAGTCTATGTATATCCACCATACTATTAAAATTATTTTCAATCATAAACGAAACTATTCCTAGGATTGCATATATTTAGGATGATTGATTGCATACATGCAGTCTTTGAAATAAAGCAAAAATTAATACAAAGTAGTGTTAACATAGTGCTCGGTTTTTAGGGTTATTTGTGTGAGTTAAGAAAAATAATTATATTTTTTTAATTTCATGGAATTTACCGTTAGCTTTATGCGTTTATAGAAATTTGAAAAAGCTTGCGTTTTCGGAAATATAAGGTGTCAAAAATTCAAATTTTACAAATTTCAAGAGGCAATAACTTGAGAGGGGGTGGGGATGGAAAAAATTTTCTTCTAACGAAATGAAGTATTTATTAGTTTCTAAAAGCCCCTAATTTCAGGCTTCTACAGGCTGGGGTCTAGAAGAAAAACAACATCAAAAATTTGGAAAAAACGGACTTTAGATAACGGTAAATTTGAACGGCCATTTTGTTTTTCTAAAGTTTAACTATCGTATACCGCAATAGCAGAAACAAGCCATAGCCTTTCTGCGCTTGCAAAACTTCAAAAATGGTTTCACTGCACTAAATAGTTAAAAAATGGCATTTTTAGGGTTTTGGGGGGGTATAACTTCTAGAGGGAGGGAGATAGGTAAAAATTTTGTTCTACGGAAATAAGTTTCTAGTAAAGATCTGTATACATATAAAATTTCAGCTTTCTATCTTCAAGCGTGTAGAAGTTTTGCAAACAGACACACGGACAGACAGAGTGAAACTAATAAGGACTTTTTTTCAAAAAATTTTTGGAAAACTGCTAAAGATGAATAAAAGGAGGACGAAATCATTTGAATATTTCGGAAAACTTCTGAATGGAAGACTTTATTTAGGAAATGAAAAATTATCACATGATAGAAAAAAAAATGTTTAGAAAAAAGCGAAAATTGATGAAAAACGGAAGCTGAAGTGAACAAGTACGAAGTGTGTAAAAAATTAAAAAGAAAAAAGAATATGTGTGTACGTGAATTAATGAAGTTTCACAAAAATTTTAAACGAATTTATTTCTTATTATTATTAATATTATTATATAATATAGTTAAACAATATTAATAAAAATATTTTAAGGTGTGTGTTATTTATCAGAAAAGATTTAATGATTTACTTTTATTATACAAATAGATTATATTACACATAGAATATAATATAACTGCGTGTATGTCCAATGCCTTAAAATTTAGATAACAGTCAGTAAATGCAAAAGCCCTTACTAACGTGTAATTATAAAATATTGCAAAACATCATATAAAAACCACAAAATAACTTTGTGGTTTTATTTCCTATTGAAAAATAAAAACCTGCGTACGAGTATAAATTCACATTTGTATCCTTAGAAATATGCACAAGTTCATGCATGTATGCATAGCAGTATACATATAGCTACATAATTAGTTTAATGGGCATTATATAATTTTATGTAAAATCACATAATTAAAAAATTTTCAATCACTGTTTTGATCTTTAAAATTTTTTAATTTACATATGATTACAGTCCACTGTATTGCTCTTTAAAATCGCGATGGAATGGATTTAGTTTCGGCTTTTATTCCATGCAACTGGAAACTCGAAACAAATAGCAGATAAGCATAAAGCTGGATTTTTTGGTTCGTCGTCTTTGAGCTGAGCTATTTAAAGTTGAACTATTTTTTCTCTTGATTGTTCATTGGTTCGTCTGAAAAAAGCTGATCGTTTTTTTTTTGTTATACATTAATAATACATTTATTACTTTTTTGGCAAGAATTTTATGTAACTGTAATAGTTCAGTATTACAGTTACATAAATATTATATATATAAATTTGACGTTTTAAAAAAACCTCCGCACTAAAGTTGAAGTTGATTCAACTTTTAGAGAGAGAGAGAGAGAAAAAGCTTACTAAAAATAAAAAGAATGTTAAAAATCTAAATTTTCATGTAAAATACATTAACTTGTCGTTTACCTGACGAACCAATGAATCCAACTTAATATTCAAATCCGAAGATAGTGATATTTTTCATAAAAATATATTATACAGAAATATGCATAATAATAATGAAATTTTATATTTTACTTGAAAACATTGACAATCAGCGCAAGGCTCAACACGTGTTTTAAGTTGAAGTTTTTGTGTAAAAACACTTCGAATTTGGAATTTTAAATATTTTTTTAGATATTTTTTGAATTAAATAAATATTTCGTTTTCCGAAATTTTAGAATTTACTTTGAGTTGGGAAAAAATCGTTTAATACAGGGAGTTGTACGTTCCCAACGACCACTAAAAATTTGTTTGATTTTGTTATAACATTTCTGTATAAAATGCTGTTTTAAGAACTCTTCTACAAGTTTATTCAACCCTTACTCTCTTTTATGCGAAAATTTCAATATTTCGCTTTTATCTCCTTAATAAAAAAAAATATTTTTCGCATTAGCTGTTAAATACGTAATTATATTGAACGCAAATAGACGTCTTCGTAGGTATATAGTGCAAAAGTGTTAAAGATTTTATTTTAAAAATATTTGTATGTACATACATATCTACACTCTTGTTTACATATGTACAGGCGCGGTTCTGATGTATTCGTCGCCCTAAGTGGTTCCTAAAAAGTGCGCCCCCCCCCCCCCCCCCCCCCCCTTTATGAAAAAAAGTAAAAAATTATTTTTATTTTTATTCGTAATTTTATTTTTATTTTTATAATTATTTTTATTTTTATTCGTAAAATTTGGCTTTTTATTTCACAAATCGCCAGAGAAATGAAGCAGCGTATAAAAAAAGTTTCGACTTGCATTCAAAAATTTAAGGAAAATCAAAGTTTCGTTCTAAAATTTGTGACTTAAAAACTAAGCTTTTCATGTACATAGCTATAAGCTTTTATACTGTTCATTATATTTTTTAGATTTTATTAAAATAAATGCATTTACTGGTATTTATAGGCTCGTGGTTTTGAAATTTCAGAATGTCGTTTTGCTTAACTGTTTTAATTTTGGAGATAAATGTGTGAAGCAAATTATGCGCCATTTCATTTTACTCTTATTTTTTGGATGACTTACACTACATCAATTCAGCATAAAAATTCTTAACATTCACTTGATTATTAAACAACATTTTTTCAATTCAATATAAGTAGTAGATTTTATCAATTAAAATTTAATTCTGTGATTGATAACAGTTTTTTCAAAAACGAAAGCAGAACATAGTAGTAGAAATTCATAACGATCATGTAATTTTAAAATTCATTCAAAATTTTTTGTTGTTAAACAAAAACAAAATATTGGTATACACAATCTCAATATCAAGCTATGCTTTCCATCATTTAAGAATATTGCTCTCATTCTCTTTTTCTAATTTCTTTCTATTCTCATTCTTAATTTGTGTTTTTTTTGTTTTGTTCTTGTTGTTTACTAATGCAATAGTATACAGAAAAGTAATACATTATAATAATGTGTTTGTTTGTTTGGTGAGTGGGCGCCAACTAAGCAAAAATAAAATTTTGCATGTATGAAACAATTTAAATATAATGTGTACGAACGAGTGTAGCCACTAAGCATAATAAAAACATTGCTTTGTGATATAATTATATGTGTACGAGCGAGTGTTGATAGGGAGCAATCTCAGCAAAATAAAAATTTTGCTTTATGAGATAATTATATGTGTACGCATGAGTGTTGATCTTATTCATATTAGACAATATAAATTATGTGTACATGTGTATTTTTGAATATTTTTATTTGTTGCGTACATTGCTTCTATATATGTATGTATATTATATGAGACGATTTCACTTATATATATGAACGTTTGAATGTATACAGCTGTGTGAAATAATATTCTGTGTTTATAGGCATATACAGTACATAAAAAATAAGAATGAAAGAGTAGTGTAGAGTAAAGAAATGTATGAGTAATTTTAATTCTATGAACATTTTTTGTTATATGGTGCAAATAGAAAATATGTGTAGGAACAAAATATTATGTTTGCATGTAGGTAGATTTTATTAAGTTAATTTCGCTATAAATTGATGTATAAAAAAAAACTTGGAATCCTTTTTTTTGGGTGAAAATTTTTTTTTTTTAAATTTAGGGGTTTTTTAAGTTTTCAATGGCGCCCCTATTTTTTATCGCCCATTGCAAATGCGTACTTTGCATGTATGATAAATCCGGGGCTGCATATGTATATACATATGTATGTACAAAACATTAGTAGACATATTCATGATGAAACAAGAATAATCATAAATTAATCTTAACCAGGAGTAAGCCAGTATTCTTTTGACAATTATTCTTTCATTTCTATTAAACGTCCAATAATTTCTATATAGAATCGTTTAATATATGCAGCAATATATGTACAAATGTTATTTTATTATTATTGATTTGGCAGCACATATGTAAGAACGAATACTGCCGAATATAAAAAAAACATGTATAATAATTACTACATATGCATTTATCTTATATGCATTAGTATAATAACACAGCCATCTACACATTTTTAATAATATGCGATAATCCTTAACGTAAAGATAATCTTAAAAGATTCTTAGCTTTTTGAATGGAATTTTGAGCATGATAAAATAAGAAGAAAAATATTATGTGAGGTTTCAAAATATTTTGGAAAACAAAAATTTACAAAAAAGAAAAATACCCTGAACCTTCGTTAAGGGTATATTAACTTTGGTATGAAGTTTGGCCCACTTAAAGGAGTCGTCCGTCTGAACGTACGACAACTCGAGAACGAATACTGCAATCGACACCAAATTTATTTTGACTGCAACACTTCTTAATTGACTACTATAATTGGACCAAACCGGACAAAGCGTTCGGGAATCGGGTAGCTGGCATACAACTCGAAATGGTTACTCAATTAAAATATTTTAAATATTTGAAAAATTAATAGAGATATTAACATCAAATTTTGTAAGGGTGTGTCCAATTATATTCTACTTATACTCTAAAAATTTTAGTTGACTGCCTGCACTGATTCGATTTTTACCTATCTCTCCCCCTCTAGAAGTTATATCCCCCCAAGACATTAAAAATGTAATTTTTTAACTATTTATTGCAGTGAAACCATAAGCATTTTCAAATTTTGCAATCGCAGAAAGGCAGTGGCTTGCTTCTCCTATAGCGACATACTATAGCTAAACTTCAAAAAAACAAAATGACCGTACACATTTACCGTTATCTAAAATCCGTTTTTTCCAAATTTTTGATGTCGTTTTTCTTCTAGACCACAGGTTCTGGGAGCCTAAAACTTTAGCGTATTTTAGACACTAACAAATGGTTCATTTCGTTTGAAAAAAATGTTTTTTTCCTTCTCCACCTCCTCTCAAGTTATCGAATTTGTATTGTTTGAATTTTTGGCGCCTTATATTTCCGAAACTGCAAGCTTTTTCAAATTTCTATAAACACAGAAAGCTAACTGTAAATTATAATTATTTTTCGTAACTCACGCAATTAACCTTTAAAATGGAGCATTATGTTAACCTCTCTTTAAATTAATTTTTGCTGTATTTCAAAAACTGCATAAGTCGCCCATCCTAAATATATGCAACACTATAAATAGTTTCATGTAGTAGGTATACATAGACCGTATTTAAAAGCAGTATTTTCACTTGTTTTCAACAAAAGTGTTGCAATACAAAACCATTGGTTTGACTCAACTTTATTTATTTATAGATCTGGTTAGACGACTATAATTTTGTACAAGTCTCAAATTTGGAAAACTTTTATATAGAAATTATTAGACATTTAATAGAAATGAAACAGAAATTGTCAAAAGAATATTGGCTTAATATTTGTCCATCCTTGGCTTAATACTAATTGTTTTGAATTTCATTCACAATTTTCTGAACCGAACCTTGTTACTTTTCTTAATTTAGATCTAATTTAATTTAGAACCCTTAAAGGTTTTGAAGCTGCTGAGTCAAGAGCGATGTGTTGTTCCAAACTTTAATCGCATTCTTTAATTAGAAAAGACTTTCAATCAATTTTCAGTTGGGTTTCAGTGCATCATACAAAGAATTTTTGCTACTACAAAGCATTTCTGTGAAAGTAATTTGTTTTTTATACAAATATATTTGATTTTTTGTAATGTAATATTTAGAAACATTCAGGTAAAGTGTATTTCTCGAAACTTCAAATTTTCTATTAAAAATAAGTGCCATCGGACGATGATAAAAATATTTGAACATTTTTCTGTACATTTTTAATAAAGTACTCGTATATGGAAAATTCTTTGTTTTACGAGTAGATAGATGACTCTGTTAGATATGCTATAATTAAATTAACGAATATATTAAAAATTACTTTAATATTTTTTAGACATTAAAGAGGCATTAATTCAAAAATTTCAATATAATTATAATTAAAATATTAACAATTTTATGAAATGACAAAATTATTTGTATGCTTTTAGATTGAGAAATTAGTTTCCAAGATACTTGCACCCAATTTGTTGAAAGCAGAAATTTAGTCACTTTCTTTCTTTAATTTTCGAAAACTTTTGAGGAAATAACCAGTTTGCTTAAATTAAATTTGCTTTCATTAATATAGCAAAATTATATTAGGAAATTAATACTTATTTGCATTAACATAAAGGTAAATTTTTTTGTGATTTAGAAAATATCACCTTGTCGGAAAGCTTCCTTCCGATAATTGAAATTTCGCTCATTTTGGGAGTTTATAGCAGAAATGCTGTAAAGCTTTTAAAATATTTATTTTACTATTTTCTGCCCAATGCGGTCATATTGTCATGGTAATGTTTTGATAAAACTATTTAGCTTTGGAAAAAGCAATTTTTATGCCTTTTTTGAATTTGAAATGCTTGTGTTTTCTATTTATACGAGTATATTATGGTAAAACTTTATATGTGGTATAACTTTGTATGTGATTTTGAAAATATGCTCACATTCGGATATACATACGGGTAGAGTAAAACCATTAAACATATATTTTTCTAATTTTGCTGCAAATTTGTTAAAAAGTATAAGAAATGCGTGAGAATAAAATATAAATTCGTATAGTTTGCAAATATACAATTTATATTTTAAATATAGTGAACATAATCCGTGACTTCAATAATGCGCTTACGACGCAAACTTTACAGTGTCACATTCCAAACAGTTTAGTAAAAGCTATTGATGTTGTACACTTTTCCAAAACGCGTTCTATACGTAGTGGATACGTAAAATAAAAGCAAATTGAGTTTCTAGCACGCTTTTCTTATACATGATATATGAATGTTGCCAGAAATAACAAATTAAATAGACTAGTATTTATTTTCATTAATAAAGTGCTAGTTATTAAGTTTGTTTTTTCTAAAATGCAGTATAAAAATGCTATGTTTTTAATGATGTAATGTTTTATAAAAATGAACATTAATTGCACAGAACTTTAAATTGAAATTTTCAAACAAACGTCAAAGTACTTATTAATTGTATTCCAAAATGTTTCAAAAGCTTTAGCAGTTTTTTTTTCCAATATGATGGTATTGAAAACTTTGAGACGGTACTACAATCGTATTATTACCGTACTTAACCTTTATAATATAAAGCATTATTGAAGTCACGGAATGTATACATTTAAACACCATATGCTGCATGTTTCCTGAAGATATTAAAAAGAAAGATGAAAATATCAGAAAAATTGTCCTTTCCTGTTATATTGCGTTAGTATAGGGCATTTGTTTTATTTTGACAATAATAAAGTAAAATATATTTACGTCTAGTGAAAGCTAGACGTAACATGTCTGAAAATTAAGATTGATTACTTCATATTAAAAGTATAAAATGACATGAATTCGTTCTTACCCTAACGTTGCTAAAACTAAACATATACATATTTATCTATATATATAGTAGTAATATGTATATGTATGTTATGCACACAAGCATAAACCTGCCGTTACATACTCATAGGTCGTAAATTATATGTCTTATTTTTAATAATAAAATATTATGTATTAAATTTATATTTAAAGATTATTTAATATGTAATACCGTTATTGTTAAATTACAAATTGAAATTTTTTTGTAAACTTTCAAAATTATTTGAGTTTTCGTATAGAATATTAATATTTAATTTTTTATTTGCGAAATACTCATTGTGTTTAAGTTTTATTTGTGTTTCACCTAATATTTACCCCACTGGAATTTTTTCATAAATTTTTAACACTATTTCAAACACAAATAGTTTTTAATATTTTAGTTTATCTTATGTAAACTAAAGATGTTAAAATTATTTGACGTTCAATAAAAATTTCAATATTTTAAAAAATAAAGGTAGATTACATTTTAGTTTTCATATCGTATCAGTATTGGGTATCGGATTGAATTTTAATTTGCAGAAATAACGAGTTAATTGGTGATAAAAGTTGAATAATTACTGAGTCTACAACAACATGGTGATGCAAAATTCTATATTGCATTTACTATTAATATATCTATGAGGCCACCAAGCTGAAATTATTTTCCGAAATTATGCAATTGTAAAATATTACTCGTACAAAAGCAATACTCAATGTTTTTTGTTTCCGGAGTATTCCGATTGAAATATTTTTTATTTATGAGTATTCTTTGTGAATTGTGACTCTCATTTTATTTAGTATGGTTTTAATGGCGATTCAAATTATGGTATTTTTTTCTTACTTTTTTTTCAATTTCTGTTTAACTTCAATTTTTTATTCAAAAATTTTACTCTTTAATTCAGTAACCTTCCATTTGAAAGATAAGAAAGGTTGGTTGCATTAGAAATTGCGATTTTTTTAAATGTATTTTTCAGATGGAATTTACGAACCGATTTTTTGAAATTTTAATATTAAATTGAACGAGAAAAAATAGAGTTATCCGTGTAAACTCTGTGGTACCCGCACGAATTTATTATCCTTTGTGCGAATAAATATGCCATAGCTGACTATGGGACAGACTATGACTTCAAGTTGTCATATTACCATATTAATTTATGCAAAATTTCAATACTGTGTTTTCTAAGATATGGCCAAAATACTATTGAAGTTGTATGGCTGCTACCAGAAAGAACCAAGCAATTTCAACGACTTTTATTAAACACATTGAGCCTACTAATATATTCGCTTGTGTGAAATTTAAATATCACAGCTTTTATAGTTTCTAAGATATAGTCAAATAAATTTTGAAGTTGTATGGCAGCTACCCGAACCAGTACTCCGATTATATTTAATTTAAATAGGGTTTTGGCATTTACAATCTATAACAAAGCAATATTCTGGCATCTATAACAAATCATATGTGAAAATTTGGTGAACTAAGCTCAATTAGTTTTTGAGTTATCGTTGGGACGGACGAACGGACACACGGACAGACAAAGCTAAATCGACTCAGAACTTGACGCTTTTAATTAGCGTACATACACTTGAGCCTATATCTCTGAACATTATTTCTTAGCGTTACAAACGGTAAGGAAAATTTAAAAAAAGGAGTGAAGCAAAAAATATTAATCAATTTCCTTCTCACAAATAATTTAAGACACCCCTTCGATTTGAACTCCATATAAATTTGCAATTTATTTTCGTGTTACTCTCTGAGCTTGGTGGCTTGGTAGATGTATATGATTGAAAAGCTGTTATAAGTGAACAGTAAAAAGAACGGCTGACTGCCGGAAAATATGATACTAACAATGCACGAAAATTTTGCTATGTTAAAAGCAAGACATCGCATTTTCATTATACGAAATCAATTATAATTGAAATCTAATGTTTGCTTTTGAAGAAAAAAAATTATACAAAATCAATTTAAGTTCGCAACTTATCCGAAATAAATACGAGTATTAAAAAATTTTTGTAAAGAAAAAAAAATCTCTAAAAGAAGGATTTTAAAAAATAAAATTAAGAAAACGTAAAATTTGTGTTGACCTTAACTAAATGTTTTTTGTATTTTAAAATAATTTAGAAATTTTTTTAGTTAAAAATCAGAAAAAATTGCCTGGAAATAAACAATTTGGAACGGTTCCTCAAAAATAAACACAATAAGAGAAATAAAACATATGCTAAACATATAAGCAAATTTCGTGTAAGTGTTGTATACAACCAAACACACACAAAACGAATTTTTGTAAGTACAAGTGATGATTTGAAAATCGAGGAGGGAAAACCTTGAAAAAGGTTCAGAACTTTTTGGCTGAAAATTACCTAATGTCGTCCATTGGGAACGATAAAATATTTAAATTGCTTTTTTTTTTCTTTTGAATTTGAAGTTTATTTCAATCTTCGAAATCAATAAGTAGAGATGAAAAAATTGAAAAAGTGGGTTTTGCCTAAACTAAAATAAAATGAAAAATATTGAAAAAGTAAAAAATTAAAAGTATAGAATGAACAGTAGTTCAAAATATGGAAAATTTATCAATTAACCTTGACATAGTATCGTGCCACTGTTATATGAAAAGTATAAGTTAAACGACATTAAACAAAATTACATTAAATATATTAAAACTCGCATGTATTTTTATACACTGCACCTTCGTGAAGGGTACTTTGGCATGGAATTTGTAACTACTTTAAGGAGTTGCTCAGCGTAAAATTCTGCGTTGATTTAGTCATGTCCGTCCGCCCATCCGTCCGATCACACGATAAACTTGATGGCTGCTATTGAAATTTGATCGATTCGGACAACGGGTTCGGGTGTCCCGTTATTTGTTTTATAAAAGATTTTACTTGAAATACTATACTATATTCTATTTATATTCTGAAAATTATAATGGAGTGGCTGCACTGGTTCGCGTAGCTGCCGTACAACTTCAAAAGCTAAATTTATGCATTCGGAAAAGTAATAACTGAAACTTGATTTTTTGGCAGAATAACTTCATAGATTCGGGTAGCTGCAATACAACTCCAAAAGCTAATTTTAAATATTTGGAAAAATAATAAAGTCGGATTCTTGAAACTTGGCAGTCGTGTGTCCAATTAAAGGTCAGACATATTCGTGAAGTTTTAACAATGAAAGCTAATTATATAATTTGGCCGGTTTATACCGACTGACACGTTTTTATGTATATATTTGTGTTTGTAAATGCAACAGTTACACAGAAGTCACAATTACGTAAAGTATTTTTAGACAACTTTCCATATTTCAGTTTCTCTACATTTTCCTTTGAAGTTAAACTTCAAAAACCTTGCAGTTCTAACTTTAAGAAGTAAAATATTGAAACTTCTTACATTGTTGCAATAAGGGGAAAAAATAATAGAAGGTTAATTTACAGGTAATTTGAAATTAAAAAAAAATACTTTTGTGTCATTTACGGATTCTGCAATTTTTACATGTGTTTTACGTGCCAAGTCACGTAAAATTTGAAAAAAAAGAAATGCCAAAATTTGGGATTTCACTATTTTTTATAAAATGTTGAAATTTTTTTCTTTTATTTAGCAGTAAAAGAAAAGTGTCATAAAACCAAAACCAGGGTATACATATAAAACTACAATTCTTTGTTTCCATATACATACAAATGGAAATAAAGAATTGCAGTAAGAGTAGTGTCATATGGCTATAGAAAATGAAATTAAAAAAAAATTCATAATTCTTTTGAAATATATTTTCTTATAAATAGTTTTTAAACTTCTTTAGGAAAGGATGAGTTTGTTGTCTTTCTTTTTGGGTCCGTGCAACAGTCACATTCTTTTCCTACTTCATCTATGAAAAATTTCTTGTGTGGCTTATTATATTCCAAGATTGTCAAATATATTCATATAGAATGTCGAAGAAAGTGTCATGAAGTGCTATACAAGTTTTGTTCAGGAATTTTTTTCGGAAATCTGCCTTGCAAATCTCTAGATTGTAAAGAATCCTTTTATTTGTAAAGTTTTTGGGAATAATTTCACAATGAAAAAATTTCATAACGTCCATTTTACATTAAATGTAATTGTATACTATTCCTTTATAGGTCATTCATAACCCTTACCTAAACATCGAACTATTTCTAAAGTTTTGTTTTGTAAAACTTTTTTAATATAAATAGAAGTAAAATATATCTATTTTTTTGCTTTTAACCAAATATATGTAGGAAATGAAAGGAGTAAAAGGCAAAAGTTGAACCAAGTTTACATTTGAAAAAGGAAACTTTTAAAAACAACAAATAAATAATATCGAATACTCAATTGTGTCGATATTAAAATCTAAATTTACACGATTTCATAAAACTTATTTTATTTTTAAAGTAAATATTTTACAACTTTTGTGTGTAAGAATATTTTGTTATACACTTAATATATAAAAAAAAAATTTGAACATAAGTATATAGTGAAAGCAAATGTAAGACCTGGTGAAACCTTTAAAAGTTGCATGAAAATTTAAAAGAATTTTTAATATATATTTTTTTCATACAAAAATGTTTGCGAAATCATTTATTTTTGCAAATACAATAAAATTTCTATATGTACCTACATACAAACATAATATAATAAATATGACAAATTTTTCAATATTTATTTTAATATTTTCAATAAATTTTAAATTTTAATTGTTTACTTGCTGAGTTTGCATAATATGTGTGTTTGTGTATGTGTATATGCAAGTACAATTAATAAAGTTGGGTCAAACCAATGGTTTGTATTGTAGCACTTTTCTCTTCAACAAGTAAAAATTCTGCTTTTTAATACAGTCTATGTATACCTATGAAACTATTAAAATTATTTTAATTCATATACAAAACTATTCCTAGGATTGCATATATTTAGGATGACGCATATATGCAGTCTTTGAAATAAAGCAAAAATTAATATAAAGTGGGGTAAACATAATGCTTGATTTTAATTTTTATTTATGTGAGTTAAGAAAAATAATTATATTTTTTAATGTCATGGAATTTACTGTTAACTTTTTGCGTTTATAGAAATTTGAAAAAGTTTGCGGTTTCGGAAATATAGGGTGTCAAAAATTCAAATTTTACAAATTTCAAGGGGCGATAATTTGAGAGGGGGTGGAGATGGAAAAAACTTTTCTTCTGACGAAATGAACTATTTGTTAATATCTAAAAGCCCCTAAAATTTCAAACTTCTACAAGCTGGGGTCTAAAAGAAAAACGACATAAAAAATTTGGAAAAAAAGACTTTAGATAACTGTAAATTTTAACGACCATTTTGTTTTTCTAAAGTTTAATTATAGTATATTAATTATAGTAATTATAAAGAGGGGGGGAGATAGGTAAAAATTTTGTTCTAAGGAAGTAAGTTTCTACTAAAGATCTATATACATATAAAATTTCAGCTTTCTATCTTCAAGGGTGTAAAAGTTTTGTAAACAAAAAAAGTGTCCACGGACGGACGGACGGACAGAGTGAAACTAATAAGCACTTTTTTTCAAAAATTTTTTGGAAAAGTGCTAAAAAGTACAAATATAAATGAAATAGAAATTCTTAAAATTTATGGTTTGAATATAATTTAATTTATTGTTGTAAATTGAATCTTTTATTTGGATTAAAATAAAATTTTATACACATGCTTCTCTAAACTTTTATTATTATTGTTATTGTGCTTTCAAGATCTATTATACATTCAGTAAAATGTTCAGATGTGTGCAGGGTATTATAGTATGAATGGTGAAATCCTTGAAAGATCTGTGGAAAAGAAGTGTAATATTAGAGAATTGTAATACAATTAACTAATTAATGAAAAAATCTAAATTTTAGTTTATTATCGATTCTTAATTTAATTGAAGTCTTTAAATTGCATCCGTACTAAGTAAATGTATAAAGTTATATAATTTTTCGTAACTATTCGTTACAAAGAACTTTTTATTATTTCTCTAAATAAATAATTGTTATCCTGAAATCAGAATTGAAGTAAAGTTTCTCTGTTATATGATTCTAACAATTTTGTTAATAATTGCCAAAATGTTTAGCAACTCGATATTACTCTCTGATTATTATTGACAAGGAATACGCGTTTGAGCTGTAGCATTGTTCTTTAAAAGGAATATATAACAGTTATTGTTTTCTTATACAAAAATAAATTTTTCTTATTTCTTCGTTGAAATACTGAATACGAGTACTAACATTAGGCAAATTATTTTGTTTTAACCTTCCACTTTTGAATTGTTTAGCTTTGCCATGTAATTATTTTGGAGTTGATATTAAGAAAATATTTTTTTCTTTTTATCCTCTTACTCCAAAACTAATATAGAGAAAACTGTCGGCTCATAGGTCCTAGGTCTGGATTGTTAACATGCAATAAGCTGTTGATGTATAACCAAATGATAAAGCCTGTATAGACGTATGGCTTGCAGCTATGGGGTTGGGCCAAGCAAATGCACATCAAACAAGTGCAAACTTTCCAAAACAAGGTCCTTCGTAATATCGTACGAGCGCAATAGTGACATTCATAGGGATCTAGGTGTCTCCCAAGTAAGTGGGGAGATAAGGAACTGGGTCATGAAACATGGGGCTGGTTTGGAATAGCATGTAAATGGCGAGCCACTCGGCTTATTGGGAAGAGGGTTTGGAGAAAAAAACTGAAGCGAACAAGACCTCTCGAATTGTTCTAAAGTGCTGTGACAGCATTTCCGTGGCTTCCTTCACGCAATATATACACAAAAACACGATAGAGCAAAACTAATGAGTAGTCAATTTGACTAGTGTTAGGAGTTTATGACCATCCAGATGCGTTTTAGATTGGCATTACAATTGATTATAACATTACAACTTTGTACAGATTTAGGAGAAATCTTGGAGAAAAATTTTGTTTTTCTGTCTCGAACTGAAAAAAGAAGCAATTTGATAGACAGTGTGACAAGTGAATGAAAAAAAATTAGCCTTTTTAATTAACATATTTTTTGTTATACTATGATTAATTTAAAGACTAAGGTATAGTTTTCGTTATGCTAACTTTTAGAGTTATTTAAATATCAGACTCTTCCAAGATTAACTGAATAAAATCTGATTTTTAATTTTCTTTTATTTTCATATTATGTATGTAAGTTACGACAACTACGATAATATAATCATTCTATTCAATTATATTTTGATAATAAAATTTACTTTATTTTGTTCCATCAATCGATTATTTTGATTTTGGATGAAAATATAAAAGCTTATTTTTCCTAAAAACAATTTTTGTAATTTTGTAGTCCCATACAGGTGCATAACCTATAGGTATATACTAATTTTTTTCCAAATTCCATGTGGTACGTACCAGACATGCAAAATTAAAAGATTTGCAGATAATTGTTAGATAGTTTGACATTTTGACAAGTTTCGTGTTTGTATTAATATTAAAATATTATTTTTAAATGTTTCTTGAAGGAAAAAAAATTCTATTAGATTTTTAAATATCTCTTCTCAGAAAAAATTTGAAAAATATTGAAAATTTTCTATAAAATCATGTAGAATGTAGATGATACGAGGGTTATGTGTGCTAATGTATTGTTTATGTTGCATACAAAATATTGATACGTAATATTTAGGTAGGATTTGAATATAATTTTCAAGTTCAAATAAAATATTTAACTTTGAATTGAGATTCTTAGACTTTAATTAATCTTAACTGACAAAAATTATTTAATCTGTTTTCTGTGTCTGCCTTCAAGATTTCTGAACTTGAAATTTTAAGAGAATAGAACTTTTAAATTATTTTTTGTTTATTTTTTATTTTTGTTTTGTTTATAATTATTTCATATATAAATGTGTATGCATGCATACGAGTATGTATATAAAAAGCACTAAAATTTATATTCAAAAATATTTTTTAATAAATATGTACGGAATCTGTGTAATTTTATATGAGATCTACTTCTCAAAGAGATGATCTTTATATTACACTGCAGACAAAAAAATTAGAGCATTGTAGCATGTCACAGTATTAATATGGATTAATTTTTCCAAATTTGGGATTCATGGTCGGCACTATTTTTAAATTGCAAAAAAAATTTTTTTGTGTCCAAAAAATTGAAGGGCGGCTTGCGAGCAGGAATTGGACGAATAATTTTTAAATAAAAAAGTTAATTCTGAAAATTTTGTTATTGAGATTTTTAATCGTCCGACACATTTAACTGTGCAACATTTCGTCATATTTTTTATCTTAATTTTTTTTACAATGTATACGTTATGAGGAATGATCATAATGAGCTTTGGTAATTAAAACGACTAAATATTGTAGCTCGCAGCTGTTAAATTATTTTGATTTAAATTTTTATTTTTATTATTCTAAGGGTTCAGACAGACATGTAATTTTTATTTTTTCAAATACTGCTTAGTTGCAAGCCTAAAAATTGCATATGCTTTTAACTCTGACTAAAAATTGCACTTAATTTATAAAAAATTACAAACTATTTGATTGCTTAATTGCCTGCACGATCACACGATTGCGATTGAATATAAACCTAAGGAATACAAAAAAATCAATTAATCTATATTCCAAAACTAAAACTTGAATATCTGTCTGAACCTTAAGAGTATTAAAGTTTTAATTTCATAATTGACAGAATTATTTAATTTAATTTCATAATTTTTACAAATAGATTTATAAAAATTATTCGCAATTAAAATGGATGTAATGTCAATAAATGTGCCAAATATGATAAAATAGGCAATTCGATTTAGTTAATTTTATCCGCAATTTATAAAGTAAAACAAATAATTCGCGCGAGTTCTTTATAAATTTATTTGTAGGAGTGAAAAATATCTAGTTTTGTTTCCTTTTTTTGTAACTTTCGGTAAAAAATATACAATTATTAAATTTATTGTATATTTAAGATATCAGTCTACTACCATGCCAGTCGCCTTCTTTTTAAATTTTTCAATTTCATCATAGCGGGATTAGTAAATTTATTAAGATAATCCGGATTTCAATAAATAATTTCATAATTTGCTTTCTTTTCCCCCATATTTTCATTCTTTTATTTCGCAATTTTGGCTTTATAAAAATGACTTGGTATATTTTCTTTGGTAGAATCCAGAAATATGGATAAATGATAAAAAAGGAAAAAAAAAGAAGAAAAAGCTCAGAGGAAAATTATTTAAGAATTTTTCATTTTTTCTCTTTACTTCGTCCTTAAATTCATGATTATTTCTCATTTTTTCATCTTTTTCTTCCTTTCGAATATTTATTTAATTTTAGGATCCATCTGTTGTTTTTTTCTGAATTTTTCGTTTTTTTTTTTCATTTTGTTTTTGCGATTTATTTTATTAAAATATACTTTTGTATATATTTTTTATATAAATACATATGTACATAAATTTTTACATAAATGAAAACAGGATATTTTTTATATAAAAAGAACATTTTGGACAAATGAGAAGTGAAGACCTGTTTTAAAAAGCTGAATCTCAGTTTTTTCATTGTTGCTTCAAAAAAATAAAGTTTTAAATGTGTGCACTTTAGTGGTCCTTTTTTCTTATTTGTTTTATTACTTATACTATATGATTGTATATACACCCATGTATGAACATAGGTATTCGAAATTTATTTGCGTGTATTTCACACATATACAATCTATATATATGTAAGTATATTTATATTTTATTATATAAGAAAAAACAATAATTTTTTGTCCTTCTCTCTATAGAAACAACAAAAAATAACTGTTTGGACATTAATTTTCTCCACCAAAAAATAAAAATATAATAAAGAAACATTTAATTTACATTGAGGATCTTTAAATAAAAACAAATAAAAATAAACTAAAAAATAAAAAATATGAAGAAAGAATCAAAAAAGCATTCAATGAATTTTTATGCTAATGACACTCACCATCAGTTTAAATATTTTTCAACTCCTTGAACAGGGTTGTATAATAGGGTTATTTGTATTTAGCAGTGTGAACTTTAAATGATATAATATCTCGAATTAAAATTTGTGAAATTAGAGACAACAATATCATAAAAATTCATATAAGTCTTATATTTTTCACCTTTAATTTGGTTTGGAATGCTCTAATGGTTTAGATAGTTGTTAGCTTTTAAAGATTATATTATAAGACTATATAATGTTGTTTTTGTATTTTTAATGTTCGGTAATTGACAAAATTGAAATAACATAGCTGGTAGCAGATGAGATAAAATACATTCTTATTTTTCAGTTAAAGAAATTTTAAAAATTTCGTTTGAAACATTTTTCTTACATTTGATGCTTAAATTTTGAAAGTATATAGCATTATTGGTTACAAATGTTCTAAATATGGAAGATAATGAATTCATTCAGAATTGCAGAATATAATTTCATAAAAAGCACTTTTTATACCTTGAATTTTATTACAATTTTTATAATTTCACAAAATCCCAAAATCTGTCAGTTGTGCCTTTTGATGTATTATAATGTAGCAGAAAAGCTATTCTAAAAATTAATTTTACAGAGCATTCTTCTTATTTACAAAAATTCTATTAAAAAACTGAAATCAAAATACAAGTAAACCCCAAATTAATTTTTTTCTCAAAACGAGAGCTTACTAAATAAATTTTCCCATTTACAAATAAATCACAAATATATCCCTACCCGCTAAAATCTAGTAATCGACTCTAAGCTTCTTTATTAGAAGAAGAATCTAATGATACTGCATCATTTAAACAATTTCAATAAATTTCAATTTAATTATTTTTTAATATGCTATTTTTCGTTACATTATGCGTTTGCAAAGAGACATGTAATGTTAGAATTACTTTTGGAAAACTTTTGTTTTGACCACTATAATTTTATTACATGATCCGTGAATTTCAAAAGTTTTGATAATAATAAAATTTCTTTTTATATGCTCGCATGACTTTTTTACTTTTTAAAATTTACTTTGTAAACCCGAAATTTTTCTTGAGGCACGGCACGGCTTAACTAAACCTAAATTGCACTCTGATCAATTTAATTTGTAATTTTTTGAATGTCAAAAGTATTTCAAATTGTTTTTTTTTTATAAATATAAAACCTCTATCAGTATAATTTATATGAATATAAACTTTTTGTAGAATAATATTTATACATACCTACATTAATAAAATGGTCCTACATTAATAAAAAATCTATAAACTAAGCCTGTATTACGTGTCTACCGTTATTAAAGGACAATAATGATAATGCAAAATTAAATTTTGTACACATATACATACATACATAATATTGTTGTATTTTATATATACATATATTTATAAAAACATATACTTATATATTTTGGAAATGATAAAACCTTAAAGGTCATAAAATAAAAAATTCATTTAAGTTTTAAAATCATTTCTATTCGGTAAGGAAAATAACACGTAATCATTTTATAGAAAATTTACTACTCAATAGAAAAAAAAATTTTAAACAAGAAAAAAAAATGGTAAATTTTGGGCAAAAAAAATGGAAATTGTAAAATATGGAAACAGAAAAAATAATACTGAATTTATTTTTTTTTGGAAATAGTGAAAGAAAAAAGGGGTACCGAAATGGTGAAATAAAAGAAAGCAATAAACGCTCGATTCATACCTTTAGAAACCTTTCGACTATATATGTATATACTTCTGAACAAATCCTAACATTTTCTTATTAATTTCATTTTGCAAATTTATGTTTAAGCAATCTTACTGTAAGATATCCAAATGTGAAAAGCTATTTTTATTGATTAATACAAAAATTAATTCCCGGCATTTAAATTTTAATAAAATCTGCGAAAAATTCGTTTTATGAATTCCGATATCAAATAATCCACGAAGGCGCATTCATCAATAAATCCACGAAGGTGCATTCATCAAATTTTTTATTAATTTGCTTATTTGTTTTATATAATTAGAAAGCGAATTATATGTTGATTAAGATAAGATTGGCATAAAAATGTACTACTTTCAACGATTTCAGTCTGGAACGCAATTTATAAAGTTTCAAGTAAATAAATCATAAAAACCGTTCATTAAAACAATAATTGAATAAATTCCGCATAAATTTAGGAGGAAAATTTGAGGAATAATTTATTTTCTTTAAATTTGTACAGATTTAAATTAATGGACACAATTAATACTCAAAGGATCAAAGAAATATTTGAGCTAGCATTCGATTTACTTAAATATTTGATGCTTGAATCTTTTCTATAATGTCAACTTGACATTTCAAATGTTATTTCAATTTATAACACCATATTTTTCATCGATAATTTTATATACCTATAAAAGAAGAAAACTAGAAAAAGTATAATATAGAGGTTTGGGCCGTTTTCTTAAGAGTCATTGTAATGACATTGGTGTTATTATTGTCTTGTAGGAACACAGTTAGAAAAAAATGAAAAAGCGAAAGTAATCAGCTGAAAATAATTTCTATCATAAAAAAAGAATTAAAAAGGATATTATTACTTTAAAAATATCAGAAAAAGAAAAATTTTTAAATAATTTCAGATTTATTATCACAAGATTAAGTGCTGGTTTTTTCTCTCTCTTCTGTTTTTCTTTTTTTTTTTAATGAAAATAACCTTAAAAATTATTATTAAAAATTATTTACTTACGTTTTCTTCGCTTATTGCAGATAAGCAGATTTTTGCTTTTGTTGTAAAAAGCGAATTATTTCTATCATAAAATAGACAGGATCAGGATTTATTGATAATAATCTTTAATTATTTTTTTTTCTAAAAAATGCTGAATCATTTTAAAATTCAAAAATTACGAATTTCTTAGATTAATGTTTACAATTAAAATTTCTAAAAAAAAAAATAATGAATTAAATTTATAAGGTAATGACAATTGGCTTGAGTTTGCCAAAAAATAAGAAAAAATTAACATTTCACAGCTACCAATTAAAATTTAGTGGGACATAAAATAAATATCAAATGAAATCCCGTAAATTTGGTATTAAGCCCTTAATATCTATCAGTTAAAGGACGATTTACCTTAATTTGCCTTGCAAAGGATTGAGAATTGAATTAAAACCAAAGACAAGAAATTTAAATGTGAGTTTTGATAAATGTAAATAACGTATCTTTAGCTTGATAATGCAGCAAGCAACTTAAAATATCCTGATATCAAGCAATGATTTCCCAGATTTTAGATTACTTATTTATGAAAGTCAACGAAAGTTTTAAACGAATGTCAATCTTCGTTGAAAGGTTTTATTATATTAAAAACACAATATTATAGATAATTCAAACATAACATCGGATTTTCATTAAACCTAATATATTTTTTAAGAATTTTACTTTCGTAGATTGGGATGTTCATTGTTATTTTACAATCGAAAAGTATTCCACTTCAAAAATCAGTTAAATCAACGAAACTCTTTAAATAAATTAGATTTTAACTTGATTTGTCTTTAAGTTAGCGTTGTAATTTAAATGCTTAAGTATTTTCTTATAATTTTTGTCTTTTTTTTTATTCTAATTGAAAATTTTCATTGAATTTAATATTCGATTCGATTTTGGACTCTTGTATGATTGTATAATTAAAAATAAATTATATAATTTACAATGTAATTAAAAGTTTTCTAATTTAAATTTATTATATGGAAGTAATTTAATTGATTTTTAGGAAAATTTTCAAGGTTAATTGAAAAATAAATCATGGAACATGTGAGTAATTAAATTTCAAAAAATGCTATTAAATATAAAATATTAGAAAATATAATAAATTAACAGAAGTGCATAGCATATTAGAAAGAGACAAATATTTTATTAGATATACAGTTACGGAATTCAGAGAAGAACACAAAAATAAATTCATTTATTTAATGACTTTATGTAAAATTAATGGGCCAAAATTGATGATACGCTTAATTTCAGAAGTAAAACTTTTAGTTGTAGTCTAGTTTTAAATTCAATTCAAATTTTAGCTTTTTTATACCAAATTTAGCATTAGGTTACGTTGTTGGTTAGTTGTATAAAGTCTAGAAAATTTTCAGGATATGTATAAACTTTGAAGGGGAATCTTTAGCAAAACATACATAATATATAAAATCTCGCCAACATTTTCAGTATTTTACTAAAAAACCATAATGTAATAATGGAAAGGGCCTGTATAGTAATATTAAATCCCTAACACTAAGAGCATTATATAAAATCTTACAATTTAATTTTAGGTATTGTCACATTTTTGTAACCAGATTTTATATGAAAAGCTTTTGAAGAAGAGAAAAATTAAAGTTTTTTTAAAGATTTAGGAAGTGGGCCAAATAAAATTAATTATGAAAAGAATGGATCGTGGGACAAAATGATTTTAATGGGTCATGTTTATTCAAAGTGGCAACACCGGTTTTGTGACAGTGAAAACTGGAGCAGAACTGAAACAGAAAATAGGCAATAAGCGTTTTATAACATATTTGCTTGAATTTCATTTTAATTATTTGATTATTTATTTGGTAGAAATAGAATGAGTACATAAGTTCCGTTTAGTTAACAAAAATTGAAGAAAACGAGAAAAAATAGAATTGACCGTGTAAACTCTGTGATACCCGTACGAATTTGTTATCCTATGTGCGAATAAATGTGCCTTAGCTGACTATAGGACAGACTATGACTTTAAGTTGCCACATTAATTTATGCAAAATTTCAATACTGTGATTTGTAAACTACTATGTGTGCCAAACTGTCAAACTACTATTGAGGATCTATGGCAGCTACCAGAAAGAGTCAAGAAATTTCAACGGGTTTTATGAAACACATCGGTCGTACTTATATACTTACTTGTGCGAAATTTCAATACCACAGCTTTTATAGTTTCTGAGATGTAGTCAAAAAACTTTTGAAGTTGTATGACAGTTATCCGAACCAGTACTCCGATCATATCCGATATGGGGAACTTAGCTCAATTAGGTTTTGGATTATCGTTGGGTCAGAAGGACGGACGGACAGACGGGCAGATAAAGCTAAATCGACTCAGAATTCGACGCTGATCAAAAAGTCTATATCTCAGACCATTATTTCTTAGCGTTACAAACGATAAGGCAAATTTTAACGAGTTTTAAATAAGATGTGTAGATATCAATTTTGTAGATGAAAATTCTGTGGTACAACAAATAGTTGGCTATATCTAAATAAAACAACTTTCAAAATTTTTAAATTTGCATTAGAAAATCAATAAAAAATTTCTAATTAAAAGTGCCCAAAAAACTTGATTCTGAAAAACTTGATTTTTCTTTAAGAAGTGATTTACTTGAAGAATTTTAAATATTGTTAAAATTTTTCATTTATTTACGATTGAGTGATAATTTTCACTTTTGGTAATTAAATTCGGTAGCTAGCAAATATTTCACAATTAATTATCAAAATTCTGCTAATTAAATTAGCAAAATTTCTGTAAAATAATACATTGCTAAATTTTTATCAATTTAAATTAAAGAATATGAAAATTTAGTAAAAGTTTTTGTCTAAATTGTAAAAACATAGATACAAAGTTTTATATAGCAAAATGTTGACAACATGATGAACTAAGTAGTAGAGTTACATAAATAAAAACTCGGATGTCAAATTTTCTATACCGTTTGTGGAATGATTTGAAATTAAAACACTGTGAGATCTGTATAAATAAAAATTTTCAATCATCATAATTTTTGAAACCTACATTTGGAAATCATACAATATTTTTGATTCAGTATAGCGAATTGCAATTTTCAAATTTTCGTAAATGTTTTGTAAATCAAATACAATTCTTTATTTTTTGTTTCAACATTTTTGTCTGCAATTGTAGGGAAATTTGTAAGAAATACTTGAAGAATATCAATGAAAGGGTATTTATTGAAAATATGGGTAATAAATTTTAAGTCTCACGAAAATACTGAGTTATTGTTGTAGCTAAGAAAAAATAGAGGAAGTAGAAAATAAAAAAGTGATAAAGACATAAAAATTGCACTTTAAAATAATTTGTGAAAGAGTAAACCTGATAGAAAATAAGTTTGGAAATCTTTAGCAAACTTTAGTTTCCATAATATTTTAATAGCTTTTAAAATAAACATTTTTGTAGGTATATCATTTTATCCTTTCTATGCTCAAAAGAAAACAAAGTGATCTTAAAGTTGTTTCTTTAAATTTCATTAAAATTAAATTGCATTTTGTAAAAGAACGCAAAAGCTATTATTTATATAAAATGATATTTCATTGCAGTAAATTTAATTTCATTAAGAATAAATATTTTATAAGTTGTTCAGTAGTTCTTGAAATTATAGTGATAATATAAAAATGATATCTTTTTTAACAGAACGTTTTAATAGAAATAAGTAAGTACTGGGAAATTCTCTGGTTGCCCAAAGTACAAGTATTGATAAACTTTGAGTTTGTTATCAAAAATTGGTGAAAACCCCGAACTTTAATTATTATATCAAAAGAATAAATTCATTTTGTATAAAATCATATCAAGTAATTTATTTTTAGATTTTGAGTATTCGATGCGAAACAAATGGCAATTTTTAATTGTTCGGTTTAAGGCGCCGGCAAATTTCGCCAAATCATCTCAATTAGCATTTTCCTATATTGATAATGTTACAGAATGTGTTATATGTTTATTGTCAAAGCTAGTGGTTGATTTAATAAAAAATAAAGAAATTTTTAAAATTTTTGCAAATACTTACTTAGCGTTTCTTTAGAATAGATTTTTTGGGTGAGATAAATCTAACTAAAAATCTTTACAAATCTGTTCGTCAAATTTTTTGAAATTTTCTACTTTAAATTCATATAATATAATTATTCATAATGTTGTTAAGGTATAAAATAAATATTAGGATTTATGCTTTATTGTAAATCCTTTATTAAATAAAGATAAAGGAAATCAAAATTTTACCTTCACTACGCTAATATTTTCATTAGGTAAGTAATCCAATATTTTAATTCTGGTCTTATTATGCTCTAAAGCTCAATTTAATTAAAACGGGTGAACATTAAAATTAAACTTAAAAGATTGTTAATACGGTCAGGAATATACGCATGTTTATTAAATATAAAATAAAAATCGGACCAAATTAACGGTTTGTAAAGTAGTACTTTTTCTTTGTTGAAAAAACTTTTTTTAAAAACTATTTTTATATGAATTATTCTCATCAACTTGGATAACTTATATTATGAAATAAATTATTATTGCATATCTCTTCGGGGTGAGAACAAAAATGTTAACAAAAAGGTCGAATATGAAAGTTAATTGGGTGAGTTACGAAAAATAATTATAGTTTTTGAGGAATCATAAAAATTTGGTAAAGCTTACAGTTGCGGAAAAATAAGTAGCTGAAAATTGAAATTTTAAGAGATTATAACTTGGAAGAAGTGGAAAAAATTTTATTCCAATGAACCATTGAAATTGTAATTGAAGACTTTTTGTGAAAACTGATCAAAGAGAAATCTGAATAAAGTTGGGTCAAACCAATGGTTTGTATTGTAGCACTTTTCCCTTTAACAAGTGAAAATTCTGCTTTTAAATACAGTCTATGTGTACCTACCAAACTATTAAAATTATTTTCATTCATATACAAAACTATTTCTAGGATTGCATATATTTAGGATGACGCATATATGCAGTCTTTGAAATAAAGCAAAAATTAATATAAAAAGGGGTTAACATAATGTTCGATTTTAAGGGTTCATTGTGTGAGTTAAGAAAAATAATTATATTTTTTAATGTCACGGAATTTACCGCTAACTTTTTATGTTTATAGAAATTTGAAAGCGTTTGCGGTTTTGGAAATATAAGGCGCCAAAAATTCAAATTTTACAAATTTCAAGAGGCGATAACTTGAGAGGGGGTGGAGATGGAAAAAAATGTTCTTCTAACGAAATGAACTATTTGTTAATGTCTAAAAGCCCCTAAAATTTTAAAGCTCTACATTATGGGGTCTAGAAGAAAAACGACATCAAAAATTTGGAAAAAAAGAACTTTAGATAACGGTAAATTTGAGCGGCCATTTTGTTTTTCTAAAATTTAACTATAGTATACAGCGCTAGGGGAAGCAAGCCACTGCCTTTCTGCGTTTGAAAAATTTTAAAAATGCTTATGGTTTCATTGCAACAAATATTTAAAAAAGGCCATTTTTAGGGTTTTGGGGGAGTATAACTTCTAGAGGGGGGGAGATAGGTAAAAATTTTGTTCTACGGGAATAAGTTTCTAGTAAAGATCTATGTACGTATGAAATTTCAGCTTTCTATCTTCAAGGGTGTAGAAGTTTTGTAAACAGAAAAAGTGTCCACGGACGGATGGACGGACGGACGGACGGACGGACGGACGGACAGAGTGAAACTAATAAGCACTTTTTTCAAAAAATTTTTTGGAAAAGTGCTAAAAACGAGTTAATTACAAGTCTTATAGAGTTTGTTTTTATTGTTTGGCAGATTGAAAAACCAGTCGACATTTTTATGCTTTTCCGGATTTTAAATAATTGTTTAAATGAAAAAAAATGTCGTTGAAATTTTTAAAATTTTGATAGACAATTTTTTTTTTTTCCAGAGAAAACCATTCTGTTGAAAATGTTCTAAAAAGTGGTAATAAAAATAAAAATTGAATAAATTACTCTCTGAACAATTAAAATCGTAAAAATAAAATGTGAAAAGAATAATTCTAATTTCTGGATTTAAAATTAATTATTTTTTTTTTACACTTTTGTATATATATGGAATTTTACTTTAGGTACGTAATGTTAATGATAATTGCTTAAGAAACTGTTAAAACCATTAAGGATAATTTTAATATCCTTTTCTATATTCACCTTAATTCCCTTCTTTTTAATATTAATTTCCTCCTAATTATTTACAAAAAAATTATAAAATACAAAACATTCTAAGATTTTGGTTTTATATTTAGTATAAACTTGGTGTAGAGCTTAAAATTTGTTTGATGTCTTGCTTTTCTTTAACAATATATAGAATCATAAATATGTATATCGAATAAATATATAAAACTTAAGGTAATAGGTTAGATAATTTATAACGTCATTATGAGAACAAGTAATTGGTTTTCGTATAACAATTTTGATTTTTATATTAAAGGAAAATATTCATAAATAAGGAATTAATTACTTTTTCAGTAAAATATTAACAACGTCATTTCCTATTTACAAAATTTTTCGTGGAAATGACTGTACCTACAATTTAATTCTAAATAATTAATTATTGTATGTAGCTTTTTGACTTGAAGTTACTGAGGTAGTTGAATCTTATAATTTTTTTACAGAAATCTTTTTTTTCCTTTACAATTTTTATTTACTTATAGAATTAAACAGGAAATTTTTAGTTACGTTAATTTGTAAAAATTATAATAAGTTAAGCAATTTTAATTTTGAACAAAACTTGTAAATATTAATTGAACATCAATTAAGAAAATGGGAACTTTTCGGTATAAATATTATGATAATTATCCTACAACTTTTAAATGAATTTTGGTTACATGTAAAGAAGACATATAACCGTCAAAAGTGAGCTGTACTTTGCCAGTAATTTTTCTTTTGCAAACCAAAAATTTTTCGAATTTACACCTGATTTTTTCGAATTTTGAAATTTTCAGTTAAATGATCTAAAGAAGTGGCTAAATGTTTCAGTTAAGTTATGGGTTCGGTTGTACAATGACTAAAGTAACATGGATTTAAAAAAATATTCCAAGAACATATAAATTTTGATAAAATCGGTCCTAATTTAAATTTTAATTAAATTATTTGTATGGGTCCAAAAATATTTACAGTAAAACATTCTTATTCTATATTGTTAGGATGCACTTTACAATGTATATTTTTTTATTTTAACTATTTTTGACAAAAAAAAGTAGAATTTTCTTTTATTGTTTTACATTTTGAAAAGGATTTCCAAAAGGATAAGATTTCGTACATTTCGTATTTCATATTGTATTTCGAAGTACAAAAATAATAAATTCTTAATGTTAGTATCCAAATCTATTTTATGTTTTTTAAATATAAAAGTAAACGAAGGAGGTTAAGTTGGACGTGTTGTTTTTTTTTATTCATACATAAGTTTCCCTTATAATCAACAAATTATTTTACTTTGTAAAACTTTTATTTTCATTTACAATAAAGAAAAACTTGATTTTAAATTGCAAATATCCTAAAAGAAATCGGCTAAAGGATTTTCAAACCTTTTCTCTAATCGAATGCTGTTTTTTTTCATTCCTCATTTTCTGTTTTTATTCTATATAGGTTTAAAGTTGTTCGTGACTTTATTTTTAATTTTAGTGTATAAAGCATTTATGAAAATGGCGACTCGTTTCAATTTATTTAATAAAAATGTTTTTTTTCTTTTCTTAAATATTTTTAGTTTATTATGAGCATAAACTTAGGAATAATGTGATTTAAAAAGTTAAAAGAAAAGATTAAGACAATATTGCAATATCTGTAAACACAGTACATGGACTAAATATGTCCTTAGATTAGCATTCGTTCACATATTTAGTCCTAATTACACTGGAATGTTTTATCCTATTAGGTAGTGTTTTTTGAAATACGGTTTGAATTTTTATTTCGTTCTTGAATATGCTGTTTTTCTTTGTAACAAGTGCAGAAAATCTTGTTAACTTTTTAACTTCAATTAATTTCCTACATAGAGAACAGAAAATACAGAGAAAGTAATTTTACTACTATTTTAGTCGGTAGTCAACATAAAAGAAAGGGACAGTCAAAATAAAGTCAATTGTTAAACATATTGGTAAACATCAGAGCTATTTTTTTAATAGGGTTGGAATATTAACATTGAGTAATAAAACCACTGCGATATCCACTTATCCAAATTATTATTTAACAAAATGTTAGAAGAATAAAGAATATGTCGGACTAATTGGCATAATGGTCAATAGCGGAACGGAGAAGATTCTGAAATTTTTTTATAATTTACAAAAAGCATCAATGTTTGTGGGATTTTGCCCTTACCGATTATGCATTCGTCCATAATCGTAAAGAATCAAAAGTCGTAAGAATATAATTGTAAATAATTTATAAAGTACGTATATATAAACATATATACATATAGTATGTATACATAGATAAACACATACATACATAATATTTGCAGCAAAATAATTAGAACAGGAAAAATTTTTTTATTAATTAAAAATGGCGCATTATCAAATTATTTTATCATTCACAATAATTTGTGGTAAGTACGTATATATAATGTGGGTGTAACTTGATGAAAACGTAAAGGTGTACTTCAATTTATCCTGTAAATCTTTTAATATTCATTAGAAATAATCGTACATAATATCACAATTTTTCATAATTACATAATATTATATTGTAAAAGTCGTATCTTTATTCCTTTTTTTTCAATTTCCTCAGTTTATTGAGCTTTCAATGCCAAAGAAATTAAGATGATAATTATTTTTAAATTTGGTTTATAGATTCTCATCTCGAGCTAATTGGGTATAGAAAAAAACTTTGTATAATAATATGACAATAATGTGTGAATATGTAGATGTACCCGTATACTATACATAACAATGAGTATGTTTTATTATATCCAAATATATAAATATACATATAGATATTCACTATATTCATATATTATGTATGTAAATATTTTGGGTGAAATCAACTGAGTCGATTACTATAGGTCTTGATTGATTTTAAGGAGTCGCTGAAATTTATTTGTTAAAATTGTAAATAATTTTAAATAGTGGAAATTGTTGAGATTATTGTGGACATTGCTAACTTACAATGTTTATATGTATTGTATAACTATCCACAACAAAGTTTAGAATAACGATTGAAAATCAAATTCTTTGAAAGTGTTACATTTTAAAATATCTTATTGCATTTAAGGTACATACATACATAAATGATACTATAATCATAAATCGTTACAAATGTTGTTAGGTACACAAGTTGTAGTAATATTAGTTTCAATCGATTGGATAATGGCCAGCTTTGAAATTCAAAAAATTTAAATTATTTGTACATACTAGGGCTTATAAATAGATGGGGCACTTAATTAAATTAAACAATAATTTTTATATGATAGTCAAGGTAAATTGTTGGAAATTGATGTTACTCTTGCATATTAACAGTGCTTGGAGGAATCACGTTCAAAGTTAAAGGTAAGAAAAGTACAAAATGTTTGGAAGCAATGTCTTTAATTTGTCAAATATCATATGTTATAAAGAATTCCAAATGATTTTTGAAGTGAAGCTTATGTAGGACTTTGTGGTATAGCTTTTTAAATAACTTCTATTAATGCTGCTTTTTATTTAAAAATAACTTTTTAATCGATAATGGTTAAAGAATTAGAAACTTAAAAACAATTTAATAATGTCAAATTATTTAAATCTCAATATAATTTATATATGATTTACAAAAAAAATATAAAAAAGATGTTAAGCAACAACTAAATGGATGTTGACATCGAATGAATTTTTAATGTGTTTATGGTTAATGAGAATTTCAATTCAAAGAAATGGGTGTGTAATTTTACTTCCACCATATTTTAGTTTTAAAGGTATTAACTCTTATGTTACATAAATTACGGTGACTCAATGTGTGTATGAATTTATGTATGTGTATATGTAAAATAAAAAAAAAAATCTTAAAACATATGAAACATACAGAATATTAACTAATATTGATTTTTTTTCCTAAGGATTTGCAAGAAAACTCCTAATGTTCAATGATTAATTTTTTGATGACATATTGACAGAGATATTTTTTTATCCAAAAGCATTTGAGTACGCTAGTGTATGCAGCATTTAACGTATTTTGTATTGTACCCGTACTCTACGTTTTATTTTGAAAATTTTCCGAAAAATTGTTCATCGCCATTTTATAATTTTAAAATTCTAAAAATCAATAACAAATTTAATAATAGAAGATGTTCTAATTGAGGCTACGAATCTTTCGTAATTATGTTACCTAATTTTTTTGACAGGATAATTAGTAAAGTGAAATACCGTCTCGCAGAATATGAACAAATACAATTCAAATGTACAGGCATAAATGTTTTCTTCTTTTTGTATGTAAAAATCAATTTTATGCAACAAGTCTAATTAGTAATAAGAATAGATACAAACAATCTTACTGAATTAATTCACAACAGCATTTACTAGAAATCCAAGTCGAATATTTCAATATGAGAAATTGGTTTTATTGAAATTTTTATCGAAAAATTGTCTCGACCCAGCAATAATTTGTGTTTTTTTCTTATTGAAGACTTCATCATCATAATCATTAAAAATTAGTACACTTATGTCGATGGATATTTTTTTTTTGTTTACGTGATATAAATTGATAATTATTTGTATTGGATAAGAAATTTTAGAATCTGAAATTTTCTATTGAGAATGATAAATTCTTTTTTAGTTAGAAATTCGAATTTTATATTATATAAAATTCCAAAATTCTTTTAGAAAATAATTAAGTCATGCCATGAATTCGAAATAAAATTAAAGGTATAGAGAAAAAATCAGGATATAGATTTAAGGATTTATTGTTATCCCAAAATTTTTATTTACATACACATATACTTATGTACTCGTATATAACATTATTTTTCAATCAGTTAACAAATTAGATCAATCAAAGAAAATAGGAAATGAAATTTTAAAATAAAAAACTATTCAAATTTGAAAAATTATATAACAATGTTATATAATTTTGGAAATGATTAAAAACGGTGCTAAAAAGGTCCTATTCGCTTCTTTTTTTCTTTATTTTTACCTTGTCATTTATAATCGTGATTTCGATTAAGCATTTTGTTTGATTTTCCATCCAAATTTAATTTCTTTTTAATTATATTGCAAAGTGTGTTGTTATAATTTGCTGTAGGAACATGATATCGTATCAATCATAACAGTTCGTAGTGTTCTTTCCGTAGCCATTAAGATATCATATATTTTTCTAAGCTAAAACAAAAAATTTAAGACTTTTAAGAAAATTCATGAATAATATTTGAAGTATAAATTCCATTCTAGCAGAATTCATATATACATTCAAATATTATGCTCTTAAATTAAGACAACTCTCAATTTCGTACTTTACATCTTTAAATAATCTTCAATTGAAGCGTGGTCCAGCTATCAATTTTTCAATTTTTTTGTATTCAAATTTGTTAGTAAGCATTTCATTGTGTATAATAGAATTCCCATATACCATATCAATCTATTTGCAAACTTCAACAAACTATTTCTGAATTGGTTTCGGGAAGGTATATGATAGTGTTAAAAAAAACGGGTGGAATCAAGGTTATTGAAGAAAATTTCGTATAACTGAAACTTACTTTTAAAAACAAGAGACAAAACTTTAAAGCTCAATATCTGTAAAAAATATAAAAATCCGATATTTGAACTGTTCAGATGAAACAACGTCTAGGAAATTTTAAAAATTGAAACTTAAGTTTGATTTATTTATGTAAGACTTCAAAATTTAATTATTTCTAAATTTTATAATTTAATTATATTCATGTATTTGCAGGACGAAATCTTTGAGTTTGTAAAACTATTTCAGCCATCGTACAGAATTTTTGCACAGAATAAACAGAATATGGCCAAAAACATATTCAGGAAAAAAAACAATACAATTTCACGCTCTGCATAAATCAGCAGAATCCTTAAAGTTCTACTTCTGCAGAATAGGAAAAATAAGTTTCGTTTTTCTGCAATTCCATTTGTGCAATTGACCGGAATTATAGGAAATTATTGGTTTACAGTTATAAGATGTGAGGTTTCTTGTTTCTATTTTTTTAAACGATATAGAAATATTAATTATTGAAATGCAATTAATATCGCCGAAGAATATTATAAGTTCGCAACGCTGTCGTAATAATCTATACGGTTACCCAGAGACAAATTCTGAATCGAATTACCTATAAGTCTGAGCATCTATGCCAGCCTATAACTCAACAACACAACCTATATTTTCCAATGTTATCATAAGTTATCACGCTTAAAATTTGATTCTCCTAAAGAAATTCGAGAAGTTCAATTCGTAGGCACCAACCTGTGAAGGTGTCATACAACTTCAAAAATTAATTACTGATATTCTTTGAACTATTTATCTATGTAAATTCGTTAAGAAAATGAAAATAATAAGATAATAAATGACCATGTTGAAAATGTAAATCGAAACTAAAAATGAAAGCCCGTAAATCAGGCCTGTATGGCAAGTTATTAAACCTTTTTAAATTCTTATAAGTGAAAATGCTTGAGTGGATATTTTCTATTTTATATTTTATATTCATGTTAGAGTTATTCTTACTTAAATTTGCATGGCAGGTGTTTCAATTTCGGTTAATAATGTGCAATAAAAGAAACGTGAAATTTAATTAGTTTGCAGGAATTAGCAACTTTTTATACCTTGTGTTATTCCTTAAATGAGCTTGTTTTTACAAACTCGCTCTATGAAAAAAATATTGCAGGAAAAAATGCCCTTCTTGGTGCGATTTACTGAGCAATAGTCATTTAAAATAAGTAGTTTGAATTACTACTTGATGTTAACGATGAATAACATTGAAATGAGAGGCATATTTACACACCTTTAACGCAAACACTTAATGTTAAAAAAACTATTCAAATTTTTTATATCTTTATATTAAAATAACCGGTTTAACCGGTTTCTATTATCAATTCATTCTCACTTTTAATTTGAAAGCACTTAAATTTTCCTATCTCATAAATATTTTTGCTTATTTATAATGTTTTACTAAAATATTGTGGTGATAATGTAAAGAATACCGTTACAGATATAAGGATTCTCCTTTAAAAATATATGATTATAGAAGAATGGAAGCATAACAAGAATATAAAGAAAGTTGGGTCAAACCAATGGTTTGTATTGTAGCACTTTTCCCTTCAGCAAGTGAAAATTCTGCTTTTAAATACAGTCTATCTATACCTATCACACATTCTAAAAATTATTTTCATTCATATACAAAACTCTTTCTAGGATTGCATATATTTAGGATGATACAAACATGCAGTCTTTGAAATAAAGCAAAAATTAATATAAAGAGAGGTTAACATAATGCTCGATTTTAAGATTTAATTATGTGAGTTAAGAAAAATGATTATATTTTTTAATGTCATGGAATTTACCGTTAGCTTTTTGTGTTTATAGAAATTTGAAAAAGCTTGCGGTTTCGGAAATATAAGGTGTCAAAAATTCAAATTTTACAAATTTCAAGAGGCGTTAACTTGAAAGGGGGTGGAGATGGAAAAAAATTTTCTTCCAACGAAATGAACTATTTGTTAATGTCTAAAAGCCCATAAAATTTCAAGCTTCTACAGGTTGGGGTCTAGAAAATAAACGACATCAAAAATTTGGAAAAAACAGACTTTGGATAACGGTAAATTTGAGCGGCCATTTTGTTTTTCTAAAGTTAACCTTTAGTATAGCCCGGTAGGGGAAGCAAGCCACTGCCTTTCTGCGTTTGCAAAATTTGAAAAATCCTTATGGTTTCATTGCACTAAATAGTTAAAGAATGGCATTTTTAGGGTTTCGGGGGGGTATAACTTCTAAAGGGGGGGAGATTGATGAAAATTTTGTTCTACGAAAATAAGTTTCTAGTAAAAAGCTATGTACGTACAAAATTTCAGCTTTCTATCTTCAAGGGTGTAGAAGTTTTGTAAACAGACACACGGACAGACGGACGGACGGACGGACAGAGTGAAACTAATAAGCACTTTTTTTCAAATTTTTTTTGGAAAAGTGCTAAAAATGAAAAAGATGGATTCCCCTGCACATACTAAGCTTAAATGTATTTCTTTGTTAAATATTTACAAAGGTGGTGTGAAAGTATGAGAAAATGTACATACATATGTATATCATACGTAACTTACATTAGAATCGCATTAAATTACTGCAAAAAAAAAGAAATAATGTTGAGAAAAAAGAAAAAGCGTGAAATGGCACCTCATGAAAGAAGAATGAAAAATATTTTCTGCATTTCCTGCATTTGCTAGACATTTAAATTTTTCTGTAAGGAACAAAGTAGCACAATAATTTTAAAAGAATAAAAAACTTTCATTGTATTTCTATAGTGAACATTTTTCCAAAAAGATAGTTAAGTGTATACATACAAATCTTTACTGCATTTAAGAGTTACTGATCCCTAAGCGAAAAAGTTTTTTCATTATGGTATAATAGTGACGAGCATATCAGTAAACTAACTTGATTATATTGTATTTTAAATCATCTTTTAAAGTGGGTAACAATAGAATATTTTAAGTTTAATACAAAGAATATAAAACTCATACAATTTTTGCGGATTGAAGACATTATTTATTCATTTTTAAGGTAACAAATTTTGCGTGGAACTAGATTTGTTGGTTTTTAAAATTCAATTGCAATATATTATCAAATTGTTTCTTGGTTATAAGTTTAATTCCATTTTTATGTTTATTGTTTTGCAGGTTAAAACAATAACAGAGTTCCAAAAATAATATTTTTAAAAAGCAAGTACAATTTAGTGTGTTTGCTTTAGTAATGTCTTGTCTACTCAATTATAAAACCATTCAATTTGATGAATTGACCCATGTCTGCTTTGTCCAGATAAGAGAAACTAAAAAAATGTTTGCTATATTTAATTAAGGATCTGGCATCGTAAAAAAATTGTGTTTAATTTAAAGGTAAAAGAATTGTTATTAATTGTAATTGAATCTACAGACTTTCTAGTTTCCCTTCCGCAATAATATCTTGATATTTTGATAGACTGATTAAATATTCCTGATTGTATATTAGAGGACAAAACAGGTTAGCATACAGTTACGGGATTCGTTTTTCTACCAGCAAATTTTCTGTTCAGGCAATGACACTATAATGCATTTGTAAGAACGTGGTTATTAGAATTTTAATTTTTCCCGTAAATTAGAGTAAGTTATGTATGTTACAATTGTCAAAAAAAAACAATGTTTTGACCTCTGAAAATTAGTGATCGAAATAAAGTAGCTAGTTTTCAAAAATTTCAGAATCCGTTGCTGATTTTTTATTACTTCTTTAATTTATAGGCAAAGAGTTTATTTCCAATATCAATGGCAGTTTACCGTATATACAAAATTTTAAATTTTTCCATGCCGCATATTTGTAATCACCATTCATCTCAACCCTTTTGCTACGATTTTTTCTTTCACGAAATTTTTTTTTTGTACGTTAAAGTACAAAATGTGAAAATCTGGGAAACATTTAAAAAATGGTCTAATCCAAGTTTAAGATGAATCCTTATTTTTCAAAACTGTCCGGAGTTTACTATGCATTATTACACTTCGAAAATGTAGAACTGGAAAAGAAGTAAAAAACAATTATTCATTGGATATTTTGAGAAATTCATCTGCTTCGCAAAAAATATCCTTTTCAAATTGCCAGCTTCAAATTTAACTTAAAGAACCTGGGTTGCGAAAAAATAATTATTTAAAATTGCTTGTATAAACGTAAATTTATTCATGAAAATATGACTGTTATGCACTTACAAATTTTGAACTAATTTAAAAGTTCTGCACATACTCTAAATTTTGTTAATTAAAATCTTAAAAAAATGTTTTTGTAAAACCATATTTAAAACAGTAATTACACTATTAATTAAGAGCAAACTACAATCCTTTTACGAAAATGACGAAGAGGTGGTAGACAGCAGTTTTTATGATCTTTACATATAAACATTATTTTTTTTAAAACTAAATGCAGAGCATAGAAAAAGAAAATAACAATTTTATAAGGAAAAATTACTTTGGCTCCATAATTGCAATCCTCTGGATTACTGCGATGTGCAAATTATGTACTTATCCACTAATCATAGTAATATAAAAAACAGGACTTTAGTTAACTTTTAACATTTAGTGTTCGGATTTATTAAGAATCACATTATAACAGCATCGTTACAGAAAAGTTATGTGTTTTCGGATGAAAAAAGAAAAAAAAAATTATGCTTTTTTTTCAACTTTTACAAGCATTTTAGGATTAAATAGGTTCTTACAAGGATTATTTTATATCTTAGTGAATGAATTTTATGTACGATAGAATTAATATTTTGTACCCAACAAATGTTTATTCGTGTACTTTTAAATTGTAAAACTTTCTAGAACATTTTCGGAAGTCTGATGTTGCAGTTTTCTATGTGTTCTCGGTATTTTAATAGTCAAAATTTTACAAATAGGAATTTATTAATTTTAAAGTTGTTTATTAGACTATTGTCATTTTATTATTTTGCTGCAGTATGGTTCTTAAGCTTAACTATTTTACACTAAAAATGTGTCATTTAAATTTAAAAGAATTCAATTTGAAGCTCTACGTTACCGTTTTTTACAAAGTAAGCTTTGATAACGTTTTGAACAAAATATTTCAATGTTTGTACAATCATTCATAAAATTTTAATGAAAAAAAGTAATATTCGTATAAAACTAATAGAGGAGTACGCTTATATGAAAAATGTGGTCGCTGAAACTTATAACTCCTGAAAAAGCACATTAATCATCTTAATTCAACAAATATATTAACTTGTAGTTATATTATGTATTACATCTTAACAATATTTATGAAAAAATTTCAAACATCGGACGACTTATACATGAAATGAAAGTGGGAGTTTTAAGTGATAAATGTTAATATTAATACTCGTATTATAGAAATTTTTAAATTAGGCAAAGATTTATATCGTAATTTCATGATCTTATATGATCTTGTAATCTAAACTGCAGCGTCTATTTATGTCTGGATCAAATATGGCGATAATTTCATTGTTATCAATTGTTTGACGATTAAACTTTCCTATGTTCGACTGAGGATCAATTTTCAAGCTCAACTTAAATTGTTAAGTTCTATTGCATATTATTTTTACTAAAAGGAAATTTATAAATTTTCACTAAAAACATCTAACATATTTATCTACCTTATTTTTAACATTTATTTGAAAAACCACATTGTAATTATCTGCAATAAGGGGATTGTTATAAGTATGGCTCCACTTTGCAGTGTTTCACTTGTTTTTAATATTCAAAGAAATTCTATGGAATCGTTAACAAAAAAAGTAAGTCTTCCATTTTTTCATTCCCAAATTTCCTGTCTTTAATTTTGAAAAAGAAACAGTTAAGTATTTTAAATTGATTCAACCTAAAATTGGTCAGTCATTCATAAAAGAAACTTTTGAAATAATAGAACCACCTTTCCTTTTTTGTATTAAAATTGAATTCGTAAACTGACAAAAGTTGAAAAAAAAAATAAAATCTTTCTTAAAGAAAAAAAAATTGTTTACCAAATGAATTAAATTCACCTTAAAGTCTTTGTGCATTGACAACTTCATTGCTATTCATTGAAGAAGATTAAATAAAAAATACATGTATGTATGTGTGTTTGAGCTACGCAAGAGGGAAGATATAAACTAAACAAACTATAGGTACTACAAACTTTCTTATTTTATTGAATGAATTTAAAATTTTGTTACCGCCGTTTCAACTGTTTTTAAGGAGGAGATGAAGATTACCAAAGGATTTTTTATCGAATAAGAAAAAAACTGAAAAGGATGAAGTATTTCGGATAAAGTTAAATCAATTTCTAACGCATGACTGATTGCGTTTTCCAGGAAATTTAGTATGTTTTTGTTTGTTGAAATTGGTATTTTTTTTTAAATAACTATAGACGGATTGTTAATCCTTGTTATTTGTAGCATACTGTAAGACCAGGTAAGGCAGAAAAACTTATTTGTTGATTTTCTTAGTGTCATCAATTATGTTTTTTTAACATTTTTATTTGATAACTAAAGGTAAAATCATGGCATTTTAATTTTTAATGAAAGTCTAAGAAAATTTTCTAATTCTCCGGGAACAAAGTTTTTGGGTGATTGCAGTATAAAAAAATCTGATGTGATTAGCACATAACCGACCGCAGTGTGTATTGTCTATGTTAAGTGAAAGTGTTACAAAAATGCCTGTTAAATGCTTTTTTCCATTTTAAGGGCGTTAGTAAGCTTTTAGTTAACACACCTAGAAAAAGTAGAGTTTCCTAGAAGTAGTAGAGTTTCGCTTAGTGTTACCCGAATTCCCTGAAATGCTCGCCAGTTAGTTTCGGTAACAACCAGAACTCAAAGCCCGAGCTCTGACCGACAGATAGACCGACAGGTTGCTAAAAATAGTTTATTTACACTTCCCTACCAAGGAGAAGTGCGTTCCCACCGAAAGCCCGATATGCAAAATTTGTTGCCATCACATAACCTACGCCTACCTATTGTAAATACAATGCGTTCGGTAAACATAATGAAACGGTTAGAACAAATTTAAAATAATAATTAAAAGGCATAGTCTCTGCGGTAACAAACAGAAAACAATTAACATAAAATCAATACGTCTAAATCGACTTTTTAGTTGATTTTTAAGTAATTCAAGAAAATTGTAAAAAAATTTACAGTGAAAGGGTAAAAATTATTTAATTCAGAATTTTATTTTTTATTCGCTTTTTTTTTATATTTAAATAGCAAATTCCGTTTTATTGCAAAAATTTAGATTTAAATACGAAGACTTCAATTCTTGTAATAGACTAATTGTTGACAGATTTACCATACTGCTCAATATCTCATGACCGATTCTGAAATTTGCAACCATATTTGAATTCCTGGCATAGTTGTTAAGTTAAAGCAGGAATTTAAGAAAAACCCTACCAGTCTAGAAACCTGACTAGCAACCGTATACTTATATCTACAAATTATTTAAAACTCCAATATACTCGTAATATTGAATTTTATCTATGGAAACATGTGATATAAAAGTAAAGCAGCCAAAATATAAGAGCATAAATAGATAAATCCCAAAGATTTTAGTTTGCGGCATTCGTGTATATTCAATTTTTGAATGGAACTTAGATAAAATTAAACAGAACTTATATTTATAAATTTGACGTTCCATTTAAGATGAATGGCGAACGTTGTATTCAGGATAAGTGGCGGATATTGTTTTTTATTATTTTTGATTTTATTTAGCTAAAAAAGGAATAAAAATTTGAATTTGCTTGGAAGAATACGAAACAATCTACCTCTCAAAATTTATGAGCGCGAGGAATTGTGATTTTTGAAATCGTGACTGTAATTGATTGTACGAAGCAATGATCGCGAGTATGATTGAAAGAAAATGAGTTAAGCAAACAGAAAATGATCAAGATTGCGGAGGAAAAATAAAAAAACTAGTAGTATACATAGTAATACTATTGGTATACATGCTTTCAATTACTCTATCTCAAATATAATAACCCAGTAACTTTTTTTGAAACATTTTATTTACGAAGAATTGCACAGAAATTAGCTCACACCCCGTAAAACTATAATTTATTTTGAGTTCATTTCAATAAACAACTGTTTTATTTTTATAGAGCGTAAATAATGATGATGTTTGAGTCTAGTATTAAAATATTATAAAAAATTATCTTTTCAATTGGGCAGCTTAATATTATCCACGATAATCAGTTCGATTTCATTTATCATTATAGAAAATATTGATTTTCATTACAAATTTATATTATTTCCAAAAAAATAGAAAAGATGGAATACGTAGTGAGTAAAGATATGTTTCTAGTAAATCTACTTCTAATGTTTCTAGCGATTCAAGGAATACAACACACTAGACGCATAACAAACCCAACTGCATTAGCCTTTACAACGATTTATAAAGGTGACAAAAGTAGTGATCAATCTTAATATTTCAATCTATAAATTTAATTGTTAATTTTTACTTCTATAAAACAGAATTTAATGGAAGAATAGTACAAAAGAGTATTCAATTGTTCAACGAAGAAATTACTTCGGAGTAATTCGGAGTCTTATAGCCCTTTAAATTAAATACAATTAATAAAAAATTAAAGCAATCGCTAATTTTTTTTTGAGTAAACAACTTTTTAATTTAATTTCTAAAACTTAAATTATTTAGTGTTTAGGTAATTTATAATTTCCGATTATTTGGTACAGCAATAAAACGATAAACTTCAAATGGGGTATGTAGATAAAAAATAATTAGAGGGTAACTTATAAAATGAAATATTTTTAAAGTAGGAAACTTTTTGGAACAAAATTTTTCCTCCACTTTATTAGAATTATTTTCAAGTTTTTCCCATTCATTTTTTTTTGTACAAATTTAAAGTCTTCTCTTTCACAATTATTGTTATTGTTACGTTTAATATTTAATTTTTTTTTAATATGAAAATTTTAAATAACTAGAAAAATAATTTCTAAACCAAAGGAGAAACAAAAAAAATTTTATTAGAGTAAACAATTTTGTAACAAAAATTAATAAAAAATGTTCTTTAACAAATTTTTATGTTTTTCTCTTTACCATTTTTATATTTTTAATACATTTATTTTACATTTATTCATTATTTAAATTATAAAAAAACGGAGAAAAAATTGAATTCATTGAAAATACAAAAAAACAAATATAAAACACAAGAAAATAAAAATAACATCATTAAAACCCATAATTTCGTATCTCGAGGCATAATAATTGTTTCAAAAATTCGGGTCCAATAACTTTTATTTAAATTTGAAATATTTTTTTTTACTTTGCTCCATCTTTTATCCCATCCTATTCATTGATCCTTATATTATACTCAAAATTTAAATATAAAATGATATGGAATGAGTTTGTGTGTATAATCCTAAGGTAACATATCTTTTCTCTTTACATAATGTTTATTGAACCTACTTATACATTAACATTATTATACCATATTGTTTTTATTTAGAACAGTTGCGTTGTACATATATTAATTGTATATATTAAGGAATATTTTGTGTATATTATGAAGGCTGCATCAGTACATATAGATTAGTTCATATTACATTCAATATATAACCGCTTAGATTGTGTGATCAATGGTAATAACAGAGACACGAGAAACATGTCCGAAACTATGTTTTATATTTTTTGTATATGCTATATGCAAGTTATATTATACTATATGCAATTATATACTACATTATGCAAGTTATTTTTGCACATACACGAACACTGCTTAGCCTTAGACAATAATAATATGTTATGCATATTATGTTAACATGAAAGTTATACATATAACAATATATATGACACATATGGTCAGACTATAATAAGCTCAAATACATACAGTTTAAGACAAACAATTGTGGGTCATATACATAATACGTAAATACCTATCTTTTGTATACCGTCTTTTATTTTTACATACCATAAAAATCTTATTGTGCAAGGGTACGTATAGGAAGTACGTGGAATAATTTCAACAGTTTGCATTACATAAAATGTACTCATACACCATAACATTGAAAAAAGAAAGTGTCGAACATACATTGCACATACATACATTTGAATTAAAAAATAAAAGAAGATTTGGAATTTCCTCTAAAACACACAAAGGATAATTTTTTATATTACTATTTGCCTTAATGATGAAAACTTTGCAACACTGTGTACAAGTACCGTGCATGTAACTAAAAAAAAGATTGATTTATTTTTAGGTATTTCTGATAATCAAATGGATTACAGGTACCTTAAAATATAAAATTGAAAATTATGATTAAGGCAATTGTAATTTGTTTTTTCGTTGAATAAAAAAAAAAACAAAAAATTTTAATTCATAAAAATTCATAATTGTGCAAAAATTCAATTTCAAAACTCAACATTCAACAATTATTTGTAAAATGTCATAAATATTTGATTCTGCGTACATGACACAGAGAAAGAAATTTTATTAAAATAATTTTAATTGTAAATTCGAATAGAATTCGAAAAGGAGCCAAAATGTACAATTTCTAATATTCAAAAAAAATTTTATGTACTTGAACTAAAAAAAATAACTTTGATTGGTAACCCTCAATTCATTTTAGTTCTTCGAAAAATTCATTCTATTTATATCGAAAATTTATTTAAGAAAGAACGTGTTATACGTTCGGATTTCGGAATTCGATTTTAACGAATTTATTATATTTTTTTCGTATGAATTTCAAATTTATAATGTTATAATAGAATATAATTTCGAAATTTTTATTTAGATTTAAGGATAAAGTTGAAAATGAATTTGTTATTTATAATAAAATATGTAAGTTGTATTGTAATAAACAAAAATCTCAAGAGCGAGAGAGAGAGAGAGAGACGACATACGAATTTTGTTCTTTCAAAATATAATTTCGAAAATGAAAGAGTAAACGGAATTTTGAAAATTTTCTATTGCTGTACATTAGATATTTAACCGAATTTTGTTATTTTAAATTATTTTTATGACAAATGCCGTTTTTTTCGCATTAATTTTATATTTTTAACGTTGTATTTAGATTTTCGAATTAATAAGATTTTAATATTTTTCTGCTGTTGTAAAATGAGAGAGAGAGTAGCTATATATTAAAATGAAAAAGCAAAATAAAAATAACATTGGATTGTAAATAAAAATAAGAAGTAAAAATTAAAAAAAAAAGAGAGCAACTAATTGTTTAACAATAGACTGTTTTTTTTTTTGTTTTTATTAAAATTTTCTGTATAGAAAAAAAATACACAGCCAGATATAAAGTTGACTTTTTCGCCCGTTTTTTTGATAACAATGAATCAGTTGGAAATTAACTAGAGTAGCAAACCGTAGTAAATATCGGGGAAAATAATAATTCCAGGGATCTTTTTTCAGTGTATAATGTGTAAAATCTTTTGAATAAATTGTAAGAATACGAAATAAATTTGAATTTAAGAATTTGTAAGGTAAAGTACCATTTAAGAAATCGTACTTTACGGTTATATTAAATCTAGAAAAAGTGAATCAAATAAAACCTGTTATATAAGTCCATTCATAAAATGATTTTGGGAATTAATTTAATCATTTAAAATTTGAAAATAATTTTTTATTTTAGTAGAATAGTAGAAATATAAAATTTAATAAAAAAAAGAAATTTAGAATTTTTGATTTAAAATAGAAATTCAAAATAAAATTGGTTATTATGGAAGTGTTATAGAAGTTACTGCAAAAGAATAAAGTTAAGAAACAATTAAAGAAAAAAAATTGTTGTGCTAAATAAAACTAAGACATTAATTGTGAATTTTTTACTTTTATAATTTCATTTATTTAAATTTTATTAACCATTGAATTTTCGTATTTATGTACGAATAATATTAGCAAAAATTGTTTTGTCTAAAATTCTGTAATATTATTAAGAAAGTGTTTGAGAACCATAACAACGGAATAAGGTTAAAAATAATAAATATAACAAATATAATTCTTACTAACTACATAAAAAGCTATTCTGAATTGTAGATTTTAAAAATAGAGATAGAAAATATTGTGAATATTCTCAGTCTAACAATCAATAAAAACGTCAAGCGATTTTTAATTGTTATCACATGTGGTTGATGGAAGATTAAAAAAGAAAGTGTGGAAATCTTAAGATTAAAAAGAATATTTAGTTTTTATATCCTACAGTTGTTTTGTTTTATTATTAGAATTTTTACCCTGAAATTTTTTAATGGTAAAATATGACCTTTTCAATATAAGTAATCATTTGAATACGAGTATACTATACTTTTGGCTTACTATATGAAAAAACATTTTAAAAATAAAATATAAAGTTAAAAATAATAAAAAATTATAGTTAAAAAAATTACGGGCATATTAAAGGTGAAAAGTTTTTAAGGAAAAGAAAATACAAGGAGCAGGAAAAAACACAAGAAGAGGATAAAAATAAAAAAGTAATTATAATTTTTTTATTTTAATAATTTTATTTCCTTTTTCCTGTGTGCTAAGTGTAAGTATTTCATAGCACGTTAAATAAAGAACAAGAAAAAAAAAATTTTTTTTTTTGATTTTAAAAATATCAGAAATTCATAAAATATTTTATTTTGAGGAGAAATTCAAATGCAAACAAAATTTTTATCCTTAAAACCTTATACAATGAATAATAAAGAATGAAAAATATTTTAACACGTGGAAAAACGGATATTACAATTACTTTATTTTGTTTCTTGAGTAAATAATTTATATATATATTGTATGTATGTATATATGGATGTAAACATAATTATTGCTATTTATGTAAATATCTGTTTATGTATTAAATGAATGTGTAGTAAAATTAAAATTATGGTGAACAAATAAAAACTTAAACGAATTTTATTTTTATTTTGATCGTAAAATGTATTGATCGTAAAATATATTCACATGTATTTAGGTAGATTGGTTTTATTTTCATCCCCTTTATTTTCATAATTTCAATATTTAAATATTTATTATACATAAGTTTTTCTAATTTAGTTTTCCATTATTCAATGAATATAATGTAAAGCTTAAAATGATTCCAAAATCTAATGTAATGATTCTATATAAAATTAAAAAAAAAATGTTAAGCTCCCATGCAAAATTTAATTTTGAGTCTGATTGAATTACAAAAAATTATAATATTGGAACAAATTTCAGCTTCAATTTATTTTCAAACGCCTAAAAAATTCAAAAAAGCTCTCAAAGTTTCGAAATTATAGAAAATAATTTCCAATAATATTGGAATTATAATAAATTACTTCATTTAAGATTCAAAAGAATCAATTTTGAAACTTTTTTTTTAATTGAACTTCAACTATAATAATTTAAGAAGATTTAAATAAAATTTAATAAATTTCATTGGGTTTTTTAAACTTCCTTTAATCAATTCAAACTGAATTTTAACTCAATATTTGTCAACTTTAAATGAAATTCTAAAATTTTTAATTAAAAAATTCATTAAAGATCTAGAGAAAAGCTTATCAAATTGTTTTTTTTTATAAACAAATTCTTTTTACCTCACATCAAAACTTCACTTTATAATATTTTGTAAAATTTTTGTTAAAGTTCATAGAAATTAATATTTATAAAAATTGCTTAGGAGTATTAACAATCATAACAAGATTGTTGTTTCAATTCTAATCAGTAATCATTATGCAATTCATTTGATGTCTCCTTTAAAAAATTATTTAAATTATTAAATTATAATTTTCATTTGAACGGACATTTTATCTTTTATTCTAACAGAAAATTTAATTTATCAAAGAGAAAGTGAAAAAATTTATTGCAATTTTATTATGAATTTTACGTATAAGTGATTATTTTTCTAAATTAGTTATGAATAACGTGTGCTTTGCATATAAACTTTGCATTTGTTTGGAAAATAAATAATATCACCTTTATCACTGAAACTGTATTTTATCAGTATAGCAAAATGAATACGTGACTGCGTAACATAATAATAGAATATGCCTGTTTTTAAAAGAAATAAAAAAATTTATAAATTATTTGATTTAAAATAATTGCTATTTCTTGTTTGACATCTAAATGGTCTGAACTTAAAACAAAAATGTTGTCAAGTTAATTTTTTCTTTGTCGAAATGGCAACAATATTTAAGTTATATATATTTAATATGGCAACAACGCAGTGGCTTTTCCCGTTGGGAAACATTATTTTTTTAAGTTCGATGTTCGTTCACTTTCAGACTACAAAAATTTCCGTTAACAATTTTTTTTTTTTCTTTTTAAAATATAAGCGAATATATTGACATACATATGTAAATGTGTATTTCAATAAATTGCCGAGACGGAATTCTAAAGGGGCGAAGATTGACACGGTTTAGACAAGTTTTGTGTGATAGACTTATTTTGCTGCTAATTCTAAAAATTTTCTAGTTTTTCTAGACCTTCACGGTTTTTATACTTTTATCCGTAATAAATAGGTAGTACACATTTTTTTTAATAGGTTTTTTTCCATTTTCTTAAATAAAATTACAATATTTTAAATCCAAAACATAAAATTACGAGTAATTGCGTATTGTCATATGAATATGTCATTGCTTCAAAACGTTCAGAGGTGCTTAAATTTCTACAAGTTTTTTCTCCGACTTTTAACAGGTTTTACTGTATTTTTATTTGTTATTAGATCACAGGACGATCACATCTCATGGACTATTTGTATTTATACTTGTGATGAAGTATTTCGTTATTACAAATACTGTTTATGATATTAAATCGAAAATAACCAATATAGAGTTTGCAAGAGAACAATTTAGTTAATAAATAACAACTTTAGCTTATGAAAAAATGTTATTAAATAATTGTCGGAAAATATTCATACTTTATAAACATACTTTTATTCTTTTGCAAATTTATTTAAACATTAAGTGATATTTCGACACCTCAAGGTATTAGTGAAGTGTCATTTAATATTCAAAAATTTTTATGGAAGAGTTTTTTGTTATAATTGCGTATTTCTGTAAAACAAAGATGTGTTTGACTTAGAATTATAAAATGCGCTTCATATAGAAACAGTTCTTCACACACCATCCCATTATCACCATATTACGCAAGTTGTTAATATAGTACATACATATATGAATATATATCAATTTTACAGAATTTGTAAACTAACCTGAATAAAAACATTTACCACAAATATTTTCAACATTTTTAATAAAAAATGAAACTAAAATAATAATTTGAATAACAATAACTTCAACTTTGAACATGCTACCCCTCTGTAGTTTATTTGGAATATAATAAGTTTAAGTTTAATAAACTAAACCAACAAAAAAATCTGATGTGGTCAGCACATAACTGACCGCAATGGGTATTGCCTAGTTAAATAAAAGTGTTACAGAATATTATAAAAACGCCTGTTAAATACTTCTTTCTAATTTGTAGGGCATTAATAAGCTTATAGTTAATATACCTAGAAAAATGTAATTTTGGCTCGTTTGTAGAGTTTCGCTTTGTGCTACCCGAATTTCCTGCTCGTCAGTTAATTAAGATAAAAAAAAACTTAAATATCAAATTTCAAGAAATTTCATCAATTCGTTCCGTAGATATGGTAAAAAATATAAAACCGGCCCGCAGATCAGTTTCCGAGCCCTGATCTTTCCAAAAAATTTATATGTTCATTGTTCTAAAACGAAGAATTTCAATATTAAATTTCAATGAAATCGGTTGATTATTTCTCCTTATATACGCAAAAATGTATATTTGGCCCGTAGTAAACGTCCAGTTGCTGACACCTGATTTCTTCCAAAAGTTAGGAGGTTTCGCGGATGCTCGACTGAAGCTTATATGTGAAATTTCAAGTAAATCTGTTGAATATTTTCTTCATAATGATCAAAAATGTAAAACAGGCCCGTTAAAAAGTTCAGTTCCCGCGCCCTGATATATCCCTAAAGTTGATCAATCCACGCCGTAGTCGAAATAAACTTACATATAAAATTCCATCAAAATCGGTTCAGCCGAACTTGAGATACACGCGTGCACACACAGACTAATAGACCGACAGACCGACAGGTTCCTAAAAATAGTTTGTTTATACTTTCTTACGCGTTCTTATCGAAAACTCGATATGCAAAGTTTGTTGCCTTTTGTATACACAATGCTTTTGGTAATAATTATTACATGAATACTTTTGAATTTAAATTCAAAATAAAAAAATATCGATGTTAACAAGTCGGGTACAAAAACGTTCCCAAAAAAACCGTTACATTGAAAGTATGCGTAACAGCGGTTGCATACGTGCAAAATTTTTAAATTTTTCATGTGACAATTTCATTTTTAGCACTTTTCCAAAAAAAAATTTGAAAAAAGGTGCTTATTAGTTTCTCACTGTTCGTCCGTCTGTCCGTGGACAGTAATAAATATAGTTCATTTCATTTGAAATAAAAAATTTTTCATCTCCAACCTTTCTTGAGTTACCGCCTCTCGAAATTTTTAATTTTTGACAACTTCTATTTCGAAACTGTAAGTTTTTCCAAATTTCTATAAATGCAGAAAGTTAATGGTAAATGTCATGTCATTAAAAATACAATTATTTTTCTTACCTCACGCAATTAATTCTTAATTCGAGCATGATGTTAACGCCTCTTTTAATTTTTTTGTCTCATCCGATATGTATGCAATCTTTAAAAAATTTTCTTTTATGTGAACAAGTGAAAATACTGTTTTTTTAAAAACAGTATTTTCACTTGTTAAAGGGAAATGTACTACATCACAAACCATTGGTTATAACCCCTCCTTTATTTTATTTTAATTCTGCCATATTTTTCTGTTGAAACTGCTACAAACAGTATAAATGACGTTTTGCATGTAAAATTTCATATTTTGTTTTTGTTTTTCAAGTTCAATATCACACGAAATGAAATTACATTTATTACATGTGTAAAAAGACTTGTGCATGATGTTTTACAATATATCAGGAATATTGTTGCTCTTTAGCAAATTTTATACAAAATTTTGACATATGTGCTGCATAATTTTTTCATTTTAAATTTTCTTTAAATTTTATTTACATCTTTGCTTCAAAATATTTCCACATTATAGAATCTTTGTTAATCCTTTTTTATTGATCTAGGAGTTATTAATCAAAATATTACACAATTGGTTATTAATTTAACATAAAGAGAGATTTTTATTGCAACTAAGTTTTCTTTTTGTTTTTGCTGACTTAGTTTGAAAATTTGATTAAATATTGAAAAATAGTAATTCTGATTACATTTGGTTTTAATTGGAGATTAGAAGTAAACGTTACCACTAAATCGAACCTGCCTTTCAATTTTATGCCCCTATATATTGTTTGCTTTGAGAGTTTTTGAATCCTCTTATTTACAAAGACTTATTATCGATAGCTACCTTTTAAAATTATACTAAACCTATAATAAATTGTAGACATTTTAACGGAATTTTGGAGAAATCAATGTAAAGCTGGACCCTTTGCAATAAAATTTTATCGTAATCCATAATAACACGAATTTACATTTAAAAAATTGAAGGTTCAAAATAAAAACCTGTTAGAAAATGCTAAATGTTTCTCAATATTTGTTAAAATTTTATAATTAATCGCTTTAATAATTACTCATCCTTTGAAAAAATAACCAATTTTTATGTTTAAATTTAAAATTTTCATGAACTTTTTTTGGTTATTCATTTTTTAAAGTTTATAACTTTTAACCATAACAAAAACTATTTTTAAGATTGTTTGTTTGAATATTGTTTGTGCATAAGAAGAATCTTAATGTTTGATTGCCTTCATATGCATACATAATGAATACTAGTTTTCATTATTTTTGTTTACAAAATCTAAACACTTATATGTATGTACGTATCCGTATAATATCTTCAATATTGTATCAAATATTTATTCTTTGAAATACAGAGACTCTTGGTGTATGTATTTCATATGTCACACTTAGTATATGTATACATACATACATATTTGCATACATATAAGTTCCGTGTTGTCCCAATTTATAATATTTTTGTAATTTACTCGAATTCAGCCTCCTTTTTTCATATTATTCTGCCTTCCTTGTAGAGCTCCTTGAACGTTGCTATAAATTGTTTTTGTTTAAGTTTAAAATTTTTCGGATTTTTAACGTAAACCAAAAATTAGAATTATTCGTTTTTTTCATTATTTTAAAAAAGACGTGTTTCGAAATTGTCAGGGACGTTGTTGGCAATAATAAAGAGCTTTTTAAAATTTTATAGAGGAAAAAACAAAAACTATAAAAATAAAATAAAAACAAAATCATTTAAAATTCTTTCCTAATTTTTGATTTAAATTTTGTTTTTTTTTTTTTGAAAACTGTGATTAATTTTTCATTTTTTTTCAAAGCTATTTGCAAATTTTGACATTAAATTTAAATAGTAGGCAAACAAGTTAAGCTGAAAGAATTTTTAATGTAAATCTCAATGCTTTAAAAATATTATGTTTTTAAATAAACCATTGAATGCCTACTTCGATTAAGTCCACAAAATAAAAAATTGATAATTTGTAACATCAAAAAGTATTCGAAATTTTTGAGATAGACAAGGCGAAAGTAATTGTAAAATGCAACTTTAGTTTTGATGAAAAGGTTTTAAAAAAAAATTAATCGTGATTACTCAAATTTTATTTTTTGAGTTTTGAATAGGTTCGCAAAATAATTAACACTAAAGTATTATGTTTTTATAAAACTGATTTTAAAGTTTCTTTATACGAAAGAGCAGTCTCGGAATGCATGCAACGTTAAGAAAAACTAAGTTTACGAATACTGTTGTACTCAGTTATATACACAGGTGCGTCTTAAAAACGGCAGCTTCAATTTTGTTCATTTGTTAAAGTTAGTAAACTGGGCGGGTGTATCACGACTAGTTTACTCAGTCTTAAAAATTTAAATTTATGCTGTATTTTTTGCAAATATCTTTCTTTTTTTTTGCTTTATTTAAACTTATTTTTCACTTATTGCATACACAGGTGATTTTTATTTTTAGTTTATTAAAAATTCTTTTATGTTAATTTTGTTTTTCCACAATATTGTTTTTGACATGTACAAAGAAAGGTTAAACTAGTCAAGAAAAGGTCATATATTCTATTAGTGAAAAATTTTGAACAAGAGAAAATTTCGTGCAACTGCGAATTTTAAGAATTTAAAATAATTTTTGTTTTTTGATTTTTGTACATTTCAAAGAGTATGATTCCCAGGAATAGAATTGAAGATGTGCGGTAAAAGCTTCATAATATTAAAAACAGCAGTATCAAAGTACCGTCAACCTGAGTTCTTATATGATTGCTTCATATTTGATTATGTGAGGAAAATGAATAATATTCTTGAAAGTCAATGAAAAACCTTTTGTTCGTTGAATTTTAGTTCATATTAGGGTTGCACGGGATTTTTTAAAAATATTTATTTTTTCCTTTTTAATTCAAAATTTTGTTGCACTGACTGAAATAGGAAGGTAGAAAAAGTTCAAAATATTAAAATTTCCTTAAGATAAAGTTCAATTAAGCTAAAATTTACTCGTCTCATTACTTTTTGAATCTATTCAAACAATTCATTTCATAACTTTCACTTTACGTAATTTTCGAAGAATTTCAATATAATGAATGTCTACTAAAATTTAGTTGAGGAGTATGTAGGGTCCAATCATGTCTGAGATCTCCATCATAAAAATTCAAACTAAACGTTTTCTGGAAAATTCAAATTTTTTATGTAATTTTTCTTTTTCTAGCAGAACAAAAATAAATTTTATAGCCCTTTCCTTAAACAGACAAATGTCTAACCACACTGACATTCATAGTTTTGAATGTTGATTTTTCTATTTTCTTTGATAAATTTTGTTCACATTAGGCATTCGTAAATGCAAGTTTTCAGATAGAAATATTGGAACGTTTTTATAGAAGTTCCGCACCTGAATAAGTCTGTTTTAACTCCTTTATTAAATATTTTCAAAATAATTTTTCACTTTTCTTTTTGAAAAGTTTTTCCAATCATAAATTTTTTTTTTGTGTAAAATTACACGGTTTAATAATTTTAATTTATTTTTAAATATTATAAAGTCAATTACTTTTTTTTGCCAAAAATAAATAATTTTTTAGATACTTAAATTATTTATACCTATAAAAAGGTTTTATTTATATACTTGCATCTGTATATTATGAATGTATGTATGAATGTGGTTTAGTTATATGCGAAAAAGAAAGAGAAAGTTTAATGAACGCAAATATTAAGTCGTTAGCTTTTAAGATAATTAAAAATTATGATGCCATAAAGGAAAATTATGTATGTTTGTAAACTAATTAATTTTTTTTTCATATAAAATTAATAAAATATCTTTACACATATACATACAAAAATAAGTAAAGAAAGAGTTGCCTTTTATTAATGATTAATTATCGATAAATTTTAGAATTATACGCGGGAGACTATTTTAATTGTTACTACGGTCGATGTGCCATTACAACCACTGACTCTTAAAATGAAGAGGTTATTGTACATTTAATAGAAAATTTACTGGCACTTTATTTTTAACCTCAATTATAAAGCAATTAATTTTTAAATTATTTTACAATTTCAAAATGTTAAAAGAATTTATTATTCATGTATGAAATTAATTAGGAAGATTTTAACTTTCACAAAGTTCGGTTTATTTTATGTGAAATTTTTGATTTTGATCCACATTTTTATTTATTCATGTACAAAAATCATTCACAAACATATATACATTTTAAATACAGTAGCCACGCGTTTATATGAACTAATTAAAGCAAAGCCAATTCATATAAACGAAGTTTTCATATAAGTGGGGGTAAATAAAAGACATTATTTTTACGCTAATTGAATGTGTTATGTTTAATCTCAAATAAAAAAAAAACACAATTCATAATTTCATAATTAAAAACAAAAACATTCAAAAAACAAAGTTAAACTGATTTTAACCAATACGTATGTAGTCTGAAATTTTTTTTAAAAACCAACGATACAAAGCCCTTTCCATAACCGGTAACTCCGATTTCCTAAGAGTTTTTCGTGTACCAGGCCCCAAAAAAGTGCAGCTAATTGCTTTTAATGTTACATATAGTCGATTTTGCCTCATTATATTCATTTGCTAAATTAGTTACAGTTGCACTTTTTTTTAATTTTTCTATTATACACTGTTTGTCATTAAGCCTTAAAACTTTGCGTATTTTACGAACCATAGCGAAAATAATACTGACCTACAACAATATTGCTTAAAACAAAACCAAAAATTGAAATGTTTATGTATTTTTAAGATCATGTATGTACTCGTACACAAAAAAACCGTTCAAGAATCAACATGCAGTTTCCCTGATAGCAAAAATTCGGCGATTTTACCAAAGCAAAAAACAAAATACACATGGCTCTGAAAGATTTGCATGCTATCTGGGTATCAATTTCATATTCTTCATATTTTTGGTACCGTAAATTTTTATTTGTATTTATGTGATTACGATTTTAAATAGAGAAAAAAAAAATTTTCATATAAAAGAGTGTGAATTTTTTAAGTGTTCACATAATAGAGTTGTTAATGTTAAAAAATCGCTGTTCATATAATCCCGATGTTCACATAAAGCGATGTTCATATAAACGCGTGACTACTGTAATATCAGTAATGTCTATAATCTGCCCTACTGATCTATTAAAATTGAAAAATGTTCAGATTAGATTAGTTTGGTTAAGGTTTAGATAAAAGAATTTAAAATTGAAATTTGAATAGTTTGTGTGTTGAAATATGTTTACTGTTATTTACATAAGTACTACCAGTAAAAAAACTATATGAATTTCTACTAATAAAATTCCAAGTTTTGATATGTTTTGGTTTTACCTAAAAAAATTTTTAAGACTCAGATTTTATAATTAAATTAGTATTGAGTTCATTGATTTTTTGGAAAAAAAAAAATTTGAAGGAATTTAATTTTCTAGAAGAAAATTTTTGTATATTTTGGACTTTCTTAAGGTTATAGTTACCGAAAATCCATAAAATATAATTTTTAGCTAAAACCTAAAAAATACTGATTCAATTGGCGGAAGAAAGTAATGTCTTCTGCTACTGTAAAATATCAATATGCCAAATTAAAGGCTAGAGAAAACTTAATCGGTTTAAAAAAAATATTGTAATGTTGAAATTTATTAATTTTCAAAGATTTGTAAGAAGATTTCTTTCTTTTCTTTATTATACTCGTATAGGCAAAATTAAACAAGTTGTTAATATACCTACATTTGTTGTAAAAAGTTCGTGAATAACTTGTAAATTTGAAACCAAATTAAAAAATTTCCTATGTCAAGATTTACTCAATAAAAATTAGTGTATGGTGATATTCGAATTTACTTCCGAAAAAGATTGGTTACATTGCAATGTTTGGTAGAATTTTGTCATAATTCTTTAGTGACAAAACATAGAAAGCTAGGATGTTAATAAAGTCTATATTAAGGTATTCGTTAACAACACTTTTACAAATAGAAAGCTGGAACTTTGTATACAAATAGGACTTTATTAGAAACTTATTTTTATAAAGGAAAATTTTTATCTATCTTCTGCCTCCAAAATGTTTAACACCTCAAAGACCTAAAAATTTATTTTTTTTCATTTCACAGACGCAGACAGCAACTGCAAAACAGAGTTTCTTTTTCCGCGAAACAGAGTAAACACACGTTATCATGACAAAATCTTCGTTGAAATAAACCGTTATCTAAAATATGTTGTTTAAATTTTTGATATTGTTTCTGTTTTAGACGGTAAGTTGTACAAGTCTAAAATTTTACCAACATTTAGACCCTAATAAATAATTTATTTCGTTGGATAATTTTTTTCCACCTCTCTAGTTTTCTAAGTTAATATCCCTCGAAATTTGTGAAAATCAAATTTTCGGCGCCTTGTATTTGTTGTGAAACTGTAAGCTTTTACCAAATTCTTTAGAAGCAGTTAACAGTAAACTCTATGCCCTCAACAATGTACTTATTTATCTTACCTTATTTACTTAATCGTCGAATTAGGCCAATATGTGAACGTTTTTTTTTTTTAAATTTTTGCTCATCTCAAATGTATGCAATAACTTTAAATATTTTGATATTTTAATGAAAGTAATTAGACGATAGTTAGTAGACGGTTTTGTATAGAAATTATTACTATTTATTTAACCATTGGTTTGTACTGAATTACTGTGAATGTCAACAATTATTTTGAAATTGAAAAAGTTTAAGTATGAAAAACCAATCGAACATACGAGAGCGTTAATTAAACACATTCAACACAAGTTTAGGATTCATAGAAGAGTACTTCTAATGAATAATATTAAGATTCTACCTAAATTTTGTAGCTTAGTGATTTTAATTTTAAATTTATCAAAAATTGCAAAATTGCTCCGCACCGCACTTTATTAAAAATTAGTACTAGTACTGTGCATTCTGACTTCAAATAAACGCATTTCATCACGAATACATCCTTTTGAAAAAGGGTTATAATAGGCAATATTAAATTGTTAATGCTTTCAAATTTTAAAGACTTCGTCTCTGATTATTAAACAGCATGTTTGGGTACTACATAAAAATGACCCAACCATTTTTTTTGAAAATGACATTATCTCATCTTATTGTACCGCAATTGAGGGTGTTTCTAAAGGTCACATAAAATTTTTGCAATATGTCACTTCATATTGTTTTAAGTTGAAAAGTGTATGGTGATAATTTTTTTTGTTTGTTACACACATACTCAGAAACACACTCAGTTGAATGTGAAAGAAGATGTTGAAATGAAAATCTATGTAACCGGTTAGTTTTTTTTCCTCTTCTTATTTTCGTTTTTCTCATGTTGTTTTTTTTTTTATTTTTTGTGGTCATTACGATTTATTATAACTTTTCTCAAAGGATTTTGGTTTTTACATGTGGGACTTTTTTTCTAAAAGTACGTAAGTATGCACATAAGTATAGAAAACCCCATATATTACAGATTTTATGTTGGTAGATAGAATAAATAGAATAAGAAATAAAAAAAAACAAGCAGAACCGGAAACCAAGGTCTTTATTAATAAAGTTGTGTGCGTTATGAATAAAGACTTTTTCAATATACTTGTAATACCATAAAAAATATCGAGACATAAAAACAATATTTTAGTTTATTATTTATTTTACTCTTTAGCGTATATAAAAGTGAATGACTTAAATATTGTCAAAACCACTTATATTCCGGGTTGATATTCCCATTATTATGTTGACTATATTATTATTAAAGGTCTTTGAAACAAAAGGATATTTTTATATTTTACAAAAAAATAAAAAAAAAAAGAAATCTTCTTCGACAGCTTTAGTTAATAAAATAGTTGACTTAATAATAATAAGTTGGGACAATTTATTGTGATCGAAGGGAAAATGTACATCTGAAATTAAGGAATAAATAGGAATGAATGACATTTGTTTTTAAACCTTTAAAGGAGAAGAGTAGAGGATAATGAAAGGGCGACAGATAGCGGTACTGTACCAAATGGTAGGATTATAAACCAAATTATTTATATTGCGTAAGTTGGAAATGAAAAATTTGAAAAACTATTTGGCAGGGTTTTTGATGTGTTGTGCAATAAATGTATCTATAATTGGCATGAAACGTCACGATATGATTACAAGCAATGTGTGCAAAGATTTAAGAGACTCTGGATATTTTGATCCTATTTCGGTGTTTTATTAAAATTCTTCGTTTAGGAATCTTTATAACTTCATTCAAGTTTCTTGAGGTTTGATATGACATTGACATCTATATGGAATTTAAGGTGTATTAGACCCTTTGATGAGTTTTAAAGTTTTCAGAATTTTTAAGATAATCGGATTTTAAAGACCCTTACACAGTTTTGAATTATTAATTTTTCAAAAATTTGCATATTTACCGGGGCTACTATAGAATTTTATTTTTTTTTAAGTGAAAAAGCCTTTCTTGCACTCAATTTCCTCACTAGATTTAAACTCAAGTTTTTATTTTATAAATCTATTTTTTTCCAGTTGAAGTAAATTTTATCGGGGGTTTATTGAAAAAATATTTTGTTTTCCTGATTGACTTGATATAATTTGCATGTACAATTAATTGTAAAAATCTTATTGTTCGTTATTATTCTTTAGTTTATAGTGCAATTTTACTTGGACTTTAAATTTTAAGCAAAGATAAAATAGTTCACACTCTTTAAAACACTTCGTTGTAGTGAGAGAAAAATACGTTTTTAAGACAACTTCCGTTTAAGGTGAGGAAAAATCACTTCAAAAATTTTGTTTTTATTTTTACATAACACTAGTTATTACAAACATCATATTAAATATGATGAGCCCATCTCGGTCACAAAGGAGTCTGATATTTTTTTTATTATTTTCCTTTACTCGTTTTAAATTGTGTTTTTTTCTCTCCTCTCTTACAACATTTTAATTTTCACTTTTGTAGTGTTTGCGTTGATTATTTTTATTTTTTGTTGCTCTTGTGTTTGTGTTTTCTCACATTTTTCTCTTGTCCAAGAATAATTTTAAATAAAACTTTGTAAATCCTTTTTATTCTCTATGTATTTTTCGTTCTTGTTTTTAGTTGGAAATCCTTTTTGACCGGACGGAAAATATTTTTCAACCCAAAAGTAAAGAACCAACAGGATTTATTTAAGAATTTCGTGTTTCCGTTTTTGAAATTCGATTGAGTTGTTTATACTGTGATGTAAATAAAAAATAATGGAATTAATTTTTAATTTAATTTTCACATTCTTGTGATTTTACACTTTTTCTCTTTCTATACAATTTATTCTTCCCTTCTCTTTCATTATTTGAGTTATTAATCATTATTTATCGATACTTAAAAGAGTTATTTTTTAATAATTTTTCTCAATATATTTTTAATTAAATAAAGAAGAAGAAAAAGAAAATTAAGAAGGAGAAGAATGAGGGTGGCACTAATAAAATTTAATAAAAATTAAAAGTTTATGAAAAATATAGAAAATAAATGTTAGTGGTATTGAAAATTATTGGCAAAGTTAAAATTTTTTTTAAAATTTATTGTAGCTGCAATCCAAAATTCATATCGAATTTGAAAATCGCTTCTGGAACAATATTTAAGATAAGAGACTTAAGACTTAATTGAAAGTAGATTTTGCGTGAATAATATATTAAAAGTAGGATGTAGTTTTGTTTGATTGTGTAGATTGTGACGTAGAAAAATTATAGAAAAATTTAAAGATATTGCTTGTTTACTAGAAATTCGTAGTTTAAGTTAACGCAGTCAAAATTGAATTGGATTGATTTCTGCACCTGAACTCTCTTTATTAAGGTACTGCTATTAATCATGATGATTTACTGCGCAATAAGAGTATTAATAAATTAAAGTAGAAGACAATAATTTTCAATTTCTTTGGAATTTTTTGAAAACTTGGCAATTATTATTTTCTTAGAAATGATCAAATTTATGAAAAAGGTGTGCATGCGTAATCTTGTCTAGTTTAGTGACTAAGATCTGATATACCTAAAATATTAAAATATTCAGCTGAAATTGAAATAAACAAATTGGAAGATTGATGTTTTGCTAAAAACATTATTTTTGTCTCCAAGGGAAAAATTCATTCATATTATTCTACTCTAATTTTGTACAATGTAGTCAACGAAAAAATTTCAGATTCTTTTTTAACAATTCTTCGTTTAAGTTTCTCAAGTGTTGAATCACAAATTTAAAGATTATTTACTAATTTATTTTAAAATCAATATTTTATTTTTCATTTAAAGAAAACTCTCATCCCAAAAACAAATAAACACTATGCGAATAAACTTCCGAAATTCAAAAACTTTTAAATTTTTTAATTTTTTTCATTAAAAATGTGAAAATTTTATTGGGAAAACTTCATTCTCCTTGTACAGGAACTTTTTGTTTTTACATTATAGACTGTGCTTTACAGAATGCATTATCAATTACTATTTGAAAAAGGATTTAATGATCCGAAATAAATGTGTACTTTAAGAATTTTATCGTTTTATTTTTGTTTTTCTTGCAATTCGAATGAATTTTCTTGGAGTGACAAATTGCAACATCGTGTTTCATTTAATTTTTTTCTGTTTCTGTTGAACATATTTGCCTTTTTGTGACAGCGTAATTTTGTCAAGCATGCAACTAATGAATTTTTTGGGAAAAGTTTTTTCACTTTTATTTTGGTATTATTGTTGTTCCACAACATTAATGAACTCTTTAATAATTTTCTTAATTTAATAGTCTTTTTTAGTTTACTTAATTATTTTGAAGAGTTTTTTTGATGTGACTACACAATTTTCCAACTTTTGTGTAGTACTTTCTTATTTCGTTCAACGTAAATATCATTATTGCATGAGCTTAAGTATACTTAATGCACGACAAAATATTAACAAAGTTTTTAGTATCGGAATTGTATTATGTAATGTGCATGTTTGAGTTTATTTTCATAAATTTTTCTTTCCATTTAATGAATTCAAGGGAAGGAAATGCAATAATAATATTGATAACGAATTTTTCCTAATAGCAAAATATTTTTTGGCACAAACCATTTATTTCTTGTAAAAGAAAATCTTAAAATGATAAGGATCTGCTTTCCATTTTCCAGTTGTTGAGTCATCGATTTTGAATTTTCAATTCTATTTATTCATCGATTTTAAATGTAATCGCTTACATGAATTACTCCTGATTTTATTTTTTAAATGTAATATTATGATTTTGTATCATTAGTTTAGAATTTTATGAAACACTACTGTTTGAAATTATTCAAATACGAAGGTTATTACACCGGCCTATATTGTATATGCAACTTATCAACATATGAAGGAAACATCAAGAAGGAAAAATTTTCTATATATAAAGTATGTATGTATATTTTTGACTAGCTAGTTTGCTAGTCAAAAATATACATGTTTTGACTGTTTTGTTAACTGCTCTACCGGTTATAAATTTTAATAGAGATTTTTAATTTTTATAGAGATTACTCTAGAGATTTTGAAAGCTATGTTGAAATATATTGCTTTCAGAAATCTTTATAATTTTTGACATATCTATTATATTGGAAATCTTCATAAAATTTGCCCATGTCTTTGTTCTAATTCTGAGAATGTAAAATAAATTAATGCAATATGGTGTTACTGTTGAAAAGGTCTGGTTTTATTGAAAATCTTGTTGCATTGTTAAAAAGATCTACTACAGTTTCATTCAGTGATGCTCTCCAAAATTGATATCACAATATGTCAGTTTATGCAAAAATTATTTGACTCTACCTCTTAAATTTCTTATATTCAAAAATTTATTTCAATAAATATAGTTTATTTAGAATTGGAAAAACAAAAATTAAAGCATTTAAATTTTACTAAATAATTATTTTATGCACTCATTATAGCTATTACTTGTTCATATGGCAACTTTGAACATTTAAATTGGGTTCTGAGTAATTATAATTAAACCTACAAATTTAATATATTATTAAAGTTAGAATATTGACAGACAAGTTTTTCACTGTAAAACAACAAGTTCAACTTAATGCCCTAAAATATTGTGTGGTCTTTTAAACTTAGATGCACAATGTTTATTAGATTAATAAACATCATTCTTAAAATTTTTTCTACTAAATGTTCAAAGAATAATGGTCGGTATATTTTTAGAAAAACATGTACACGTGTACATATTCGTGTATATATGTATTGCATTGCAAATTTATTGATTCACATATTATGCGAATACAAACATGAAAAAAGGCTTCTAAATTTGTACTTGTTTTTATATAACGAAAACTTGAGACATAATTCAAGAGATTGCACCAGAAATTCTTTCAAGTATACCTAGAGTCTACATTTTTATTTAAAGAAAAAAAGGAAACTTTTTCAATATTGCAAAAAAATAGACTTGGTTTATTAAGAAGTTTAGAAAATTTCCTTTAAAGTTTATTGGTCAAGAAAATGAAAAATTTATCAGATTATAAGATTTGGTGAAATTTTAAAAATTGTGAGAAAGGATATTAAGCTCACATTCACATAACTCAAACGTGCAGGAAAATTTGGAATTTGAAATTTATACTTTGTTGTACGTGTAAGAATGAAAAATCTATGGAACACGTAGGAAATTTTAAAAGCAAAATGAGTACATTTTAAGTATATTTTTATTTTAAAAGAAAAGTTTTCAGACACAGAAACAAAAATATTTTTGTGAATTACTAAAAGTAAAGAATTTTAGATAGGTATGCCCTCAATTTTTATGTTAGGAAGGAGTTTGAAAAGGACTTCGATGTTGTATAAAATTGAAGATATTATTTTCAAAGTTGGAAAATATGTACAAGGAAATTTCGTAATTGAATTTGGAATAAGACTCTAATAGTAAAGTTGAAGAGAAAGATTTTATTTTTTTCAATTTGAAAGGGTTTTTTTTTTTTTGCTTTTTGGATAACAATTGCTTATATTTTGCAGCATTAAATGTTGTAAAAGAAAACTCTTTGATTCACTTTCACTTTTGTCGCTGTACTCAAATTCAACATCAAGCATAATGAAATGACATATTGACATGAGAATTTGCCAATACTTTATTTAGCGAGGTTTATGGTGCAGGAGACTCAAATATAGAGAAGTAATGTCGGCCTTCAATAATTAAAAATTTTTCAAAATCGCTTTCATATCGTAAATAATATATTGTTGTGAGTTAAAGAATTGTTAAAAATGATTACGTTTAGTGAGTACTAAAAAAAATTTGAGGTGCATATTATAATTGGGGTGGGTAAAAAATTATTAATTAAGTTACTGTTGGTCTCACTTTTTGTGTTAAAAAATAAGGACAGAATTAGTAACTTGGCTTTAAAATTAAACCTACGTTATGAAACTTTCAAAAACGTAGTATATAGATAGATTTGCAACATAAAAGATTTTTGAATGGGTTCCAAGAAATTTCGTAGAGTATATGAAGAGTAAAAATTATAAAAGTATTTTATTTCAGTCTACGTTCGAATACAACTTTTTGCCAAGGGCGTACCATTCTTTAAACTGTCATTTAGTATTTCAATAATGTAGTCTCGAAAAAAAATATTTTAAGCAATCATTAGTTGCCATCCTATTCAAGATACCTCATGAATTTCCCGAAACTCCCAAGCAAAGTAGTGCACTATGCAATGAAAGGGTGCCTTTAAAACTATTTCAAAAAATCTTTATAGATATATGCCGGTAACATGATTGTTTTTAAAATTAACAAATAGATTCATATATAGTCATGGTTTTATAGCCTACACAACTTAAAATGCACCATGAATGCCTAACGTTTAATTCATTTCAATATATTTTTCATTGCATTTACAGCACTTTCGTTATTTAAATACTAATTACTTGCTGTAAATCATATTTACTTGTGTTCCTGTTGTGTCGCACAAACGTTTTAAGATTTTAAAGGTTAAAGTACTTACACGTTAAAATGTGCATATATATGTATGTAGTTAATTATTTTATAAAATTCTAATTTGTTGTTGGTGATTTATGGTTCTAATTTTTAAGAATAAATTTTTTTTCTTTTCACTTATTGTAGCGATTAAATGCAGAAGGCTATAACTTTAAAGTTTTCAAAGATTGCGTATACAGTAGGATATTGTCTTTTTAGACCAAATAAAATTGTTTATAAAAATTTTTTGTCGAAATTCTTGAAAGTTAAGGAATTAAATATTTTAAATAGAAATATTTAGAATGTTTCTATTTACAATCTTGAAAATGTTAAAAAAATTATTGAAAGTTTAAGTTTTGTCATTGGCTTTTCTAATAAAAATTCCTGTTTTCTGTGCTTGCAAAACTCTACAATAGAAGCGCGAGAACATAATAAACATAGAAAATTATGTAAGAGAGAACAAGAGAGGTATTTAAGATTTTGATTCTAAGAAAATAGAGAGTTTTTATATTTTTCTTATTAAACATTCAAAAACAGAAGTTGTAAAATTACACAAAGGCGATATTAAATTGCTCTGAGCAGTTTTTAATTAATTGTTGTATCACATTATTTTTGTTATTCTATTAAGCGTTGTACTAGCGTTGTATTAAGCGTGTAGCAAATGCTCTCAATTTTCTCTTAAAACGTCTTATAGCTATTCATATGTTTTCTGTTCTTTCTTTGTTTTTCGGTAGTTTTCGGGTTTCGGGTTTTAATTTAGCAACATTGTATTGTAAATGGTCTAATGTTACTTCTAAAAGGATATAGTTTGGTGATTCAAATTCCAATTTTGAAAATTATTATTTAAACTCTGAAATTTGCTTTTCCCTTATAATATTAAATATAAATTGTTAGCCCCTCTTGTCAATTCTTGTTTCTCTAATGACACATTAATAAATGATATTTTATAGTAATTTTATTTATGGCTTAAAATATTGCAATAATTTAGTTTATTGCAATATCCATTTGGTTTATTATTACTTTATTGCAGTACCCATTTGGTTTGTTATTACTTTTCAAGATTGTATTTGTTTCCTGGCAATCCTCCAAAAATTTTTCGTTGGCGATGAAGAATGTTTGATGGATTTATAATGTATTTTATAGAATATTTCTTTCATTAGAAAAATTATAAATGTAATAAATTAATATTTGGTAAAAGAAATGAATTAAACTTATTGGTTCATATGGATTGAGATAAGAGGAAATCAGCAAAATTGTTTTAGTGAAATATTCATAAATGATGTTAAACTTTTACTATAATGCTGTAAATGAAGTAAAAAAATTATGCTACTAATCTTTGTTCTAAAAATTAAAAACTGAACGATGAGTGTAAAATTCGAGCGATTTCTCAGTGTGTAAAATTTAAAGTTAGCTAAGCTTACTGAAATCTAGCAAGACTGTATGGAAAAATTTTCCTCTACATGTTCATTTTGCCGAATCTTTATTGTTATAAATTAAATAACATAAAATAGTTAGTTAAGATTTATATTAAAGTTAACTATTTAATTACAAAAAGTTTTTCTAACTTTTTTTCGGAATGACTCATAAATAAAGTTTTTTTTTCTTGAAATTGTTTAAATTTTCTTCTTCTTTTTCTTGTTTGTTGTTTTACTTTTATTCTCAATCCCCGAACATTGAATTTATACTAAAAATTACGAAAATAATTTAAAAAAAGTTTTTGGTAAAATTTTGGTAAAAGTCGACATTTAAAAAACAATGTTTAAGTTACAAACATTTCCCGGTAGATAAAATTAAAAAGAGACAAAAAATAATTAAAAAAGAAAAATTTCATTTATGCAAATTCGAAATTTAGGTCAGACGTAAACTTTTTCTGAAAATTTTTATTCTAAAGTTAAGCGTACATGAATAGATGGATACGAGTGTAGATAGGTTAATAAAATATTAAAATACGGAAAAGGAATTTAAATTAATCAAAGTGTAATCTTATAAATTTTGCAAGTTATTGTGAATATACAAATTATTATACGAGTATAAGTAACTTCGTACGAAAATATATTGAATTTTAAGAAAACAAATAAACTAAAAGATTACCAGGTCCAAAAAGTAGATGCCTTATAATTAATAAACATACGGTTAAAATTAAAAAATTTTGAGCTCAGCTAAACTTAATTCATAAAATAGAGATGTTCAATTCGGGAAATTTGGAATTTTTTAAAATAGCCCAAATGATTTACATTTTTTAGTGTTTGTGGTAAAAATACCGATTAAGTCATTCGAAAATCTAGAATGTTAGAAGAAAAACTGCAAAAAAGTGAGTAATACTCAAAGAAAAATTATTTTTACAAAATGTGTTTGAATCACTGGTATTTCTTTTTCCTTACAAATGGTTTCGTTATTGTTAAGCAGATATTTTTTTTGTTCAAGGTATTCCAAATTCATATAAAGAGTTTGAAAACAGATGACATGTAATCAATAACAGATTAATTTAATTCTCTCATCTACTCTTAAATTGGTAACCCTAAAAGAATATTTAATTTCCCTGTTTTTTTTGTTCGGCTAAATTATTTTAGTTGCAATATTATTGTAATATAAGCTGTGAGCAGAATAAATTATTGTAGTTTCTATTATATTACTCAGTAAACCTGTTAATTACATAGGAACGAATTTACACTAGCAATCCCTTCACCTGACAGGAATATTGTAAGATATTTTTGTTTATTTTCTCTTTATTGAAAACGTAACGAAGGAATATGTAAATAACGCAAAGAACATGATGTTTACAATGTTTTCTGAGAATATTTTAAATGATTTACGCATTAGATGGAATACTGAAATGGAATATTAAAATTATTGACTTTTATAAAAAGCTTTATAAAATCTAAAAAAGTAGCATGGTACCTATATACAAACACGTAAAGTAAGTATATACATATTGTATATAGGGTGGATCAGAAGTGATGTTAAAACCTTCCAGGGGTAACCTTCCATTATTCTTTCAGTGTGGGAGTTTGAAGGGTTAAAGGAAATCGGATTGAAAAAATTCTGTCTTACGAAAATCCATATTATAGCAGCTATTATATTAATCAACTCAAAAAAGTCGATTTTGTCCGCCAACATGAACAAATTTTTCCCTAAAAACCTGCAATTAATTGTCCATCTTTAACCTACTTCTGAACCACCCCGTACAATTAAATATACATGTTTATACACATATAAAGGGTAATATATTTGTATTTATTCCAGATTTTATGTTTTAAAATATCCTTGTGTTACGTATTGGAATTAAATGTGATTTTCCTCAAAAATGATAAGTTGAACAGGTTTTTAAAATGATGCTATTTCACTGCTATCCAGATAACAATAGTTAATAAAAAAAATCTAATCCTTTTTTTGGAAAGTATATAAATATTGTAAAATTATATTTTTATTTTGTATTCATTAAACTGCGAGAATAGGAGTTCCAACTGTGTGTGTGCAGATTTTATTTACATAATGCATAAGTAATAATTTAAAGTATCACATATGGTGAATATGGCATTAAAGTTGTGTTCAAAAGGGGTCGCGAAGTGTTTTTAGCAAGTCGTTAGTTGAATAGCATACCATTTTACTCAATTTGATAATAAATTGCTTAACAGAGTTAAATTTTAAATTTTTAGTTAGATTTTCAATTCAACATAAATTTGTTTTTAAAAGTAAAAGTTGTATGGAGCATACTTGTATAAGACTACATCATATCGGCTATGAGTCTATTGTGATGAAGGTGTTTAATTGCTTTTCTGTTACAAAATCCATAAAGATTACGGATATTGTTATTGCAAAATATGTCATATTTTTAGATAAAAAATAGCCGAAATTTAGATAGTCGTATAAATCCGGCAAAAACCAAGTAATATGCAATTTCTTAAAAATTTGTTTTGAAAGGTTAGATAGGATAACAATTTTTATCGTGGTCCTATATGAACTTTTAGAATCAAATTATATCATATTCAATGGAAAGCTTATTCTTTACAAAAGAAAATCTCTCTTAATTTGAATTTTCGATACTATAAGTCGCGAAAATATTCTTTCGCGGGCAAACATCTCCGCAAATGTATTAACATAAGAAATGAAGTTTCAAGTTATAAATTTATGCTGAAAAATAAATCGCTTCTAGTAATGGTTTTGAATTATATGCAATACTGTAGAAAATAAATCGAATATTAGGGTACAAATTGAAGATGAAATAATTCAAAACTGAATTTTAGCTTCTAGTTGGTTGTGAAAATACTTACGGTAAACGCCTCGTAATTTTATAATGAATTTTTGTATGAATTTCGTATTTTTCTTACATTTATATGAAAAGAATTTATAATTTATATAGATAGTCAAGCGCATTCCGAAAATGACGTTTCATTAGAACCGAAATTCTAGATGTTCCAACATGTAGTACATTATCGCGGTTTAAATTTTTTCAACATACTTTCCCTGAAAAAACATTTAAACTAATTTGGTAATTACGAGTTTTTACTGTAGAAGCGGTTTCTTTAACATTGAACTAGATATCATGAAGGTTGTATAAAACGTGTAAAATTGAAAATTCTATGTGAGCTTTGGCTTGGTCGTTATTTAATTGGTACACATGCATGCCATTTTTAATTGCAATATTGAAATTAATAACCGCACAATTAAAATAAATTATCGTTTAAGTTTTTATTACACTAAAATCAATTTAATCAAATTTTAGATTACAGCATTAAATAATATTTTTGGCTTCAAATTATGTTCTACTGACCGTATTTTTAATTGATTTTGTTATTTTTAAAATTTAAATATAATTTTGCATAGGTTACCCAATTTAATAAGCAATTTTTCAATTTTTATTAATTTTGTAATTTCATCTGGATATTATAAATTTCAAATTACGTTGATAATATTGTGTAGGGAAAACTTATTTGTGGTCGCTGAAAAAAATGTTGAAGTTAATTGATAACTTTAATAATGTTTGGATTCGTATATGAAATGCCTTAAATTTATTAAATGTGCAAGTTTAAGAAATATTCTCCTAACACTCTACTTATTAACTTCTTAGAGGCGTCAACTCGTTAAAAGCTTCTGCAGAACTATTGTTCTACAGATTGAATAATGATTGCAAACTAGTTCACATATTTTAAAATTATAAATTTGCACTCAATAAACGTTGCTATTAGAATGTTTTTGTCCGTGTATTAGTAAACCTTTATTTAAATTCACGTTATATGTAAATGCAATAATTTGTATTTTGTTAATACAAACTTTAACACCATTTCCAATTTTTCTACTTTTTATAAACAAATCATAACGCCAATATGGAAAATAAAATTAACAAAAACCAATCTAGGCCAAACCAATCATTTTTAACAGAAAAGTTTTTTTTTTTTAATAATTTCTAATATTACTCACCGGAGAATACAAAAAATAAATTTTCGAAATGAAATATGATAAGTGATAGGAATAGGAAGGAGATTGGGAATCAGGAATTTTGAATATTACAAAAACAAGCAAAATTAACAGCATTTTTAGAGTTTTAGAAAAGATTATTGAAAATCTTTTATTATTAAGCCACTTCACAATTCGAGAACAGAAATTTTAGAATACGTGTCTGAATGACATTTTTTTAAATACATATTATAATTAAAATCTATTTGCTTTCTAATTAAACAGTGGATGTATTCAACACCGCTCATGTTTGAATAAGTAACATTATGTTGGACAACAACGCCCGAACATTTATACTAAACTTATTTCTTTTTTTTTGGGTGTTGCCTAGTTTAATTAGTATTACAGAAGATTATGAAAATGACTTTTGACTACTTCCTTTAAATTGTAAGGAAGTTAGCAAGCTTTCAGTTAACATACCTACAAAATTACACATGGTAAAAAATTTGAAATCGGTTCCAGTTCGGTTTTCGAACCCTTAAGTAAACGTTAAGAGAAACACCAACACACTTTCAGAAATGGTTTCTTTTCCGCAAACGACGGCTGCTATTATTATTGCTTTAATCCAAACAACGGTAGCTGCCACATAACTCAAAAATATTAGTTAAAACATTTCAAAAACTTTTAAAGTTAGCTGCACTAAATGTAGTCATATGTCTAATTATAGCTCACACATATGGCTTAATAGATTCGAGTATTGCTGCCATACAATTCCAAAAACTATTTTTGAATATTTGCAGATATAATAAAGCTAGTTGTTTAAAACTCGCATATATTTTAAAAGCTTAAGTAGATTGGCTTGATAGATTCAGGTAGCTCTCAAATGGCTTGAACAGCTAGTATCAAATATATCAATCAGTAATTGATAATAGCACCATTACTAGCTTACTAGGTTTTGATTTCATAATCAGATTGTCCAGGTTTGTGTGTAGTTTAACATTTCTTTTAAATTTCAATCAAATATGTATTGGTTTACGAAAATGACAGAAAATTATTCCTGTCTCATTCTCATATAACAGTGTTGGATTTACTGTGTAACGAGGCCACCAATATGATTTTTTATGTTAAAACTTTTTTTTTTAAATATTTTTTTAGAATGTTCCGCTTCAGTTTTTTATTTTAATGTTTGGGTGGTCATAAAGCCTGTTTAAAAGTATAATTTTGTTACACAATTTTTTTTTGGGTTTGTAGCGGCAACTTGAATTACTGTTATTCATATGTATTTTAAATTTTATTTTATATTTAACCTATATTATATTATAAAAACGTAAAAAATAATATGAAATAACAAGCAGGAAATTTCAATGATTCTCAATCAGCTCGTTCAGCTTTTCCATTGTTGCATTTTTTTTCCTCCACTCATAAAATGTGTCGTAATATGCATACTTTGAATAAATATCAAATTGATTTACAATGCACCAAAAACAAAAAAGGGAAATCAGAAATTCAACACAAAAACTTTAAAACTTAATAAAAATTACTGTCCGAAAATAGGACACAACTTTTTTTTGCTGTATCTGTTTGTGAATAAAGTGTAACAAAAAACAAGTAAAAACGTTTCAGTCGGTTTAAACTGACCGAATTATACCCTGCACCTTGGCAATCTTAGTTTAGAATTTGTTTTTGAAGTACCTAACTTTAATTGTTGCATACTAAGTAATCGAACCTGTCAAACCACTCTATCTATAACTGGACACACAACTACCAAGTTTCATGAACCTTACTTTATTAGGTTTTCAAATATTTTAAATTAGTTTTTGGACTGGTATGGCAGCTACCCGAACCAATGCAGCCATTACATTAAAATTTCCAAAATATATGCAGAGTGCAATTGGACACATCTTTGCAAAGTTTGATACTAATATCTTTATTAGTTTTAGAAATATTTAAAAAAAAACTTTTTGAGTTGTATGTCATTTACCCGAACCCGTTGTTCGAATTAGTCCAATAGCAGACTTCGTTATCAGAAAAGAAACAACTTGTGAAAGTTTGGTGCCGATTGCATTATTCGTTTGTGAGTTATAGTGCGATCAAACGGACGGTTGGACGGATGGACGGGCATGGCTTAATCAACGCAGAATTTTACGCTGGGCAAGAATACATATAAATATGTCCAAAAAAAAAAGAATATATATAAAAATATAAATATACCGCAGACAACTCCTTCACGTGGTTACAAACTCCATACCAAAGTGTGTATGCCCTTCACGAAGGTGCAGGGTATAATTAACAGAAATAAAAAAAGTAAAAGGAAATATTTTAAAAACGTCCGTTTATGTGTCCTGCGTATTGTATTTAAAAATTTATTCAATTTAAAAATATAATTTTAACGACAAGAATACGCTTAAAATTTGAAATGCTTGCTATAGTGGAAAAACAAACGAATGAAGAGTACAGTATGGATGGAGGCTACACCAGGAATGAATTAATTTTTGGATACTTTTTTTGTTAGCTCTACCCTATTACACTTATAGAGTGAGTGTATGTATATATTATAAGCGGATTCATATTGAATAATTATATGGATATGTATGTAATCATGTACATACATATAGTTTGGTATTAAATGATGCATAAATGCCTAAAAAATTTTATTATTTTCATAGAGTTTCGTAAATAAATTTGGTGCTTTTATTTCATGAATCCTTTGAAATTTTCGTAAATTTTGCAATTTTAATTTGTAAATGGCGCCTCTTGCTACAGAATTACGCTTAATATTTTGTGGTCTAATGAAACTGTCATGTACAAATTATTCATTATATTTGTGTGTATAGGAACAATAGGCAGAAATTTTAATATGTGCTCAAACGATTTTAAAATTAATTTTTTTGTATTATTTTTAATAAATATTTTGTATATTATGTGTAGTCCTTGAATAAGTTTTTGATTTTCTAAATTACAAATTGACCCATTTAAACCAATTTCTATTAGATTGTACAAAACCAATTTCCGAAAATATTCTCAAATGTAAATATATTGTAATTAATTTTATATTGTAATTTTAGTTTTGTTGTTTTTCTCTCTATTTTTCCTGAATGAATAGAGTCTTATTAGTTGTGTATGCTAATTATCCTCTAAATATGCAATTTAAAAGATCAAACATATGTATTTATAAGTTAGCTGAAATGTATACTTGATGTTAATAAATTTTGTGAAAGTAGATTGAATTAGGAATTATTAATTGAGAAGGTTGTGTTGTAATTTGCAGTAGAGGATCTATACATTTAGATTTGTGTCGTAATTTTAAAAATTAAATAAATAACAGATTTTAGTGGGATAGAAACACTTTACAAGTGGGCACAGCTAAAAAATTAGTTTACAAAAAAGAAATTCGATTATTATTTATGTCTTACTTCAAGTTCTATACATAGATTTTAGTATTTTGTATGTTGTAAAGAGGGGAACACCTCATTTATGGTACTTAACCTATCTATATGTTATAATGGAGTTAAAAATTCAGATTGTTGCGAATGTATTATTCCCGATGTACTGTTTGCGTTTTGATCCAAAAAACGCATAATACCGAGAAAATTCGTACAAATTGTGTGTCAATTTTTCTATTTTTCTTATGTCAAGTTTTCTTTTTTCAGATTCAAGATTATTTTCTTGGTGTGCTTTTTAAGTAGACAAAATGACGTTATGAAACAAAATGAAAGTCTTTTTATACTCGTACAAGCATATGTATTATTTGGGTTGTAAGGTGTCATAAAAATCGTTGAAATTTCTTGACTCCTTGTGGGAGCTACCATATAACATCAATGGCTATTTGGTTATAATTTAAAAACTACTTAAAATACAGGTTGAAATTTTGTATAAATAAAGAAGGTAATATGGCCACTATTTTGTGTAAAAGCTGTTGAAATATCATTAGTGCGTTTACGATATTTCAACTTTGAAAGTTATTTGACATTACCTCAGAAATTATAGAGCTGTAATATAGAAATTTCGCAAAAACAAGTATATCAACAAGACTGTGATAAAATGCGTGACAAAAGTCCCTAAAATTTTGTGACTCCTTGTGGTAGTTGCCATATAATTTCAATAGTTGTTTTGTCATATCTTAGAATAGTCATCTATGTTGGGGTATCACAGAGTTGACATGGTCAACTCAATTTTTTTGCTTGACATAATGTTTTTTTTTAAAAGCAAAAGAATTAAGAGATTTATCGCTTATTGCAAATTTAAACAGCTAAATTAAAGCAGATTTATTTTACTTTAATTAAATCTGTTCGTTTTTGTGTTCATGTTAATTAAAGTTCAATTTTAATTAAGTTTAGTGTGGCAAACTTCAACCATGGTAAGGGATTATTAGAGGACGTGTGTAGATTTTGTGTGTTTTTTAAATATTAAAGTGATTAAAACTGAATAAAATTATAATTGGTTTTTAGATGAGTTTTAAAAATAAATTAAAATGTTAACCAATAGTTACAGAAATGTGCTAATTTTATGTAAAAAAATGTTTTAAATTAGAATTAAAGTCGTAACTCTGAATAAGAAGTTGACCCTATAGCCGGTTGTCAGCAAAATTTTGAAAATCACATACCGCATACCGCCGTCAATGAGGTATGGCGGTAAGCTAAAAAAAACTTACACGTATAAGGGAACTTTTCAGTTTGGATGGCTTACCTATACAAATTCACTTAATACTAGGACATAAGTGAGTGGATCCTAAAATTGGAATTTACGCATTAGAGTAAAATATTTGGAATAGAATGAAAAATATGATTTATGTGTCCAATTTCTTAATATCTTACAAAAACAGCTAAGTAATATGTATACCTACATATTTTTAAATAATCCAAATTGATTTGTTATCCAATTGATCCAAAGTTTTTCAAATATTTTTAAATAATCCAAATAACCAGAGTAGTTATTGCGTTTTAAGTAACCGCAAGTTAATTTTCTACAGTAGCGAGAATGTTGCATAAGACTATGAAAATAGCCTTAATATGCTTTTTCCAATTTTAAGGACGCTAGTTAAGCTTTTAGTTATAGCATACTTAGAAAAATGTAAATTTGGCTCTTAGTAGAATTTCATTTTATGCCATCCAAATTCTCTGTACGGTTTATCAGTTGATTTCGGTAACAAACTGAACTCAAATATTAAATTTCAAGAAACTTCTTCAATTATTTTTTTAAATATAATAAAAAATGTAAAATCCCCTCGTTCGGTTGTCAACTCCCGATACCCCAAAAATTTTGTAAGTTGATTGTTTTAACAACCTGAATTTTGTTATTAAATTTCAAGAAAATCGGTTGATTATTTCTATTTATTTACTCAAAAATGTAAAATTCATAATTTCGTTTCAAATTTTCAAAAATATAATATCGGCTGGTAGTAAATATCCAGTTCCCGAATCTTGACATATAAACAATTTGATCAAATCGTCTCATCCTCAAAGTAAACTCATAAAAAATTATTTCATCAAAATCGTTTCAGCCAAACTTGAGATATTTTGATCTTTACAGAAGACTGGCGAACAGACTGACAAGCCGACACGCATCCCTATGAAAAAACTTTATTTATACTTCCTCACCACATAGAAGTGTATTTCCGGCGAAAACTCGGCATGTGAAATTTGGTGCCATCACATGACCTCTCTCTCTTATTGTACGCAATGCGGTCGGTAATAACTTAACATTTTGAATATTACTTTCTGTACAATGAAAATAACGTCGCAAATTTATTGTTATAGATTAAGTAAACGCTCAGTTGAAAAATCCATAACTTTATAAATGTGTACTAGCAAAAGTGTTGCCATTGTTGGAAGTGTTTCCAAATCTAAAAACCAATTAAAAATACCACGGAAATAATTTTAAATCGCCTGCACCTGTTGTTAATTTAATAAGTTTCTTAAATAGGTTTTGTGTTAGCAGAATCTAAGCAGTTGTAGATATAAAATTTTAGAAATTAGCTCTAAAATTTTATTCAAGGAGTTTATACAAACGTAGCTAGAATTACTTAAAAATTTTTTGAAACAAAAAAAATTTATTCAATTACCGACCATATTAGACAATAGGTAGGTTATGTGATGGCCAACCAATTTTGCATATCGAGTTATCTGTGGGAACGCATTTCTCCATGGTAGGGAAGTGTAGATAAACTATTTCACCCTGCCGGTCTGTCGGTTTGTTGGCCTGTCGGTATGTCGGTTTATCGGTCTGTCGGTCTGTCTGGCTGTGTGTGCACGCGTGTACCTCAAGTTCGGCTGAACCGATTTTGCTGAAATTTTATATGTAAGTTTACTTCGACTATGGCACAGATTGATCAACTTTTGGGATATGTTTTACATTTTTGATCATTATGAAGAATTTATTCAACAGATTTACTTGAAATTTCATACATAACCTTCGCTCGACGGTCCGTGAAACATCCTAGCTTTTAGTAGAAATCAGGCCTCAGCAACTGGACGTTTACTACGGGCCAAATATACATTTTTGCGTATATAAAGAGAAATAATCAACCGATTTAAATTCTTCGTATTAAAGCAATGAACAAATAAATTTTTTGGAAAGCTCAGAGCTCGGGCTTTGAGTTCTAGTTGTTACCGAAACTAACTGGCGAGCATTTCAGGGAATTCGGGTAGCACAAAGCGAAACTCTACTAAGAGTCAAATTTACATTTTTCTAGGTGTGTTAACTAAAAGCTTACTAACGCCTTAAAAATTGGGAAAAATTATTTAACACATAGACAATACACATTGCGGTCGGTTATGTGCTGATCACATCAGATTTTTTCTTATTACGACATTACGAGCATAGCATGCAATTAAAAGTTCTTCCTGTACAGTTTTGCATTTACAGCAATTTCGAATAACATTTTAAGAAGTTTATTTATGGATGAAATTTACAGTCCCGCTGGGCTTTAGTTTTTCTAACAATATTTTCAAATAGAACAAATATCCTTTCAAAATTTTTTTACAAATTAAACCCTTTTAACACATTTGGAAATCCTAGAGTATATAAAAGATATTGCATAATGGGCGGCCCTAGAACTCGTGTTAAAATGTTTGTTGTTAAACTTTTATTGTCTTATGAAATTGTCTTCATTCATATTTTGCTTTTACAAAGAAATTTTGATAACAAAGCCATTTGTTTTTTATTCCAGACAAGATTGCTTGGGTACTGATAACATTTTACAATATTGTTGATTTAACCAATCATTAAAAGCTTTAGTTAAATGAATTTCAAAATTTTTATATTAGCCCCATTTGTATAAAATTCTAAAAAATTTTACAATACAAGTTAAAAAAATGTGCTAAATAAGTACTTTATGTCTGTGTTTTGTAATTCTATCTTTTTAATTTCGGCGAAGTAGGGTAGTATTAAATAAATTCAAGTACATGAATATTTTTACAAGGATAACAATATTTATAAATATGGCCAAAAATTATGCGGGATTTGAAATTTTTGCTTTTATTTTTGAAACAATTATTGTGTATAAGCATAACAAACGAATAATATAAAAAAATAATATAAGAGAGAAGAGAGTAAAAGGAATAAAGAGACAAAAGTAACACAATAAATAAAAAAGAGATACAATTAGAAATGTCCTTGAAATTTTTCTTTTGTGTCGCCAGAATCTAAGTGATACTTATTTAGAGGTCATAAAATTTGATAATTTAACTGTTAAAAAAAATAAAAATAAAAATATTAACAGCTAAACACAAAATTGAAAAAAATTAAATACGTAATTTAAGAAGCTTTAAGTCTAAAATGGTTTTGGCTTCTCTTAGGTTTTTGAGAACAGCTCATTATATTATATTCGGTCAACCGGAATTTTTAGTTAGCTTTGTCTACTTTTGAAATATATGGTATAATTTCCGGGACTTTCGACTTAAAGGAATGTGTTATTGTTTTTAATTTAAAAAATTGAGATTGTATATTCCTTAATGGGATTTGATAATATTACCGAAGGAGCACGTGTCCGACGAATTGCAATATAGTTATGGCAATATTCAAAAGAAAGTAGCCGAAATGTAGAAGCAGAATTGATATCAAATTTACTGAATTATTATAACTATTTTGTAAACTATTATGATTCGACTACATGCTTCTTTGAAAAAACTTAAAAAAAAATTTTATTTGTAATATAGAATAAAATAGTGTTAAAATATTTTAAATTACCAGGAAAATCCTGGGGCGCTGAACTTTTTCTAGATTAACATTAACCCAATTTGACTGTTTGATGGATCTATAATAGCAGAGTAAAAGATTGAGAGGTTGGTTATTATACTAACTAATAGTGGGTCGGAATGGAAAACCTTAAATTATTAATACACTATTAATACACTAATATTTGATAAATCTTATAAAAAAACAGACATTTAGTGAAACCTAAAATCCTTAAAAATATTTCTAAAATTAAATATTTTAAAGTTTTGCTAAAAAGAGAAAAAGACTGATATATAAAATATAAAAATAATTTAGAATTGTTTATATACACTTATGTATTAAGTCAAACTGTAGAAGACATTTTATAGTGTACAACATGGTAATGCAAGAATAGAAACGAGTAATAAACATAAGTAATCATAAAAAAAAAACATTCACAGTAATGTTGAAATTATTCAAACGATTTTCAGTGTATAACCCAAAAACAACAACAAGAAAAACGGATATGTTGTAAAGCATTTTGTAGAGGCATCCTGAAGCTCTTTAAATTAAGAGAAAAGAGGACAAACTATACGCATAGAATAAAATTAAATATTGTGCTGCTCTATAGCTCGTATAGTTCAAATATAAAAATAGCAATTAAGTTCTTTAATTCCTAGAGAATTAGAAAATTATTTTGTAAAAGAGAAAAGGATCCTGGGATGTTTTTATTGTCATTGTATATTTTTTTTTCTCTTTCTGTTTTTATTATAGTATTCGTTTTTATTGTAAACTGTTCAAATGTTGCAACATAAATAAGTTAATATTTGAATAATTTTTAAGGCTTTTAAGCAATTATTTTTGGTTTTTTTGTATTTTGTAATAATAATGAGTTCCACGCGTCTAAAAGAAAGTGGAAACTTAAAAATGGTTTCCAAAATTTTGTAATTTAAAATTGAATGATAAATTTGTAAAGTGAATAATGTTAGAAATTTGATGAAAATGTTTTTTACGCGTAATGTCTGCATGTTTAAAGATTGGGTGTTTCAACCGATAAATTAAAGAAATAAAAAAAATAAGTAATCGTATTGGACAAAATGATATTTGTATTCAAAAAAATCAAAGCTCTGATTTGAATGGGAATAGAAAAGAGTAACTGAAAAATTGAGACATGCATCATGAATTGAGAGAAAATCTAGGTTCAAAAATTGATGAAATATCTTGTAATTTAATTCTCTTTTTAAAATATTAAGTGTGTGGCAATGGGTCTATTTAAGAGATATTTCTATATTTTAATTTTCTATATTACAAATTAAGCATGCGAATCTGATTAAATTGATTTAGAATAGTTTTTTGTTTTTGGGAAAACGGAGACATGAATTCAAAAATTTGATTTTTATTCTACAAACTATGTAAGAAAAATTTCTTTAGCTCGTTATTTTTGATTTAAAATAAAACAACTGTTAAAAATATATATGTAGGTATTTTGACATTGCAAATACTTGAAAACAATTTTATTTGACATTTTGAGTTTAGAACCGTTTGAATTTAAAGAAATACAAATGAATTGAATTCACCATGTTCAACATATTTCCTTTTGGCTCTAAAAAGAGCTTACTAAATTGCCTCTATACTAACAAGGAAAATCCAATTTCATCGCTTTTTAGCACTTTTCCAAAAATTTTTTGAAAAAAAGTGCTTATTAGTTTCACTCTGTCCGTCCGTCCGTCCGTCCGTCCGTCCGTCCGTCCGTCCGTGTGTCTGTTTACAAAACTTCTACATTCTTAAAGATAGAAAGCTGGAATTTAATACGTGCATAGATCTTTACTAGAAACTTATTTTCGTACAACAAAATTTTTACCTATCTCCCCCCCTCTAGAAGTTATACCCCCCCAAAACCACAAAAATGGCCCATTTTAACTATTTGTTGCAATGAAACCATAAGCATTTTTGAAATTTTGCAAACGCAGAAAGGCAGCGGCTGGCTTTCCCTAGCGCGGTATACTATAGTTAAACCTTAGAAAAACAAAATGGCTGCTCAAATTTACCGTTATCTAAAGTCCTTTTTTTCCAAATTTTTGATGTCGTTTTTCTCCTATACCCTAGCCTGCAGAAGCTTGAAATTTTAGGAGCTTTTAGACATTAACAAGTAGTTCTTTTCGTTAGAAGAAAATTTTTTTACATCTCTACCCCCTCTCAAGTTATCGCCTCTTGAAATTCGTAAAATTTGAATTTTTGACACCTTATATTTCCGAAACCGCAAGCTTTTTCAAATTTCTATAAACGCAAAAAGCTAACGGTAAATTCCATGACATTAAAAAACATAATTATTTTTCTTAACTCACACAATTAACCCTTAAAATCGAGCATTATGTTAACCCCTCTTTATATTAATTTTTATATATTTCAAAGACTGCATAAATCGTTCATCTTAAATATATGCAATCCTAGAAATAGTTTCGTTTATGAATGAAAATAATTTTAATAGTGTGGTGGATATACATAGATTTTTAAAAGCAGTATTTTCACTTGTTGAAGGTTTGACCCAACTTTATTAATTAATGAACTACGATGATTGGCCCATCAAAAATTTTTTTGCAATTTATTCCTAAATCTTTTGATATTTGTATGAATTTTTTAAAATGCGTAAATTCCACGTTAAATGACGTTATGCGTTAAAAATACTGAAAAAGAAATAGTACTTAAGCATTTAGAATCAAAGCGTTGAAAAATAAATAAAGCAATAACCTTTGATGTAAACAGAAAAAGTGAAGAACCTCTTTGCAATTATATCTGCTAAAAGAATTAATTTTAATTAAAATACATAAAAGTGAAGAAATCTAAAGCACTTTAAAAAGGCAAAGGGAAGATGACGTTAAGAAAAAGAAATTTTCAATAAAAAAAAAATTAATTGTTGGGTAAATATAATTTAATTTGTTGCTCTTTAAGTGACAAATTGCGTAAAACTTGCAATTTAAACGCAACTTTTGAAAAATGCGTTTAATTCAAGACTATTTTGAAAATCAAGACATGAGCATAATATTCTTGTAAGTGTTTTTCAAGCGATATTCAAAGACCAATATTTAAAAGAGGCTGCTATTGCAATAATATACGGGTAATATACCCGGTTTGATATGTTGCTTGTTATATTGTCCTTTTTATTTTAGTTTTCTTTAAATTGATCAGGAGGTCGTGTACTATTAAAATCTTCTTGAGTTTATATGAGTTTGAATTTAAATATCATTATTGAGTTTGAATTTTGTTTTATCACTTTAAAATTGTTCCCAATTAATAACACTTCTAATAATTTCTCACTTTAACTTTGATAATTTCCTAATAATTTAATAGAACTTAAATCTATAAATATGAAAGCTATGAAAGCTCTAGACTTTTAAATTGTAAAAGGCTATTATTAAGCCGTGTAGACTAAGTAAAAATTAAATAATAATTTTCTTACTAATAATTAGTTTAAAATATTCGATTTAAATAGCTCCCTTCCCAGAAACCATTTGGTCTATATCTATCTATGCTACAGTCAAAAATATTTAAAACAAAAACAAGATTTTTCAATCACAAACATGACTGCTATTGCTATATGTAATATAGAATCATAAATTCGTATGTACATGTGCACATGTGTAAGGAATAGTTAAACATAATCTCATTGAAAATAAGTGGTATGAATGTATATGTGGCGTGCATAAATTAATATTTTTAATATTTAATAATATGCAAATGCAAATATGAAATGCAAAATATTACATTAATATTTTTGTTACGTGAGTTTGTATGTACATCTGTATATGTATATGGATGTGTGACTTAAATAACACCGCAACTAATTTCTGTATTTTAATTATTTATTTAGATAATTTGAGTTTTTAGTTTTTGGAATAGACTGCTATTCATTGCTTGTCTGTTTGGAGAGCAAATCAAGAATTTTCGGCAAAGATAGCTGATATGTTAGAAAATGTAAGTTCAAGTGTGTTTGAGTGAATATTTTCTTGATATCATAATATAGATACAATTACATAGTGAGGTCCCAGTGTACATTAAATTGTTGATATTGGATTAAAATTTTTCCGTCAATTAATATGAACAATTTCCATTTATACAAGCCATTTGGATTAAATGTTTATTTTATTATTTAATAATTTTGGTCTTTGTCATCTGAAAGCCAACATATAACATTCATATAAAATACATATTTACATATGTATGTACGTACTATTCATATTCAATAGATTCAATACAACCGAGCTACTGCACTAACGGATTTAAATTTTGTACTGTTTTTTTCTTTTTTTGGTAAATCTTTTGTTTATATACCGTTACTTGTTTTATTTTTATAATATTAACCGCAATATATTTTAAAATTATCCCAATATCCGCAGAAAAGTGAAAATTATTTTAAATTTATAACCTTTTTGTGATTTTAATATGAAATTTGCGTTTTAAAAAGGTGATTATGATGATGATGTTTTCATGTTGGGTTACACGTATACAAAATACTCATTTACATATTTAAATTATAAATTTGGTTACATGAGTTTAAAACTTTTACAATTTTATTTTGGAAACCATTGAAAATGTTATACTTAAATTTATGCTTGGCATATACCTTTAGTTGCACCCCATTCATATAGATTCTTATTTCCTATTTAGATGGAAATTAAAAGGAAGCAATGCTAGTTGTGAATATATTGCACATTGTAAAACTGTGAATTTAGTGGCACGATTTAAGTTGTTGCCGATCATATAAATAATTATATAAATAGACTTTTGACACACTTTGATTTCTATATTTGTTAAAATTTTGACAAACAATTCAACTTCATTATTTCAAAATTTTGAAAATAAAAATGGATCATATGGCATATTAGAATGGAGATTAAAGTCCTTAACTGGAGCAGGAAGTGTTCTTAAATCTTAAAGCTATTCAGGCTTACTTGAATGTCCAATTATGAAAACAAAAGAAAATACAACTATAGTTGAAATGAATTTCTTTCTGAGACACTTGTGAAAGTCTTGGATGTCAAAGTTAAGACGCTATATCATTATATTAATTGAAATATTTTTTATATTAGTTCCCCTTAATTTTTCAGCAATTCTTCGTTTTGTCTCTAAAAAATTTAAAGTTTTCAGGGTTAAAGCATTGTAATTTTTAAATGAAAGTTGTAGTTGTTAATATATTAGAGTTTTCTGACTTATAAATTGTTTACTAAATTCAATTTTCGGTTAAAAAGTTGGACCATATATATGTATGTTCGGGAATGCACATTGTACGCAAGTATTCAATAATCGATTCAAATATTCAAAGTATTTGATTTAAATTTATTATGTCATAATGGCTCGCATACAATTTTACCGCAATTCGTTTTCAATTTAAGTTTGTATATATATAAAATTTTAACATGACAAAGTATACAATTTTGTGGTTGAAATTAGACTGCCAAATTCTATTATGTTTTTAATGTTAATGATTGGTATTAACTTTACATTTAGCATGCACAACACAAAAGAAAGAAAAAATAAAAGAAACATTGCATTGTATTTGTGGAACAATAACCGCACTTTTACCATATTTTCATTTCTAAAATTATAATCCTTAAAATATAATTATCCTTTTTTTAATTCACTCAAATTATACTTTTTTGATGTTACAATGCTAAGTCCTTTAATATATTAGTACACCTCATACAGTAGAAATTTGTTGGCATGAACTAGTAGTGTTGATTATTTCAGGGATTTATGTGAAGAATAATAAATTAGTGGATGACAATAAAGGAAGACATTACTACTATATTGAGCCTTTTGGTTATGGGAAATTTTACAGAAAATAAGTCAAAGATTATTGTATTTTTGTGAACGCGTTGCTACTAAATTAATCTGCAGTGAGCGAACTGAATTCAAAGTAATCAAAACAATACTTTGTGCAAATTTATTTACTTTTTCACTTTTTAAATCGACTTACAGTTATAAGCACAATTCTAACTTTATAGAATTCTTTCTTTAAATATTGTAAAATTTTTGCATTGCCTACTTTTGGGGATAATTATTAATATCAGTATTTACGTCAAGTATGCTTTCTTTTTTGTAGTCATCGGCGATACAAGGCATTTTTAGGGAGAAAATTGCAATGTACTAGGATGACACTGTGTTCGCTAACGTGTTAAATGTGCTGGAAAATTCTTTACTGAACCCTCATAAAAAATCGCTAATATATCGCCAAAATATAGGCTCGAAGTGAGAATATGCAAAAAATGAAGTTTGTAAACTTAGGCAGTAAATATGTTTATGGAAAATCAAATTGGTCTTGTGTGTATAAATGTGACGTTTGGTTTTATGCTTGTCTAATTTAATTGCGTTTACTGTACTCACACATTTTATTGCTTGGCTTTTTTGTTATTTTTAAGTTTATTACACAAGCTCTAGGAAACATTCAGATACATGAAATAGTGATGTTGGTACATAAAATACATATTTTATTTCTATTAAAAACAAATGTTGATTTTAATGGTAAAATTCAACCGGCAAATGTAAAAAAATTATTACTGAGTAACAAAACATACCAACTTTAAGGATTATTGTTCACAAGTAAAGTGTAATCAGCCATTATTGATTTTGTAATTTATGAATGATTAGTGTTTCATTTTAAATACATAATTATTTTAGCTTGAATTGCAATTAATCGATTTTATTCGCTCAAAACTCAGTGCGGCATGAACAAAAGTTCAAAAATATTTTTCATTATATAATTCGTTGTACTTGTACCGTTAGAAATGAAATCCTTTAGCAACAAATAATGTTAAGAATAAGAAAAGAAATAAATATAGACTTATTGTTCAAAAAGTCGGTGCTTCCTTTTTTATATATTTTTTTTAAATTAAAAAATCTTCAGTAGAAAAAATTATAAATATGCGTTCGTCTAACCGTAACTTGTGGTTAACAAAATGACAGTTGACGCAATTGATATTTTGCAGTTTGAAAATTGTTTGAACAATTGCCAACGTGACTGACTGTTTATAATTTTGTGAATGCGAATCAATTACTAATTCACACTGAAAAAAGTAAAGCGTACAGTAAAAAAAAATGCATTTAACTAGTTAAACGAAGGAAAGAGAAATGGTGCGATACCTTACAAACAGCTATTTGCAAAAAGTTCCTGGGTAAGAATCTTAAAAACTCAAAATTATGTGGTTGATCATAACGCTAGCACCAAAAACATGACTTTGATCTTAAAAAACACTAAATTTTCTTTAATTGGCCATTGGCAGAAAGCTTGGTAGGTTTTAATATTGAACCCAAGAATAGTTTTTAAATTTATAAAATTTATTTAATGTGTATCCAATTAATAAAATTAAAATTGCAGGGGGTATTTAAAAAATTAAACAGAGCACATATTAAAAAATTTTATTAAAATTTGAAAGGTGCTACCTTCAAAAAAAAAATCTTATTCTAAAACGTGTTTTCTTATACAATTATTACTAAAAAACTTATGTAACCGAAATTCAGAAAATCTTGTAAGGTTGTACTATATAACATTTCTTGAATAAAATATTTATTTTTCTCAAACACAACCTTAAATGCAATTCTTAATGCATTTTTAAGATGTGTTCAGATTATTTTGGAAATTTAGCATTTAATTAACTTTTATTTTATTTTTTCAACTAAGAACCAATTGAACCGTCAATGCCACGTCAATAAATTTTGGCAAGAATTTGAAAAAAAAACCGCGATAAATGCAATAAATTTGGCTTATTTTTAAGTTTTTTAAAAAATTTTAATAATAGTTTGGGTTTTTTTTATTTTAATCTCAATGAAATATGACAGTCATTGGCATTCAAAGTGTATAGTGTAAGCGGTACCTGCGCTTAAGATGTTTATTGAAATTTTTTAAATTTGTTATTGAATTCAACCTTCGTTCCGTAAAATATCTGTTAAAATTTTTTTTCTTTTCTACAATGAAGATTTTATAAAAAAAAATTGTGTCTTTTCTGAATGCCAACTCATGTTTTGCCATTTGAATTCTAATAAAAAAATTTGAGCATAAATAAAGGAAATCAAATAAGAAAAAAACTGATTGCTATATTTATGTAATTTCAATTATTAAATATGAATGAATGAGCAAGAACGTTTCAAAACGTACTACACTTGTACCTTGAGAGGTGGCATTTCTCAGTATCCAATTCCCAAATTCTTTATTGAAATAAATTTCTTGTAATAAAAGATAGAAGATTTCATACCTTTCTTGAAAATTGAGACGAACTCGGTTCAACTCTTAAACTTGTTGTTTAACAAACAATGCATTGAATCCCTCGAGAACCTTTCAATAAAATGCCGCAAAGATAACCATAAGAATTTAATCAGAATTTTTCCAAGATTTGCGACTTTGCAGGACTAGCTTTCTAAAAAAAAAATATAAATATTTTGAAGAGATTGCAATCCAAAGGGCCAATCTTGGCAATTTACAACAACGGACCTGTGCTCGGTAAACACACTAGTCTGTGCCAAATTTCAAGTCTTTGACCAAGCCTTTGGATATAATTGGTTAAGTAAATAACAAGTTTTACCAAAATCTATTTATGTTTTTGTATTACAAACTGAAGAACTGGGAAATTTGATTTAAACAATTTTTGCTGCCGTAATTTTCTATGAATTTTAAGTTTATTTTTGGAATTTTATTTCTAATATAAAAATTTTTTATAAAAATTAATGTAGAATCAGCGCTACCCTTGTTTCGGTACGGCGGAACTCATTTTTCTAGTGCTCATTTTTGTTATTAGTCACCTTATTCTACATCGCAGCAATTAAATTTTAAATAAAAGTAACAATATAAGAAGGTATAAGTGTATTTTATGAAAAATGCATAACAACATTTGCAAAAAATTACGTTATCCTTGATGTTATGTCATTTATGCTCATGAACGTTTTATTAAATCTAGACATATAATAATGCTAAGCTTTTAAATGCATGAGAACTCACTTTATATTCGTTTACTTAAATGTTATATTTGAAATATCATCCTGTTTATATTCTGGGTATATATTCAAATCTAACACGAATATTTATTCACACTGAGTGTATATATAAATATATTTATACATGTGTATATTGCATATGTTTTAAAAGTGTTATTAAGAAGAAATAAATTTTAAAAGGACATTTTCCTTTTTTATTTTTTTTCTTTCAATATTTCAAAATAAACACGAATATATGTAGATTGAATTTTTTTCTTCAAGAGAAAAATATAGAAGTAAAATTTATTCTCTGAGTCTGTTAATTTCATTCTTGGTTGTTTGTATGTATATTTAAATATATATGTATTTGTGCGTAGGATACGGTGGTACTTATGAAATTTGTATTTCTGGTTATGTACAATGGAAATAATTTGAACCTTGATTGGCATTATTGATCTTCACTTAAAGTTCAAAAAATATAATAATCTTTCTATGTTTTGCATATTCCCCTAAGGATGGGGAATTACATATTATTATGGTCCATAAATTTATTATATTGTCTATTTTAATTGGTATGTTAATTGATGGTTGTTTTATAAGGCAAACCTACGCTATTGAATAGTTTTCTAATATTTTTAATGAAAATTCTGTGTAGATTCTAGGAGAATAAAGTATTATGTGATTGGAAACATGCGTGTGTATAGAAAATATTAAGATTTTGGCATATTGGAGAAAAAAATTAATTAAAATATGCCTTAAGATTGATGTATTTTATGAACAAGTATACACACACTCACAAAATTAATTGAGACAATTTCAGAAATAAATTCAGAATTATTAAAAAAATGTTCAAATTCAAAATAATAATGTTTTGTTGTAGTTATGCACCAACACTTAAATGAAAAAACATTAAAATTTAATTATTAACCTTATTTTTTTAGACACAAGTGCCTACTTTAATTGGGTTATTTTTACAGAACATTCACTCTTTTTTAAATAAAAATTGCATTTTCACAATACTGAAAATTTTATTTCCCTCTAAAACATAATTTTTACACATTCGCACCCATCGAGTAAACGTTTTAAAATCAAACAGACGATGAAGTGTTTGATGCAGAGGAAATTTTAAGATATGGTTAACAATAAGTGCAAAAGTGTCAGTTTTCAAAGTTTACCCTTAGCATTTCGTTTATCTCAAATTGTTTTTCGTAAAATTTTTGAAATTTTTCTACTAAACGACAACTCTGATTAAACTAAAAATTTGCAAGGGTAAAGAAAATTGATATATTATTTAATTTGAACAAAAATTCTTTCTAGCTCCTGACTATCCAAACATACATATTTAGCGTATGAAAATAAAATTTTGTGAGAGTAAGAACAACATTCCCATTACTAAACTCAATTTTAAATTTGACAAATTTCTATATTCAAGATAGTTTAGTGAGACATAATTTTGTTTTTGAAATTGTGAACGCCTTATTTCTGCATGGATTTTAAATTTAAATACCGCAAAAAATTGGAAATGATTTTTAAACTTAAATTCCTTGCTGTAGATGACGAACACTTCGCAATCGGCAACTTTTTTCATATAGTTTTCTAAACCTATTTTGACTAAGTTTATTTTGATGGTAATTCTTTATCCGTCCGTCTCTTTCTATAAACTCTTCTCACTCTGTTTTGGAGTTTGGTGAATTGAGTATAGTTTTTTAATCTATTGTGTATTGTGGGAATTTTAAAAAAGAAATTCCAATATATTCGAATCAAAACCAATTATGGTTTTATAAAGTGGAAAATTTCATTTGTACAGGAGAAAACATTTCAACATAACTAACAATAATAAATATTGAATACTTCTGGGGCTCGAACAAATGATTAATAACAGACAGACAGTCTGTTTTATTTTTGATTTATTTTCGAAAAGTTTTTGCGACTTTTATTAACACTATTAAAATGTTTAATTTAAAAAATATTCTACTAAAATTTGATTTTGTAACAACATAACATTCCCTCTCCTTAAATTTTAAAAGAGAGGACCATTTTTTTTTAGATTTAAGTTTTAAAATTTTATTCAATTTTAATGCAACACTCATTATTAATGAAATTTTCCAGTTTTTCTAAGCTTGTTTAGGCTATTGTTATTGTGATCTATTTAAAAATCAATTTATTTCTTCCTTTTTGTTATAGAGTAAAATTGTTCCAAATGCAGGAATACTTGCCCTAAATTCTTATAAATTCATTTATTTTAATTATTTATTGGATTTTAGCGTTCAACAATCGTCCTTCAAGAAAATTAAGTTGTTTACAATATTTATTATTCTCGTAAAATATTATTAATATATAAATGAATGTGTATTTATATTTCTGAATTTACAATAGCTTTACAATGTGCACTATTATTAGAATTATGTATTTGTCAGGTGCATGTACAAAAATGCCTTTAAGTAATTTACGATTTTCCCATTGTCAGCAATAATTATTACTTTGAATATGATTTATTTTTCTTAAAAGGATGGCGTGTAAATTATGGTGCATTTTAATATACATATATATTACAACATATAACAATATACATTGCATATGTATGGGATAAGTGGCATATATTCATGTTACGAAATAATATTGTGTACTTATTGTGAGTTCAAGTTTATTTGTTTATGTATGTATGAATATCAATGTTCCGTTTATATCAGATTTGTACTCGTTTAAAATTTACAACATAAAAATAACTACATACATACATATACAATATTGTAACAGGAAATATTATTAAAAAGGGCGTTTATGAATTATTTTATATTTTACATTTTTAATAAAGGCTTTGCTAGAATATGGTGTTACAACAACATTTGATTTTATATAATATTTAAATTTTGTAAAGGTTTTCTAGAGAATTGGATACCATGTTCTATTTTTAAAGTTATATTAACACTGTAAAAAATTAATTAAGTTATTAATTTTCGTTCAGAATTTTTTTGGTATTACACGAGTCTTAAGTAATCAAGAAATGGAACAATTTTTGTTCCCAGATCAATTGTTAAATGATTTGCTTTTGTTAATTGGGTTATGATTAATTTTGGGAAGTTATGTTAAAAATATTAATTGTACAATGTTGGTAATTGTATTGGGCATGATTTATATAGGTGACATTTTATTGAATTTAGGGCCTTTTCAAAATTATTGTTTATTCTTGCAGTTTGTATGTTTAATTTTTTTTGTATTAAACTATTATTAACAATAGTCAGCAAGAATCAACAGCAAGGCGGAGTTAATTTTGATATTTATTTAACTAAACTTTAATTCACTTCAAAACTTTTCATAATTATGAAAAGTCACGTCACTTCTTGATCGTGGTTGGAACGTGATTTGTTCTGAATTAAGTGATCTGTTCTGAATTAAGTCACCAGTTTTCTATAACTGCTAGTATGTTATCATCGTTTATCTGTACAACATAGCAATTTTTCATAATTTTAACAGACGAAGTTTGGAAAAAAACGCTGAACGCCTACCGTTATCTTTTAGAATTTAAAAGTTTAAAAATTTTTTGCATTTAAGTTGAGGAACCTTTAGGTTGTGCGGTAGTGATATCGTAGAATAATTCATAAAAAGAGTGCATTTTTGAACAAGTATTTTTCCAAAGTTTTAAATGTACAATAAAAATATATATATACATATAAAATGCTCTAAATACCATTGGCAGAATCGTTTGTGGAAACATACATGTTAAAATTTTATTTCTAATTATGTACTGACATAGTGTATTCCCCTTATACTACAGTATTAGGATATGCTACGAGCTACGCAATAAGTGTTACGTTGTTTTGTTTGTACATACGCAATAATTTTATATTGAAAAATAATAGAGAAGAGCTAATATCAAAATTTTAATTAAATTGTGATTGGTCAGTTATAACCGAACGTTGGACTATGTTGAAAGGCAACTATGCAAAATTCTTAATTTATATAGCAAAAATTATATTGAAAGCGAACTTAGGTTTTAGTTTTGATTTTAGAGTATTTTCACTTTAGCCACCATCTTTTTTTGATTTTTTTTTGTCCTTTACATCATAAATTACTTTATAGTGTTAATTAATTATTTAACCGTTATAATTTGTCACGTAAATAATTTACCTTGTTTTGTGAGTTATTATTCAACAATTTTTATTTATTATTTTGGCAAATAATTCCACCTACTTATTGCAACCAATAATTCATAATGAATTTCTTAAAACCTCACCGTATTCATGCTAAAATATAAACATTATTGTACCAATACGTACCCAAGTATTTGAAAATGAAATGTGAGTAAATTTGTAAATGTTTATATAATATTGAAAACATTTTTATAATATTTTTATTATTAATTTTTACGCATTAAGGATAATTATTACTATAATACTTCTGCATTGCATCATTAATACATACAATTTTCAAAAATGCATAAACATACATAAGTGTGTATATTTGAAATATATAAATTTGTATATTAATTTAAAGTTATCAAAGTATATAATGCTATTGTGAAATTTTACTGTTATTCTTAATCAATGTTAAAACCTATGTATTATTACAGTAACGAGGTTAATTTTTATTAGATTGCAATGAGCTCTGGGGAAGCATTTTATAAAAGAAAAGTTTCCACATTGTATTAAGAAAGTTACTTCCGTGGGTAAGATAAATTTTCATAGCTATTCATCGGTATTATCGGTACACTATCAGGCTTTTTAAAAAAATATTGCGGAAGTTGTATAATTTTTATTGTAGTTGAACAAACTTTCGCCAAGCAATTCAAAATTATATTTTTCGTAAATTCTATATCACCATACCAAAGAGGAAGTAGTTACGAATAATGTGCGAATACGAACAGAACTATTTTTTGCCATTTTGCTTTTTGTTTATTTATTTTTGACATTCAATGACAATTTGTTATAGTTTTCAATATCAAATTGATAGAAAATAGTTTGTGAATTTAAAATGAATGAACTGACCTCCGACAAATCATAAATAATTAACAAATGCTAATTAAGAACAGAACTAATTTTATGTTTTATTTGTTAACTAACCGTTGGGATCATATGCGATTTGGCACTTCTAAATTAGTTCCTTTGTGAATTTTTAAAGCCTCTTAAATATCCAATCAGCTTCTGTAGGAATTTTGAATAACAATACTAAATGTTTAATTTGTGTAAACACAAACGAACGAAGAATATTCGAAATCTTCGAATGGAATACTTGAAGTATAGTCATGATGTTTTCATGATGTAATTATTCTTAATAAAGTCATGATGTAATTATTCTTAATAAAGTTGAGTCAAACCAATGGTTTGTATTGTAGCACTTTTCCCTTCAACAATTGAAAATACCCGTTTTAAAAACAATCTGCGTATATCCACTAACTTTTAAAATTATTTTCATTCATATACGAAACAATTTCATAAAGGATTGCATACATTCAGGATGAACGATTTATGCATTCTTTGAAATTAATCAAAAATTAATTTAAAGAGAGGTTAACATAATGCCCGATTTTAAGGAATAATTGTGGGAGTTAAGAAAAATAATTATACTTTTTTAATGGCATGGAACTTACCGTTAGCTTTCTGCGTTTATAGAAATTTCAAAAAGCTTACGGTTTTGGAAATATAAGGTTCCAAACATCCAAATTTTACAAATTCAAGAGGCGATAACTTGAGAGGGGGTGGAGATGGAAAAAAATTTTCTTCCAACGAAATCAAACAAAGCAACAAATTTTTTGGAAAAAACAGATTTTAGATAACGGTACATTTTACCGTGGTACAAGAAGCCAGCCATTTTATTTCTGCGTTTGCAAAATTTAGAAAATGCTTATTTTTTCATTGCAGTCAATAGTTAAAAATAGGCACTTTTAGTGTTTTGGGGTAGTATAATTTTTAAAGGACGGGAGATAGACAAACATTTTCTTCTATGGAAATAAGCTTCTAATAAAGATCTATGTACGTATTAATAGCTTTCTATCTTCAAGAGTGCAGAAGCTTCGTAAACATGTCCATGAACGGACGGACAGAGTGAAACTAATTAGCACTCTCTTTTAAAAATTTTTTGTAAAGGTGCTAAAAAGGAAGAGGTAACACGATGAATTTATGGGTTTACATAACATTGCTAACTTTAAATTTTTCTAAAAGATGCGACATTATATACGGAATAAAAATTTCTTTCATCACATCCTATTCAAAATTTAATCTTTCGTAAGTTGAATTAAATTTTTTTTCCATTCATTTATGCGTATAAATTTGGGAGGGGTTTTAAGTTAAGAAAAATTTAAAAATCAAATATACTAAATAGATACGGGTTCTTTTATCTTCCCTAATTTAGTTACGTCAGCACTCATTTTACAAATTATGTTTACGGATTTCCGCAATTTGTGGATCAATGTTTCCTAATTTTTAATGTCAAATTGATATTCCACATGTTCCTTACAAGCTGATAACGTGTCATAAATGATTGAACATATAAAAATAATTTCAGGAAATTTTAAGGTGGGATAAAAATAAGAAAAAATCAAAAACAGGACCTAAATCAACAATGTTTAATTGTTTGTTTCTCAAAGAAAAAAAGGTTAATTTTTATATTGAATTGTTATTCAATAAAGTATATGTTAAGATGTGCGTTTACTGAAAAATATTACTGACATATCAGACCCATTGTGGATCTCTTCTATTAACATTAAATCAATATTAACATTTTATTTTTTCTGCGATTGTTATTTTGATATTGTAATCTTTTTTTAAATTTTAATGGAAAACGAGGAAAAGAGAGTTTATCGTGTCAACTGTGTGATACCCGTACGAATTTGTTATCCTATGTGCGCGTTATGAATATGCCATAGATGACTATTGGACAGACTCTGACTTTACTTACCATAATAATTTATGTAAAATTTCAGTACTGTGCACTTTTGGTGTACAAAATTTCAGTACTTTTCAATATTTTCTAAGATATGGCCAAACTACTATTGAAGTTGTACGGCAGTTACCATTAGGAGGAAAGAAATTTCAACGATTTTTATTAACAGCACTGGTAACAACTTGTTTTCACGAGATTTCTATATTATAATTCCAATAATTTCTGAGACAATGCCAAATAACTTTTGGAGTTGTATGGCAGCTACCGGAATGTGCTAAACAATTTCAACAACTTTTATCAAACACATTGGCACTACTAATATATTTGTTTGTTTCTGGCATTTACTATAATAAATTATTTGTGACAATTTGATGAACTTAGCTTAATTAGTTTTTGAGCTATCGTTGGGACGGATCGTCCATCCGTCCGTCCGACGGACAAATTTAGTATACCCTTCGAATACACGTTCGTGCGGGTATATAAAAATTGTGTGAGTTATTAATATTCTAACTTAGTTTTCTGAGTGAGAATTTTATGAATTTCAAACTGAAATCATTATAGAGTTTAAATTAATTTCTTAACCATGGTTTTGGAGCTTTAAGAGAGAAGCATTTTTGTTCCGCTTGTATAATAATTTCACTCATTCAATTTCAGCACCGAGCATAACTTTGGCTTTATCATATGGTTGTACGGCTTTTTTTTCCAAAAACAAAGCTTACACATGCACTTATCAGATTTACATGTAGGAATTGTAGCAGATGTCAGGATTTGATATCAGCTTTCCGCCTGAAAAAAAAACTTTGCAGTAAAATTATAGATTAGTTATACCCCTGTAGTTTCAAACTATTATTTGTTTAAACATTTTAAAATAGTTTTAATTATCAGATTAAATCCAACTTACTATTTTGACAACAATTGTAAAAACAAAGGTAACAATCGTAACATTTTCATAACAAATTCGTTTTTCTTGTTAATTTTTATGAATAATAAGTTTTTGTATCTTTGTATAAAATCTTCACTGGTTTTGACCTAAATTGGGAAAATGGAAATCAATAATATTTTTTTTGGCATTGTTTTTGAATAGCTTTTGGGACTGGTTCCAACTGACAAAGCTATAAATATATTGTTTGCAAATATTTCAATTCACTTATTTTGTCGTAAACTGTACAGGAAATAGAGCAATAGAGCAAGCAAATAGAAAATAAATGCAATTGTGAACAAGTGAGGTGTCGTCACCTAAAAGGAAATGAAATGATTATTGTTTTCTAAACTTCTTATTGACTGTTCAGCAATAATAGCCTTAAATTGGATTTGCACAAATAAAACTAAAATTCTAATATTTAAGAAATGAGTCTTAGTTTGCACATTCAGGATTTTTGGGCTTTTTAAATATATTTATCTTATTTCTTGCTTTTAGTCATTTTATGTGACAAATAATATTTGTATAAACGAGTATAACTATTTTGTAAGCAAGCAAATATTGTACGTAGAAATTTTACGAATATACTAGGAAATACGAACAAGGGTTTAGATGAATTCCAAACGAAACGCTATTTTCCAACATTTTAAAAACAAGAAGAGGTACATTAGAGGGAAATATTCTAAAAGAGCAATTTTCAAAACTCTTTTCTTTGAGAAGTTTAGGTGTGTGTAAACACGATAATGCGGCATCAGGCTGAAATTTCGCAAATTAATTATAAGCATCTAATATCTTTACTCTATGGCAAAATATGTTGAGTTCTATTGCCATGTATAGGTGAACTATGGTTTTTGTCTTATATGAATAAATTTTCTAATTAAGACTAACACCCTTCGTGCTTGCCTATCGGTTTTTTAAATTCCATAGCACAGTAATGGTATGAATTTTTTATTTTCTAAAATAAATTAAAAATGACTTGAAATAAAATTTCCATATATAAAATTAAATTGGATATTAATTTAAAAGTTGCTATGTGTATAGGTGAATGACATCACATCTTGACAGGAATGTGGAAATTTTTAAAAATTTTTTTATTTTGTTTCGTAGGCGAGTAACTTATTTTGTAATACATGTGCGTCCTATGTGTATAACAGGTATATTTTATTTTCCTATTTCGCGGCATAAGTATTTTCTGCGGCATATGGTAGCGTTATAGTGAAAAAACTCTTTTCGGTCTAAATAGTTTTTCTATTTACTCGTCACTCTAATTTTTCATTTATATCAACAACATCTTAAAAAGTGAACCTGATAAATTTCCCACCTTATATTTATTTGGTTTTCTTTTTTTACCTTGACACATGGAATCAAATTTATTTTTGGTTTTGCTTAATATAAAACGGAAAAACAAGACAGGATATGTACATGTGTATGTACATATGTATTTTGTGTTTATTCTACACCGTTATATTGAAAATGTTTGTATTTTTTTATGTAGTAGATGACATTGGAAAAATTGTAAAAACTATCGGAAATAGAAAATAAAATAAGTTTGGAGAAATTAAATGGTGTTGATTAGAAGCACATTTTCGTTGTTTGCGACAACATTGAGTTGTTTGACTGTAATTTTACATTTTGTCGGACATATCAAATTGCAAGATCTTAAATATTGTCTGCTTATTTCAGCTGAGGTTTAAAATTCTATAAAAGTTTATCAACGTAAGTAGAATGTTCTTGAAAAAGAGCAGGTTATTTAATCCATAGCATGGATTAAAATTGTTTTGTTCCTGTCATAGCATGGATTAAAATTGTATAAAATTGAAATTTCGATTATTTTTACAATAAAGGCTGAGCGGTTAAAATCAAAATAAAAGAATGGTTCCATGTTTAATTTTTTTCGAGAATGTGCTTAAATAATGAAAATAAAACAAAAAATTTATTTTTATTTAACGCTTTTGGTTGTTTGTAAAATGAAGGAAAATTTGCAGTCTAAGATATTTTTTTTTCTTTTTCAAAAGTATAAAAATAAACAAAGCTTTTTCGAGGGTTTTGGGGGTTTTACAATTTTTAAAAATATGAAAAAGGATTTCCGAAATCAAACGAAGTGTTGAAATATATCACTTACTTACATTTTGTTGTGTATAGATTTATATTGTGGTTTGTGTGAGTTTTTGTGCTGTTGTATTTCTATTGAGAACCTGTATGGGATCCAATAATGATGCTTGAACTCTAGTGTAAATACAAATATACAAATTGAAGTGGAAAATAAATGAATGATATGAAATTTTAATAGAATTTAGAGTTGAAAACATGAACCTTATATAAAGAATCATTTACTTAAGGTTTTTTTCTTGCTCTTGCTTAAATCGCACAGTTTTTATTGAATTTTATTTTAAAAAAAATTAATTTTAAATTTAAGATCTGAAGTGTTCAATCATTTAGAAAATTTAGGCAGTTGAAATGATTTGGTGTTGTGTTAAAGGATTGATATCTGATTTATTTAAAGTAATACCTACATGTTTGTATTTTTGCATGAAGTGAGTTTTAAGAGAGTGTTTCATGAAAATGGTAGTACTAAGGATGTTATAGAACAACAACAGAAAGTAGTTGTGTGAATGAGTGTTCAATGAACAGCTAACAATTAGTATTGCTTTAAAATCTTTAAAATAACATTGGTTTGCTTTCTATTCTGTAGTCGTAATTACTATTCAGACTATTCAGACTATTTACGACCTTTAAAACACATATTTTACAATTACCTAAAAATTTTCGAAAATTTTTATTGTATTGTTTATTAACATATTTTTAGAAATTCTTGGATTTCTACTAAACTATAAATTCTATATAGTTAAAAATAATAAGAGAAAATATATCGAAAATTATTTTTAAAAATTTTGGGTATTTTATTAGAAAAGTTTCTGATACCACTGACACATCGTTAGCAGAAAAATTTCATGAGCTTTGAAATCGTTTCAAAATTGACATTACTTGTCACATTTCCCGAGTTGTCAATAAAAATGTAATAAAGTTGGGTCAAACCAATGGTTTGTATTATAGCACTTTTCCCTTCAACAAGTGAAAATTCTGCTTTTAAATACAGTCTATGTATACCTATCACACTATTAAAATTATTTTCATACATATACAAAACTATTTGGATTGGATATACAAAACTATTAGGATTGCATATATTTAGGATGACGCATATATGCAGTCTTTGAAATAAAGCAAAAATTAATATAAAAAGGGGTTAACATAATGCTCGATTTTAAGGGTTAATTGTGTGAATTAAGAAAAATAATTATATTTTTTAATTTCATGGAATTTACCGTTAGCTTTTTGTGTTTATAGAAATTTGAAAAAGCTTGTGGTTTCGGAAATATAAGGTGTCAAAAATTCAAACTTTACAAATTTCAAGAGGCGATAACTTGAGAGGGGGTGGAGATGGAAAAAAATTTTCTTCTAATGAAATGAACTATTTATTAATGTCTAAAAGCTCCTAAAACTTCAAGCTTCTACAAGCTGGGGTCTAGAAGAAAAACGACATCAAAAATTTGGAAAAAAAAGACTTTAGATAACGGTAAATTTGAACGGCCATTTTGTTTTTCTAAAGTTTAACCATAGTATACCGCGCTAGGGGAAGCAAGCCGCTGCCTTTATGCGTTTGCAAAATTTCAAAAATGCTTATGGTTTCATTGCAACAAATAGTTAAAAAAGACCATTTTTATGGTTTTGGGGGGGGTATAACTTATAGAGGGCGGGAGATAGGTGAAAATTTTGTTCTACGGAAATAAGTTTCTAAAAAAGATCTATGTACGTACAAAATTTCAGCTTTCAATCTTCAAAGGTGTAAAAGTTTTGTAAACAGACACACGGACAGACGGACGGACAGACGGACGGACGGACTGACGGACGGACGGGCGGACGGACGGACGGACGGACGGACGGACGGACGGACGGACGGACAGAGTGAAACTAATAAGCACTTTTTTTCAAAAATTTTTTGGAAAAGTGCTAAAAATGAGACAGTTCTTAGAAATTTCAGCTTTGAGATCTCATAACTAAAAAACCAGAGCCGGAAAGCAAAATGTTCTTCTAGCTAGAGGGATTCTATACAATCATAATTTTTAGGTCGTCAGTTTAAGTGTGCATTTTAAACTTATAATATTTCCAAAGAAAAAATATCTCATACTAAGCAGATAATCACAGAGTCTATTAAAAATATTTGATGTTAATATTACATATTTAGTTAAATACTTTGTGGTTGTATAGAACAAGTACATGTATTTATATTTGGTTCATGAATTGTTGTATGAGTTTTATCAACACAACTGACAACTTTCGGAACCCTTTTGAAATCCTAAAACTGTTTATTTGTCTTATCATTTCGCATGTCTTTAATATAATACAAGTACAATGCATTAGTGCATTCACTAAACTGAATCTATTTGATACTACTTTATATCTTGTTTGGTTGCTTAGCAATGGCATTCTATAAAAGCTTACTTCTGACCTTGTAGATAGACAATCTGAATTTTTATCTCTTAAGTTGGAAGTTGGTTTTTGTTGCACAAAATTAAATTGAATATACGTATGATAATCTTTTATTTTAATTATTCAAATTACCTGAAATACTTTCCGTTCTATTCGAGAATGGTTTTCAAATGTATTAGGGATATTATGTAATAATCCACTGATGTATTCCATAATTTACATAATTCAAAATTAATATTTCAAATAATATTCATAATTTTAGAGATTTCGTCTCTTAATTATTGCACTTGATAATATTTAAGAAATGGATGTGAAATTAGAGTGGTTTAATTTTGATAGAATATATATACGAAGCTATATAATGCTTACCATATCAGGTTTTAGTTTACAAACGCCAAACTGCGTTCTGGTAGTTTCTCCTTGTAGTCGAAGAATTAAAGTCTAATAAATAATTGTTTTTCTTAACTCACGGAATTAACCCTTAAATTCCATAATGCGAATCAAAGTCTCTTTCAATTTTTTTTTGCATCATCCTAAATGTATGCAATCTATGAAATTTTTTCTATGTAAATAAATGTTCATAATTTTAATAATGTTTCAATATTTTCAGTAGTTGAAGGGAAAAGAGCTACTTGATATTTGTTTTGACCCAACTTTATTTCTTGTAATCGCAAAATTAAAATCGAATAGCAGATTAAAAGTTTAGCATTTAAATTTTCATATTCAATTTATGATTTTACCTTTAATTTTAAATAATAATATTCTTATTTATTCCTTATTAATATCAATAAACATTTTGTTTTTAATTTTTCAGATTACAAGTGGAAATAGTGTCGAAACTATGGCAGTAAGTATTAAGAATATTCATGGTTTTTTAAAATAACATTATGTTAGAAATTTAGAAGGACTATCCACTAATAGTTCTAATTGGAGCCATAAATAAAATAATTTTCTTATGATTCAAAATGCTTGAACACAAATAAATTTGTTGGCAACTCCACATTTGTTGCTTTCTCTATATATTTAAAGAAAGATTTGAAGATAAAAGAGTTTGACTTCAATTCAAAATCTTGAAGTACAATATTTTATGATTTTTATTTTCCTTGTAATTTATTTAATAAATTGAATGCAAAATATTTTTTTTCCTTCATAATCTTGTGTTAATAATATTAGTCCCATTTATTAAAATGTAAAAGTCATTTTTATAAGTTTTTAATCACTTTCTCCCACAATTTTTTTTTTCCTTCTAAATTCTGCATAAGACCTTTTGTAACACCTTATGCATTAATATTGTGTAGCTATAAATAAATTAGAGCTAATAAAACTCTAATGAATCTAATTGAAATTTAAGAGGTTTAAGCGATATTTCAAAACAGACTAAAGCATAAGAAGCAATAAGTACACGCAATTAGAGAGGTTTTTTTTCAAAAGATACTTATCTGGATACCAATGAACGCTTTAGGGGCTTTTCTATTAATTTTATCCTAAATCTTTTATTTTCAATTGAATTTTAAGCTTATATAATAAATAAATAATAAAATAAATAAATAATAAATAAATAATAAAATAAAAATTTTGTTCATAAATGGGTTTAAAGTACTTGGTTATGTCTGTAGTTGTGTGGGTTTAAAATACAATTATATTCTAAGATTTCAACTCCTCTCCAACACCTATTTCAAAAAGAAATTAATGGTTAAAAGTTAGTAAAGTTAGTAATTTATTATTTAGTAAACCGTCTTTTAGTAAAATATTTTTTAAGATGATTTTATCTGCCCAGTAATAACATTGAGGAATAAAGACCAATAGTTTTGCTCAACATTTATTTCAGCAATATTCAGAAAATATACATATGTGTTCTTATTTAGATTTTCTAAAATTTTATGAATTCCATGGAATATTAGAATTTTGAGTTTCATTTCATTTTAAATCTGATCATGACTACGGACTGAGTAACCGCATTTCAACGTCTTTGGAAAAAAGCAATTTAGTCTAAAGTGTTCAGATTCCATATAGTCTGACAATGTTCATTGCTACCTTATTTTCAAGAAAATTAACTAAACTTCAATAAATCTAGCTTTTACTTCACTTCCATTGAACAAAACATTGAATTAAGTTTTAACGAAATAAAGATTTTGTTTCAAACTTCCAAAAATATGAGTGAATTATATAAAAGTTTAAATCTTTCTAGAGAATTCATTTAAATTTTGTGCAAGTACATAAATTTGAAATGCATTCTTTCAAAAAATAACCAGCTTTTTTTCTTGAAACCGTAGGTTTTTTTTAAAAAATTTACAACCATAATTCAACACTAGTTTCACATTTGTGATATAATTCAAGTAATTTCTATGTCTTAAAGAATAAAAACGTGTCAATAGTATCTTTAACTTATAAACAATATGGCAAACTCCAAAACATTTAAATTTACATAGGCTCAGAAAAAATCACAACAGTTTAGTGAAACTACAAAATCATTTTTTCAAATTTTTAAAATTTTAGTAGACAAAAAATTAAGAAGAAAGATCGCTTTATTATCAAAAATAGAAAACAAAATGTTTCAAAAATATTAATCTAAATCGAGGACAAGCAGAATTGGCCGCATCAAATTTGTGATTCCCATACGAATGTCTTCAAGAGTTATGAACCAGTTAACAAATGGTATTAATGCTAACTTTTAGTTTTAAATTGTGGTATTTTTAGTTAACCTAGTCGCATGTAGTGTGAGCATTGTAAATTGTAATCTGCATGTTTTTGTGGATATGTCAACATTATCTTTAAATTTATGTGACAAGTTTTGTAAGAAAAGTATTTATATAAAATCACTACCAAATTTTATTAGAATAGTGGCCCAGTTATTTTGTACTCATCGGAATAGCGATCCTGTAAATTATCGGAATATTAAATTTTATCGGAATAGAGACCCTGTAACCGCTCTTGTTTATGCTAAATTTGACTGTTTAATATAATATGATATATGGCTATACCTTAGTGTTACAAATAAAACGGTAGACTTGTGTACCCTTTCAACATTCGTTTGTATGAAAAGGAAGTCTACTCTGCAGGCATAAATTCTGTACCACACAGACGACCTCATTAATACCACTTTCACAGCATTATTAATTTTAAATTCTAAAGTTAAAACTTTCTAAAATTATGTTAATAATTTACACTTTTTTTAATTTTTAAATGAAAAGAATTTCATTATAAAAGCAGTTGATTATGAGAAATATGCAAATTAAAAAAAAAACTAAAAACATCAAAACCATAAATCCATTCGAACCAGTCAGATAGTCTTCATAGTTTAGAGTTATAATCTCCATAAAAAGCATGTACAATATACACACATAGCAACATTCCTAGAAATTCGCAATGATTGTAATATCTTTAATGTATAAGATATAAAACAGATAAATGTAAAAGATTTTGACTTCATTACAATAACAAAAGAAAATAGGAAAAAAGTTAAATATTTTTTTTTCCAATTGTGACATAAAAGTCCCCAATAAATAACGCACATAATAATTTTTGATATTCTATCGAAGAAGAGAGAGAGAAACGAAAATATCCGGCAGTACCCTAGTCTTAATGTACTTGGGGCGTGTTTAGCAATAAGGGAAGAATTAATCAAGTTCGCGAAAGTGTAGCAAAGTTAGTTTCTCTCAGTTGTAAATGACTGCTTTTAACAAGGGCCAACTTTTCATCCCACCCATGGAATATCAAACATAATTTTATCAAAGATCATTTTAGTGCCAACGTTTTATTTATCTACATTTCGGCAATTCGTAATAACGAAAGTTTGACGAAAATTTTTATAACCATACTTAATAGAAATTTTCCTTAATTTTTATCACATGACTGAATCAGACTGACTGATTAGCCCGAACAAACAGAATCATTTACTGATTCTGTTTGTCCGGGCTCATTTAAAAAGTGTTTAATAACAACTGTTTGAGTTGAACCACAAGTACATTAGTTGATTTTGGTGGTATTACGGGTATCTTACGTTTTTAATTTCGTGCAACTCAAAAACCTATTACCCTTTAATTTTTACCATAAATTTTATTGCGCGCTATCAATAAATGTAAGTGGATTTTTTTTCGCTGAATCTTTTTATTTTATAACACCGCGATAGCTATTAGTCCTTTATGTTAATTTTTTTTTGTTTTAGTTTCAAAGAGAAACTTTTTTAGTTATGTAGCGAAAAAAGAAGAGTAAATGCTCATAATTATAAATAACTTATAGCATTTTACTATTATTTGGAGTCTAAAGACTTTTCATTTCAAAGAAATTTAAATATAAATTAATATTAAGTAAATTTATGTTGCCTCTGTTGCCTTGTACTCGTACGTATACGTAATTATTGTATAAAGATTTCTGGTTTAATGATTGTATAAAGTTTTAAGTGAAATACAATTCAATGACTATGCAAATTGAATAAGTAGTATGTTTTAATTTTGAGTACTTGGTCTCGATTCCTTTAAAATATTTTAGTAAATTTGTTTTTATAAATTATTTTTCTTCATCTTTTCAGTTAATTTTCCTCAATTTTTAATAGGAAGTGAGTTTAAGTAATTAGTGCAATAGAGTAAGTGTAGATATGGTGCAGATAAGAACATTACTACTAAATTTTGAAGGCACTATGCTGAAAGTAAATTGTTAAACTGAATTAAGCGGAGTGAAGACTCCTTGGCAATAATTGTGGTGTTTCATGTGCCATAGAAAAATTGGTTTGTTGTTAAATAACAAAAATTTAACTATAAGTTTGAAATGTGTTTTTCACAGCAACTCACTAATAAATTCAAAAGCTTTGGTAAACAACAAAACACTTTGATGCTTCTTATTTATAATTAATTAATTATAAATTGTTAAAATTTTATAAACACTTGGCTTTGCAACATTAACTTTTTGATATTTCAATTTTAAATACATACTGAATTCATTTAAATAACGACTCAGGCTTGTTAAATTTTACAAATTATACAACTTGAATATTAAGAATTTAATTTTATCTGCTGAAAACCAGTGATATTTTATTCCCTTTACTTGTTTATTTTCCGAAATTAAAAGTTAAGGAAAAATTCTGCAAAATTTTCAAAATTAATTTCTTTCAAACATCTCGTATTAGTTGACAAGGGAACAAATGAACAATTTTGTAACGAATAATGAAATTTATTTTCCCTACTATTCTGTCAAGGCACTAAGATAATTTTTCCAGTTATTAAAAAAGAACAGATGTAAAACTTATATGGAGGTGACATAAAATTATTTTAAAGCTCTTTATTCTTATCTTTTCATATCTATAATAAAAAATAAAATAATTATTAAAAATTGTAGATGTGTTTTTTAAGTCCTTTATTTTAAATAATATATGAGCATGCAAACACAATTTTAACGTATGTACAAGATCTACCCGTTTAACTGATCAACCGTTTTACTTGTGTGAAGAACTAAAATTTCCTTAATGTTTTAAAGTGTTGTATTATACGGTTTTTTAACAGGGAGCGCAAACATTGCTTTGAAGCTGAAAATCATTTGTAAATAATAGGTTAGGCACGTTGTTTTATTTATAATTTAGGAACAATGGTGCATGTACGCTCTTAAATATGTCCAATTTATTAAAAATAAATTTATTTGCATAACGGATTAGTTTCTTGCATTTTTGACATTTAAAGCTTAAATTTTAACGATTCCTTCTGTCAAATCAATTATTAATTTTGGTTTGCAATTTCACCACGCATTAACTGATGTCCGAAGAAGTGATAAGTTGTTGATATTTGAGAAATTTAAGTAAAAATACAAAAGCCTTTAAAAAAATTCAATAAATATGTTGTTTTATTAAAAAGATTCACACACAATTTCTATTCAGAGATTTTCCAAAAAAGTGCTTGACAAGAAACTCGAAAAATTCAATCATATATGAATTTCAGCACATTATTGAAAGTTCTCAAAAAGCGGTATAACTTTCTATTAGACCTTAGTTCGTTTCCGTTTGTTAATTTGTTAAGCCGACAACCAATACTAGCCGCTTGCATTAATTTTTTTCTCTCATTTCAATTTACGCCTCTTATTTTCCTCATACATTTACATTCTAAGTTTATTATATATTTGCAACTTATAACGGATTCAGGGTATTACATAATTGTAAACACAATTTATAGTATTCAACAAGTTCAATATCGTTTCACTAAAATGCACAGTTTCTAAGTTTTAATTGTATTTTTGATGTTGTGTAATTGTTGTGATGTTGGTAAATGTGTTAATAGAGTTCTGAAAAGGTACTTCATGTTTACAAGATGCATCTGGGAGGGGGATTTCCGGTTCTCAATTTGATATTTTGACATTTTGTGGACATTTTAGTTTAAATCTTTTTAATCTGTCACTTTTGATCTTTTTCTAAAATGATTTTGTTCATTTCCTTTTCAATATAGATTATTTTATATGGGAAAACAAAAGCTCTGTGTATTCATTGATAGCTTGTAATAGTGAACATGAACACACTGTAAGGTATACATATATGAGTGAAGGATTACATAAAACAGCACATTTGTATTTATTAGCAAAACAGACAACTTTTTGTTTTATATAATTAACACTTAATTAAATATTTTTATCTTTTCTAAATGCAGAATTAAAAAGTAAAATTAAGGTTATCTTTTAAAAATATCTAGCATAACATTTTGTGCAAAACCACAAAAATTTAGAGATAAAAAACAGGAAATGAAAATTGTCAACTTGATGTTTAAAGTATTTTAAAGTCATTTAAAGTTTTTTTTTTAACATTGTTACAATTTGTTATTTTTCTGATTTTCTTGTTTTTGTTGTTTTTTTTTGGTTAAGATAAGACAATTAAAATAATTAAGAGTTCATATTACGATAAGCAAACACAATTAAAAATAATTAAAATGAAAAACAAGAAAAGAAGAACAAAACTGTAAGAATAAAAATTAAGTAAAAATCAAAATATTAAGCTTTAATATAAGGGAAGTTAACTTGGAAAGTTATCCAAGGATCGAGCAAGGATAATGCTTTATATATTTAAAATGAAACTCTCAAATTATATTGAATTTGAATAGAGCGATTATTAGAGCAATTAGTAAAAAACAAGGTTAAATAGGATTTAAAATTCAAAAAAGCAAACAAGATTTTGGTTAAAGAAAAGATTTCGGAAGTGTGTTTGAATAAAATGAAGTTACGAAGGTTATAAGTATAAGTTTTTAGCTTTCATTTGGCATAAAATGTGCGAAAAATTGACATAATATTAGAGTTTAACATATTGATCTTGGTTACTCTTATACCATATCAAAATATAAACTTAGGTCAAACCAATAATTAAATATCACTTTTCTCTTCAACAAGTGAGAATACTGCTTTTAAAAATATTGTTTAATTTACTTTTGTGCTTATACGCAAATATATTACAGTATTGCATACATTTAGGATGAGTAAAACAAAAATTTGAAATAAGTGTTAACATAATGGCTGAATTGAACGGTTAAGTTAGTGGGTTGACAATAATAATTATACTTTTTTATGATATAGCATTTACCGTTACCTTTTCGCTTTTATGAAAATTTGGAAAATCTTGTAGTTTCGGAAAAGGCGCCGAAATTTCAAATTTTTCAAATTTCGAATGTTGATAGCTTGGGAGGGAATGCAGGTGGATAAAAACTTTGTTCTAATGAAAAAAACTATTCGTTAGTATCTAAAAGCAATTAAAATTTTAAGCTCCTGATAGTTATGTTAGAGAAAAAGGTTATAAATGATTTAAACCAAAAACAGATTTTAGGAAACAGTAAATTTTAACGACCATTCTATGCCGCAGCTGAATATTTGAAAAAAATGTTTGTGGTTTCGTTAAAATGTTTCGCTAAGAAAATAGGAATATTATGGGTGAGGGCTTAGAGAGGTGGTTAAAACAGAGTGAAACTAATAATTGCGTACAAAATTATTAAAACTCAATTTGAATGTTTGAATGCAAAAAAAACTTACTTAAAGATCTTGTTCTTTTCTTTAATCATTCATCTAAAAAAATGTTTCAAATACAAGAGTTTCATAGAGAATCCGTTGATTATTATTCAAGATAAGATTCTAACCGACATCCTGCTGAAAATAACTTTTTTATGTTTTTCTAAAAGGCAAAGATAAAGACGTTCTATTCGAAAAATGATGTAAAATTTGTTACTATCACAATCCTCCCTTATTCGTAGTCATCTAAAATTCATAAAATTGGGGTATACTGACATGTTGCATTACATGTTCCGTTTTATCTAGAAAGGACGAAGTTGACAAAAGATGGTTAAAGTTCTAAAATTGATTTTAATTGAAAAACTGAATTGCAAGTTTCCGTACGAGTTTTACAAATATATTCAAACTTTTCTTTCCTTGTTTAAGGTTTTTCGTAATTCGTAGGAGTAGCCTGCTTAAACCCCCTCCGTTTTTAGTTCGTACTTTTCTTTATTTTTGATTTTCTTTCTTTTTATTTGATTTTCTGTTGTATTTACTTAAATAATTTACATGACATGAAATTTAACGAAAAAGATTACATCACTAAGACAAATTTTGTGTTTTGAATGGAAGCAAATGCTGTTGTTTGTGGTTTTTTTATTTTGAGTTTTACTAATTAACCTCAATCTTTTTACTGTATTACTGATTTGTATCTTTTTAAATTAAATATTAAACGTCAAATAAAATGTCATTGTACAGTACATTATCAGTAGAAACGAAAAATATATAAAAGAACCTTTTCAATTTCAAATTATAGAATTTTTTTTCACATAGAAAATAATTTTTTTTTGCTAATTATTATTTATTTTTTTGTGGCAGAAATGTGATTTTAAAATTGATTTTTTTGTTACACACATAGGAACTTTTACTGAATCTAATTTGCATTTATAAATGAGTCAAACCAAAATTTATATCCGTTTTAAAAATTCTACATTTTAGAAAAAATTTATTTTCTTCATGAAATTTTAAATACTTGCAATTTGGAATAATGGAAAACAGAATGCGATATGACCGCAGGTAATTAAACGCATTGTAATCTGTTGTCTTTGACGTCATAAATTTAAATTGGACACAATTTAAATAAAAAACATGTTTACCGTTAAATATTTGTTTAAATAAATAAAGCAACTTGAATTTCTATATGTTTTGTAAATGTGCCGCTAACCACAACATCAATATGCAATCCATGGTTTTTAGTCAGATTTGTTGAACTCATAAATACAAATAAAATTCGAAGGTTTTTTTATTCCATTTTTAACTCCACACTCGAAATTGTGGTACGTAAAGGTATTTGAATTGTTAGTGTATTTTTGCTAGGATTCAAATTTGAAAATTACTTGTGATTTGGGAGTTAACTTATGAATAAAAAATCAGTTAGTTCTCCTTTTTTGGAAATAAAAAAAAATCATGTTTTATAACCAGAGTCGTTGGAAATAGTTCAATTGAAAAAAGCATTATAAATCTAAAAGTAAAATAGAATTGAGTTAGAATTTGTACTGGCGGATCATATTGCAAAAAAAAAATTAAATTAATTTGTTTAAATGAAAAACAAGTGCTTTTTATTATTTGACAGTGAACATCAGGCAGGTACGTAAATAGGTGGTAAGTAACTTTAAAGGTTACACATTAAAGGAGGTACATGTTTAATCCATTTGTTTTTCATCAATAATATTAAGACGAAGTCAGTTTAACTCTTGATGAGACTTCCACCTTACTAAAATGTAGATATGTGAAGAGTTAACTAAAACCATTTATTTTGATTGGAAAACCTTTGAACGTGCTACTTAGTTCAATTGTGTACTGAGTGTAATAAAGAAAAATGTTAAACTACCGAAATTATTTTAATTTTAAAATCATAAAATTTTGATTGATAAAACCAAAATTTAAAGTTTTTAATATCTGAATTTACTTCACATCTCAATTAAACCAAATTAGCGATTTCCATTGAAAAATGGAATCAATTAATTTGCATTAAATTAATGTACGATAATCTTTTTACCATTTGTTTTTCTCCGTGAAAACTCAATGAACTTTTTTCCAGAAATATCATGAATTTGTCTTTCCACATATAAGCTTAGTTTTTAGTCAAATTAGATGTACTTGTTCTATTCAATTGTGTATGACAATACTATCTAAAAACCGCTGAAAAAACAAATGGCTGCAATTACAAACTTTCACCAGTTAATAATATATTAAATGCTTGAATTCAGTACTATTTTTAACCCTGTTCTCTCTGTGGGCATCGCTGAATGGAACAATATGAAAAAGTATTAGCGTTTTCCATTTTCCAGAACTTCAAATTTGACAATTTATTTTATTCAAGTGGTTCGTCTTAGAAAATATGAGTACTTGATTGGATCAGAATATCGTTTTAGTAGCTGCACTTTATGAGTTTCCAAATATTTACAAGCGAGTATTAAAACATATTGCATTTTAGTTTGATAATTTAACAACATGGAGGTTGTATGACTCCTTTAAGAAGGAACATAAAATCTCGTTCGACTCTTAAAATCATCAACATATAGTTGATGCGGTCAACTGCATTTAATATCGTTCCATTGTTTTAATTATCTCAAATAATATTGAGCTGTTTTGAATCGAATTTCATTAAAAAAAATTTAAGTTTACACAATTTTTATAATATTAATTAAAAGTTTCATTATGTAGGTATAAAAACAAGTTGAATAAATAATAAATGAAAGGATACTGTATAATATGGTGAAAAATATAGGTTTTTTTTATTATTTCAGAACGGTGCTATGTTTGTGAATGAAAAAGTTTTTTAAAACTCACCAGATTATTTAAATTTAAAAAAACAATTCAGCAATATTGCAACACAGTGAAAATTTCAGTTTTCTGAAATCATTATTTGTGAAAAAATAAAGAATTTTATAAAAGTTTAATTTAATTTTTTTTTTTTTTTAAATATTTCTTGCTTATAATAATGCGAATTATTTTATTTGATCATAGCTTACGTCATTTTCATGTTTCTAGTACTTTTATTACGATTATTTAAGAAAAAAGTACTTAACATATGACTTAACAATAGTGAGTAACTTTGCTCGAGTACGAGGAGAAATGGTATGGATTTTTTCCATCTTTAAAATTATGGCCAAAAGCAGAATGTAATGTTAAATTATTTCACAATTCTGTGATGCTAACGTAATATACAACTGTGGTTCGTAGTCTGCCCTCGAATTATGAAAATTTTATGTGAAATAATTGTAAACACCAAATTATTTTATAAAATAAAAACTACTAGAGTTAAATTGGTGTTGTTTATAAAAATAAAGTCACGTACTGTTACAATTACTTGAAATACTACTTGGGTCCATGCCACTTCACAATAATGGTCTATTTTCTAAATTTAACAGTGAAACTTTATTTTAAAATTTTTAACTTCAGTCACAATTTCCAATTGCCATTTTTTTAGAATTTCTTCCTTAAGTTTGAAATTACGAATGGTGTACATGAATGTAAAGTATTATAATTTTTTCCTTAAAAATTATTGTCTCCTGTACTCGCTGATTTTATTTTGTCACATATAATTATTACAACAAAGAACTAGGATTCCTACGTTCAATGAAATAATGACTTTCTGTCTCGAAAATAAATAGCTGGCGTGTTCTAAATTGAAATTCGTCACAAGTAATTATTATAGTATTAAACTAGGATTCCTGCGTTTAATAACAATAATAATTCTCTGTCAAAATTTAAAAGAAGTGTGTCTTCTGTATTCTAAATTTTTAACACTCTTTATTTCCTTAAATCTATGGTTTATATACAAAAAATTTATATTACATATTTCTCCCACTCTTTTTCTTAATAGTAATTAGATACATAATTCTTACTAAATTTATTTTTATTATTTTGGAAATTTTTATAATGTGATAAATAACAAATATTAAATTGATTGTATTTTAACTTTGTATGTATATTCAAAATATTCTTTATCTTTTATGCCATTTCAAGTTTACCTACTATTTTATTATCCTTATCTTCAAAAATAAGGCTAAGCAATAAAAATAAAAAACATGTGCATCTTCAAATTATTTTTAGATTATTTTCAGATCATTTAAAAACATTTTACTACCTGCTACAACAAAAAATGTATAGTTTTAAATCACAATATATCCTTTTTACCACATTTAAAGACTTTGTATTAACAATACTAATTTTAGATTATTTTAAGAAATATTATATTTTTTTTTTTTTTTTTTTTTTTTTTTTTATGATAAAAAAGTACAGTTGGCTGCATTAATTAACATTCTCCCCCGCGTTGATGTCTAGTGCATCAAGATGATATTGCTGTCTTGAAGTAGCTGGAGCTATTGTGGCTTGTTGATTAATAGTTGCATTTTTGAATTTTATTAAAAATCTAATGATGAGCACAAAACTGATAATGGCGATTGTTAAACCCAAATAACTAGTTATATAGTGATGTGTATCATTACGAGAGTTATCTTCATAACTATAATCTTGTTCTTTTAATTTTTGTAATTGTTGTTTAATCTTGCCATATGCAGCTATATACGGTTCATGTTTAACATTGAACTGTTTAACATGTTCAACTTCAAAAAATGTAAAATTAAACTCTGGCAATGATTGGACGTCATCGAATGGTGTATTAACTTGATAATTTCTCCTTTTAAACGATTCAATTATAAATTCATCATCTTTGAGTATACAATCGTCATAAAATTTTAGTAACCCAGCTTCTGGTAATTTCATTGAGTATGCTTGATCATGACAAACAAGATTATCTATTTTATTTTGTTTGTGTAATGAAAACAACCATGCATTTTTCTGATATAGTGGTATCCAAGCTTTTCTAGATTTTGATATTTTAAGCGTACATTTATCTGAAATAGTTTGTTGAGTTAACAGTTGAATCTCACATTCCAGTTGAGTTGATGATTTGGTTAACAATGGATACAGTTGATTGCATAGATATCCACTTGTTTTATAAAATACGCAATCCGAAAATTCTTCTTTAGATAATGGGTAGATCGTATCCCTATGTAAATTGGCCATTATGTATTTTGTGTTTGGAATTATTTCAACTGATGAATTGTTCATTTTTACTGGGAAAGATACAATATTATAAATTTCGAATTCCATTGTTCTTAGTAAGGGAATATTTATGACAAAAATAATAGATTCTCTGGAAAATTTAGTGCTAATACTTGTCATTCCATATATTTGTATTAATGATGGAATTTTTAATTGTTCTGTTGGAATGATCTGACGCAATTCCTCAAGATGTTCGGCTATTTGATTTGGTGTTAGAATAACTGTATTGAATTTTCCATGTTGTGCATCTCTCATTATGTGCAACATTGTTGTCTGTATTCCTTGAAATTCGTCAATAATTAACATTAAGTACTGCCCTACCATTAAAAAGAAATTTTGAACCTTCTCTTCTTGTTCATGCGGTAACAAGAATTTTAACGTTCTTTGAATCTCTTCAATTTCATCTTGAATAATCTTCAAATGCTGGTTTCTTTCCTCTTCACTTTTCTTCAATAAATTTGTTGTAGCTTCTATAATATATGTTTGGTTATGAATTAAGTGAAGTGCCTTCTTTTGATTAAATTCTAAGTTTTTTACAACATTTTCAATTTTTTCAGCATATTCGTCGTCCAACACTCCAAATAATTTGTTGGCTATGTTGCCTACGACGTTTATAAGTCCTCGTTTTTTGCGATCATAATGAGATATATTGTTAAATAAAAGTTGATTCCTTTCTTGAATTTTGTCTATCTTATGCTCATACTTTTCCAGTAATAATTTAACCATATCAGCATTTTTTATTTTATTAGTTATATCTTTCATTTGTGTTAAGCCTTTCATAATCATTGCTTCAGAGTACCAATAGTTGGACATATTGTGATAAACCACTAAATTCCAATGAGTGGCAATTAATTTTCCACTTCCTACTTTTTCAAAGTATGCTCCATTCGGTTGAAGTGTTGTTACATTAAAGGGTGTCGTCGACTTTCCTAAGGCAAGTAACGGAAGAAACAAAATTGTTAGATATAAAAACATTGTTGCGCTGAACGGACTGTCTATCCTTCGCCTTTTATTGGGAGCAATAATTTCAGCATTCTCTTTCTTCTTTTTATTTTCTTCTTTCTTCTCTATTTGTTCTTTATCTTCTATTGGAATAGGTGCTATATTATGTATAGCGCGTTTAAACACACCGCTTGCTGTTCTAATTGTTACTACTCGTACAAACCCATCTTCACCTTTGATAATTTCTTCTACTCTACCTAATGGCCATTTCAATGGAGGAGCATTCTCGTCTTTGATAATTACCATCATACCTGGATATACATTCTTTGAAGGCTCTTTCCATTTGTATCTTTGCTGTAACTGCGACAAATATTCGATATGCCATCTTTTCCAAAACTCTTGGCGTAAAGCTGAAACAAGTTTCCATCTTGATAACGTAGTAATCTTGTTGTCTTGCATATTGGGCTGTGGTAATGCTATTAATGGATCCCCCACTAGAAAATGTCCTGGAGTGAGCGCTGTCAAATCGTTTGGATCACAAGAAAATGGTGTTAATGGCCTCGAATTCAGTACGGCTTCTGCTTCTGCTACCATTGTGTTGAGTTCCTCAAATGTTAATGAAGCCGATGCTAAAGTTTTAAATAACAATTTTTTTGCAGATTTAACAGCTGCTTCCCACAAACCTCCAAAATGTGGGGATCTCGGAGGTGCAAAATGAAATTGAACATTGTTAGTGCCGCAACTATTTATAATTTTATTTTGTTCTTCTTGTTTACTAAGTAATATTTTTAATTCGTCTAACTTATTTTTTGCTCCTACAAAATTAGTAGCGTTGTCGCAAAATATATTTTCACATAAACCTCTTCTTGCAACGAAACGTTTTAATGCACCAATAAATGCGTCAGATGTTAAGTCAGACACTACTTCCATATGTATCGCTTTTGTTGCAAAACAGCAAAATACTGCAATATACGATTTTTGCGGTCGTTTCCCTCTTATTAAGTAATGTGTCCAAATAGGTCCGCAAAAATCAACACCGGTATTGCTAAATGGTCTTGAAGGTAGAACCCTTTCTGATGGTAAATTGCCCATTATTTGCTGTAAAAGTTGTGGATTTGATCTTGCACATTTAATACAATTTCTTGTCACTGCTCTGCACACATTTCTTCCTTGTGTTATCCAAAATTTCTGCCTAGAAAAAGTGAATAAAGCTAGTGGTCCCGCATGAAAATGTTTCTTGTGTAAATGTTCGATTATTAATTTTGATAAAAACTCTTCTCCTGGTAATACAATTGGATACTTTGCATCGTACGATATTGAAGCATTATCTAATCTACCTCCTACTCTTATAATTCCTTGTGTATCTAAAAACGGTGTTAATGAACTTATTTTGCTATTTTTCGCAATTTTGTTGCTTTGTTGAAGTTGCTTCAATTCATTCGAATAATGTTTCTTCTGCACCACTTTAATAATTAATGACAATGCATCATTCATCTCTGTTACTGTTAAACAGCCTTTCGAACTATTTTCACTTCTTTCCTTTTTCATTATTCCAATGAATCTTAACACATAGGCCATCGTTCGAAGCAAAACGTTGTATGAATTACGATGATTGATTTTATACAGTGGATGACCGTTTTCTACTTCATTGTCTTCACCCTTTGCAATTAATGACGTTTTTCTCTCTTCTTCTTCTAACCTCATAACCTCAAATTGATTTTGTGGCCATTCTTCTTCTTTCAATTGTAAAAATTGTGGTCCATAAAACCATTTTTCTAGTTCGCTGGTTTGTTTCGACCATATGCCCCTTGATAATAAATCTGCCGGATTATCTTTGGTGTTCACGTACTTCCATTGGTGAACTTTTGTTTTTTCGTGTATATAAGCAATTCTGTGAGCGACATATGTCTTGAATAACCCTGGATCTCCTTTGATCCATGACAACACTATTTGTGAATCACTCCATAAATATGTCTCATCAATGTTAATTTTAAGTACTGACTTTATTTTATTTGCAAGTTTTGTTGCGAGTCGTGCTGCACACAGCTCTAATCTTGGAAGAGTCAATAATTTCACAGGAGCAACTTTAGATTTCGAACAGAATAATTTACAATTGATAGTCCCAGATGAATCAATAAATCTCAAATAAGCTGCTGCCCCGTAAGCCTTCTCGCTAGCATCACCGAACATATGAAGCTCTGCCCTGACATGACATATGACTCCCACGTATCTTGAAATTTTGATTTTGTTGATGTCTATTAATCTTTCTCGGAAATTATTCCATTCTAGTTGTAACTCATGATTCAATTCTTCATCCCAATCTACTTTTGATTTCCATAATTTTTGTATATATATTTTTGCGATAACAATAATTGGATTGACCAAACCTAAAGGATCGAATAACCGTGCCGTTTCTGATACAACCTTTCGTTTTGTTAACTTTATTTCATTATCTACCCAAGTTGTTTTAAATGAAAATATGTCATTTTGATGTTGCCACGATAAACCGAGAGTCTTTATATATCCTTGGTCATCATTTGAAAATTCTTTCTCTTTTTCTCTGTTATCTTTTGGTATGTCCAGGAGCAATCTTTCATCATTTGAAGCCCATTTATGCAACTCTAATTGAGCTGATTTCAACAACTTTCTTAATTGATTTTTAATTTCAATAGCTTCAGTTAGAGTGCTACCACCAGTTATAATATCGTCAACGTAAAAATCTTGTATAACTTGTGCCGCCATTGGGTATTTAACTGATTCATCAGCTGCTAGTTGATTTAAACATCTCGTAGCCAGGTATGGAGCCGATCTGGTTCCATATGTTACTGTAGTCAATTGATAAAAATTTATTTCGTTCTTTGGATTTGACCGCCACATAATTAGTTGCAATTTTTGATCTTTTTTGTTGACTTGAATTTGCCTGTACATCTGTTTTATGTCTGCTGTGATAACATATTTATATGTTCGAAATCTTAAAAGAATGTTAAATAAATCGTCTTGTGTTTTTGGTCCTTTCATCATAATATCATTGAGAGAAAGTCCTGACGATGTTTTTGCTGATGCATCAAAAACCACTCTAAGTTTAGTCGTACTGCTCTCTTCTTTTATTACGCAATGATGTGGTAAAAAACAATGTTGTTTTGGAATATCAGTTTCATTAATTTTCTTCATATGCCCTAATTTATAATATTCATCCATAAATTGTGTATACTGCTTTTTCAATTCTAAATTTTTTGATAATTTATTCTCTAAATTAATAAATCTTCTTAGAGCTATATGCCTTGATTCTCCCAGTAATTCTGGAGAAACCAAAATAGGCAAATTGACTATAAATCTCCCTTGATTATTTCGTTTAGTTGTTGCTTTAAAAAATTCTTCGCATTGTTGTTCCGTTTTCGTTAAAGGTTTCACTTCTTCGATTTCTTCACACTCCCAAAATTTTATTAATTCATCCTCCAGGTCTTGGTTTGAAATACTTGTGAGAGATGCTACAGGCTCTGCTTGTCTTATTCGTCCCAGGACTATCCAACCAAATACTGTGTCCTGTAACATTGGTAAATCTTGCTGTAATCTAATCTGCCCTGATTGCATCAATTCGCCATACATTTCTGCTCCCAACAACATGTCAACTCGTTGAGGTTGGTTAAAATTGGGGTCAGCTAATTTAATGGATTTTGGTATATTCCAATCATTGATGTTGATGAATCGTTGTGGTTGATCGCTCGTTATGTTTTTAATGACTTGGGCATCAATATTAATATTGAAATTTTTAACTTTAGATTGGACATTAATATTAACCCGATCTGTTGTGGGTATAAATTGTAGATTGCCAATTCCATTTATTTCCATTTTTTGAAACTTGGTATCTAACTTCAGTTGTTTTTGTAATTTTTCGGTAATAAAGTTAACTTGTGAACCTGAATCAAGTAATACACGGCAATCACGTTGTTTATTATCTGCTCCTGTCACTGACACTAGAGCAGTTCCCAGAAACACATAGCTTTCTTTTCTACGAAATGATGATCCTACATTCGAAGTTACATTTCCTATATCTTGATTTATTTCCGTATTTATCTTTGCTGCTACTTTTGTTTTTGTTGGATGACTGCATACTGTTGAATTTGCTTGGCTGGTACTGCTTGCATCTAATTTGCTGTTTTTAAATAGACTTTGTTGATTTATAGTTCTTTCTTTGTGTAGCATAGTATTATGTTTTGCCTCACACTTCTTGCATCCTCTTGAAAAACATGTATTTCTTTGATGTCCAAATCTAAAGCAATTTAAACATAAATTCAGCTTTCTAATTTGAGCCTCTCGTTCTTAAACTGTCATTTTTGTAAACTTTTGACAACTAATTATTAAATGTCCGTTACCACAAATTGGACATTTTATTGGATTGTATGTTGTTGAAAATGATGAAGCCTTCTGACTTGATGTTGTTTTATATTTCATTGCAGAAAATTGTTTGGAACCTACAGCCTCTAATGATTGAAACTTCATCTCGATAAACTTCAAAAATTCTTGTAATGACTGTAACTCCTTAGGATTTTTCAGTGACTGTTCGTAGTATGAATGCGTATCTTTGTCGAGCTTTTTTAATAAAATTTGCAACATTATTGGATCCCAACTTCCATCAATTTCCAACCCCCAATTTTCCAATAATAAAACGCATTCTTTTGTTACATCATACATATTTTTTAATGATTTAGCTGACCCAGCAATCAAATTCGGTTGATTTAGAAATTTTTCAATTATTGTAGATACTAATAATCTCTTGTTGTTGTATCTTTCGCTCAAGATTTTCCACGCTAAAAAATAGTTATCTTCACATATTGTCAAGTGGCGAATTAGGGCTTCTGCTTCACCCTGAACGTTTGCTTTTAAATAAAACATCTTCTCTACATTCGGAAGTGTTTGTTTGTGAATCAGTTCTGTAAATATATCCCTGAACTGCATCCAATTCGAATAGGCTCCATCGAATGTCGGTATCGTAATAGCTGGTAACTTGTTTTTTATGTTAAATGATGTGTCATTATTCTTATTTTTATTTGTCGAATTCATTTTTTCTTTTAATTGTATCATAAGATCTTGCGCCCTCTTTAATACTTGATGTATTAGCTCACGATTATAGCCGTGCTTATCAGGATCATCATGTTTAGAGCATACTTCTCTATCATCTTGTTGAACGGTGCTGCACCTATTCTCAATACCTTGTATTTTTGTTTCGTAATATTCTTTGCTTTTATTGTTTAATGAGATTTCATCCATAAATCTCTGCAATAAAATCAAGCTTCTTTTACTGCTTCTGATTGCTATCCGTAATTGTTCGTTTACTGGGGAGTTGTCATCTCCTTCTGTTGTATTAGCACTATCTGATGACTGAACCCTTCCTTCATTTACATCCAATGCTTCAATCTTATTCGACGGTTCATCAATGCCTAAGCTGCCCTTAGATTTAGCTTCGGCATTCTTCATTAAATCTTCTCGAAATGTAGTATATAATGATTCGACTTGTTGATATAACTCTTCGGTAAAATAAAAGTGAGATTTTTCCGTACCATACTTCAATCGAATTGTCTCATCTTTTTCTTCAAATGATTTCCACAAGTCATCTAACTTATGGATCCTTTCATTTATCAACTTAACCGATCTTCTTTCCTCGGCTAGCTGATAATACGTTTGCTGCAACGTCTTAATTTGCTTTGATAACAACAGTTGATCTTTAGCTGCTTGTTCCATGATGAGTGTGTAATGCTTTTTCGATTGTATAACTCAGATCACGTCGGGGTCACCAAAACATGTAAAGTATTATAATTTTTTCCTTAAAAATTATTGTCTCCTGTACTCGCTGATTTTATTTTGTCACATATAATTATTACAACAAAGAACTAGGATTCCTACGTTCAATGAAATAATGACTTTCTGTCTCGAAAATAAATAGCTGGCGTGTTCTAAATTGAAATTCGTCACAAGTAATTATTATAGTATTAAACTAGGATTCCTGCGTTTAATAACAATAATAATTCTCTGTCAAAATTTAAAAGAAGTGTGTCTTCTGTATTCTAAATTTTTAACACTCTTTATTTCCTTAAATCTATGGTTTATATACAAAAAATTTATATTACATATTTCTCCCACTCTTTTTCTTAATAGTAATTAGATACATAATTCTTACTAAATTTATTTTTATTATTTTGGAAATTTTTATAATGTGATAAATAACAAATATTAAATTGATTGTATTTTAACTTTGTATGTATATTCAAAATATTCTTTATCTTTTATGCCATTTCAAGTTTACCTACTATTTTATTATCCTTATCTTCAAAAATAAGGCTAAGCAATAAAAATAAAAAACATGTGCATCTTCAAATTATTTTTAGATTATTTTCAGATCATTTAAAAACATTTTACTACCTGCTACAACAAAAAATGTATAGTTTTAAATCACAATATATCCTTTTTACCACATTTAAAGACTTTGTATTAACAATACTAATTTTAGATTATTTTAAGAAATATTATATTTTTTTTTTTTTTTTTTTTTTTTTTTTATGATAAAAAAGTACAGTTGGCTGCATTAATTAACAATGAACATGACGTGTATGTGCAAAATATTGTAAATAAAAATTTAATATATAAACAACGAAAATTCAGATAAATGATGAAATTAAATAGACTAATTATAAACCTATACAATGATGGTGCGGATATCTATACGTATGTACCAAAATATTTATTTATTTCAATTAAATGATATGCTTGGTATAATACAATTATAAATTTTAATTATATCCTTAATTCCATTTGTTCTGTTGTTTTTTTTGTTTTTTCGTTAAAACAAAAACAAAATGTATTCCAGATTAAACCGAATTACCTGTACATAATTCAAGACTATTTTATTTCCAATTTAATAATTATATTGTACTCTTACATTTTTTTTTTTGCGAAAAATTAAGACAACGATAAGGGAATATGAAATAAAGTAAAAATGGCGGAATAAAAATAAATGCATAAGATTTTTTTTTATATTAACAATTCCCTACCACAAATTGATAAACATTATTTCCAATTAAATCCAAAAAGTCTATTTATTTTCTCACATTAGCCACAAAAAATAATTGTATTTACTGCTTATATTAGGAGTAATGAATTTATTAAAATTTTGGATAAATAAATTTTCTAGAAAAATACTTTAACTGAATGAAAAAAAGGCCATCTTGCTTTAGATTATTTCTACCAGCATCCGTAGCATTTACAATTATTAGAAGTATAAAGAGCTTAAAAAATTTACATACATAATATCTACTTACATATACTGCTTTTTCTTTCTCATGCATGTTGTAACTCATTAGTAAAGCATCTCATTAATAAGTCAATGGATCTATAAAATTTTTGCCTAATTATGCATGAATGCATTTTGATTGGTACATTTTAGGTGTTTTATGGAAAAAATTTATCAAGAGCTGGTTTTTTAAAAAGTAGTGTAAGTCCATTTTTTTTATATTGAGATATTTAAGGGTTTCCATTTGAATTAAATTTAAAAATATTGGCCAACTTTAATCGATTTTTGTTTATCTAAAAAGTCTAAATGGAACTCTATTAAAATTGTGATTGTAACTGTGGACAGAAGTTGTCTATCAGAAGCTCATCAAAATCACTATTAATGTGTTAACTACTATGATGTGCTTTTTAATAGGAGATGTACTTTTGAAACTTTCTTGATTTTGAAACATAAAATCATAATAGGAGTTTTACACGTATAGGCTTAATCTTCTTCATCCTAAGTATTACTTGCAAATGAAGATATTTTTCTATTGGGCTTCATATTGAACATATTTCTACGGTTGCAAAATATAAAGTGGTGGCATGTTTCTTTACATTTTGTCAGGCAAATGTTGCGGTTCAAAGTTTTCTGTATAATAACAAAAAATTTCATTACACGGAATCCCTAGATTTAAAACACGGAAATTTTGTTTTAATTCTAGGGATTTGTTTCATATTTAAGTAAATATGTTTGTGTGTAAATTCAAAATTCGAAAATATTATGAAAATGAAATTATTTTTTCTTCAATTTGAAAAAACAGAAAAAAGTGGTATATCAAAATTTTTTTCATCGTTTTTGATAAAACGTACGAAAGACCAATCTGGTGTCAACTAGGTTAATAACGTCATATGGTGTGCAAACAAATATGTAAGTGTAAGTATCTCCTCTGAAATAAACACAACTAATAAAAATATACCTTGTGTTAAAATATTGAATTAAATTATCGTCCTGTTTGTCCTCAACAAATGGAAGAAAAAAATAATTAGACAAATTAAAATTAATTGTAGGATTAGCGACAATAAAGCCTCGGAAATGGATTCAAAAAATTTCTCATTTGAATTTTTTTTTAATTGGTGTGAAAAGAAAACTTCCTTTTATTCGGAATAAAATACTTTTATTTTTCGCTAATATATTTCGTGCGCTACATACGCACTTTATCAAAGCTGATTTTCTTCTAATTAAGACAACAAACAATAAAAATTGAAATCTATTAAAATTAGGAATATTATACCTGACTTAATATAATCTACCTGACTTAATCTAGAATTTGATTATTTATTTTATTTTATTTTTTTTTTTTTTTTTTTTGTTATTATTTACAAACTAAATTTATACCTGTTTTAAACCTTAAAACTGGTCAAATAATTAATTTAAAGAGCCAAGTAGCCGCGTTACCTTCGTCCGTGTTTAGTAGGCAGTCCTTGTTTGATTTGTATATCTGCATGCTTTCATGAACTTCTCTCCTGTGTTTTCCTTTTACCTCTTTTAATACCTTTAAGTTATCTTCCGTGATTGTGTGATCCGTTTCATAAATGTGTTTTGCAACCATAGAATTGAAAATCCGGTTAAATCCTACTCTCCTTGCACGTTTTATTTCGCTTAAATGTTCCTTAAGTCTTGTTGTAACGGGTCTCTTCGTTTGTCCTATGTAAAATTTATCGCAATTATTACAATTGATTTTGTACACACCGCATCTTTCATGTATCTTCAATTTATCCTTAGCCGAATTTAACAAACTCTCAAGTTGATATTTACTATTGGTTTCCGATGTCTGAATATTGTGTTTCCTTAGTTGTTTGTTTATCAAGTTTGTACAGTGATGATCATAACTTAAAGATGCCCATGTTATTCTTTGTTCTTCCAATATCCTGTTCTGTTTAAACAATGTGCTCATATTCTCCTGCTCAATTTTTCGTTTTTTCTTCCTAATGAGTTTGTTAATACGTTCAGTAGAATAACCGTTCTTCACAGCCGTGTCCAAAATGAAGTTTACTTCTGATCTATAGTCGTGTCTGTCCATCGGTGTGGTTAGCATTCTATGGATCATAGAGTTGAACGCCGCCATTTTATGTTTCGTTGAATGGTACGAGTCCTTTGGAATGCATCTTTGTGTTGTTGTTTTCTTCCTATATATCTTGAATCCAATTTTTTCAGATTTTCTTTTCACCAATATGTCCAAAAAACTCCATTTCCACTCCATTTTCCTCAATTTCGAATGTAAATTCGATGTTTCTATGTAATTTGTTGATGCATCTGTTTATATTCTCCAGTTCTTCCTTGTCCACTATCGCGAAGACGTCATCAACATACCGCATCCATACTCTAGGCATCAGAGAATCCTCCTCCATTCTTTTTTCCAATTTGGACATAAATAATTCTGCGATAAATGGTGAAAGTGGATTGCCCATCGATACTCTTGATGTTGTTCTGTACATCTCGTTTGTGAATTCGAAGTAATTCTCCTCAATGCAAAGTCTTGCTAATTTGTGGTATTCTTTTACTTTGTTGTTCCAATTTTCTGTTTCTGTTTCTCCTTCTTGTGTTGATAACCATACTTTCAAATATTCAAGAGCTTCGTTAACTGGAACACTGGGAAAGAGCGCTTTGACATCGAACGATACCATTAATTCATCAGGACCAATCTTTAAGCCTTTCGTTTTTTCTATAAATTCCTCTCTATTCTTGATAGAACAGGAACGGAAATCCATTTCCCCAAATCTTTTCACGAGCCACTTCGCAATTTTGTATGTTGGGGCGCCGTTAGCGGAAATGATCTCCCTGAACTGCTCACCTTCCTTGTGAATCTTTGGTAGACACACCAGTTTCGGAACTGATGGATTCGGCATCGTCAAGTCGTTGATGTTGAAGTCCAGAAACTTACACTCCTTTAAAGCTTTCTTAACCTTCACTGCTGATTCCTTTAAAGGGTTGGTCCTAATTTTTCTAAAATTTCCGTTATTAAGTTTATCTAAGATCTTTTCATCGTAATCGTCCTTGTTCATAATAACGATAGTGTTTCCCTTTTCTGCTTTTATGTAATACACTGGTTTTTCATTTAAACTTTTCACCGTTGAATGTTCACTTTTGGGTTTGTTATCTAGGTTGCTGTTGGTGTTGTTGCTTCCTCTTAGTATTTTGTATACTTCTTTCCTAATGTTCTCCTTGGCTCCATGATCCGCTCCTCTTATGGCTGTCTCCACATCTGCTATGATGTCTTCCTTATCAGTTCGCTTGGGTGTGATTGCATATTTTAGTCCTTTGTTGAGAAGGTCCATTTCCTTCGTGCTAAACGTGTAAGACGATTTATTAACTACTAAGTTCTCGATGCTCATCGGTTTAGCAGGTTGTTGCGTATTCCTTAAAGTTCCCAGACGTCTCAATTTATTGTTTAGAATCATTCTTTTTCTTATTTTCCTGCATTTCTCATTTGAAATTTTTTACTCTTTAAAGGAAGAAGATTTTTTGATAAAAGGAAATTTAAGAAATGGAAATAAAATTCAAAAAATAATCGAGCAGATGTCTCGTATTATTACAGGGCAATTTAAAATTTCTCCATACAATTACAACAGAAGACAGAAATAAATGTCATTTGGATGCGTGACCCTGGCTTACTTCCTTGGCTAATTTAAGAAGAAAAACTACAAAAATTTTTGGCTTTTCTTTTTCAAGTCCTAAATTCTTCTTAAAAAATAATTGAAGAAAACAATTTTATTTTTTTTAAGACTTTCTTGGATGAAAATTACATAAGTATTATACTGTTATTTTCGATTCATAAGTAATATAACGACTACATTATTTTAACTATGTGAAATAGAGTATAATTGTCATGGTTTAGGTTTTGAATATTAAATTGATGATTACTCAGCAAAAATTATTTTCCATGTTAAAATCAAGCAAGAGACTACTCACACATACATTGTGTATGTTTTATATAGAGGCTACTCACACATATATTGTACATAATTTTAACAACCACAAACCATTTAATTTTTATAGTAATTGTTATTGAAGGAGTTGTTTTCAGTATTGTTGCAAATATTTTAAGATAAACGTGTGTTTGTGTATAATTACGATAGTACGTGTACATGTACACATTTTTCGAAATCAATTCCATTCTTCAGTAATTTGCAGTTAATAAAACGTAAATGTGACCAATTCCAATTTACAATTTAAAATAAAATTTAATAAGAAAATAATAGCCTGAACAACATTCGTTGTTGTATACTTTTAAATTTTAATTTGTGAAACAACTAAATAATATTATACGTTCTTGTTAAATTATTTACGTGAATGTATTTATATTGTGCATAAACATTTAATATAGATTCATTTAAACCAATGGTTTGTAAAGTAGAATATTTTTCTCGAACAAGGGAATATATTTTTTAAAAATACGATTATTGCATATCTTTAGGATCAGAACGAAAATTAAAGGAAACGTCATAATGTTAGAATTTGAAGGCTGCTTAGGTCAGTTAAAATAAATAGTCATATTTTTTAATGCTTATTTATCATTGGTTGTTTGCTTTATAACAAATTCAAGATATCTTACAGTTAGGAAAAAAGGAAGGGCCGAAAGGTAAATTTGTGATAACTTCGATTAGGAGATGTTTTGTAAGGGAAGTGAAATGATTTCTAACGAAATAAATTACTAAAATTTAACTCTAACGAAATAAATTACAATAGAAAATTGGCATTAGAAGAAACAAGTCGCTATCTTTTTGCAGAATGTCAATTCATTGCGTTGTGATTTCGACGCAAATAATTTTCAACAATGCCATTTCAGAATAATGTCAAAATTGCTATAATGTCAAAAGCTGAGAGAAAATCTAAATACGTTTTTGAAAGCAGAAAAATTCTTAAAAAGCTTTAAAACTAAGTCTGTTACAATTACTATTTCTGGTTCCTTTTTGAAAAAAAATTAATATTAATTTAAAACGAGAAAAAATAGAGTTCAACTACCGTGAAAAAAAACCGTACGAGTTTGTTATCCTATGTCCAAGTAAATATGCCATTGCTGACTAAGGGACATACTATGATGTTAAGTTGCCATATTGCTATATTAATTTATGCAAAATTTCAGTACTGTGTTTTCAATATTTTCTAAGATATGGGCAAACTACTATTGAAGTTGTCTAGCAGCTACCAGAAAAAGCCAAGCAATTTCAACGAATTTTACCAAACTAATATATTTGTTTGTGTCAAAAACATACACTTGAGTTTATATCTCAGACCATTATTTCTTAGCGTTACGAACGGTAAGGCAAATTTAGTACACCCTTTGAACATACGTTCGTATGGTTATAATAAAAAAACAGAAATTTCCGCTTTATAATTCTTCAATATAAGCCATTCATTGCTATACCGTTGGCAATTTTTCATATTTTTCAGGTAACTTTTACGTGGTAGCACATTATTTTCCAATATATAGTTATATCGACATTTTGTTTTCAAATATTCAAATGTGCTTTCTTTACATTTCTTAACAACTCTAAAAATATTCTTTCGGCTACATTAACATTGGTACGGTACGGTGATTGCAACCTCTTGAAAGAATTGTCTGCGGTGTGAACATGTATATTCTTGCTCAGTGTAAAATTCTACGTTGATTTAGAAATGTGCGTCTGTTCGTCTGTCGGTCGTCCGTCAACTCAAAAACGAATAAAGCAAATATCACCAAACTTTCACAAATACCAAGAACGTACCATTGTAATTAGATCAATTCGGTCAGCGCGTTCTGGTACATGCCATACAACACATTTTTTTTTATAAATATTTGAAAAACTAATAAAGATATAAACATGAAATTTTGCATACATAATATGTCCATTACATAATGGACATAAATTACATTTCACGTACTGAAAATTTACACTTTATATTTTCAAAATTTTATTGGTAAGCTAAGACTAAATATTTCAAAAATACAATTTTGTGCTCAGATTGTCAAGACATAATTCAGTCAGTTAAGATTGACTGAAACGGTTTAACTGATTTTTATGTTGCTTTGTGTAGAGGTTATAAATTACATACACATATGTATTTTTTTATCGTATAATGTATACGCCGTATAGTTTCATATTTTGTCTGTTATAATTTTCGATTTGTGGAGTACTTAGTTTGCAGAAAAATGTCAAAAGGCGAATGTTGTTCTTTGGATGTCTTCTGTTTATTCTATGGCTGTCAGTTTACTTTATGGTTACTCTTTGGTAATCTAAATAACATTCTTTTTGTGCCTAACACAAACTATTACGCTTTCATTAACTATAACGTTTTTTGGTTTGAATTTGATGAGCTTTCATAATTGTTAGGATAAATAATTTTTACGATCTTTCATACACAAACAAACATAATATACATTATTTTGGGAATGAAATAATAAGGAAAATTGAAAATTATTAACAATTGTAAACACTCAGGATAATTAAATTTTTAGTCCTATCGTAAAAATGCACAATTATTTGTACAACTAGTACATATGACTGACAGATTCGCTACTTTGACGCAACCTTATGTATGCATGTCATGCTTTTCATATTGTTTTTTTAAAAAAAAAATTTCATTACAGAAAAGGAGTGAAAATGAATTGCTACGCAAATTCAGCAGTTTACAATTTTTAGTTGAATTACGATAACCCGTTTGCCAATGTAAAACTTTTTGCAAAAGTAATAGTTACAAAAGTTATTCAAAAGGTTGATGTAGGAAATGATATTATAAAAGTTAGAAAAGATGTTGGAATAAAAATTTTATGTAAAACTTTTAATAGCTTTTTTTTTGAACGAAACATTTTGCAAAGTAATAAATACCATTATTACATGCCGTTATTAATGTTATGTACGCTTGTGTGAATTTTTATTTTATATTGGTATTTCTTTCGAACACTTTTAATTCTGTGCAATTATATACGTAAGGAGATGCTTAAAAAATGTATCGGCGTACATAATGAAAATTTAATTAGTTTTTAATTAAAATCTTGGGAGCTCCTGTTTTTCTTCACTATTTGCTACCATGTCTTTTCTAAACCATTGACGTTTCATTCACTAAAAAATGTTATGTCGGACTAAAATTCTGAACATAAACTAAATGATAGCAACTAAATGAACTTCGGTAAATGAATTTCTTGACTAAAAAACAAATTTATGACTCTTAGATTCTGACTCAATATGTGTAAAGAAATTTTGTAGATTTTTTATATGAGTCTCATTTTGTCGCGTATTTATTTGGTTTAGAATGGTATGCTTTATTGTTTTTGGTAGAACGATCTCTTGATTTTATTTCTTGTAAATGCCTATGTGTATAGCACATTGTTCTTAAACTTTATGTTCCTTATTTACATGTGTCGTACTTAGCTGTGAGAAATTTAGAAACTAATAAATACAGTAATCCATCACTCAAAGTCATTTATGAGAGCTATTTGAAGAGAGCTACTTATTGAGAGGTTCACACCTATTTCTTATGTAAGAAAGCAAAATTAACTCAATTCAATTCAATTTTCGGTTATTTATAAAAAATATAATTATTTTTGGTGAGGTTTAAATGACTTAAAGTGAGGAAATTTCATTAAAAGTTTTACAGGTTTTTATCGATTTTTTTCTAAATCGAGGCGATTTTATGTGAGGGAATACTGTATCTCACAATTCAGTGGCTTCAAGCACAAACGACTTAAGTCTGTTTTAGTGATTCCGAGATAAATGCATTTTAAACTTTAAATTTAATTTTGAAAAAAGTTATGAAGTTTTTTGAGCCAATTTTTTTTTTGATCGAAAGATAATTAAAAAAGGAAGCGATTAACTTATAATCTGAAGTAAAACAACTAATAGTATTCTCATAATTATGAAAAAAGTGAGATAGGCGGTTATACAAAATTTATAAAAAGCACTTTGCAAAGCATAACTCGACTTAGGCGATTTGTGAAAAATTACTTTTGCATTTTCGTCAAACTTAAGTCGACTTAAGCTGTTGTTGCAAAACTGAAAATATGGTTTTAGGTGACTTAAGTTATACTAAAAAGGGAAGAAATATATATATTATTTTTACGTTATGTGATTTTTCACTCTTTTTTCAAATCATTGTCATAAAAAACATAAATTGAGGTAAGAAATGAATAAATTTCAAGTAAAAATTATTTCTAAAAGTTAAAAATAATTTTTTCATTAAATTTAAAAAAGGTGACAGTATCTTTTATTCTCTCTCGGATTCTCCAACTAAATATGGATGAGTATCTGCTAAATCTCCAGTCTTTATCGTTTTGTGAAATTTGTAAATCAACAGATAAAAAAATTGCATCAAGTACTCTAAGTTTTTCTTTTTTGGGACTAATTTTCTCTTCTTCTTCAATTTGGAGCATGTGTTGAAAATCTAACTAGTTAACACCTCGTCTTAAAATATAAAAAATCTTTGTATAAACTGTTCTTGTAAAATATTTTTGGAAGTGAATTTTTTGAAATCTGTGGTGCGACTCTTTCCACTTAAGAGAATTTCAAAAAGTAATTCAATTACAAGAAGCCTTCATTGTGCAACGGATCTGACAAAGTTGTTACATTATTGTAAAAATGAGCACATAAAGTAATTTCTAAAATGAGTTTATGAGTTTGGTGTTTGTTATTTTATTTATGTACTACTCGTATAGTCCATATGACTTTCTTACTTGTTCATAATGATACTAAATGCGAATTAATTAAAATTTTTAAATCAAAAACAAAATGAAATCGAGTGTGATTCATTACAACTACTGTAATGAAAAGTCAAATTTGATAGTGAACTCGAACTCGTATAGAAAATAATAATTCGATACTTGTGAAAATTAAATCTTGGAGACGTATTATTAATTACGTATAGAAAATGGTTTGTTCGTCAGTTTTTCTCCAAGTTCTGCCGCAAAAAGTATATAGATCTCCGTAAAAAGTTGTGGCAAAGTAAATTGGTTCGGAATTTGCTCTCCTATCATAGAGTATATAAGTATTTGATTATCAAATAAACAAAGAATATTGTAAGTTTGCTCGACATTTTTATTTTAGCTGTCAGCATTTACTTTTTAATTAAGACTCCATATGTTCACATGCCCAATAGGACCCGAAAACTTGCTTTTGAATGTTGTCAATTTTAAAATCAGGATCGTTAATACAGTCACCACGACCAAAGTCAATTGCGGCTTTCAAAACTGTATTAACTTCGGTTTTCAAAGTAAGATCTGTTGTGTAAATACTTGTTTATTTACTATAGGACCAGTTTCGCTAATTTCTATGCTTTAAAACACTTTGAATCCGTTATGTTAGTTTCAAATATATTGCAATACCTATAACATCCGCCACAATCATCTCAGCTCTCCTAGTAAGTTCCAAATTTTTTAACGTACATTTATTAAGCGTGAATAAAGTTTATATTGGATAATTTTTGCATTATTTAACAATTTCCAACATCAGCACATTTAAAAACAATAATAAATAACTGTCTTTGTAAAAAATACTTCCTTCGAAATAACAAAAATATCATAAATATTTGAAAATCGAAGAAATTTTATCTCACGGAAATGAGTAATAAAAAGTATAACAAAATATTGTTATTCCCAGATGCAACAATTTTATTTATTGAAAACCCTTGCATATTATAATAATTTGAGTTTCCTAACAAAATGTGTTTTACTAGTGTATAATAAAAGTATTGCTTTGTAATACAATAATTAAAATAAAAACTCTTGTTAAACACAAAAATTTTATCTTCCTAATAATATGTGTTTTACAAGGGCGTAATAAGACAACACTTTGTTTAATAATACAATTATGTTAGACCACAAAGGCAAAACAATCTACCATCAGGTAGCTAGCCACGTGTCATTTTAACATGGGAACTCCGTCAATTGAAAAAAACATTTATCGCAGGTAAATCACGAAATGAACTACAATATTATTTGTTAAATAAAAAAATTCAAATCTTAAACATGGGATATTTGGGTAATTAGAGCATTAAAAATGCAGGTAACTTGTGCAGATGTTTTATATTTTGGGTTAAAAAATACAACTATCTTACTTGTCGCTGAATGTAAGATTTAATTTTAACTATAGTGAACAAGTTTTAAATCACGAACATAAAATACCTACACTATACATCACATAAAATAATATGTTAAGCGTTAAAAAATATTTTTTATTATAAAAAACTAAAAAATATTCTATACTGATTATGCATTATTTTGAACACTAAACGCTTAATTTTGATGTTTTGTTCTTACTTGCACGCGTTATAAAAACCTAACTCAACATAAGAAGCCTTTTGGAATATAATTGTATTTGCAATAATCGCCTAACTCGAGATGAGTTTAAAAAACTACCAATTTTTATTTTACACAAATCGCTTATGTCGAGTTAGTATTTAAAAAAACTCAAAATTAATTTTGCAACAAAAGCCTAACTCGAGATAAGCGGTTGTAAAAATTCATACAAATAAAAAAAAATGTCACTAATTTTGATTTGCAACAATAGCCTATCTCGAAATAAGTGGTTTGTCAAAAACATAAAAAAGATGTTTTCTGCTCTTAACTCGATTTAGGCGATTAGTGCAAGTGCATATGGTTGCCATTTCGAGTTAGGTCATGTGTGAATCCGACAATAACTCCGGCTGCAATAGTCGTAGAACCACCAAAATTTGTGAGCATATGAAACTCAAAACGGAGAATTCGCTGGTAAACATATCTCATTTTTGTCTTAACTCGAGTTAGGCGGTTTGTGTTTGAGGCCACTGAATTCAATAACGAATATTTTAGAAATTTTTATAAATACGATAATGAGGAACACAAAAACGGACAGATTTCGATAGTGTTGCAAAACAAAAGCAGAACATCTGATCTAACTGAGCTGAGCTAGTCGTCAAAATTTCATTATATTGATAAGTTAGAACTAGTTTTTCATATCGCGAAATACATTAATTTTAATGAATTAAGATTTAAAAAGAATTGGGGAAATTTAATTTACTCTTTATTTTTTCGTTTGAAATCGATTAAATCAAAATTTTACTTTTCAAATATTGCCTGTTTAACTTTTTATGCCGATAATGAAAATTTTCGGACTTTTTAAAAGGAAATTATTCTTCTCTTAATTTTTTTCCAATTAGTTTTTTATGGATTTTTATGGAGGGTAAAAAAATTCAAAGCATAAAAGATAAAAATTTCTAATTAAAAAAATGAATTTTCCTCGAAAATTAGGATTTTGTGAAAGTGAACGCAAAAAAGGAAAAAAAGAAATTTTTAAATTTCGTTTAGAGTTTAAAACGAAAGTTTCCTTTTTTTCAATTTGTTTTTTTTTTTAATTCTACTTTGGTTGAGCAAAGTGCTTTATACGAACAATACGAACATTTTTTTAACACTGAAATTTGTCACACTTGGGTGTTAAAACGTTATTTTGAAAGTGTTTACTTGGAAACTTGTAGTTTTAAGTAACCGACTAAGTACACGAAGACGTGCTGTATGAAGCATTTTTTTAAACAAAGGAATGAAAACAAAATGGAAATACAATCAAAGTTATTTAAACTTGAGGTTATTCTCTTTGAAGGTAAACTGGAAACGGTGTATTATTGGTTTCGTAGTATTCAGTAGAACGAATTTCGATTGAGCGTTAGTCTAGTAAATAAGTTTAATTAAACGTTTCTTTGTTAAAAACCGCTGCCTAATATGAAATTAAAAGATTGAAATTATTCATACAAGTGTGTTAAGTAATTAGGCTACTGGAAGAAAATAAACCTGATGTGATCAATGTATAATCGACGGCAAAACATATTTTATTATTTTGGGAAAGTGTTGCACATGATTATGAAAATGTCCCCTAAACAATTCTCTCAAATTTTGAGGAAGATATTGTGCTTTTATTTAAAATACCTTGAAGAATAAAGATTTAGTTCTTAGTAGAAATCCATTGGCACAGAGAACTCAAATACTAAATTTTAAGGTACTCTACCATTATAGCTCATAAGACCATCTTACTAGTTTATTGTTTAATTAATAAAAATTTACAGGCTCATTGTTTTAAGAATCAGATTCGAAACTGTAAGTTTTAAATTAATTGGTTGGTAAAAAATGAAATCCAAAATTGGCCCGCAGTAAAAATTCGGTTGCTATTACTTGATTTCCTTCAAAAGTTATTGTTGTTTTCTAAAATTTCTCAAAAATGTAAAACCGATCACTCCAAACAAAATTATTTAAATCTAGTTTCATCTAGTTCCTGAGACTTAACATGACATGACTAAAGTAAACTTGGATATAAATTTTTTTAAAACCGGTTTAGCCGAAACTCAAATACACAAGTATACTCAATTTCACGATGGATAGAAATCCTGCTGAAAATGTTTATTGGAATTCCACTTTCTCGTGCAAATGAATTCCTGCTGAAATTTGGTGCCACCACATCATAACCCCTCTTATTACATACATGATACAATGCGTTATACTGCTGCTGAAACCCCCGCATACATTTTCATCACAGAGCTGATGTGAATTGGTTTTAAGAATTTAAGGTATTCTTAAGTGATATGAAATACACTTTGCAATTCCTAAGGTTTTCTAATCAACTATAATAGGGTATAACACAAATTTAACATAAATGATGAACATTACACTCTTAAATTTTGAAAAGCAAAAGAATTGAAAAATTTTAGAGTTTAAAGAAACTTAATTTAAAGTTTTTTAATTTAAGATTGTTTTACTTTTATTTAGACAAGCAACACGTAAATCTTTACTTAGTTTTCATACACAATTTAGAAAGTTTATAGTATTTGATTGCTACACTCTTATAACATTTTTATTTAACGGTATTTTATTATAAAAAGCAAATGATATTTGTTAAGAATAATTTGTGTATTTAGATTTTTTTATGTGGAGAACCCTTAAAAGTTTTTTTCGTTTAAAATTGTACATTACACCATACCCTATATAGAGTGTGTGTGTTATGTGTGTTTAAATTTGTGTAAAAACTTTTGAAGTAATTTCTTTTTTCATAAAAGTCTTAAATAAAAGTTTTTAAAGATTCACTTAAAAAATCTTAGACATTTAATTTATAAATTAAGTATAAAATGTTTTTGTAGAAAAATTGGAATGGAATATTTATGATGCACATATGCAGACCTTAGAAAAACTTTTGCGTTTGTTTTTTTTAATATGGAAAATTATTTAATTATTTAATTTTACTTAGAATTTGATTGATTTATTATGCAATCGCATAGTTCTTTTCCCTTAATGTTTTAACATAATGTGCTATTTTTGTGTATTCGATACCGTGTGGTAATTGTACAACGGAGCACTACTAAAATTATAAATTACAAGTACTTACATGACATTAAAAAAAATCTACGAAAAATTTAACAAAAGAAAGTATACGAAACCTGCGAAAATAAAAATTTTATGTAAAACTTAAAGGTCCACAAAAAACGGCAAAATCTAAAGTAATAAAAACTTCAAGGTTGGTCCTACGATTCGATTAAAAATATGGTTTTCAAACGAGTTATGTGGCTCTGTGGATGAAACAGCTTTCGGTAAAAGTTGATATTTAATTTGTGAAATCAAGTTTCTTAACATAGTTTAGAAAAAAGTTTTCGGTAATTGCATTTTGTCATTTTGTCTTTCTCTCTGTTTACCGCTTGTGCAAAAAATTTGAATAGTTTTATAGAGAAAAGTTTAAAGAAATTTTTTCCATATTATTTCTTCACTGCATGTTACTATGACCAACCAATAGACAATTTTTAATGCGGCAAAAGCAGGCGTATCGGGATTATTTCTTTTAGAACTAAAATGATTAAGTATGAATGAGATCCAAATTTTAACAATTAACAAGATATCGGCAAACATTTTATATCGTTTGAACAAAATTTTTTGACTTGGTAACAAGTAAGAAAATAATCAAGAACAACTTTTTCGAAATAAAAGATAAAAAGGTTTTGATATTTTTAATACTAAATAAAAATTTTCAAATTTAAAGATTTATGTATTTAATAACCCTATATACAAAAATTAAAAGGATTTTTAGCATATTTGATTCCTTGAATTTTTCTTGCCTTGTTTACAATTTGTCGTACGCGACTTGAAAGAACGCGAATCAAATGGTTTCAACCTAAGATTGTAATTTTATTAGATTATTAGCACAATTTAGGTTGTTAAATAATAAATTTTCAATAATGCTTTCATGTTATAAGAATTTTTTTAATAAAACTTCACACAATTAATACAATAAAAACATCATGCAAAACTAAAAACTAATTAAAACTCTCCTTTAATAAATAAGAATAAAACTTTTGTTTCATTGCCTCGGTTAATGCCATTTTACATGATTTTCTATAAAACACAAGGCTTACAATAGAATCCTTTTCTATGCCATTGGATATTAACATTTAAATATCAACTGTGCTGATAATAATTTGTAGAATCGATAAGCGTTCCTTTTGTCAATACTTAAAAGGATAATGACATTCCTTTTTTTCCTTTAACTTCATTTTTTATTTTTTATCGATTTGGATTTGACTAAGCTGTTGATATCCTTTTGTTTTTCATAAAATGTAACTGTTTATTTGTTTAGCATTTATGAAAATATTATAAAAGGAGGAACTTTGAAATTAATGGTTATTGTTTTTGTAACCTTTTCTTTTCAATATGGCTTTAGTTGAGCGTCATGACTCGAATTAATAGTGCGTATTTTTACAATAGACCCATAAATTCAAACAATAAAACAGAAAGGATAACAAAAAAATAGTTATTTTTTTTTATTTCCTGCATATTCCTATTTTTTTTTTTTTGCAAAATTATGAAATATTTTTTAATTCTCATAATTTCATTTGTGCTTACATAGGAAAATAAAGGTTTGCTGGAATTAAAAATGTAAAGATTTACGATCGTCATTATAAAGTTATAGTTTTAAAATATTTTTTTTTTTAAATGAATGTGGAATAAAAAAAGGAAGATGGGTGCCTAGGGCAAAGCGTATTTATTTTTCTCCTAAGCAGTTCATTATTCACAACAAAGAAAATATTTTTTTTTATAATTTTGTATTGAAAAGCAATAATTGAGTTCACTTCTGTAACATCCCTATATATTGTTCTTATTCCATCCCACTTTATTCTTAGAGCTACGGATGAGAAAATAAAATAAAATGAGAAGTTTGCTTATAGAAAAAAATATCCTGTTTTTAATTTGTTTTTTTATTTATTTCGTTTTGATTAAGGATTTTATTTGTAGCTTGCATTTATTGACATCGCAATCTAGTTGCGTCATTATAAAGTGTTTTCCAAAATGTGCATTGAAAGGAGCTGCTTTGATTTTGAAGTTACTGAAATTATTTAATTCTTAGTTTGTTATAAAAAAATTATTTCAGAATTTTAAAAGATTCGGCCAAAAACCCTGATTATTATGTCATGAAACCCAATATCATCTTATATTATGGTATTTAAACATTGGAACGAGGTGCTATTACACTATCGGCCTTATAATGTAAAAATGGTAAAATGGAATTTTGATAGTTCCAAGAATATGTCATTTGAGTATTGAAAAAATGATCATTGCACTTGATATAATAATAAAAGTTTCGTGAGACGGCAAATAAATATTTAAAAAAAAAAATAATTAATTTTTTCTTACTATATCACGGAAATGAACTCAATTATTACTTTTCAATTTTAAATTATGAAAATACATAAAGAAAAAAATTTCTTTATTGTTTAATGAAAAACTGCTTAGAAGAAAAGTAAATATGCTTTGCTCTAGGCACCTTCCTTTCTTCCTTCACATTTATTTTAAAAATTACGTTTTCTCATAATTAGGAAAAATAATTATAAAAATCTTCGTATTCCAAATATTTTGATTTTACGAAATCGGAAGGATTTGAAAAAATCATTACTTAGATAATAAATATGCATTATGAATACACTAAATTGTTAGGATTTTTTGTAAAGCAATGGCATCGATCGCGATAGCCCAAAATATCGACGATGCTCCACATCGTTTTTGGATTGTGATATTTTTTCGATAATGTAAAAAACTAATGCTCTGAAATCAAAGGACAGCAAAATGATTGCAAAGTCTGTGGATATACGAAAACAGCTTAGTACGTTCCTAAGAAATAACAATAATTTACACGAGGAAAGATTAATCTCAACCTATTAACGAATTGTCCGAAGTTGGGTTTTTATTTTATACATCTACTGACCGTCACAACAGTTACAATTCTCAAAATTCTGTAAACATCAGGAAACCCGGATTATAGTATACGTCAACTAAAATATTTTATATTTAGTACTATATACATATATTTCAATAATACTTCCTGAAATTAACTTAATTCTACTAGAGATAAATTGTATGTGTGTATATATATTCATTTTGTTCCTTTCCAATATGCTTCTGTTTATTTAAGTGTTTTGAAATTAATCGAGCTACGCATGAAATGAAAAATTAATTTTCATTACGCCCATTTAAATGGTTCAACCCAGCTCAATTAATTTTTATTAACTGTTATTTTACTTTTATAAAAATGGAGCAAGCGAAATAATTTTGGGAATAATCATATATGTATGTGTAATGTTAACAATATAAGAACTTTGCACCTAAAGTGTCATTCTTACAATACAATTTTCATATATATATATATATATATATATATATGCATTCATACATAATTGTAGTACAATCATACAAACTTTTATATTATGTGTTTATTATACAATAATATCCTTTTAATTAAAGAATTGTGCAAATAAGAAATATACAAAATACGTAATATCCTTATTATACACATATAAATTCTTTGTAAATATTGTATTTATCTACAATATAAAAAAGCTTATAATAAGAAGTAAGAGACATCTTTATTAATAATGTCAATATATTTTTTTATTCCAGTTTTATTGTTGTGGGTGAAAACCAAAATTGAGTTTTTAAATATACATGCATAAACACATATAGTTGTGCACCACATATTCTTATCAATTTATGTTTAAACACACACAATGTGAAGTCTTGTACATATTGTATCGGATAATAAGAAACTTGCGGTTAAATAAAATATGTTGAACGATTAAAGATAATTGGTTGTTTTTTTTTCTAGTACATTAAACTTAAGAAACATTTGCATGTACATACATAATAATATATAAGAGTTGATATGAACTGCAGGTTCATTGAACACATATGGACTAACAAAAATATTTGGAAGAAATGAACAATAGCGAATTATTGTTAACTTATTGAGTCGGGCTTTGTCATTTTGCATTTCTTATACGAGTAGTAATTTTATGTTCCCTTTTTAATAGAATGACTTGACTTAAATAGAAAAGCAAATTTTTATGTGTTTCTTGAATATGCAAAATTCCGAAAAAAATGTTTTTAAAGCTAACAAACAAAACAAATCGGAAAGTTAAGAGCAGCGTTTCGAATAAAATATTGAAATCATTGCTAAGAGGGAAATGTTCAGATTCCTGCACATTTCCCTCTCGTTCAGATAATGAAATGGTTATTTTCCATTGAGGAAACATCAGAAAAATGAATTCAGGGCAGCAGGTGGGGAATATGTAAGTGTAACAATAAAAGAAAATAACTTAGATTGTATAGATCGAATTCTACGATAATTAGACAAGCACTGAAGGAATTTCGACAAAAGCACTGAAAGAAATTGACCAAATTGGAATTCATGTTGAAACTCTTTTTAATATTATACAATCAAATTTCATCATATAAATACCTTATATGTCGGGTTTAATTTAACATATTATTTTGGTAAAAAAATAAAATGCAGAAAGAATTAAATTACTGAAAAGTACTTTGAATTTTTCAAAAATTATTCTTAAGTATTCAAATATAAAATCGCATCATATTCACAACTACCTTTTTCAGAAGGAACAAAAATTAAATGTTGCCGTTGTTAATTATTATTCTACTCCAGTTATAATTAAAAAAAAATATTGTTATCTATTTTCTACATAGCTACAGTTAACTATTTGCAACATATTAAATATCTTCCCCTTGCCCTTAGAGTTTTACATTCGTTATATATGAGCAATCTCTTCTTGAAACTCAGAATATTTTCAATTATATTATGGATGTCGAATAAAATTTACTTACAATAGAATACAATCACTTGTTCGAAGAAACACAAAATTTTTGTTAAAAGTTCGTGTGGACTGCGACCAAGATTTTATTTTAGTAGATGATCAGACGTTTTGTTTCTTTGTATTTAATCTGTTACTAAAACTGGTACATATTCAAAAATTGATTGGTTTGGCTGTCTAAGAAGATTTTGGTATTTAAGTTTTCATACATGCTCTTCCATAACTGGTCAAACAAAAAATTCTGTAAAAAAAATTTAAGAACAGTTCTAAAAATAAAATTGTATGCTGTGTGCTTTTCATTAAAATTTCAATATTAACTTTTCCGGTCCTCAGAAATTTTTACAATTCAAAAAAATCTTAATTTATTTTACGATCAAATTAATACTACATTTGAAATGACCGCTTACATTACTTTTAATGTTTAAAAAATTACTTTTTGGAACGATTCACTACCAAATATTATAATTACGCCATAATAACCTAAAATATTTTTACAACAAAATTATTTTGTGTTATATTTATAGAAATTTTATTAGCTATGTAGTACCAATGTACTATTAAAGTTTAAAAATGTATTTTATGGCATATTTTCATAATTTTATCATCTTTGAAAAGGGGTGGTCCGTTCACTTCTTCTACGACAAATAAATGTACAAGAAAAAAAAAAATTAAGCGATTTTTAAAATTAAATGTGAATTGCAAAAGAAAAGAAAGTTTAATAATTGTTATGGTCATGTTATAGGCATTTTTGTATTCTCCTGGGGGAGAAACATAACCATTACGAAGCGTTTTTAGTACTTCCATTTAATATTCGACAACAGGATCTTTGAATACAATTTTTTGTTGTTTGTTTCTTATTTGTTTTCTAAAAATACTTTTGTTTGATTGTTTGAGTCGATTTTCATAAAGTATATTACAATTTTTTTTTAGAATTATTTTTATACTTTAGTTTATTGGGGTATAATGCACATAATATTGTTAATGGTAGTTTCTTTTTATACGAAACGGAGCTTTTGCCATTTTAGATTGAGCCTTTAATATTGGAATGATGGACACTCAAATAGCATTGTACTCAACAAAAATTTTTTTCAAAAAAATTTATCAAGTTTTTCTTATTAATTGACTCTTTGGTTCTAACAACATATTAATTGCTATTATAAGAGTGTTTAAGTAAAGACTTCTTGTTATGGAGTTATATACGTTTCTATTTTATTAAATTAATCTTACCTCATTTTTAAAAATATTCAATGTGTCTTACAATATTCACTTTTAAAATGAAAGAGGTTATGCTTCTCAAAGAGTTTCTTCTGAGGAAACCTGGAATAACGATTCTGAAGCAGACTTATAGGTTTTGTGAAGGAACTTCATTATTATCGAACGCTTCTTGAGTTTTGCTTTTTTATATTTGATAGATTTTAAGTCAACTATTTTCTTCCAGATTTTATCTATAAATGTCAAGGATGGGCATTTTTATTTCCTTAGTGCAGTGCAGGGCTGTTCTTTTTAACTAAGATTATTAAAACTTACGTAATTGACGCTCTGTGTTATTTTATTTTGATATATTATCAAAAATTAATAATTTAGGAACTTTTAAATTGTTACATATCTACATATGCTCTTCATTTTTAATCACAATTTTAATTAAATTTTAATTTCAATTAATTTTTGATTTAATTATAAATTTTTTTTAAATATTTTATCGTTCAAATCCTTTCCATCTTTTATAAAATTGAATTGAAAGGAACATGAGCTAAACTAAAAATTCAGACATTGATGATTCTGAAATAATTTTCAATTTTTTATATTAATAATTATTTTCCTTTTTTGCAAAAGCAAGCAATGAATTAAATTTAATTTACGGTTGAACAATAATCTCTGAACAAAATGTCGTTCAACATCAAATATTTTCTTTCCTTTAGATCTATTTATTGCATTATTTTTAATAGGATATCGTTGTTATCTTCTTAAAATAATACTTTTTTTTTTCAAATTTACATCGTTTCTTCCAACAACAAAATAACGTCGAATTTCTTGATATATGTACGTACGTACCTATTTATATAAGAACGTGTATTTCTGTCAAAATACCTATCAATTGAAATAGATCCTATTATTTCGACGAGACAAAATAAGGTTGTTGACACTATATTTCAGAAGAATCTATTAAAATCCCGGGGAAAGAAGATAAAAATACAAAATGAAAAATACAAAAAAAACCCAACAAAAATTCAACTAGTTGAAAATTGGAAAATCTGATTACGTCTTGTTATAACAGAAACATAATGTTAAGTATAAATCTATAAATTTTTGTATATAGAAGCACCAATGAACTGAAAACAAGCTGATTGATATGACTTTCGGCAAAATGAAGAACACTTGATTGATTGTATTCCATAGTGGAAAAAAAAAACAGTTGGATAAAGGATAATAAAGGAAAATATTGTAAAAAAAAACAAAAACATTTAAAAATTTAATTTTTGAAATTTCAAGTTTTCTTTTTTCTAAAGATTGAAAACTTAAAAAATCAAAAATTACAATAGTATGAATTTCAGATTTTAATAAAAAATCAAAAAGATGGGCTCAATTTCAAATGTGCATCAAAGGTCAAACTTATATCCAAAATATTATGATTGTGGGATTCAAAAATGTTGTTTGTATAATGTGGAGTTGATAATACATGTTTAGCTGCGGCAGTGCCTATAGAACGGAACATTGATTTTTGATTTGATTTTCTGCTTCAACTGACCTTTATCCTTTGGTATAATTTTAAATTTTTACTTCTCTTTGGAATGTAAATCTATCTCTACATACAATTTTAAATTTTATCTCGGTTGTGAATTTTTGTTTTTTCAATTTCTGAGAATCAGAAATGAAAAATCAATTGGGGGGGGGGGAATCAGAAACATTAAAGGAAGTATTTTGCGTTAATACGAAATTTATTTATTTTTTTTAGTCTTAAGGCGAATTTTATATTCCCCGGATGTCTTTTTTAATATATAATTTTATAGTTTGCTACTACTACAAATTAGTGACTGGTAGCAAATGAAAAGTTGATGTTTAATATTTTTTTTATCCATTGACCATAAGGGCGCCTATATGTTTCCGATCCGAGTCAAAAAGGATAACATTAAAAGTTTGACAAACTGACCGAAAAAAGTGTTTTATTTTAAAATTCCTACTAGGAATTCCTAATAAGAATATTAAAATTATTGAAGCATGACTCAATTATGAAATATAGTAAAACAATGAAGAATTTTTCAGCAGTGTAATTCATTAATTAAAAATTATTAGTGTTTACGATGTCGAACACCAGGGCACAAAATATTAGTTTGTTGTTGCGGTTAAAATTTTATTTTTGACTAACTAGTCAGTGTTACAACAACCAGCTTTGTATTATTCATGCAATTAGATTTTCATTTCTTACAAGATTTTATTATTGATATTGTGAAAAACTAGTTTTTCATCATTTTCTTTCTGCTTGGTTCCAACATTTTATTATTGCAACTTTGCAAAATTAAAAATTACTTTAATCCTTTTTACCAATGACAATAAAAAATTTATTAATAATGAAATGGAAAAACATAAAAATATAAAAATCCAGAGTTTTCCCACTTCAATGTCATCAATTTGTTTTGCAAAGTATCGCTAAGATTAAAAATAAATACTCAGATTATATTAAAAGTCAATTGAAAATTATAAAGAAAAGGAAAAATAAAAGATGATGGCCATGAAAAACGCTTTTAAAATTTTTTTTGTTCAATTTAGAAGAATTTTTTATTCCTAATATGGTACTTGTTTCTTAATATATAGGATGCCCTACTAAACATAGTATAAAGAGAAAAACCATCATGTACAATAGTTAGATTTAATAGAAATGAAGAAGAAAAAAAGAGAAAGAAAAACATTTTATTTCTTTTTAATTTCCGAAAGTGTGCAAATAAAAAAGAAATTTTTCCATTTAATTTTTTCGAAACGAAACATAAAAATTATTTTAAAAGCAAAATGTTCAAAATTATATTATTATCCTTTTTTTAATGAAAACAGCTGACCGGAAAAAGAATTCAATTTTTTCCAAAAATAGTCAGTAATAACGTTAAGAAGATGAAAGTATTTTCGATTTTAAGCAATTGGAAAAATACAAGAAAATGTAAGCAGTTAATTGTAATTTGCTATTCTACTGTGGTTATGGAATTAAGTTGGAAAACTATATGCTTCCTTTTTATCTGAGAGATTTTCAGGATAAACACGTATTTTGAAAATATTTTTTAATTTCGCGAACTTGAGTGCATACGTAAATGGAAAAATGTGGAAATTTTTTGTATTTAAAAAATTTTAAATCTTAGGTCAAAGACAAATGATCGAAATCTTCCGAATAAACCTTAAATTGTCCATGATTTTTTAAGCGAAATAAGTACAAAGCATTAAAAGGTAATTTTTGTATCATATTGCGAACCCTAGTAAGCAAAAGTTTACGTAAATTTTTGATTGACAATTCCCAAATTGCTGGTAATATTAAAAATTCTCATTTGTATTTATTACTTTAATAAATTTTAGAACAATAGGATTTCAATCTGTAAGAGATATTTTATTTTTCTAATAAGGTTTAGGCTCATTCTTACAATTTAGTTAAAGTGTGTTTGTAAGGAAAGTAGAAAATGTAAGCAAAACAGGTTTTTTATATATATAAAGAGTTCCAATAGCATTATTCCATTCTGAAGAACCAAAATTTGGTCTGAGATTTAATTTGACAAATTTTCTTAGTTTGATTAGTATAGATTAGTATCAAAGTTTGCTGATAGGACCTAATAAATTCGACAAAGTAAACTATAAAAATTTTATAGTTTACTTGGAACTATTTGCATATTTCCTACTTATAGAACGAAATACGCAAATGGCTACAAAAAACAATATAAATAAATTTCTTAGTTCATGCTATATTCAAAGTATTTGCTAAGAAAACTTTGTAGATTCCAAAATATTTTTAAACTTTTTAGAGAAATCGCAATATTTTCAAACTTCAGCGAAAAAACAAGTTCCCAAAATAAAATTACAGTAATAGTGCCTATTTAAATGTGAGTAAAAATGTTTTACTTACAATTTTTCGTAATAAAAATAGAAAAAATCTCAAAAGTAATTTCCCAAAAATGGAAAACTTCATTCGTTTTAATCTAATTGGATAAAATGGTTTTCTTTTTTTTGACTAAAACTCATTTTGTTGGTGTCATCAATCAATTATTTTTAGCAACATTCCGCAATGTTTAATAAACTGTAAATCTCATTCACAGTGGTACAAAAATAAAATTTATATTTTTAAAATGTTAAAGGAAAATTATTAATTTTCATTATTATTTTATTGTTCTTTATCAGCCAAGGTCATACATAACACATAGGAAAAAAAAAATTCGTTTGTTTTGTAATAAAGCCGGAAATTTTTTTAATAATTTTTACCGACCGTATTGTGTAAACAATAGGTAGGTTATGTGATGGCAACAAATTTTGCATATCGAGTTTTCGGTGGGAACGTACTTCTCCATAGTAGGGAAGTGTAAATAAACTATTTTTAGCAACCTGTCGGTCTGTCGGTCTGTCGGTCTGTCGGTCTGTCGGTCTGTCGGTCTGTCGGTCTGTGTGTGCACGCGTGTATCTCAAGTTCGGCTGAACCGATTTTGATGAAATTTTATATGTAAGTTTGTTTCCACCATGGCACGAATCGATCAACTTTTGGTATATATCAGGCCTCGGGAACTGCACTTTTTAGCGGGCCGATTTTACATTTCTCACCATTTTGAAGAAAGTATTCAACCGATTTACTTGAAATTTCATATATAAGCTTTGCTCGATCATACGCAAAAATTCCTAACTTTTGGAAGAAATCAGGCATCAGCAACTGGGCGTTTACTACGGGCCAAATATACATTTTTGTGTATATAAAGAGAAATAATCAACCGATTTCATTGAAATTTAATACATGAATTCCTCGTATTAAAACAATGAACATGTAAATTTTTTGGAAAGATCAGGCATCGGCAACTAGACGTTTACTACGGGCCAAACATACACTTTTGTGTATATAAAGAGAAATAATCAACCGATTTCATTGAAATTTAATATATGAATTCCTCATATTAAACCAATGAACATATAACTTTTTTGGAAAGATCAGGGCTCGAGAACTGATTTGCGGGCCGATTTTACATTTTTCACCATATCCACAGAACAAATTTATGGAATTTCTTGAAATTTGATATTTGAGTTCTGGTTGTTACCGAAACTAACTGGCGAGCATTTCAGGGAATTCGGGTAGCACAAAGCAAAACTCTACTAAGAGCCAAATTTACATTTTTCTAAGTATGTTAACTATAAGCTTACTAATGTCCTAAAAATTGAAACGAAGTATTTAACAGACATTTTTATAATATTCTGTAACACTTTCATTTAACTAGACAATACACAATGCGGTCGGTTATGTGCTGACCACATCAGATTTTTTTTTTAGTTAAAACGCAACACGTGCTCCAATGATTTTGGAAAAAGAGAACAAAAAATTTTTGGAAGCTGCAAATTTTGATAGCCTTAAAGCACAAAAAGAAATTAATTTATTGTTAAATTTTTCTTTTTTTATTAGATTCTTCACAACCAGGCTTTTTACTTAAAAGATAATTAAAATATTTTATTACATTATGTCGTAAATGTAGAATCGAGGGAAGAAAAAGTTAATTTCAAAATGCCGAACGAATTTATACATACATACATATTATGTATGTACTTATTTACATTTGGGAAGTCAAAAATTATGCGATGCCGTCAAAAAAATTTCTAATCATTCAAAATAGTTGGGATTCCAGGAAATCTATAGACAATCATGCTCTCTCCGCTATTTACATTAATAGTACTAACTTTGAGGATTTTTGTAAGGACACAAATTGTTTAACCATTATGAATGAGAACTATTGATAAATTAATTTAATTGTATGATTCTTATATTAGTATCGATCCGTTCATAATATCAATAATATTAATAATATTAACAAATAAGTACCTAAGAGCTTTTTTAACCCATTTCAACAAAATTGGAAACAGATGTATTTTCCAGTTTTGCTCCAGATCTTGAGATGATCTTTCCGTTCGTGCGTTGATCTGTAAATCAAAACTCCAAACAGATTCTTTAAAAATTTCCTGTATTGAAATCTAAAATAAATTTAGATATATGTGCAGATTTGAAAAAGAATAACTTCTAGTACATAAGGGAAATCTAACAAAAAAAAAAACAAAAAAACTGTTAAATTTAAACCTCACTTTTATTTTTATTTCAAATATTTAAGTTTAATTTAAATTTTCCCTCCTTTCTATGTTACTGATGCCTCTCTAGACGAGAAAAGCTAGAATTTTTGACCAAATTATTTCATGGAAACTGTAAACTAAACAAAATTTTCATAAAAGTAAAAGTTTAGTGACAAATTTCTTCTTATTTAAGAACATAGTTCATTTTCAACTAGTTCAGTTAATTAACTGTTTAATTCGACCATTATTCTAAAACTCGTTTTGATAGTTCTCAGTATAAAATCCTATAGGTTCTTATTCAATATCATTTCTCTCTGGGAAGACAGAGCGAGAAAAATATATACAAAACATATTTTTTGGTTTTAGAAAACGAAGTATTTTCATTGTTTGAGGGAAATGCGCTAGTTTAAAAACCACTGTTTTGATGCATGATTTTTTTCCCCAATTATTTATTTTATTGAAATTCAGAATATTTCTGAATAATAATCAAAATCTAAAGTGTTAATACATAACACATACATATATGTGTACATGAGTGAAAATTGATAAAATTTCCAAATAAATATTTTATTTAAATTACGGGCATGGGATGTACCGTTAACATTGAGTTTTTCATTTATATAGCTTTCATACATGAATTGACATAAAATATTATCAAAGTTTTAAAATTCAAGTTCCATATTGATTTTTCTTCAAATTTCCAATTTACAAGCGACAAGTAAAATAAAATATTTAAAATATTTTTTTTATTACACTTAGCTAGGTACTGTAATACATAAATTTTCGGAAAATATTTTTAAAAAAATAGCTATGCTTAAAAAATTTCGTGCCTAGATACCACACCGTAGAATTATATAAAATGGAAAATTTGAATTTAAATTTTTTGATATTTTGTGGTATGAATTTTATGAAATTTTTGGAAAATTATAATTTTTACGTGTGATTTTTGAATTATTAATTTACGCTAATGCAAACGGAACTAAATTACCGAAATTAAGTATACATTTTACTTTTTTTTCGTGAAGGATGCAAGAATAAAAATTTGTAAATTTTTAGAAATTTCAAAAAAACTTTTAGTGTTGGCACGATGCCAGAAATTTATGTTCTAGTTTGTACTTTAAATTTTTTCAGTGAGCAGTTTAAGATTCTTCGAAATATAATTTCGTTCGGCAAATACAAAGACGATTTTCGTGGAATTGAAAGAGATTGATTTTATCGATTAAGACAGCAAGAAAAAATCTCTTATTTAAGGGCTTCATCTCAAGAATATTTTTAGGTCAATACTATCTTTTGCCTTTGGTCTATATTATCTTCTGCATTAAAGTCAATAGATTTCTTTTCTCACTCATTCCTAAAAAAAAACATTCATTTATCACAAGAGAATAGAAAAGAGTAAGAAAACGGTAAATTCTTATAAGTACGATTAAGGTTCGGATTTCATTTAATTAGACGTACAGGAACCTGTACATCAGCAGGAATCTTCATTAGTTTATCATTTATGAAGGAGTTACAAAATCATTTCGTTTGTCATCGTGTAAAATTGAAATATTTACAGGTTACTGCTGCCGGCAGTGAAAAATACTGATTCGCATACATCCTATACTTAAAATTTCAAATTTCTTAATGTTTTATTTTGAATTAAAAAGTAAATTGTGCTTGTGTTGAAAACAACCTAAAAATATCGTTACATTCTGTTGTAATAGAATTAGAATTTCAATAATATGTACATAATTATAATATGTAAATACATTTTTGTACATATGTATATGTTCTACACAAAACATGACGCGTAAATATTTTGTTGTTTCCACAACATGTACTTTATCAGTACTTATTTAATTCTATCTTTGGTTTACCTTAACGCATACCTTGACCTCTAATAATAAATATCAAAATATTAAGTCCGTGTAATACATACGCTCATCTATTGTTACACACAAAATATATGGATGTGTGTTGTGTGTATATAAAAAGTAAAATTTATAATATTTTGGTAATTGTTGTTCATATTGTAATAGAAGACCTCGCATTTAATGTAGAAAATACATAAATATTAGAATAAAACTAAGTGTTTTATTTTGTAATAATTTATAATTATAAATTACAAGGATCAAGATTAACATTTATTATGAGAAAACAAGAAATTGTGTTTGGTTTTGGGTAAAATAATTCAGTGGTACACCAAGATTTATTTTATTATTAAATAGAATGTGCTCCTTTATTATAAATTTAGGTGAAAATTTTTTAATTTATATTTTCACTATAATTTGAAAAATTTTTTATTTAAATTATTATTTAAAAATTTATAAAATTTTTGGTTAGTTTATTATTGATTTCTGAATTTTTAAGTACTTGTGTTTTTTTTTGCAAAATTTTAATTTAATAATGGAGATTCGCAATGACAAAACTAATTAAACCTATAATTTGAAATGAAAAAATCTCATTATAGCATAAAATGCATGTACTTTCTAATTTAGATTATTATTTTAGGTATTTTGCAGTGTTATTTTTTTTTTTTTTGATAAAATTTAGTTATACGATAATGAAAAAAACATAATATGCATGAACTAATGAATGAATTACGTATTCATATATTCAAATTTTATAGTTGATTAATTTTAAATCAGTTAAAATATCCAGAAAAATATTGTGTTGAGGTTGCCATTTATTGAAGTGGATCTAATAACAGCACTTTAAAAAAAACACTAATTTGGGTTTCATTTTTGGTTTAATTTTTTAATTTAATATTAATTGTATGTTACCAATGTACGTTTACGATTGTATGTTTACGATTATTTTGCATAGGATGTAGAAACTCTTAAATTTTTCAAAACTAATAAAATTTTTCTGGTGTTGAAAATCAATAATATTCTTCTTTTGAATAATTTTCAGTTTAGTTTTTGTGGGTTCTATGTTCATTACACAGCACATCGAATTTTATTAAAGTGCATGTGATTTAGCAGTGAAATTTTGGTAAATGCAATGTCAAACTATTCAATGAACCCTAATTTTATTCATAGGTTATTTTCAAAAGTAAAATATTTTTTAATTATTTATATATTTCGTTTTTGTACAACAAGTTTTCTTTGGGTGTATTCATAATGGAGCAAGTAAAAACTTTATTGTTTCGAAAATTATATTCTTTCACATATACTAATTGAGTTCATGGAATGTTTTAGTTATACTTTTAATCTGATAATATGGCTTTTTATAGAATAAATATGGTGAAATTATATAATCGATATTTCAAAATGGATGAGTGCGAGAATTCCATTATATTGGTTATGTCTATACTTCTATGGATGAAATTTATTAGGAGTCTGATCAGGTGATTTTGAATGAAAAATACCGTATAAAGTCCATAGATTTTACTTACTTTTTTTATTCGGAATTTTCCATTTTTAATTCATTAACATTAGTACGACCTGTTTCGGTTGATAATTTCGGTATTTTGAAAAGTTTTAGTCACTAGTAGGAAACAATCTTAAATGGTTATAAAATATTAAACGTTCTGAATTAACAATTGCAAAATAAAAGAAGTTTTTTTGACAAATTTTTTTTACTAAGCCATATATGTATGTTATTAATTCGATCATTAACTGCGCCTAAAGATTTTTAAATTTTCTACATGCACAAACCCCTGCAATATAAAATATTCCTTTTTATTTTCTTGAAAGGGTTTTTGCTTTTCTTGTCTAGCTATTCCTAAATTTCAAAGAATCATTTACGGCAACTTTTACATTGACTTAGACCTAATACGAAGTTAGAATTTTCTAATATAATTTTAATAAAATTATTCATTATTTAAATTAAAATTTTTTCCAAGTGAAACATTAGTTTTCTAATTTATTTTTCTCTTACGCGATAAAAATTGTAATTGCATTGAAATTTCTAACACAACATTTATTTATTTTGCTTAGAAAAAACCGACGCTTTTCACAAAGAAATTGATTTCAGTGAAAATATGTGTAAACTAGATGTAATAAGAAATATGTAAAAATAGATTGACTATAGTGAAACATACAAACATATTTTTATATTTATATTAGAAACGTGGAATAATTTTTTTAGAATTCCAAGTTTTCCTGTAAACCGACTAAGAATTCGAAGGAGATGTGTTGATATTTTCACATTGTTGTTACAATTTTTTTTTTATATTTTTTAAATTTTAATTTGTATAGTAAGAAGTTGAATGCCAAAGTCTTTAAGTTTAGGTGATATTGAAAAAAAATTGAAAGAAAATATGAAAAAGAAAATGCAAAACAATTTGTACTTTTACGAACTGTAATTATGTGAATTGTGTGTTTTGAGTGGGTGTTACGAAATTTCCATTTTGTTTGAAACTTTTGACTGCGGCAATTTCTATAATATCAATATGTATTCATATATTGTAATATATACGAGTAATATATTATTATATGTAAATATTTTTTTTTGGTACATCATGTCAAATTTAAAATTGATTTTTGAATATAAAAGTCAGAAGTTAATTTTCGTTTATTATATGCAGGCGCGTTCCTAAAAAGTGCGCCCCCCCTTTAACCGTTTCACCTATTTTATTGCTGTGAACAAAATTTAATAGGCATTGCACATTGTGCATCATAAAGCACTTCCTTGTAACCTTATTATGCTGACTGCAGAACTAATTATAGAATTAAAGTCTGGAACTAAACTTTCAATTTTTTGTTTTATAAATTCAAAACAAGGTAGTTTATTTAACTGTATGTATTTTTATGAAGTTATGATCAGATTTATTTCAATCATTTAAACTTGATTTTTGATTTTAACAACCAAAAAAATTTACTTTTTGACGTAAGTGAAACTTATTGTAAAAGGTTCTATGAAAATTATATCAAATGAACTTTTTCACAGCTTATTTGAATATGAAAAAAAGTAAAAATTTATTTTTATTTTTATTCGTAATTTTAAATTTACGAATAAAATTTGGCATTCTATTTCACAAATCACCTGAGAAATGAAGCAGCGTATAAAAAAAGTTTCGACTTGCATTCAAAAATTTAAAGAAAATCAAAGTTTCGTTCTAAAATTTGTGACTTGAAAACTAAGCTTTTTATGTACATTGGTACAAGCTTTTATACTGTTCATCATATTTTTTAGATTTCATTAAAATAAATGCATTTACTGGTATTTATAGGCTTGTGGTTTTGAAATTTCAGAATGTCGTGCTGCTTAACTGTTTTAATTTTTGAGATAAATGTGTGAAACAAATTATGCGCCATTTTATTTTACTCTTATTTTTTGGATGACTTACACTACATCAATTCAACATAAAAATTCTTAACATTCGCTTGATTATAAAACAACATTTTTTCAATTCAATACAAATTCGTAAAAAAAATTTCGTAAAAAAAATTTAATATTGGGACTTGTTACTAACAAGTTGTTAGATATAAAGACATTAATTTAAGAATATTGCTCTCATTCTCTTTTTAGCACTTTTCCAAAAATTTTTTGAAAAAAAGTGCTTATTAGTTTCACTCTGTCCGTCCGTCCGTCCGTCCGTCCGTCCGTCCGTCCGTCCGTCCGTCCGTCCGTCCGTCCGTCCGTCCGTGTGTCTGTTTACAAAACTTCTACATTCTTAAAGATCGAAAGCTGAAATTTAATACGTACATAGATCTTTACTAGATACTTATTTTCGTAGAACAAAATTTTTACCTATCTCCCCCCCCTATAGAAGTTATACCCCCCTAAAGCACTAAAAATGGCCTATTTTAACTATTTATTGCAATGAAACCATAAGCATTTTTGAAATTTTTCAAACGCAGAAAGGCAGTGGCTTGCTTCCCCTACCGCGGTATACTATAGCTAAACTTTAGAAAAACAAAATGGCCGTCCAAATTTACCGTTATCTGCAGTCCTTTTTTTCCAAATTTTTGATGTCGTTTTTCTTCTAGACCCCAGCCTGTAGAAGCTTGAAATTTTAAGAGCTTTTAGACATTAACAAGTAGTTCATTTCGTTAGAAGAAAATTTTTTTCTATCTCCACCCCCTCTCAAGTTATGGCCTCTTGAAATTTGTAAAATTTGCATTTTTGACACCTTATATTTTTGAAACCGCAAGCTTTTTCAAATTTCTATAAACGCAAAAAGTTAACGGTAAATTCCATGACACTAAAAAATATAATTATTTTTCTTAACTCACACAATTAACCCTTAAAATCGAGCATTATGTTAACCCCTGTTTATATTAATTTTTGCTTTATTTTAAAGACTGCATAAATGGTTCATCCTAAATATATGCAATCCTAGAAATAGTTTCGTTTATAAATGAAAATAAATTTTAATAGTGTGGTGGATATACATAGACTATTTTTAAAAGCAGTATTTTCACTTGTTGAAGGGAAAAGTGCTACAATACAAACCATTGGTTTGACCCAACTTTATTCTAATTTCTTTCTATTCTCATTCTTAATTTTTGTTTTTCTTTTTTGTTCTTGTTGTTTACTAATGCAATAGAAAAAGTAATACATTATAATAATGTGTTTGTTTGTTTGGTGAGTGGGCGACAACTAAGCATAAATAAAGAGCCTTATTCTAGTTGTCGAAGTAGAGCGACAATTGTCGTCACGACTTGAATTTGGTATTCTAAATGGCGATTACAGTGACACGTGTCGTGGAATAGCGGGAAAATGTGTTTCAGGTATATTCCAGTTGTCGTTGTAGAGCGACAAATGTCGTAGTGAAACGACGTTTTTTGTCGAAATGTATTTAACAAGTGACAAGCGAGATGGATACACCAAAAATGTAAGTTTAAACAAAACAATTTAATAAAAATATAATAAAAATATAAAAAATAATAAATTTTGTAATTTAATACATAAATTAAACCATATAATATATTATTTAATTTTTATTTTTAGCGTAAAAGTAACAACAAGGAAGCAATTTGAAGAATTGGGGAATTTTATGACGGAGAACGCCTTTATTGCGAAAGGCCTTAAATTTGCTGAGAATAGCTGCATAAGCAAATGCGAGTTTGATGCAAAATGGAACCAGCTAACAGAAAAGCTTAATAGCTTGGGTCCGCCCATTAGAAGTACTACAGGATGGCAGAAGGTAATTTTAACTTAAGTTTCATTTAAAATTTAATTAATTTATGTAAATTTCAGGTTTGGTGTGACTACAAATTGAAGTTAAAAAAAAAACTGGCGCACAACAAAAAGGAATTAAATTCAACTGGCGGTGGTTTATTTAAATTAGCGCAACTAACTGCCATGGATGAAGGAATCATCAATTTACTGTCTTTACAGAAAACAGTTCCACATGACGCCGTAGTGTTTGGCATTGACGAAAACTCAAATTTTGCTCCCAAAGAAAGGAATTTAATAGATACGCCAGTAAATATACATGAAGTTGAAGAACAAGAACAAGACCAACAACAACAGTCAACAAGTACTCAACAACCATCAACTTCAAAAAGACGCCGCCAAGAATCCTATAAAGAAGATTTATTGGTTTCACAAACCGAAATGTTAAGTAAAATATGTGATTCAATGGTTCAAATAAATAAATATGCTAAAAGAATGTCTGATGCAATGGAAAAAAAGCTGAAAATATATGAACGCATGCAAGCGAAAAAGGAGGCTGCCATAGAATTAAAAATGGAAATTATGGAATTAAAAAAACAAGCTATTTCCTTGCAAATTTCTAAAATGTGATTTTTAATGCTGTGACAATAATATGTGTGATAAACTTTAAAGTAAATGTATTCACTATAAGTGATATTAATTAAGTTAACAAATGCAAGTACAAAAAAAAGTCTGTTATGTTAATAATTTAATAATACTATGTATTTATGTTACTGCTAATAAAAACTTTATTTATAAATTAAAAATGGAGTTCATAATATTTGTTCTTATTAAAGAGGCATCTTCTTCATCCTGCTCTAAATCTTCATCGTTTTCATCATTTTCATCTTCTATTTCCACAGGTTCATCTTGCACGTTATATTTGATTTTTAAGTTGTGCAAAGCACAGCACACGTTCACAATTTGTGTGGCTTTCTCTGGTGTATAATGAAGCTCCCGAGCGTTCAACAGGCAGCGGAATGTATTTTTGAGAACTCCATTAGTTCTCTCAATTATATTTCGTACCTTGGAATGAAGCTCATTAAATCTTCCTTTTTGACTGCTGTCACCTCTGTTTATATATGTTCTGAACGGCGTGATCAAGTATGGTTTAAGTGGGTACCCTGCGTCCCCTAAAAAACAATTTTTGTTTATGAAATTAACATAAAAGTAAAAAAAATCAAATTTTTACCTAAAATCCAGGTATTTCGTGTACCGTTGATATTTTCTCTTGAAAGTATTGCATTTAACCTGCTGTAATTCCAAATAAAAGAATCATGAGATGATCCCGGATTATTAGCATCAACATACCTGATGCGCATTTTATGATCGCAAACCTTTAAGTCACATTATATTAAAATATTTACAAATATTTAACAAGCAATGTTATACGTACCAACATAACGTTTAAGCTATGATAACCCTTCCGGTTATAATATAAATGCTGATGATTTTTTGACGGAGTTATAATTCTAACGTGTGTTCCGTCTACACAGCCGATCACTCCAGGAAACCCAAATTTTTCGTAGAATGCTAATTTAATCTCATTTCTTTCATTCTCTTCTGGAAACTTTATCAAACTGCTGCAAATTTCAGCTTCTAAAGTTGCTAAAACTTCTTTTAATATTTTAGAGAACGTAGGCTGCGCTAAACCTGTATATAAATCGTTAGCAACACCTTTTTGATAGCTGCCCTCAGATAGGAAGCGTAAAACAGCTCCTAATTTAATTATAGGTGAGACTCCAAAACACCTTTTAGGGGTACTTGTTTTTCCCTCAAATATATTTAGTAAATATAGAAAGGCCTCCTTTGAAAGTCTGTAATAGCTTATAAATCTGTGAATAAAATAAAATGTTTGTAACTAATGTATTTGAAAAAATTATTATCTTACACTCCATTTGGCAAATCCAATGGATTAGAGTTGTCCCTAATCTTAAATCTTTTGATCCTTAATTGTTGTTTTTTTTCGATTTCATCACTCTCGGAATCTGATGAATCCGTAAACCATAATGCAAATGACGACATTTTTTATTTCCCTCTTATTTAAAAAAATAAATATATACACCGAATTTTTTTTTTTAGTTTGAACTTTACTCGCCAAAATTTCTTTTTAAAATGTATCAATTTCACTTGAAACGTTTCATTTTCGTTTATTTCTCGCAGTCACGTCACTCGACAACTAGAATACCACATTTCAAGTGACGTGACAGCGACAACGACAAATGTCACGTAAGTGACGCGACAACTAGAATAAGGCTCAAAATTTTGCATATATGTATGAAACAATTTAAAAATATAATGTGTACGAGAGCCAGGACGATCACGCATAATAAAAATTTTGCTGTAATATAATTATATGTGTACGAGCGAGTGTTGATAGGGAGCAATCTCAGCAAAATAAAAATCTTGCTTTATGAGATAATAAATTATATGTGTACGCATGAGTGTTGATCTTATTCATATTAAACAATATTAATTATGTGTGCTTGTGTATTTTTGAATATTTTTATTTTTTGCGTAACTTACTTCTACTCGTATGTATATTATATGAGACGATTTTTTTCGGAATTTTTGTTTTTTTTTCTATTTTATTATTGTTTTTTTTTTTATTTTAATTTTCTTAATAAAAAATGAATAAACTTCAGAAAAATATCAATCACTGATTTCATTGGGTCAAAAATAAAAGATTTTTTTTTCAAGGTAATTATTGATTTTAAAAGATAATTATTAAGATGATTTTACAAACGGAATGAAATTATCAGAGCACAAACACACTTTAAATTTATAAAAGTGATTAGAACTGGTTAAAGACGTTCAATAAAATTAATAAGTTGTGATATTCTTTGATATAAGGAGCGAAATAATAAAATATTTGATGAAAAGGGAATTTTCTTATAAGGAATATTAGTGAAAAACGACCGGTAAATGAAGAAAAAACTCATGGCTTAGTTTTTTCTCTAGTTCTGTGGTTGACTTAATACTTCTTTACACTTATTAGCATAATTTCTATTGTGAAATTAATTAAATCCTATGTTTAAAGTTTCAGTCATCAGTTGCCTGATGATGACAGAGTACATAAGAACATGTTTGGAATACAAAATATTGCAATTTATAACCATCAAATTGAATATATATGTATGCATAACTAAATTTCCTGAATAGTAGAAATTTAAAATGAAAAATAAGTTATTCTTTGTAAAAAGTTCCTTTTCATTCTAATAAGTTTTTCTTCCACCTGTATAGTGTTCTAACTTTAATTTAAAATTTGCTTAATTTGAATGTACGGTTCAAGTGATATTTCCTAATTTGCAAGTTACTTTTGATTTTTTTCATATTGACTAAATATACAAAATACTGAAAAAGCCCAATCATATGTGCGTTTTAAAATTAAAAGGATGGAGGGAGGAATTAACATTTTTCAATTTTATATGTACATATGAAAGTTAAAATAAATTATGTAAATTATTTTATTCGTTTTGGTTTCTATTTTGAATATGAAGGTGAAAAAAACACAGTAGGAACATTATTGTGAAAAAAACCAAAAGGAAATTCACACATTACGAATCGTTTTTCACATTTAAATGCATTCTTAACAATCAAATTATTCAAATGTGTGAACTTTTATTTCCATATGATAAATCCTTTGACAATCAAGCAAGAAGAAGTGAATTATTTTTTTTGTTATTTATACATTTTTTTTTCAAATTATGGAAATCAGGCAACATCATGAAGAATTTCGCATATATATATTTTGCAGTAATATTTTTAAAGAAAATTTTAAATATTTAGATTTGTGAAATTTATGAAAGTAAGATACAAGTAGGACTGTTCATTTGCGAATTTCGTTTCATACTTATCCCAGAGCTAAAAGATATATAAATGATACGCGATATAGTGCCTAAACGGAAACGAAAGAAGCATAAAATTAACTTTTTGCCTTTTTTTCCTCTTCTTGCGAATCTATTTCGAATACATGTGGTCTTTGAATATTGGTGGGTTATTGTCCAACACTAGAGACGCTATCGGTTGAGAAAAACCTACAAGAAAGAGATTTCCTACCTTGGTTCGGTAGCTTTCTTCAACACAACCTTGACAAGCAATCTAATTCTAAAATAATTGGAATGGAATGATGTTGCTTTATATGTATATAGTTCAATGTTATTCAGAAATTTTAAAAGCACTGGTTTAAAAAGTTATTTAAAAAATAATTTTTTCGCTGAAAATTTGACCCAAATGCATCCGTTCTTGTATCCTTTTTTGATCTATCAGCGTTTCACCTCAAGGGGTGTGATCATACTGAATAACCTGAGGTGTCACTATGTAATTCGGTTTTCGTGAAAGGATTTCGCATTAGCAGAAACATCCTTAAAAACACAACAGTCTAGATAAAACTATCCGGACTATCTTCTCGTCTTCAATAAAAATGATGTCAGTCTGAAAGACTTGGGCACCATTCCTCTTCTTACATTAGGGAGCCCCGCGAGCCACCCGTCAGGATCCTGGGATGTACCCGAAAGCCAAGCTGCTTCTAAATATTGTCAATAAGAAAGCATAATTTGCTGCAGGAGTGCTGTCGAAATCCATTTACTCCCGGCGCCTTGAAGAGCAGGAAGGTACGAACAACCCGTCTCATTCTTTTGTCCGTAAATAATGTAGCCTTCTGCCAATCCTCGCGAAATTGGAGGTCACTACACTACGTATATCTAAATACACAATTATATTTGATAAAAGTTTAATATTTAGTTAGTTTCGCAAATACTACAGTTATTAAACGGTAACGGTAAATACTGAAATATTTAAATATTAATTATAAAGAATTTATTAATGAGAAAGTTTTTCTTTCTCTTTTCATTCTTTTTTCAGCTGAATACGGAATAGAACGCTGCATTAAAGTCGTACACCTATGTTTTATCTTTATTAAATTGAACTGATTTCATGTCAATTGTGCAGTATATGACTTCATTATGAGGAGAATTGTAAGCACTTTCATAGGTAAGTAATAAAACAAAGTTGGAAAATTAAAACCAAATAGTCTTCTTTAAATTAAAACGAAAATAGATGGAGTTGATCTTGTCGCGTGTATGACCCTAGAAAGTTAAAAATTTCGATTGCGTATATTTTTAAATAGATAAAATAAAATTAAAAAATTGTTCTTCTAATAGAAAACACATAAAAGTGTACGCTTTTAAATATGTAACAGAAAATTAAAAAAAATCGTTAAATTTATAACAAAAATCTGATATGGTTAGCTTATAACTGACCGCTATATTATATTTTCTAGTTTTTTGAAAGTGAACAGCAGATTATGAAAATGCGTTTTAAACACTTCTTTACAATTTTAAGCACGTTAGTAAACTTTTGCTTAACATATTTTGAAAATATTTTGAAATTTGACTCTTTGTAGGATTTCGGGTTTGTGCCGGCTCTGAAAATTTCCTGAAAAGTTTCGACCCACGAAACCCCTAAAATCAGTTAGTTTGGGTAACAACCAAAACTATAATATCAAATTTCAAAAATTCCATGAATCTGTCCCATAGATATGATAAAAATGTAAAATTGGAGGTTCTGATCTTTTCGGTTTATAGGTTCATTTTTTCAACATCTCAAATTTAAATTTTAAGGAAATTGGTTGACTATTTCTCTTTATATACGCAAAAATGTAAAATTGGTTCGCAACAACGTCTAGCTTCCGAGGTTTGATATATCCCAGAAGTTGATTAATCCGTGCCATAGCTAAAATAAATTCATATATAAAATTTAATCAAAATCGGTTCAGCCGATCTTGAGATACACACGTGCGCACACAGACAGACCGACCAACCGACAGACCGATATCTCTCTAAAAATAGTTTATTTACGCTTCCCTACTATGAAGAAGTGCGTTTCCACCGAGAATTCCATATGCAAAATTTTTTTCCCATCATCTAACTATTGTATTACTTACTTAACCTATTGTATGCAATGCGGTCGGCAAAAATAAGTGGTCACTTAAAAATTAATTAATTTTTATGAAGCACTATGTATATATTGCTGCTCAAAAAAAGGAACTGCTCCATTTTTTGGATTTGATGGCTGGATTTGTCGATTTGCTAATGTTTGACCAGCTTTGGAAAATATTCCTTCGTAAGACACAGATGTTGCTAGTACAATCTCCTTCTTGCTAATTGAAACAAGTTTGGGTATGAATTTATCTTTTCATTTCACCATACCAAAACGTCCATATTTCTGTCTAGAATAGGTTCAAGTAAATACTGGTTAATTTCAATCAAACCACCTTTCGCTTCTTGCAATTTAGCATTTGATCAAGTTCTTTCTAAAAGTAAATTGATGGTTGTTAAGGTAATTGAAGTACTAAGCTGTGAAGGTGGTATTAAATTGTAAATGCCAATTTCTTGAACCTTAAATCGAAAAGACATGCGTGATAATAAAGGTGTGGTGATAGCACCACACTTTTATTATGACCAAAAGTATACTTTTTTAGCACTTTTCCAAAAAATGTTTGAAAAAAAGGGCTTGTTAGTTTCACTCCATTCGTCCTTCCGACTGTCCGCCTGTCCGTCCGTCCGTCTGTCCGTCCGTGGAAATGTTTGCAGAATTTCTACACTCTTGAAGATAAAAGCTAAAAGCAGAAATTTTATATACAGGGTGATGCAGAAAGGTGTACAACATCATACACCATTGATTAGAGGGGCGAAAATGGATAAAACTTTTGTTCTGGACTAGGTGCGAAATCTCAAGGGTTTCCCAGGTAGAGCAATTCTAACGAATTTTCACGAAATTTTTTTATTTAGAATTTTGTAAATTGAAATTTTTCTTAATACTATTTATTTTATACTTAATTTAATTTCGTGTAGATTTTATTTTAAATTTAACCTTTTTTTATTTTTATTAATCCACTTGATTTAGATTAAAAATTTTTATGTTTCTTTCTTTTCTTATTTTTTTTTTTCACTTATTTATTTAATCTTAAATGTATGTGTAAGCGCGATGACGTTCCGGAAAAGAAGAACAAGCATGGCTTAAAATTCTTCTAATTACAATTAAAACAAGTAAAAACGTTTCAGTCGGTATAAACCGATTGAATTATACCCTGCACCTTTCGTTGTTGTATAGCAATTACTCCAACCTGTGAAACCATTCTATAGAAATTTCACGGATATGTCTGATTTATAACTGGACACACAACTGCCAAGTTTCATGAATCTGACTTTATTTTTCCAAATATTTAAACTTTTGGACTTGTATGGGAGCTACTCGTAGCTGAAGAGCAATTCAACCAAAACTTCAGAAATATATCTGACCTATAACTCGACACACAACCGCCAAAGTTTCATGAATCTGACTATATTATTTTTCCAAATATTTAAAATAAGCTTTTGAAGTTGTATGGCAAGTACCCGAACCTGTCAAGCAATTCTATCAAAACTTCAGAAATATGTCTGACCTATAATTGGACACACGACTGTCAAAGCTCATGAATCTGACTTTATTATTTTTCCAAATATTTAAAATAAGCTTTTGGAGTTGTATGGCAGGTACCCGAACTTGTCAAGCAATTCCATCAAAACTTCAGAAATATGTCTGACCTATAATTGGACACACGACTGCCAAAGCTCATGAATCTGACTTTATTATTTTTCCAAATATTTAAAATAAGCTTTTAGACTTGTATGGGAGCTACTTGAACCTGTCAAGCAATTCCACTAAAACTTCAGAAATATATCTGGCCTATAACTCGACACACAACTGCAAAGTTTCATGAATCTGACTTTATTATTTTTGAAAATATTTAAAATTAGCTTCTGGAGTTGTATGGCAGGTACCCGAACCTGTCAATCAATTCCTCTAAAACTTCAGAAATATATTTGACCTATAATTGGACACATGACTGCAAAATTTCATGAATCTGACTTTATTATTTTTCCGAATATAAAAAATTTGCTGTTGGAATTGTATGGCAGCCACCCGAACCGGTGCAGCTATCCCATTATAATTTTTAGAGCATGTGTAGAATATAATTGGACACATGTATACAAAATTTTATATTTATAGCTTTATTAGTTTTTGAAATATTTAAAATAAACTCTTTGAGTTGTATGGCAGCTACCCGAATCCGTTGTCCGAATTAGTCCAATAACAATAGGGCTCGTCCTTGACACAAAAGAAAAAAACTTGTGAAAGTTTGGTGTCGATACCATTATTCGTTTTTGAGTTATCGCGCGATCGACGGACGGACGGACGGACGGGCAGACGGACATGTCTAAATCGACGCAGAATTTTACGCTGAGCAAGAATATATATATATGTCCATACCGCAGATGACTCCTTCAAGTAGTTACAAACTCCATACCAAAGTTAATATACCCTTCACGAAGTGCAGGGTATAAAAACCGGTGTGGTGAGTATATTGAAAATGTCAATCAACTTTATGATTGACCTACATATAGGAAATTTTAAATAGTTTTTAAGATTTATACCAGTGCTTCAACATTTTATCAGTGGCGTAACCACAACAAATCTAAGAAGTTACTTTTATTTTCTTGTGTTGAAGCCTTTTTTCCATCTTCAGTGTATAATAAGGTATTTTTATAATAAATGAGACCAAATTCCTCATTGTACCTACAACATTTAACTTGCTTCCACACAAAATTTTCACTCCTTTCGTTCTTCTTTCTTCAAATATTTTTATATATACCAACTTAATTGTGTTAATCTTAAATCAAGAAACTATTGTACGAGTATTAAATTTTATTATCCTGTTGTATGTAAATATCTTTATTAATTTTCAAATTACGTTTAAAATGAATGAATTTCAACAATTGTTTTCGAATGTTATATTTTTTTAATTGCATCTACGGGTATAATAAACTAATTCTATCTTTATATTTGAAGAATTTTTGAGAATCGTTAATTTTTAAGTTAATATCTGAGTTAAAAATTATTTCCGTCCGTCCGTCCGTCCGATCGCACGATAACTCAAAAACGAATAATGCAATCGACACCAAACTTTCACAAGTTGCTTCTTTTGTGCCAAGGACGAACCCTATTGTTATTGGACCAATTCGGACAACGGGTTCGGATAGCTGCCATACAACTCAAAGAGTTTATTTTAATTATTTCAAAAACTAATAAAGGTACAAATATAAAATTTTGTATACATGTGTCCAATTATATTCTACATATGCTCTAAAAATTCTAATGAGATAGCTGCACCGGTTCGGGTGGCTGCCATACAACTCCAAAAGCAAATTTTTTATAATCGGCAAAATAATAAAGTCAGATTCATGAAACTTGGCAGTCGTGTGTCCAATTATAGGTCAAAGATATTTCTGAAGTTTTGGTGAAATTGCTTGACAGGTTCGAGTGGCTCCCATACAAGTCCAAAAGCTTATTTTAAATATTTGGAAAAATAACGAAGTTAGATTCATGAAACTTGGCAGTTGTGTGTCCAATTATAGATCAGATATACCTGTGCAGTTTTAGTGGAATTGCTTGACAGGTTCGGGTACCTGCCATACAACTCCAAAAGCTAATTTTAAATATTTGGAAAAATAATAAAGTCAAATTCATGAAACTTGGCAGTTGTGTGTCCAATTATAGATCAGATATATTTGCGAAGTTTTAGTGGAATTGCTTGGCAGGTTCGGGTACCTGCCATACAACTCCAAAAGCTAATTTTAAATATTTGGAAAAATAATAAAGCCAGATTCATAAAACTTGGCAGTTGTGTGTCCAATTATAGGTCAAAGATATTTCTGAAGTTTTGGTGAAATTGCTTGACAGGTTTGAGTGGCTCCCATACAAGTCCATAAGCTTATTTTAAATATTTGGAAAAGTAATAAAGTTAGATTCATGAAACTTGGCAGTTGTGTGTCCAATTATAGATCAGATATATTAGCGAAGTTTTAGTGGAATTGCTTGGCAGGTTTGGGTACCTGCCATACAACTCCAAAAGCTAATTTTAAATATTTGAAAAAAAAATAAAGTCAGATTCATGAAACTTGGTAGTTGTGTGTTCAGTTATAGGTCAGACATATCCGTGAAGTTTCTATAGAATGGTTTCACAGGTTTGAGTAATTGCTATACAACAATGAAAGGTGCAGGGTATAATTCAATCGGTTCATACCGACTGAAACGTTTTTACTTGTTTAAATATTAAACTGCAATAAATTTTATATAATATTATCTAATAAAATATTGTTAATCAATGCTATCACAATAAATATAAATAAATTTCTAAGAATTTCTGAAATATGACCCTAAATTCACATACTATATGAACTATAACGTAGAAAAAATATTTTAAGTGCCTTCTTAGGTAGACATCTTAGGTAGACTTAAGATGACTTACCTTTTGGACTAGTGGTATATTTTAAAAGTTTTTACAAGTGAATTTTATCTTGTGTTGACTTAAGAAAGTAAAATGTCACAGCTTTGCCAAAGGAATAACATCTTTAAATTGCATAGGATTATAGGCCATTTTAATATAATTAAAAAAATATCTAAAAATTCAAAATATTCAAAAAAATGTTAAGTTTTTGAAAAAAATTGCTCATGGATTCGAATATTTTGCATTGTGCAGAATTGAGAAATATAAATTTAAGATGATTTTACCGTGTCCATAAAATGGAAACGGAGGAGTATAGACGAAACCAGATCAATATATAGATCTGAAAGTCAACTCGTTTTCGATTTCCCAAACTCGTTTTTGAGGTTTATGAGGTATTTTGACAGATGTTCGGATAGATAGACGAACGGACATAACTAAATCGGCATAGAACTTAACTCTATCAAAAACAACATTTACATGTATGTCTATAATCGCGACGTTTATTTCTTAACATTGCAAACGGCGTGATAACTTTAAAACCCATTTCGAATATTCATTAGTACTGGTTTAATGATATTTCAATATGATAAACTGTTTATAATATAAATTTTTTGTTCCAGCATTTTCATTCCTGATTATACTGCCCTTTTCAACTTTTGGTGATGATTGGTCAGTTAATTGTCCTTCAAACTGTACATGCAAATGGGCTAATGGCAAAAAATCTGCAATATGTAACTCAATGGAATTTACTTCAATACCTACACCACTTAGCACCGAAATACAGGTTTTAGATCTTAGTGATAATCAAATAGCGTACTTAAGCTGTGAAGAATTCATCAAATTAGAGCTTTTAAATTTGCAGCGAATATACCTCAAAAAATCCAACATACAATATATTCACCGAGAAGCATTTAAAGATTTAAAAATTTTAGTTGAAGTAGACTTAAGTGACAATAAAATCGAAATGTTGGAAAAAGAAACTTTTACTGGCAATGACCGATTAAGAATACTATATTTAAGTGGTAATCCAATAAAAAAATTAGTTGCATATCAATTTCCAATATTGCCACAATTGAGGACTTTAGATTTAAATGATTGTTTAATAAATCAAATTGATCCTTTGTCGTTTGCAAATTTAAAACTGCTTGAGTCATTGTATTTGAAGAATAACTTACTTGAAAATTTATCTGAACGGGTATTCAAACATATGAATAATCTGAAAACTTTAACTTTAGATGAAAATCCTTGGCAGTGTAATTGTAATTTACGTAATTTTCGAAACTGGTACATAAGGAGTAATTTAAATAGCATTAGTTTAACATGTGAGGGACCATATCCACATAAATCGAAACATTGGGAAAATATTGACGGCAAATATTTTGGTTGTCAACCAAAAGTGGAAATATTTAGAAATTATGATGTGCGATACATCGATACAGGAACGAATACAACTTTTAGTTGCTTAGTAAACGGTGATCCATTACCAGAAGTAGCATGGGAGTTTAATGGGAAAGCTGTCAACAATGATAATACTGCCACTAACCAATTAATATTGTCTAATAATAAATTTTGGAGTAATTTAACAATATTTAATGTAACCAGTCTAGATGGTGGTACTTATACATGCTCAGCACAAAATATAATCGGAACTTCTAGCCAAAACATTAGTTTATATTTAACAGAAATTGTACAACATGTTCTTGTTAAGACTCCTCAAACTTTTTGGTACTTTGGTCTTATAATGGGAATTTTTGGTACAATATTTTTATTAATTTTACTGTCATTTGTTGTTTGCCTCTGTAAAAGGCAAACACGAAATCACCAACAACCTAACACTAATATCAAGGGCAGTGTTAGTTTTATTGATCAACAAAAACAACTTTTAGATTTAAGTGTAACAACTAATGATCGGGGAGACAGTATTGGTATTGATAATAATACACCATCAATTATTCAAGCAGAATCAGTAATTGGTTTTGAACCAGTTGAAATAACTGTCGAAAATCATACTGGTAACTTGAGTAATCATTATAACGGAAGCGCTCGAAATACACGCCTAAATGATAATATTAGAGATTTAAATTCAAACAAAAAATTACATGGGCATTTGTCGCCACTAGCTTTAGGTAAAGTTAACTCTGTTGATCCTGGAGGATATAATTTAAACTCAAATATGCTCAATGTTATCCCAAGTAATATGAATGTAAATATTCCAAATCGAAGTGGTGCTGTTATTGGAACACTTGTACATAATGTGAGTAGTAGATTTACATAACTTTAGCAGTTCACTTTCTTTTTTTTAGTTTTCATGCAAAATTATTTCTGTGAAGATGAACTAAAAAAAAACTTCTTTGCAAAATTAACTCTTTGTTTTAAGTACAAAAAACATTATTTACTAACTTAGTTATTTATTATTTCTTCTTCTTTAAAAAAACTTACAGCACAATATGGTAGAAGAATATCCACGAAATGTCGACGTTTTTCCTCCACCGCCAGAATTTTGTACAAATGCAGCACTAACAACAGCCAACCCTGGTTATGGTAATATATTTATATCAGTATCTGTTAAACAGGATGTCTTAGACAATACGGATCCAAATATGTATCCAGATTTAATAAATTTACCACAACGTGTTGACGATAATTTACCGGTTCAACAAAAAGCAACGAACGTTTCCACTTCCGTAACACTATCTAGAAATGCAAAAATTGATTCTTCAGAAAGAAACTCAAATTTATAGCAGAATAATGAAATTGTCCCAGTGGTAAATAATATGTTACCAACAGCTAGGTAATAAATAGAAGTCATAGAAATTATTAAATAAATAATATTATAAGACAACATATCAAAAAAAAATTTTTGAAAAGAACACACCCAGAATTTTCTTAAAAGCTGAAAACGAAAACTTGTACTGATCATGGAGATCTATTTTTAAAAAAACTTATAATGACAGGTAATTTTTAAGCTTATAATTTATTTCATTATACAAAAAAACTCTAACTTGCTCTCCATCAAATAAAAAAATCTGATGTCGCTGCAAAATATTGTCTAGTTTAGCGAAAATGTTCCACAAGATTATGAAAAAGGTTATTTTCACTTATTTAAAATTTTAAGGAGGTTAGTAAGCTTTTAGTTAACATACCTAGAGAAACGTTAATTTGATCATTAGTAGAGATTCACTTTATGCCATCCGAGTTAATTGAAAACTTCGTCAGCTAGCGCAGGTAACAAGCAGAACTCAAATATTAAATTTTAAAACATTGCACTAATCAGTTCCTATAAAAAATCTAAAATGTACACTTGACTTCAAATGAAAGTTCAGTTTCCGAGCGCTGATATTTCCAAGAAAAATACAAGCTAACTCTTTTAACACTCTGAGTTCAAATACTAAATTTTGAGGAAATCGGTTTATTATATTTTCTCTTTATATGCGCAAAGATTTAAATTCGGCCCCTAGTGAATGTCTACTTGTTGACATAAGACGAAGCTTATGTATAAAGTTAATTGGTTTAATGCTCTCTTAAATATGATCAAGAATGTAAACTCTATCCATAGAAAAGATCTAGTTCATGAGACCTGCCATATCTCAAAAGATGACTAAATCATTACATAACCAAAGTAAACTCTGATATAAATTTTCATGAATAAAAAAATAGTTTATTTACGCTTCCGTGTCATGGAGAAATACATTGTCGCCGAAAACTTGGGATGCAAAATTTAGTGCCATCATATAATTTATTATTGTATACAATGCGATAGAAATTAAGGCACAAGTAGATTAAAAACAGTGGATTTTGACTGAAAATTCTTTGTTCCTTATCCAAAATTAAAAAAATCCATACCTAGAGAAACGTTAATTAAATTAAACTTAAAATTAAAGAAATATTAGTAATTTACAGAACCAACATTAACTCTAAATTTTAATTTTCTTTTTTTCTAGCCAAGAATTCATTTATGATTTATGATTCAAAGAATCCATTTACCATGTACATAATGTTCAGTAATTATTGTTGTTGTTATATTGACGCTCAAAGTCAGAAAATGAAAGCTGTCATAATGGGCGCTGTTACCACGCAAGTCATAGTGATGTACATATACCTTAAGATATATAATATATCGGGAAAAATTCATCAAGAATAAAATCATCTGAAGTAAGGAGTTTATTATAATTAAATACTCGGAATGTTATTCACATTAAGTTTCACGAATATTGTGTATAAAGTTAGTAACATTTATTATAATTTTACAGTGTGTTTTATTCTAATTAGAAACATATACAAAGTTTTATTTGAAATCTTTCATACAGATGTCAAATTTTTAATAATTGTATTGATATTAAAATAAAAGCGATTAAAAATAAATTATTTACACCTTAGTTTACACTTTTGCTTCAATGATGTTTTCTTAAATTAAATAATTTATATATTTTTTTAATTTCATAGGTCTCTTAAGTACAGTTTCCCTGATTTAATGATTTGATTGATATTGATTGCTGATTTTAATTGACATGATGTAGTGTTGCATAAATTCTGAAAAATAGATTCGTAACGGTTCATTTTTACTAAACATTCAACGCCTTCATTTTTACCATTCTGACCTCATTAGATTTTTTAACCGTTATCAGGTTCACCATAATGTGCTGACCACATCAGATTTGAATTTTTTATTAACAGGTCAGGAAATTCATCATGATGAAAAATAATTTGTCAATATTTGTGATTATATAGATGATCAAATAGATGAAATATTAATGATAAATAGATTGTTAGCTTAAACATAAAAAAACAAACTAATAATAAAAAAAATTCTCCAAAAATTTGAAATTGGTTGAATCGGACAAGTAATTTTCGGACATGTATGCCACAAAATTATATCTTAATTGCGTACATATTCCATACAGTTTTTAAAGTTTCAATATAAAAAATCTGATGTGGTCAGCTCTTAACCGACCGCATTGTGTATTGTCTAGTTAAATGAAAGTGTTACAGAATATTATAAAAATGTCTGTTAAATACTTCTTTCCAATTTTTAGGACATTAGTAAGCTTATAGTTAACATACTTAGAAAAATGTAAATTTGGCTCTTAGTAGAGTTTCGCTTTGTGCTACCCGAATTCCCTGAAATGCTCGCCAGTTATTTTCGGTAACAACCAGAACTCAAATATCAAATTTCAAGAAATTCCATCAATTTGTTCTGTGGATATGGTGAAAAATGTAAAATCGGCCCGCAAATCAGTTTTCGAGCCTTGATCTTTCCAAAAAATTTATATGTTCATTGTTTTAATACGAGGAATTCATATATTAAATTTCAATGAAATCGGTTGATTATTTCTCTTTATATACTTAAAAATGTATATTTGGCCCGTAGTAAACGTTTAGTTGCCGATGTCTGATCTTTCCAAAAAATTTACATGTTCATTATTTTAGTACGAGGAATTTAAATATTAAATTTCAATGAAATCGGTTGATTATTTCTATATACACAAAAATGTATATTTGGCCCGTAGTAAACGTCCAGTTGCTGATGCCTGATTTCTTCCAAAAGTTAGCAATTTTCGCGGACGGTCGAGCAAAGCTCATATATAAAATTTCAAGTAAATCGGTTGAATATTTTCTTCAAAATGTTCAAAAATGTAAAATCGGCCCGCAAATCAGTTTTCGAGCCCTGATCTTTCCAAAAAATTTATATGTTCATTGTTTTAATACGAGGAATTTATATATTAAATTTCAATGAAATCGGTTGATTATTTCTCTTTATATACATAAAAATGTATATTTGGCCCGTAGTAAACGTCTAGTTGCCGATGCCTGATTTCTTCCAAAACATAGGGATTTTCGCGGACGGTCGAGCTGAGCTTATATATAAAATTTCAAGTAAATCGGTTGAATATTTTCTTCAAAATGTTGAAAAATGTAAAACAGGCCCGCTAAAAAGTGCAGTTTCCGAGGCCTGATATATACCAAAAGTTGATCAATCCGGAATGCCATGGCGGAAATAAACTTACATATAAAATTTCATTAAAATCGGTTCAGCCGAACTTGAGATACACGCGTGCACACACAGACCGACAGACCGACAGGTTGCTAACAATAGTTTATTTACACTTCCCTACTATGGAGAAGTACGTTCCCACCGAAAACTCGATATGCAAAATTTGTTGCCATCACATAACCTACCTATTGTTTACACAATACGGTCGGAGATACATAATCGGAGAATCAATCGAAATGTTCTTTTAGAATTATACTTGTAAATCATACAACATCGTTGAAGTCGCAGCATGAAGTCGCATCTTTTGATATTTTAGCCGGTTTTCGGTAGCAATTTCGGAGTTTTCTTTTCGAAAAAGAAGTGGTGTGGGTAAAAAATTTGACATTGAATACCAAATTAATGAACTGTGTTAGGTCAACTTTTTTAACAATATGCTGTAATGCATTTGAAAATGTATAAAATAAGCTAAGAGAGGAATTTTAAATTATAAACATGTATTTATTTAAAAATTACGGAAATCAATTGGGTATTTGCTGCAATGACAATAATGTGGAGTATTTGGATAAAGCTCACTCCCAAAAAATGTATTTAGACAAAAGTTGTACAACTTATAGCAGTTATTTTTTAGCGTTTTTGAATCATTAGCCAGATCATCATATTTGATATATCCTGACAAAGTAAAAGGTCTGGGAATTTCTGTGGATAAGACATAATTTTCTCATAGGATTTTCTTATTCCAAAAAATAACCCTACGCACTGAATTTTTAATTCTTCCGAAAATTTACTATAAGAAGAAGGCAAAATTACAGGTAAGCTAATGAAAAGTTCTAACAAGAGATCGAAAGAAAATTGAAAAATGCTTTCCACCTTTTGAGTCAAATTGGTTTTTAAAATGGTAAGCTTATTTCATTACTTTCTATTAATTATTTTTTTTGTAAAAACAGAATAAATCTGTGATAGCTAAAAAGTTTTAGTAAAAACGATTTTAAAAATTGTGCATAATATTTTAAATATCTTGCTTATTATATAGTTGTGATTTCGTTAAATCAAACGATCATTAGCGGTCAATTCATTTTTCCAAACCATTGAGGGCCAGCAACAGAATGTAAAAATTATGTCATAAATTCATTGTGTTATGAGAAATTTATTATTTATGTACTGACTTTTTGCTTCTTCACTTTAAAAATTTAATTTAAAGGTTGACCTAAATTCATGTTTTTTTTGCATTAAGGCTATGAAAAAGGTATGTGCAAGTGCAAGTGTAATTTAAACAAAAAATAAAACAAAATAAAAGTTTATTATAAATTTGATATTTTTCATCATAAATAATGGTTTCCACGAAAAATATGTATACACGATATTCATGTAGGATACATAAGAGTTAAAACTCATAAATCTTAAAAATTTTCTCGAATTTAAAGTTTTATGCGAGATAAATTTAAAAAATTGAACATTTAAATAATTGATGCTTTCATTCAATTGCAAACCGTATTCCATTTTTTAAGCAGTTTTTCATAAAAACGGAAAGAAACTTAATAGTAGTTTGTTTTATTAATTCAATCGTCCAAATTTTCTTTAGCGGATAACGTCTATCGTTGAGACCTCAAATTTGTATATAGAAGGTAGCGTTCTGATTTTGGAATAAACCATCTCAGATATAGTTGAAGGTAAGCTCCCAGAATTATAGGAAATAATGCCCTTTCTGTGCATGTAATCATTCTTATGATAATTAAGTGCTGTTATATATGAAAAGTTAAAAAATCATAAGTTTCTTTAGCCTGTTGTGGTTTATTTTGTTTAAATTATGTTTTAGTTTCTTATTAAAAGGTTAGATTTTAAAAATTCTCTTCAATTTACTTCAAATATGTTAAGCGTTTTATTGTTTTAAATTTATAAATATTTCTATTTTATGAAATATGTAGTTGTAAGGTTTCCATTCTATATGCTCTTTGTATTATAAATTTTTAAAAGAAATGTGCTTCCTTGACACTCATTGTATTTTTCAAAACTTGTTTTCTCTTTTAGTGTACTCGTAAATGTAAAGCCTTTATACTGAAATGAAATATAAAATAAAATTACTGTGTAATTTTATAATTCCAGTGAAAAGTCTTTATATATTAAGTACGAAAAAATAGCCCTGCTTTGACTGATGGTTAAAAAATATAACTTTCGTTCACTTAATTTTTATAATTTCATAAAATAATTTTTTGTTTAGTTTAATATATTCGATACAGTATTTTCGAAATTAAATTTAGATATTTTTCAATACTAATGAGCTACTAATTGGCAAATCATGCTTACACTTGAAAAATTTAAGCGGGTCCTATGCTGCTTGAGGAGAAATCGATCTTTGCTGGGAGGTTACTAATATATTTAATTATGCCAAGCTGTTCATTCCATCCTGCTTAAAGAAGTTTTCCTCAGAGCTGTTTGGGATGAATCGAAACTGGGTTCTTGCCATTACTGGCTTTTTCACTAGGTGTTGTCCGGTAAAATACTACTTCTATACTGCCATACTGTTGAAGAACATTCTATACTCTTGAAGAAACTGCCATACATATATTGTGTGACTGTGCTGCTCAAGCCTGTAGGAGGAGCAGATGGTTTGGTCGGGCCTTTTTCAGTGATGCGGAGCTCGCGTCCAACTCCCTGAGGTATAACTTCAGGTATTTACTTGGGGCCGGGTTAGTGTAAGTGGGATATGAGAGGGCTGATCACTATAAGTCAAGGTTAGCTTTGGTGATCGGAGGGCGGGTCAATTCTCGCTCATGTCTTTTTTCAATAAGCTAAAATCTACAATCTACAGTATGACTATGTTTAGTTCACAAGATTAAAAGGGGTGTATCCTGTTAAAGAGAAGCTTGTTGTAAATGTAAAACATTTTTTGCATATGGTAGTTTATATAAAAATTGTGTGTCAGTCGTCCAAATTTATACGAAATAGATCCGTCAGCAATATGCATTTTGGCAACCAAATTTTTTAAATTACTGTATGTACATTATCAGAATATTTTATGCACATATTAAAGAACATCACGCGAAAAAAAGTTGAAAAATTTAAAAATTAAATTATTAAAATAAATTTAAATGAATAATATAAATTTTAAAGAATATTCACGTAGCGTAATGAAATCAAAAATTTAATAAATTTTATAGATTTAAGTGCTTAACGATATCGGGTTTTAATGTGAAGAGAATATTGACTAATAATATTTAAAAGTTTTTTTGCTAATCATTTAAGTTTTTTATCAATTAACTAAAATTTTTCAAATCTCTTTTTATCAATTGAATTGATTTTTGGAAAAGATGATTTACGAGAACAATCAAATAAAATTTGAAGCATGTTTCTTACTCGTGACAAATAGAACATTCATTAAGATTTTGATACTTCTTAAAGTATTTAAAAGGTTTCCGGTTCAATTCCATAAATTATTCTAAAAATTTTTTTTTTGAGTATAAATTTGTGAAAATTGTTTTCGCTTCGACATAAAAAAATTCAAATTGAAATGCTGCCAAAAAAACTGAAAGAATTCCGAAACTTGAAGGGCTACAAAAAATAATATCAGTTTTTTATTTTATTCTAATTTTTTACAGCCCGTTTTTAGAAAAGTTCAAACAAAATTGAAAAAGAAAACTCGTCTTATATCACTTAAGACGAATTTTGTGTTCACAATTTTTTTTTTTCGTGAAACTCTTTTAAAGAGTTATGGTATTTATCAAAATCCTAAAAATGCCACTTTTAGACCATTTACTACAACAAAATAGCGAATATTTTTAAAATTTCAAGTCGTTATTCTTTTAAATAGTAATTTGTAGACACCTAAGATCGTAGAAAATTATAAATGGTTTATTTTTATATTATTTCACGCCTTTTAAAGAGGCTTCACTTCTTTTAATTTTGCTTACCCCTAAAAATATGCAATATTTTCTTATTGTAAGATAAATACATTCTGTATAGCAAGAAGACCAGTTTAAGAACACGGTTAATTTTTTTTGAAAAATTAGTATTTTCACTTGTTCGAATGTGCTACTTTCGAAACCATAGATTTGATTCGAATTTTTTTTCCTACTGGAAAAAAAATAAATAAACTTGACACCTGTTTTAAAAAAAAATCTTTTATGCATTATTCAATTGAGAGCTGCGGTAAATGTAAAGCAATTTTTTTGACACACTTAATTCGTTGCTTTCTTTTTTTACCAATGAGGAAAAAAGCTTTAGTTTTTGGTTTTGTATTTTGTATACCTTAATGAATTCAATTTAAAATTTGTAAAATTGAAAAGCCTGCAATATTGGACCAAAATTAAAAATATTTTAACATAGAAAATCAATAATTTAGAAAAAAGTAAAATATATTTTTTTTTTTTTATCAAAATCGTGTAGTGAGATTCGCGTGTTATAAATAAATTAAAGAATTTCTCTTAAGAAATTGCACGCGCTTGAATTTCTATATTAAACAAATTATTTTTTATGCCCTGGAGCCTACATATAAATTTTTCTTTTTGTTCTTAGGAAAATGAAATTTCCTAATAGAAAAATTTAAATTATTGGAGATTAACAATATTTACCAAAATGATGTTAATGTAGGCATAGGTAGTGTTGGCATTTTAATTCATTCTACACGTTATACCTAATTGAATTTCTAAAACATAAAGTCAGATACTCAATATTTTTCATATATCTATATTATTTTAATGGGTATACATATAGATATATGTATTGATACAAACCCAAATAATACATAGGTATATTGTGATTTAATACCGTTATTATTATATTCTATTCCAATTTCAATGTTAGAGTGTGTAGTAAAAGTCATCTTAAAAATTTTTGTACAAGCGATGAAAAAGAGAATTTCATTTCTTTGTGTTCTCTCAATATTATGAAGCTCGCCCTTTTGTTTTCATTTCTATATTTTCAATTTCTTTTCAAAACATTAGTGAGTTTTATGTCGGAGTAAGTAAATAAATTTGAATTGAATTCTATTAGATGTAGCTTAAACATAAATAAAAATGCGAAATAACATTAAAATAACAAAAAAATAAAAGGAAAAAGAGAAAAGAAAAAGAGGAAATCAGAAAAATTTTAACGTTATTACTTGATTTAGTAGCTAACATTATGGCATTCTGGTAAGTTAAAAAAACCGTCTAAAATATCCTTATATATATAAGATCCTTACGGAAGCTTCAATCCACCTGGTTGTAGTGTTTTTTTTTCCTAATTTTTTTTTATGAAGTCACGAATATCTTTTACTGCGAATTTTTTTTCAATGACGGTTTTTATTTTTTTATTTTGTCTTTGTTATTTTTGTAATTCTTTATTTTTATTGCTGTTTTTTCAGTTTTTATTGTTGTTTCCATTGTTACTGTAATATTCTATGTTTTATTGTGTTTGTACACATTTTGATTCGAACATATTAGTGTATTTATATTTATTTATTTATTTATTTTGTTTTTATTTTGTTCTTGTGTAATATTTTAAAGATATACCAATGCCTCAGTTCATTAAAGGCCAGCGATTATTTAAAAAAGCCGATGTTTTATGAATTTTTGTTTTCGTTAACCATTTCTGAAGCTTTTGTTTAGAACAAATTTGGATTTCTTCCTAGTCTATAGTGAATAGCAAGCCATATTTTTTAAATCTTGGGTAAGCGTAAGTAAAAAAAAATAATGCTGATTTTCAGTTGCTATAGGCTATTGGCTATTGCATAACAAGGAAGTGGTTAAGTTAAGTAATTTTGGATGTATTTGGGGCATGACAAAGCGAAGTTATAAAAATTTAAGTTTAATTTTTAATTATTTATATTAAAAAGATTTTGAATCAAATTTATTTAGTATGTTAACAAAAGCGATGTAGTCTTCATATAGTGGAGTGAACGTATTAAGCGAAAGACCTAAACAAAGTAATGTTGCTTTGCAAACAAAGATAATACATGTCTTAAATTCAAGAAATCGCATTAATTATTTCAAGAAATTTGGGTAACTATTTTAAGATAACTAAGGAAATCAGTAAATTTGGTCCTTAATGATGAATGCGAAGTTGGCTAGTCTGAACTAGGTTCAAAAGTTAAGCAATTTGGCTCAATATAAATTCAGAAATAAACTTTTAGGTAAATCAGTTTGGCTGAAAGATATTAGAGTGCACTGGTGAAATTTAAATTTAGTACAAGATTTTGTTTGAAAAAGGAAATAAAACTCAGACATCAGGATTGAAATTCGCCAATTTTCTAACTAGATTTGTGCCGATTTCCATAAGTTACTTGGCATTAAAATTTTTAGCAATTTTTTGTATTAAATATACGAGTATGATATCTTTCCTAGGTTGAAATAAGTTTTAATATGAAAAAATTACCTCTTTTGACCTAAAACATTGTTTGTTGTTGCAGGCCTAAAAATACCGAGGTATTGGATATATATATGAGTAATTCTCCTAAATCTAACTGCTGTATACGTTCATAAATAAAGGAATAATAAAATAGCTTTTTTATCTCATTGTATACAATATGTGTTTGTACATAGGTATATATGTATCTATGGTTAATGTAAAATATAAGGACATATTGGAGTTTTATAATGTTGTACGTTCAGACAGTTGCAGGTGTAAGTAAATACCCTTGCAATTACGTACGTTATTACAGTATATGTATGTCATTGTGTATGTATATTGAAATTTTCATAGTATTATAAAAATAATGTTTTATATAATAAATATTTTTTTGTACATGTATATTGGAACTCTTCATACCGTACGAAATGGCTGTATTACTAAATGTATACGAAAAATATGCTATTTAACGATTTTGTTTTGGGCATTAATTATATTTATGTGCATTAGATAGCAGCAAACAATGAAAAGTTGAAAAGTTTGAGAGTATATGTTTTATGAGGAATAAATTTTCCTACATAAATCTTATATATAAAATTTGATAAATAACTTCCTTTTCATATGCTACTTACCAAATTGCATAATGAAATTCGTTTAAAACTCAACAATGAGTCTTTTTGTATTGTTTGTTTCAAAACTTTTAAAATTTTTTATGATGTTATTCATGCAACTCATGTACTCGTAATTACCATTGCTTTCAAAAGTTAATTTACTTTAATGAAATTTTGCTTCAGTAGTTAGCCAACGACAAAGTTCTATTACATTTTTTGAAAAGCTCTTTTGTTGCATTAAAAGCTATGAATTCAAACTAAAATTTAGTGTTCAATTCATCCTTTACAGTTCGTAAATCAACTTGAATTTAAATAATTCGAATTTCGGCGCTAAATAATCATGTTGTTATTTCAAGCGGAACATATGAAATATCCTGAAGATCTCCAGCATCGGGAAATAATTTTTGGCTTATTATAATTGTAATTCTGTTTTTATTTTTCATTTTGAGTTCAACTCTTCAAGACAAAAATATATGGAAAACTCGGAATACAAAACTTCTTGAGTTTTTTCTCTTGAATTTCTGAAAAAATTTCACTGAAACACTTATTTTGTCTTGAATTATTAGTGCAGTAGAAATTCAAATATATTCTAAAATTAAATTTTTAACCATTTCAGTCATCCTCAAAAACACTTTTTAACTAAAATTTTAGATTTATTTAACAAATTTCTCAAAAATTTTGAAGAAATTTGAACTATTCATGCTGAAGAGTTTCTCATATATTTGCATTTCTCGAACTTTGAATACATTTTCTCTCCAATTTTAAAACAATTTGGTGTAAGTTTTAAGGTATACTGAAAAAAAGAGAAAATTGGGTCTAGCGGGTAGTTGTGTCACTGAGAGCCATTCAAGAGATATATCGCACATGGAAAAACTACACCGTTTTGTTGACCTCAGCTTAGATCAAATTCTAGATCAATATTAAATTTTAGATTCAATATTGTAGCTTTATTTCCGATAATTTTTCTAACTAAATTAAAATATTTGCTAACTCAGTCAGTTAATTGCAATTCTCGCCAGAAAAGTATCTTGAAATCTAATTTTCAATATTTACAATAAATTTACCAACTTCATACGAAAATTTTCCAATTTTCTAACCTATGTGATAATTGAGAATTCAACCTGGTTTTTTCTAAATCTTCTTTCGATTGAAATAATTTTACGTTTACAAGTCTATCATGGTTTATTTAGAACCTAGTTTTAATATGTATCCTTGTACTTTAACAAAAGAGAAACTGTCGGACATTGATTCGCTCAATTAGCCTTGCCTTTTGAAAATTAAAAATATAAATATTTTTAATTTCCCATCTTAACAATTCATTTGACTGCATTTTATTAAATTTCAATTAACTGCAAATTGAATTTTCCAACTGCAACATACTGTGGCCGAACAATTCCTCAAAATTTTGGTATGTAATCATAAATAAAACAAACGTGGCACATACATATACGTACGAACATATTATATTCGAATTATACCATTTACATACAAATACTCGTATATGTACGAGTGTATGTTTATTATTTAAGGGCTTCATTAAAAAAATCTAATGCAAGGATATTTCATTCTAGCATAAAAAATTTTTTCAATTCGTATGTGAGTATGTAGATGTGTATTGAATTTTATTTTTTCTGTGTATCAACATTTTATTTCCTAAATAAAACAAAATTATTGTTCGGCTTAAAGCAATTTAGCTTGATTTATTAAGTTATAGTTATTTATCCTCCAATGAATTTCATACTTCTTCTACATTTGGCTCATATATGAAGAAAAAGTAAATGTAATAAAAATGTTGGTATACAATTAGAATTGTTTTATAAATATTGCGTATCCCTGATTTCAAAGAAAATAATAATATAAAAAATTTTACATACATATGTACATATATGATGTGTAAAATCGTCCTATATCAGAGCCTCTCAATTCTCTTGTGCTTTGCAAAGCATTTTTTAGTCTTTTCGGTACATTTTAAAAGTTACCGGATTATTTTACAATTTGATTATGAAAAATTTTCAATATTGACTTCGAAAAAAGTAAAAATAATCAAAATGATTGCTATTTGAAACTAATAACCTGGATTCAGTGTTATTGTTGCAGTTTCATTGCTTTTAACTTCACTTATAGCTACAATTAGACTTCAAGGCAAAGATAATAATATTTATAATTAGTTTTTATGTTTGCAATAATGTCAATACGACCAACAGTGAGAACTTGATTTCTGAGATTTGTTAGTACAATTTTAGTACAAAAACATTTTAAACTTTCCTTCATTTGGAGTTTTTTGTTTTGAATTTTAAATTTTTGAAATTTAAGAATTTTCTAGCTTAAAACATTTTGAATTTCAAGTGTAAACTGTTAGTGGATGCAAACAATAAGGTTTGCAATTAAATTTAAATATCGTTTGTAATAATTTTATATAGTTGGTTAATAATTCGTTCTATAAATACAACTGAATGAAAATTTAGAAACCTAGAAAGTTCAAAAACTTTATTGCGCTTTTCATTCTAATTCTTTAGATTTTTAAGTCAGGTCACGTTGGTTTTCTTCAGATCACATTCAGTTTCTGTATGCGCTAACCTCTAAAACTTTTCGTAATTGCACAAACATTACTTTTATGGTGATAGACAAAGTAAGCCAGAAAAACGTGGGGCAAATTCTGGAATACTTGACAATTAATTTTCCTAATGGATATTTATGACTCAAGTCCTATAACAATATATTTTCTTCAAAACTTTGTGAAAATTATGGCCTTAGCCCGTCTATTAGTGATTTTAACTTATACTTACATTTTAAGAAGTCATGATTTTTACAACCACATACATGCACGTGTATTCTTTGTTAGGTATTTTTTTGTTTTTTTTTTTTACGTTAAATCTAAACTGAATAAATATTTGACCGAGAAAAAAAGCAAGGAGAGTACCAGTAGAGTACAAGCAGTACCAGTGGTTTGAAAGTCAAGTAAATTTAATGTGCGAGTATTTTTAAAAGACAACATATGGTACACTCAAATTCATTGCAATTTTTGCGGAGAAAATAATATTACATAAGATTTTTATAAAACTTTTTAAATGTTCGTTTGCATGTACATTGTAAGTACATGTATAAATTGTGTATTTCTAGAAACGAAGATGTACTTTGTTCTTTAAATTACTTTGTTTTTAAAAAGTTGCACTTTTCTAATTCAAAAAATAAAAAAAAAAATTTCCCTTCTAGAATGGAAAAATTTAAAATCTGTCTATTGATTTTATTTAGGACGTCATTTCGTTGTTAACTTTCAAGAATATTAAAATATTTAAAGAGTAATAAATATATAGCTTGCTTATTTTATGAGTACGCAAACATCACGTACATTCGGGAATGTAGATGGGTATTTATAATATGTATGTATGTAAGAATGTGGCTCTATGTTTTCCAATATAATGTGGCATTGTACGATTTACATGGAAATCTGGTTCTACATTGGATGGAGAAAAATATTCTTTCTATAGGTTTGCGTATTTGGGGTATGTATTTGATATTTATGCATTCATTGTGTTGGGAATTTTTTTTATATTATACGAGTATATATATGAACTAAAATATTAAAATTCTTTACAATTATCGTAACGGTTGATTGGCATTCTAATAACACAACAAAAATATTCGAGGGTTCCTATTTACAAGATTCATTTTTTGCTATTATATTAAATAATTTACAAAATCAAAAATTTTATTTGAATTTTGGAAAGGATTTCATTTCAATTACTCTGGATTATGAAAAATTTTAATTATGGGGTTTATTAATACAGTTATTAAATTAATCATAATCGTTACTGCATTATTTTTATATGCCGAGGAATTCACAGTTCAATGATCAGCAAAAATTACAAATAATAAAGTTGGGTCAACCCAATGGTTTGTATTGTACCCCTTTTCCCTTCAGCAATTCGTAAAAATACTGCTTTTAAACACAGTCTAGTTCGTATCTACCACACTATTTAAAATATTTTCATTCATATACGAAACTATTTCTAGGATTGCATACATTTAGGATGAACGATTTACGCAATCTTTGAAATAAAGCAAAAATTAATTTAAAGAGGGCTTAACATAATGCTCGATTTCAAGGGTTAATCGTGTGAGTTGAGGAAACTAATTATATTTTTTAATATTATGGAATTTACCGTTAGCTTTTTGTGTTTATAGAAATTTGAAAAAGTTTTCGATTTCGGAAATACTAGGTGTCAAAAATTCAAATTTTACAAATTTCAAGAGGCGATAAATTGAGAGGGGGTGGAGATGAAAAAAATTTTCTTCTAACGAAATAAACTATTTATTGGTATCTAAAAGCTGATTTCAGGCTCCTACATCCTGGGGTATAGAAGAAAAACTACATCAAAGATTGGGAAAAAATGGATTTAAGTAACGATTAATATGTACTGCTATTTCGTTTTTTTAAAGTTTAATAGTATGTCACGATAGGAGAAGCAAGCCATCACCTTTCTGCGTTTGCAAAATTTGAAAATGCTTATGGTTTCACTGCAATAAATGTGTTTGTGTTTGGGGGGGGTGGTATAACTTTTAGAGGGGAAGAGAGAGGTAATAAATTTGTTCTACTGAATAAGGTTTCTAGTAACGATCTATACCCATATATAATTTCAGCTTTCTATCTTAAAGGGTGTAGAAGTTTTGTGAAAAAAAAATGGGCCACGGACGGACAGAATGAAATTTATAAGCATTCTTTTCCAAAAAATTTTTGGAAAAGTGCTAAAAATGTGAAATTTACAATGTTCGTAGTAACTGTTTGGTGTGTTTTATGCAAAGGTAACTATCAACAGCTTCCTTTACAAAAAGATGAGAATAATTAGATTTTAAAAGATGCTTCTGGATTTTTATGCAGTTTCGAGTAAAGTTCAATACTACTTTCGAACGCAATTGTAAACTTATTTTTAAATCTTATTTTAAAAACAAGACCTCTCACTTTCCTCCTATTCATCAGGATCAATTCAAGTGAGTAAAACGAAATTATTAGATTGATATGATTAAATATTTAATCCTTTACTAAGTAGGTGAACACTAGAGTTGCCGGTTGTTCTGAAATTTTAACAAACTTATTTTCATCAGATACAACTCAAAGTCCCGACATATATGCAATATTTTTGAATATGTGAAAACTAACTAAATAGCTAGCTAGCATGCAAATTTCAAGGTTGCATACTAGATAAATGAAACTTATTTGCATTTTCCAAGTCAATTTTTCATATACATATGAGGTATTTAAATATAAAGTATTCAATGTATTAAATCATATTTGGTGTACAATTGATAAATTAATTTAAAGAAAAAAATCGAAATTCTAGTAAAAATATGCCGAAATTAATTGAATGTTTTAATAATTTATTAAGTCCGTTACTAGCATAATGTGAGTTACAAATATTGTATAATAAACGATTCATAAATCTTAATTAGTTCATAAGAATGTTATAAGGCATTCTGTTTCTGGCTTATTTCGTATAACTACGTTCCAATTTTTCAATAAGACTTTTATTCTAAATTTCTAATAAAATCTGCCATTTTATCAGTTTTATACACAGGAACTCGCTATTTAGATTTTTAAAAAAATTTTTGATGTTTTATTCATTAATTCAAATAAGGCAATTACGTCCTAAAAATAATAAAAATATTTGTAAGTAGAAGCAGAAAAATGAAAAATTCAACTTGTTCTTTTAATTGATCAATAAAATTTTGAGTTTAATTTCGTATTAGCTATATTTGAAATAATTTGAGTGAAATTCGTATAATTTTGGGTATGTGTAATAAAAAAAATTTACCCTTAAAAAAGGCTAAACACAATACAGAAAAACAACGACATTAAAATCATTATTTTTCGTCTTGATGGATCAAAATACATCATAGGAAAGGCCATAAAATTCGTGAAATAATTTTCCATATTTTAAGGCTACAGGTAGGTAAATAAGGTACTTATTTTACTATACACTAATTGCGGATCTAGTAATAAAATATGAAAGCGTAATATGAGTTAAATTGGTAACTGACTTCAATTTCAAATTTTATTAAAAAAATTTCAAATGCTATAAATTAAACTAGGGAAAAACGAGAAAAAAAGTTTTATAACTGTGTACCTACTATAATCAAATAGGAGAAATTATTTGCACATACATACTCTACGTGCATATACAACGCAGGACTTTTATGATATTAGATTTAGCTATTTACTTTTGTAGTTGAATTTATAAACATACATACAGGGTATACGAGACGCTGAAAACAGAACGATAGAAAGGATAGATACATCACAATATTTTTATTTTGTGTTGGCTTGATTTTAATATATTTTGGATTTTTGAGTTGGTATTTCTGAAAGGCGGTCACATTTAAACTTAATTTCCTTATGATTTGAGAAATTGTGGAATAAACTGTTCCAAATTATTTTGCGGTTTATAAAATTTCCTACCCACCGAACAATTGCTTGTTTGAAGGACTTTTGCAGTGAATAAAGTATTAAAAGTCAAAATTTAAAAGAATTTCTTGCAATCAAGTTTTATTTAATGTTAAAATGAAGATCATAATAGCAGCCTCCACATAATATAAAAAGACTATTGAGATAACAATGCACACTTTGTATATACACGTTTCTTTTGTTATAATATTATCCTAATAATATTATTATCAAAATAGGTGATACTTCATATAAGAAAAAATAAGTGTAATCTTATATAAAAAAAATCTCATATAATATAAGAGAACAGGGGGTTCACTTCTATACATGCCTTCTCAAATAATAACTTTTATATAATGTTTATTACAGCTACAGCTGGATTTACAATTAGTTTGTTCCTTTTTTCACATAGTAGAATAGATACATATACACATATAGAAAAAGGACTATCATAAACAAAGTTTTTTGGGAAGAATATGCCAAGGTTTTTCGTATTATGAAGATATCATCAAAATTTTAACAATCAAAATTGCTCAAGTATTTGTATTGCACAAACAAAACGCGTATATGTTGTTATTAATGAGATTTTCACCTATTCTGAACTTTTTGTAATAAATTTAATTCTATAAAAGGTTTAAGAAATCTGAAAATGTAATAGAAAATTTCCTTTGTTACATAACACAAAAAAAAAAAAGAAATCAACAATGCGTTTTGCCATATAAAAACATTAATTATTTTTATTAGAATCACGTATTTCAGTAGAAATAAATGTTGAATTCTATATAGAAAAAGAATTCACTAGATTTGAGTGTGAACAATAAAAAAAGAATTATTTTTAGTGTTGTAGAATTACAAGAAATCTAATTAACGTAGTTTCTTATTGATAGCTTAAGCGGGTATCAGTGAAAACGAAAGCGTAAAATTTATTTTTCTTAGTTTCTTTAGCGTTTATTACCCGAATATTTAATAAAAAATTTTATGGGCAATTATCGTTGTTTTTAATCTTTGATTTTGCATGAGAATATTTTTTGAGCATTGCATTTGATTTCATGGCTCCTTTTTGTTTTTTCAGATATTTCAGAAGTTGTTTTATAAAAATTGACCGTCGAATATTAGAAACTATAAAGCTGACATTTTTACTTTAGTTTTTGTTTTTTTTTTTTGTTAATTGTGAATGGACAATTAATTATACTTCTTGTAGTCCTCTTGAATTTAGCATTCCCCGAACACTTGATATAGGTTGTTTAAATTTAAAAAAATTTATAATTTATCGCTTATATTGCGATTAGCACTATTCCAAAAATTACTTTTCTAATTATTTCTTGTCCAATACAGTGAAACCAAATAAAAGACGCGGTGTTTAAGTAAGTTTCTTCGGGAAAAAACTTCGAGACTTTGAAAGGAAACCCAAAGAATTTGTAATCTCCTTTTTGAATTGTCAAAAACGAAAAAAAAGCTGGGTTTAGGATAATAGCTAATTCCAGCAGCCATTTCATTATTGAAGTAGATTGCAATTTTTCTGTGATGACGAAATTCAAAAAATGTTTGTGGTTTCGATTCATTAAAAAATGGCTTTTTCAAAATTTGCAACGTTATAATTTTTAGAGAGGAAGGGGTAAGTAAATAATCTTCCTCAAGCTAGAATAGAAAGGAATTTATTCCTACCACAATGAAGAAACAAAAATGATTATGCCTTCATGATAGAGAAGTTAAATTTTAATTTTGATGCTCACAATATTTTCTTTTCACCATTAAATTTTTTATTTGATTCGATTCAAATCATTTCACCTATTAACAATATTTTTATTCTTATTGTACTTTTAAAATTGCTCGACAAATTGTTGCAATTGTCTTAATTAAAATTTAAGAGGACATTAGGCGAATTAAACAGAACTAAGATGTCTTGAATAATTATTAAAAATTGCACAGACAATAACCGTTGCTTCCATAGTGTGCAACAATATGCTAAGAATTTCATTTTTGTTTTTTAATAAAAAAATTTTAATGAAAATAAATTTGAATTTCAAATCTTAAGTCATTTTGAAAAATAAAATGTTTAGAATTAAAATAACAAATTTTTGTTTTTATTGGAATTTATAATTGCTGTCTGATACAAAGAACATCATTTTTTACAACAATCCAAATTTCTGCTTCATCCTTAGGCTATCAAAATACAACAGATAGATTTTTATATATTTTATATACGGCCAATTCTTTATATACGTTGCATGTACATCGTTAATCATAAAGAAGACGATTTATTAAGGTAAGGTTAAATGCGTATATTTTATATTTTAAAGAATAATTTTTTAATCAAAAATAATTACAAATATTTCAATATAATTTGGGTAATTCTTTCATTCTTAAATGTAATTTACATTCTCAGGTTTTTGAGACTGCCACCAACCATTCTACCAAATTATGGGAATAATTAGAATTTATATTACACGATTCGGAATATAAAGAACAAAATGTTAAAAAATGTTATGAAAATTGCATAATGCGATTAAGAGGGTATTGACTTTTTCGAAGATAAATTTTCTATCGCTATCCTTTCAGAAAAAAAATCTGGAACGAATTTTGACTATCACTAATATTTTTTGTAGAACTAAATTAATAGGAAATAATTATATTTGTATAACAAATAAAACCTAGTGTGTATAGCTTAGACATATTAGGAGCCACACACCAGCATCATAGAATAAAATATACAACTATCCTTAACCCTCATGAAGAATTAACGTTTTGTAGTGATAGCAGGTTCTAACTCAGATAACGCTCAAAAAGAAAGTTTTAGTTAATAAATTTTTCTGAAAAAATGGTACAGAAGGATTTGGGCGGACGATAACAAACAGCAAAAAAGTTGGACAAGATATGAATTTAAAAATTGGCCATACTTCTAAGGTTAAGTTTTTAGTTCCAGGAAAAAAAATTTTAAAACACGATAGACTGATGGTCAATGAAAAATTACAGACGTTAGCATTATGTCAACAGAATTTAAGGTAATGTTGAAATTTCTGTTAAATGCAGAATGAAAGTGTTGTGCTATTGAAGAAGGTAATAAAGCAAACGGAAAAACTTCGATTGTAGATGAATGGAATTAATACTAGGATATGTATCTAAGTAAAATAAATTTCTACCCACTTTTTCTCTGAATGTTATAAAAAAATCATTTTGGCTTGTAGTTCTTCTTGGGAAATTAAATTTTCAGAAAAGAAAGAAAACAAACTATCAATTTTTCTTTTTCGGAAAGTGTGCATCAATATTGTAAGTCACTAAGCGTTATAAACATTTTCGGTCATTATTATAATTTGAACGCCCTGTTTCGAGGTAAACAGATCGAATCCATAACTCATTTACTCTGTTCCATATGTGTATACATGGTTCTGAACGTAATACTCATAACATACAGTCTTAGAAAATAAAGCTATATGCTTTATGCTACGAATTTAAGAATTTTAATTTGAACGTCGTTCTTCTGGGTAAAGGATAAATGTGTATTTCGAGCTTAGTTTACTACTTGAATCCGTCTAAGACAGAGGCGTAATTTAGACGCTTTAAATAAAATAGTACATTCATACATACAAACTTTCTATATGACACCAAATTAAAGATGCCTTCTTTAAATTTATTTGATGATTAGATAAAATAATCCATTACATTGTATGTAAGTTTAGAATAAATGAATAAATCTTTTGTTTGCAGGTTTTTCTGTTAAGCTTTTAAAATATGTTATAAACCTCTCTTATATATTTATATCATTAAAATTTAGATGATTATTTGCATTATTAATAATAAATTAAATTTTGTCCCAAGTGTACCACAAAATAAAATTTTAAAGAATTGTCTGGCTTTAAGGAATTTTTTATAAAATTATAAAAATCAAAATCAAAATATATTATTACGTACTTACAAAATATGTGTGTATGTATGTAAGTAGTTATTATGGAGCATACAATAAAAATGATGGTCTTTAAAAGTTCTTTTTTAAAGTTATGATTTTTCTTTTTTTAAGCATATTTCATAATCTATAGTATGTCTACACCTTAATTAAAAAGGCAGTATCCATAAACACATACAAGTTACAAACTATATACATATATGTAAGTGTAAGGACAATAATCCTTGAGGAATTATTGTATAAACCACAAAATTTTGTTTTTGAAAAAGGAAAATTCTTTACAGACATTATGTGGTTCCTATCATTTAAGAGCAGAGGAATATTTTTCACTCACAAACTATAAAATTATAATCTTAAACAAAATTTATTATTATAAAATTGTGATGGGAAAGAATGTAACCTAAAAATTATGTCTAGTGGTTTTAGCTTTTTCCTTCACTGTAACAACAAAACAACCTTAAAAATTTGTAACCAAAAGTTTTCATTATTGTTTTACTCCATTTAGTTTTTGTTGTTGATCTTATTTTAGAAAAAAAATGTATAATGCGTATTTTTAGAATTTAGGACAATAGCAGGCTACCTTATAACTCATAAATGTTGAGTATAAAATTTTATTTAATTTTAAAAAAATGTAAGGAGCATTTTTACTTGTTTTATAAAAATTACATATGTATATTGATTTTTAATGCTTTTAAATTTACTCTAATTTTTGGATTGACTATAAAACTATAGCGTGTGGAAAAAAATTATAGTACTAGATTAACTTGGACATTTAATTAAAAAATGTAAGGCCTAAAATTGGAATTGAGTTATGGAACTAAGTTGAACAACAATAACATACACATATTTGCAGATGTCTTTTGCGTCTTGCAAAACTGTAAAACAAAACTTACCTTCAGTCTTCAGTTTTGCTAAAATACACTGGTAGTATTTGGATTTTTTAAAATTTTATACATAGGTAACTTGAGCTGGAGAGTGGATGGAAATTTTTTTTCAAGAGAAAAAAAAATTATAGAGACTTGCAGATTAGTATGAAGCATGAAAAAATAAGTGGAAATTTTTTTTTTAAATTTTTTTTTAAATATTTCAAAAATTTTATGTTTTTTGCACATTTTAACGAAAAAAATATTATTTTCACAGTTTTATAATATTATCAGAAAATAATTTAATAGCCTGATTGTTTGTCTTTCTTTATAAGTCACCTTTTTTATTCACTTTCAAATTTGAATTATACTTTTTGTTGCTCTTCCCAAAAATTTCTGAAAAAAGTGTTTATAAGTTTCACTCTATCAGTCCGACTAGGCAAGAACTAAACTAAACAAAAAAACAAAATGTCCGTTAAAATTTATCGTTATCTAAAATCAGTTTTTTCCAAAGTTTTTATGTCGTTTTTCTCCTAAATGCAAGTTGTAGGAGTCTGAAATTTTACCAGCTTTTACATATTAATAAATAGTTTATTTCGTTAGAATAAATTTTTTTCGACAAGCAGTTCCAAATTTCTACAAATGCAGAAAGATATCGGTAAATGTCATACTAACAAACATATAATTATTTTTCTTAACTGACGCATTTAACTCTTAAATAAGAGCAATAATGTTAACGCTTCTTTCAATTTTTTTGTGTTGTTTCAAGATTGCATACATTGCTCATCCTAAAAGTATGAAATTTTCGAAATGTATATTTGTAAACGAATGAAAATTATTTTAGTTATGTAGAATAATAAGTAGATTATTTATAAAAGCAGTATTTTTCCTGGTTGGAGGGAAAAGTGGTACATTACAAACCAGTGGTTTGGCCCAACTTTATTTTAATTAAATTTTTTTCTATTTTCCGTAAACATATTTTAAAATATAGCTAATAATCCGCCCTCTTTAAAAATAAAGTGACTGAATTGATATGAATATAAAATAATTCTAACAGTCTTGTTAAATCTTTTCTTGCCTGGTGACTAAAAAGAAAGATGAGATTACAAGTTACCCAAACATTTTAACGTAATATTTTTCAAAACGTCTAATCGCTTTATATTCCGGTACCATTTATTTAATTGTTAGCGTTAGAAACATTTCATTATGGCAAAGTACACACTTTGCATTTTCAATCAAGGTTTTTCAAGGTTTGATTTAAATTTCAATTGTTGCATTCTCCATATTGTGATGAATGAAAAGGAAATTTTATAAAATGAGTGTTGTTTGGTATGTATTGCTTTTTTATGTTTTTTACATAGGAATTCTTCAAGTAAACATTTTTAAATGAAGAGGATTGTTGTGAGAGGAAGAATGTTTACACTATACTCAAAGAAAATTTTGGATAATATTAATAACAATACTAGCTTCATATTTTTGCTGTTGATATGAAAACATATCCATTTGAGAAACCTTGATGGACTTAAAGTTAATCAATAAATAATGCAACTGTACATAAAACGGCGAACGCCGTCAAAAATTGAAATGAAAATTTCAGATAAATTATTTATTATTCTCTCAATTTTCCCATCTATTAAATGTTTTATAAATTTTTTAAGGAGTAGTACTAGAATTATTGTTTATTAACAAAAGAAAAACTAAAAGAAAACCAAAACTGAAAAGTAGCAAAACTACTAAAGATCTGATCAACTTTTAATTAAATCTCATAAAAAAATGTATTATTCTCGCCCTTAATACACTCTTAAAAGTTCAAATTTTCTTTTTCAACGTTCTTCATTTTTTATCAACCGGATTGGACACAATAGGGTGGGTATTGCGTATTTAGCGTGTTAGAAAAACATAAATAGAGAGAACACTGTTTTTGGAGAGTACGGTTTGCTGTTTTCCGGGCTTTTATATCTCAGCTTTTGCACTCTTAATCGATAAAAAAAAACTTGCGGCCAACACATTGCTTTAGCTTCAAAAGCTTCGAAGTAGTTTTTACGGATATTTTTCAGAGAGAATGTTCTTATTTCAGATTTTCTCCAAAACTAGGCATTCGATTTCCTCTTAACAGAATTTTTTTCTTTAAAAACTTGAAAGAACTAACTCATCTCCACCTGCCAATAACTTTAATATCTGTTTCAGAATTCTTACCACCCCGCACATTATTATCTATAAATTTTCTTGAAATTTGAAACAAAAGATACAAATATCATTTTTAAATTATGTGCAGTCTTTATTTTAGATTTGTTGAAATTTCTTGATATCATTCAAAAATACACAATTCAATCGGGTATGTGCTGGTCATATCAAACTTTTTTTTTATTTTCCAGAGTATTTTAAAGGGTTTTTTCTTTTGATTTGATGATTTTTCTTTATAGAATTTGTTTTTGTTCTTTTTCTTCTGAAAGTTTTCTATTTCACATTGCTCACCATGGTTAAAATACGCGTCTTTTTGTTTTTTATTTTTCTTTTAAAATTATTAGCTGAGAATAGCAAAAAAAAAAAGCGAGCAAAAATTATTTAATTTGAAAGGAGATCATAAAATTGCTATTTTTACAATGTAGCTACATACTTATTTTGTTCTTAGTTCGTGAGTCAATAACTTTTGATTTAAGTAATTTTCACTTTGATTTTTCTTTGGGAAAAAAAACAGAGGAAAAAAAATTATATGATAAAGCAGTTTCTTTGGCATCCTTGTTTTGTTTTAGATAATCACAAAGAAGAAATTTAATTTAAAAAGTAATAAAACTTCAATTCTAATTTGGTACAATAAAATAAATATGATTGTATAGAATTGAAATAATTAAAGTTTTCTACGTTTAAACTAGGTAAGTATAGAAAAAATTGATTTAATAAAATTACAGGTGATCTTTTATTCAATTAAATTTTTTCAATCTCAATTTTCTATATGTTATAAAAATATATTCAATTTACTGCATTTGAGTATTAAGGGAACTGGGAAGCACAACATACAGACAAATTTTATTTTTCACGCTTTAAGAAATGTATTATACTTTATACTTCAAAATATTTTCAGGTATTTAGGCTTGAATGACTTTAAAAATTTCTAGGCCCAATGACCTTGGGAAATCCGTTTCATTTATTAATTTTGCCATGCTGAGACATTTTAATTGGAATACCTATTGGATTTAGTTTAGGTAGGATAATAAAAATGAGGGCAACCTACCTTAAGCTAATTTGGTTATTTGGCTTGTTAAATACCATTTTATACCGTTAACCAGAAAATCTATTTGGTTTATTTTCTGTATCAGACTTGGATTTTGTAGAAATATGAAAGAGCGGTAAGGTAAAAATTTCTGATCATAATTAATTATTGATTCGCCGGTTCTTTTGTTTTGTGAAAAATTTTCTTTTTCCCTGCAGAACTTACCAAATAACGAGTTATCGAAATAATATCAGTGAAATGAACTAAAAAAATTGTGTCGCTTGTTTATAGAGTTTCTGAATGTATAGAAAAGCACATTTTTTTTTTGGAAAAGCAATTGAAAACTGCTCGAAATTTTTACGTTCATTTGGATTATTTTGAAAGTGCCCGAAAAATTTACACATTTTAATTGAAGTGATTGTCGCATGTGTGTTTTACAAACTCAAATTGTAAATTTAAAAGCAATTGAATTTTTTCATTTTGTATTTTCCATTTGCACAAATTTGATCAGTGCAAATAGTTGTAAATTGTAATTTAAATATAAAATTCTTCTAACAATTTGTGCGCGAAAAATAATTTCTTTCCAAAAATTTATTTTAAAATAAATTTTTATTTTTCTTTTAATAAAACGTTTTTGAAAAGTAATCATTTCGTACCTGTAAAATATTATTTTATAAAAACTTTTTTAAATGAATGGTTTTGGAAAAAAATATCTCTAAAAAAAATACAATAAATTTCGCAGCTGTTACTTATTTTGTTTCATAATAGAAATTTCGAAACTTATGAGTGTGTGTATTGCATGTTTTGTGTTTATATTGAATTGAGTTATTATTTTTGATGACCGATTTTTTAGTATGTTTGAAACTTTTCTAGAATTTTAAATATTTTTTCTTTGTTACAAAAACTAGTGTTATTTTCGATATGAAAACTATACGATATATTCAAATAAACAAACTAATAAACGCTTATTCACAAATGTGCACGATATTTTCTTTACAATTACCTAATATACCATAAAAAAATTTCACACCTGATGCATACTTTCATTTTGGAAAATAAGAAGAAAAAAAAAGCAATGTTCATATTCCGAGTCACAACGAATTGAAATTGTGTGTTTGATTTGTTGAGTAATTTTACGGTTGTTTCAGATTTTAAAACGATTATTTTGGAATTTTTTGTTTTGTTCAATTTTACACAATTTATTCAACTCACAATATCTATAAATTCTTCCGCAATGTAGAAGAAGCAAAGTTTGGTTTGAAACTATTGGTTTGAAATTTAAACTTTATGGTTTTTAATTGAGTTTTAGAACAATTTCGGTTCAAATTATAAACCAAGAAAGTCTGGAAATAGCAAGTTTAATCTCAAAACTTTTTGATTAGCTACTTTGGTTTGAATTACAAAAAAGTTTAGAAATTTAAAATTTAATTCATGAGGCTTAAAATCTAGACTTTCGCGTGAAATGACTTACACTTGAAATTTGAACCAGTTTACTTTTAAAGCTTAAAAAGATTTTGTTTATTTTTCATTTGGCACGCTAAAAACTGAAACCCTATTTTGAAATAAATAAAATATTTTATATTAAAATCTTCAGTTTAAATTCAAAAGTCTACATTTTAAATTTTACAATTTAAATTTCAAATTTCACAGTTTAAATCTTAAACTTCATAGTTTTAAATCAAAATGTAACTGTTTAAACGACAAAGGTTTACTAAAAAACATGTTAATCTTCAAAAAAAATGCTTATAAACTTCAAAGTACTAATTTTTAAACTTTGAAGTGGACCATCAAGGTAGAAATAATACACGAGAAATATTATACTTCCCTTTCTCTTACGAAACAAATAAGCTAAGTAATTATTGGCGCCTTTGTTTTATTAGAATTTGTTTAGGAATTTGTAGTGGTACGAAAAATTTCAAATCGGAAAATCCGTAATGAGTTTGGTAAACAAATTTACTAGTTTTTTTTTTCGGAAGAAAATATTAAAAAGTTTGTGTGAATTGAAAAATAAACTTTTTCAACGATTCTCAAGAGCTGCGTCAAAGATTCCCCCGACAGGTCCCTCAGGCCATTGCATGTTATTTATTCGCAAGGGTTTGAAATGCCCTAATTGGATCTTCAGCATTCAGGCATCTGGTACGTAGTTTTTTTCTCCTAGCATGTTAAAATAGCCATTATAAACAAAATAAATTCAGAACTAAGTAAACTAATAATGTAGTTTACATTATTGAAAAAAACGGCTTACCTATTGTGTGAAAATTACAAACAAAGTATTCGTGCACAGGTGGAAAGGGGAAGCACATAGCAAAAAGAAACATAATATTAAATGAACTATTAGATGAAAATTTTCCATTTTTCAAAGCAAGTGCATTTCATGGTGGCTTTGTTTATGAGTCTAATACTCGTATGTTAGTGCTCAAATTTTTTTCAAACTACTCTGTAGAAGGTAAAAGAAGCAGGCTTATAAATGCTAACCTTCTATTTATTTAATAAAGATTCCTTTACCTGAAGTGGTTGATGGTTCAATTTTTCATTTAATTTTTTACATATAAAATTTAAGGTTTCTTTATCTATTCTTAAAATTTCATATACCAACTTTTGATCATTTCTTTATCCATTACTTGTTTTTTTGAAAATATTTGATAATGTGTTCTTGATATATTTTAAATCATTAGCCAGTCTATTATTTGTCAACATTTACTTCGACTTCTTTTAATTAGCCAAATATTATTTTTTTCAGAAAATGTAAAAAATCCTACTCTTATTAATGGGTTGAAGTTGAATGTTTTCAACATAATAATAGTTGCTTTAATGTCTCTTGTTGAGCATAACCTCAGATAATATAAATTATTAGGATGACATTATGAGAACTGATTTTAATGAAAGCGTATAATATTATCTGAATTCATTTTGATAATATTGCGGATTAGTCGGTCGTTTTTTAAAAAAAGTCGGTCTCAGAAAATAGAAGTAGACCGTTTTGTTAAGCATCTATTTACTAGGGGCCGGATTTACATTCTTGATCATTTTTAGGAATATATTCAATACACTCACTTGAAGTCTTATAAATAATCCCCGTTTGGCATTATAAGAAGCCAGTCACTTCAGATTTTTTCAGGGTAACAAATATTTTTCACTATTGTCGAGTTTCAATTAAGCAAAAGTTCTTAAATTTAACGAATGTTCTTGTATTAACCGAAGAAAGATATTTAAGTGTGACCAAAACCTTACACATATTGTGGCATAAAGAAAAACTACAAAGGCATTTATAAAATATTTGTAGATATTTTAAGTTTAATATAAAACTATTTATTTACTCTAAACTTGTTTTATAATGGAATAGGAAAGTAAAGTTTTTCTGTTGTAGAAAGTGTAAAACAAAACTTTTACTTTAATTAAGATAAATCCAGAAAATGTAAAGCAAGTATAGAGTTATCATTATGATTATAAAGTTGAATTTGCACATTTATACAAACAAGTATAGTAAAAAATTTAACGAACTAAAACGATTTTATTTGATGTAAAAAAACTTTTCTCGTTTATTAAGTTAAGGGTTATTTATTATGAACTACTTTTATCTTAAAAAAACAACTAAAGCTAATATTGTTCTAATATTTTACAATATTTCAAAAAAAAAAAAAAAATTTATTAATGAAAGGAGTTATGTGCTTTTTAAAGAATATTCCTTTTATAATGTAACTTTTGTGACGTAAATTAAAAAAATTGCGTAAAATTTAATTTCTTAAAGAATTAAAGAAAATAATTAAAATTTTCCGGCTGATCTGAACCAAATCAATTGAATTTACATCAAATTAAACTGGACTATTAATTCTTAAGTAAAAAAATTTATAGAAAGGTGTGGAGAAGTGTACGTAAGGTAAAATGCATTTTTTTGGATATGCAGCTTTAATCGCGTTATATTTAGGCGAATTGTCTGAACTCGAAAGATTTATTTTTCGTAGTAATAGAAATATTTTGTGCATTTTCCTATTGTGCTCACCTCTTTACCATATTAATAAGAACTTTTTTTATATTTTACATGGATTCGATCTAAATTGGATTTAGACCATTTACCATCTAGAGTCCCCTGGATTTGTCAACGCTTCGCATTGTTTCCAAAAATTTTTAAGCGAATTTGTAGAATGATTTGTATTTAATTCAAGCGAATTTGTCGAGAATTTGTAAATAAATTATTTGTAGTTTTCAACTACGATTCAAATTATTTAATTGTCAATTCTTGAGAGAAACAAAAAGTCATAAGGAGACTAGGTAAGGCAAGGTACGTTAATACCAATATCCTCTTAAATCAGGAGTCAAATCCTATTGAGTTTAGTAGGTCGAAAGATCTATTGGGTTTAAAGTTGATTTAATTTCACTACATGTAATATTTTATAATTTTCAAAATTCTGAAAGGCAATACTTTTAGTATTAAGCAATAGTTGCTTATTTTTTTATTTAAATATTAATAAGAAAATATGGGTTAGGAGAACAAATTACAAATTTAGTAGAATATCCTTTCGATGGACTCAAAGAAGAATATCTTTTTAATATTAGTAAGAAATTTAACTGTTAACAATAACCTGTAATAATAGAGAACTAATAAAAAATTCCATTACTTCATTAGATTTTTTTTCCAACAAAAATATGTAAACTAAATTACCTTAGGCAATTTATACAACATATTATTACAAATGTACCTACATACACACATACATACCTTTGTATATAAACTTGGAAACGTAATCTCGTGAATGCATTCTTCTTATTTTTTATAATAATTCCATTCTCATTTTTGAAAATAAATGAAAATATCTTGATTGTATTGTATTTTATGGTGATAATAAAAATTAAAAACAAGAAAGTTTCATTAAATTGAAATAAATGGAAAAGATTTTTATATGTAACGTTCTCATTCTATATTGATACACACATACGGACATATACATAGTTCAATATAACAAGGATACATAAGAAATTAAAAGTGATTGTATTCTTGATTATTTTTCTAATGAAATTTTAATTTTTATTATTACTCTTACAGAAAGACAGTTGGCATTTCTCAAAAAACAAAAAAAAAAAAAGTAATAAAACATTATAAGAAACGTTATTGGTGCTAAATATTCTATAGAAAAATTTTATGTATAAGTGTAAAGATACAAGTCATGTATTCAATAATAATTGTTTGCACAGCATTTAAAGTTTTTTTAAATAGAGATGACTTCATTGAATTCATTTTATTCTGCTACACAACATTGGCTTTTTTTTCAAATGAAATATCATTGCGGCCGGGTGGATAGTCTTATTTTTACAAAAATATTCCTTAAACAACATAACCAAGAGGTCATTATTAAAGTGGCATGTAGCAATGTCATGACATTATTTGAATTCAGGACCAAGTATTTCGGAATAATTCTTTTCCTGCTAGACATTGAACTCGAATATTCTTTAAAAATTTAGATACGAATATTTAATGCACACCGTAATGTTGTCTTTTTTTCCCAAATAAATGTGTTTAATGCAGTTTACATTACCTTACGTACCTTTTCATAAAAACGTTATAGTTTGAATTTCAACAAGGCTATTTATTTATGAGTAAAACATTTTTTCGAAAATATTTTCTGTAAAACAAAAATTTAAAGAGAAATTTTTAAAAATTAAGAGTAAAAAGTACATATTTCGAAATCTCTCACAAAAAAATTCTTCTCTGCTCCTTGCACTATGCAAATGTTGTGAAAAGTTGGGCAGTAAGGACACATTTTTTTTTTATCCTTGTTTGTTTACGGTTATTAATATTTTATTCTTTTTTGAATTGAGTAATTTTAACATTAAGAGAGTATATACAAAAAAGGTTCGAATGAGTAATTTTTTCCTGTTATTTGATTAAAGGTGTAACGGTACAGTTTTGAAAGTAGGTTTTGAATCAAAAGTGAAAGTTAGTTATTATTTGAATTAAACTTAGTAATCGCTTAAGTCAAAAGTTAAATAGAATAGGCATCCGGTGCAAAATAAATATTATTACTGATTATTGTTGATTAGTGCAATAAAATAATTTAGTAAATACTTCACACTTTTCCGAAATTTGTGATATTTTTTTTCCTTTTCCACTCCTAGGAGGAGCATAGGGTTAGTGCATGACATCATAGACTATGTCATGGCCCAGTTTAATATTGAATATAATTTTTATAGTGACCTGACCGGGGTTTGAACTCGTGACCTTTCGGTTCAATGACCGGTGCCATAACCACTGAACCAATGGTCAGTTATTTATTATATACTATTAATATAGCTTGTGATGTAGTAGATAAATAATTTCAAAAGTTAAAAGTCGTGCAATTCAAAGCGTCAATTCAATATTTGCCTAGAATTTATAAAATACAAAAAATTCACGTCAAAGTTCTTGATTCGTAGGAGTCATTTGAAAGGAGATGGTGTACAAGCGAAATCCTTTGTAAATTAGCTTTTTATAAAAGAACTTACAAAATTTACAACGCACGACTCAATTAATATTTTTTTAATCAAAAAACTTTTCTTTTAACATATTAATATTTTATCTTTTCCTTTTATTGTCTACTTAAAATTTAATTGAACTTCTTTAAATAAAAGTATTTAATTCCAAAGTAGTTCGGCACACATTAATATTATTAAATCCAAAGAAGTATGCGCAATTGATGGATTTTTAAGAAGCTGCAGCATTTGATTAAATTATGAAAAATTATTTATTGATAAAAATTTTTAAGCCCATAGACACCACTTAGTTTAATAACAAAAAAAGTAAAATTATTCCCATTTAAGTTGAGTAGAGGTCCAATATTTATTATATTTTCAAAAATTTTTAAAAGTAAGTAAATGGACAGTCGAAAAAATAAAAGAGCAACAAATATACTTATGTAATTAAACTAGTAATGCTTGTCTATGTCAAGAAATTTTATTAGATGTTGTTAAAAATGATGTGGTCTAATAGATTTTATCCCTGTAAGTATGAAAACAAAACGAAACTCAAGCAATAACACATTCTTTAGCGAAGTTTGTTGAAGCTAATTAATCCAAATTCAAATTAAATAAGATAAAAATTAATAAGAGGGTATTACAAATTTTATAATGCACAAATGATTGAATTTTGCTAATCAATTAAAAGGTGACAAGTATGACAATACAAATTTTAAGATTTTGTTAATAAAGCAAGTCTACGACTACCGCTCATGTAAATACAATACTAAATATGTAGAATGTTTACTCGTATTTAGTTTCATCTTAAATTAGTATATTAGTTAATATCCATAAAAAATGTGGTATGTGTACACAAATTACGTAATTAAAGTATATTTTTCTATAAATGCTTTCGTACAATAAAATTTACCTGTATTGAAGCGAAATCTGCTCTCCTTAATACATCTAAGATATAATCTAAGATATCCTGCTCTTTTTAATATATCTAAGTGTATATTATACGATTCAAGGCATCAAAATACCTTAATCTATTTTTAAAAGCTTTCGTTTAAATTCATGGTGTATTTTGTTAGAGTGCCTCACTTTAATTTTCGTCATCTGCAAGTGACAGCATTGATCCACCTATTCTACTATTTCTACTACTACTCTTCACATGTCAAAATATTTTACAATGCTTCTAACTCATTTATCTTGTAAAAATATTTCCGAAAAGGAAAAAGAGAAAAGAAAAAACATCAATGATTTATTGATTTTCAGGAAGCAGGAAAAAGTTTTAATAAAAACTTACCATCTTACATAACCTGCACATGATTTTTAATTTAATAATGAAACTTAAATTTATAAAAACTAATTTTACTTTAAATATTTAATAAAATGTTTTATTAACAGACCGTTGGAAAAATACTGAGTTTTTCATTATAAAACCTCAAAAATATGGCATGGTTTTGATTCATGCTAAACATAAATGTGGAAAAATATGATAAAAATTATGGTACGAGTACCTAGTATTAAAAAAAAAACTTTATGTGCTTAGAAATATTGAAATTCAAAAGTATCCATGGCAAAAGCTGATTTGTACCAAAAGGGTATAGTTGTAGCATTTAAATTAGAAAGTTTTTAGTTTAAATTAGAAAGTTTTTAGTTTTTAGTTTAAATTTAAATTAGAAACTCATTAAATTTTCTGATTTTTCTGATTCATTGAAAATCCATCAAGTTTTGTACTGAAATCTAGGGCCGAACACTTTTGTTATGCTTTATTTTGTTTTATACTTTATATCTTCGAACTTAAAAGTTAAAGTAATTGCCGTTGCGTTTATAGTTTCCTATTCCCTGCGTTAATCGAATTGTTTTGTGTAAGCAGATGTACATAAGTAAATAGTAAATTTCAGTATTGTGGACTGACAAAATCTAGAATACCTTGTGTATGCTTAAGAATTTTTATTGTTATATGTATTTAAACATGTAAAATTGTAAAGTATAAGTATGAATAGGGATGAATTGCAATATAAGAGTTTATAAACCATTTATAAATAGATATTTTATTTTGTTTTCCATAATTAAAACTGTATGTTGCTATGATGGGTTCGATCTATAATATATATACAGGCCTATTTAATAAAGAATATTATGTGTTATATTATGTTATATTATATTATATGTAATTATGTAGTCATTTAAGGAATTAAAAATATATAACGTAAATTAAACTGAAAGGATATTCCAGATAAAGGGAATTTCGTGAATTTTGTTCTTGGTCACATTGTTTTAGCATCATTCTTCTATCAAACAGCAATAGGAATTTCATATAATAGTTTTTTAAAAACTTAATATAAAGTTTGTAAAATTGTAAATAATGTATGGGGGTTTTCGTTTATGCACGCTGCGCTGAAAGTTCTACATTAGAACTAAAATTTCTAAGCCGCAGCGTTAAACAGTATGCAAAAACTTCATCTAAGTTTTTTTAGTTTTCGCAGTCTGCAAATTCTGAAACTTCTAAATAATCAGTCGTTCGAAAAAAACAGAAATGATATTCTTTATGAAATAGTACCGCAATACTTTTCGCCCTCCACGGCAAAATATGGAAATATAGAAATTTTCACTGCAAAATATGGAAATTTTAAGAAGATTTGAAAACTTAAAGAAAACTTACTTTAATAATCCTTCAATATCTGATCTGCCATTTGGAAATTTAAAATTTTTTTGAATTTTAAATTTGAGAAAAAAAAGAAGTTTCAGGAGGCAGCGACAAAATTTAAACTAGAAGTCTGTGCTACATTTCTGACATTTCGAATGCACTTTATTGCAGCCTGTAATTTCCGAACGATCTATATTTTTAGTGTATGTAGCGTGAATTCTCGAACGTGTTATAAGCTAGAACTATTCTAGAACTGAATAAACGAAAACCCCCTTTATCACTTAATTTTGTCTTATATATGTACTTTCGGAATTGTATAAACGTTGCAAGTTTCAAAAAACTTCTTTTTATGTCTTCTTTTCCTCATTTTTTTCCGAATAATTATTCTCTGGACAATTTTTTTAAAATACGATTTTTTTTCAATGTTCAAATTGTATAGACAAGCCACATTATTAAAACTCCAACATTTTAAGAATAATGCACAAATTTAATGAAATAAATCCAAAAAATTAAAATTTTCTCTGGAACTTTATTTTAGCCAAAAGTTGTATTTTACGAGTGTTATTAAAATCCTACAAATTTTCTACTTTTAATTATTTTTTTTGTCTCTTATCTTTTGGAAAAAGGCAACTGACAAATCTAATTTAATAGTTGCGTGTTAGTATAGAACATTTTACTTTTCGCAGAATCACCCCTTATAAGTGCATGTGACTTCAAATTATCTATAAATTTCATTAGAATTGTACACGTTCATAAATTCATGGTAATGCTACGTACATATATGAAGACAAAATTTCATACAGGGAAAAAACCGCATAATTTTGAAATTCTTGCATATTGGCTAAAATTTTGCATAAGTCAAAATATACGTAAATTAATAATAAAATTTTAGCGAAAGTATTCAAAATAGATATGAATTTAATCTAATAGGTAATCTAATATGTACATATACATGAATATCTACAACACACAACAAAATTACAAGTAATTTTCTCTTTACTGGAATTCTAATACGCAAATATTATTTTCTACCCATCCTTATTATTGCTATTATTATTTTTATTATCCTCTATTACAATATTATAAAATATTTTGGCATATATGAATTTATTCTTATTTAGTCCTTATATTTGTTGTTGACATTTGTATTTTATTCTTAATAATGATGATTATTTTATCCTTAATACTAAAAAGGGGAAAATCTTTAATATGATAACATAAATAACAACAATTTTTTATGTAATAACCTTCAAAATCTTCTAAAATAAATATGTACATATAAAATATGCAAAAATGTATGAGAAATTGCGAGCCCACAAACTTATTTAATTCTTATATAAAATTTACTACATGTATCATAATATGTACATATATGCAATATATATACATAGTTTATATATTACGGAAATTAAAGAAATAATCATCCTGCTACTGATTTTTGTCTCTTCGACCTCAATATTCGTAATGACTTATTTAAACATTATTATTCTTAATTACATATTTTGTATATTAATCTTGCTTTCTCATATGTGAGTATGTAAATGGAAATAAGAGTTATTACTATTTACATTTATTTGTGTAAGATCATATTAAAATATTTTGTACTTAATGTAAATTTTATGTATTTAAATATGAAGGGCGGGGACGAGTCTGGATATAAAAATTTATGAACTTATAAATTGCAGTGGTTGATAGATAGAAGAAGGTAGTAAGAGAAGATGTTTTATTGCATTTTTGTTAACTTTCTAAAGTAATAGGCTTTTAAATTAATAATTTTTAACACTCATTCTAATACAACTTTCACCATGTTGCAACTTTACACTTCATTTCGCAAAACCACAAACCTTTTTCTATAAGTTTAACTTAAGTAGGAAGTCGAGACATAATTAGTTGTTTATTAACAATAGGCAATCAGTTTTTCAGGACTAAATTTGAAAATTATTATAGCCTTGCTTCATTTATTCAACAGCATTTGCTACCAATTATTTCTGACCAACGTATTCAGAATTAAAAAAAAAAAAATTAATTAGCCAACTCTATAAAATGTTGTACCCCTTTAATTCATTAATATTGAAAAGTGTTTGTTTGTTTGATTACCCTAAACCTTGTTGCTGTTTTTATTACGAGTCCTGCAATTATTAAAGTTTAGTCAAGAGCTAAAATACCTGTTATTAGTTAACAAGTTTAGTATCTCTGAGTTTTGATTTGCCGTAGTCACTTAAATGTTTGGGTATTTCTTGTTTAATTTCATTTGACTTTTAGTTGACCTTGAAAGCTTCAATGGCCTAATATTGTCACAAAATGATGGAACAAAATCTTTTACCTATAAAGGGTAATACTGTTAAAAATCTAAAAATTTTCTTTTGTATGTTTTTCTTTTACTACTTAATTTATCAGTTCCTTGTTAATTTTTATTGAACAAGCGAGCAATTGTCGGCACTAGAGCGATTTGAAAGACTGAAAGATGAGAGATTTCAATTTAGTGATGAGTGTGATTTGAAATTTCTGGCTGAATGATTATCCTTATTTGTTTATACTTAGCTTGCTTATTGATTATACACAAACTCAGCCAACAGGGAACCATAATTTCGCAATTCTGCTTCACCGATAAGTTTTTATGAAAGAGATATGCGATTATCGAAATTCTATTCGAATATAAAATCTTTTTTCAATTGAAAATATAAAAAGTTTTTAAAGTTTTAAAAAATTCTCATAAATTCAAGTAAATTGCAATTAATTTTGTTTTTGTTAATCAAAGGATTAAAACAAAAAAAAAACAAAAAATAGGAAAACAGAAAAGAAACATTTTTTTTTGTGAGTTTTCATTTTACAGTAAGATTTCAAAATTTTAGGGCCTTTTTAACAGTTTTTTTTTATTCTTTTGTTGTTCCATAGGCTCCAATTTTTTGAAAATTTTCCTTGCTTTCTTTTTGTTTTTTTGTAGATTTTTCATTTTATTCATAAAAAAGTTGTAAATTTTTTTATTGATTTGCTGGAATGAATAAAAGAAGCTTGGAAATTTATTTACTTTTATGAATGAACTTTTTGTTTAAATAACTTTAGGCGTTTTCTAAAATAAAAATTGATTTTTCATTCTTTTGAAAAGTGTGTAACAATAAGAAGAGAGCGGGTATGCAAAATAATAAATAAATAAAGTAGTATGCAAAAGGATATTCTTCTTTCGGTAAAACCTTCAACTTGAACCTAAAACTTAATTGAAAAATAAATATAAAAACAAAAACTAAAACATGATGGGCATCTAGAAATGCAATTTATATTTCTAATTTTAGCTAGACTATAGATAAAATTATAGTAGCTCTTGCCCTGTTTTCTAAAATTTTTCTCAAAATTAATATACTAGAAAAAATACTTTTTCTATGTCGAAAGTCAAAAGATGTTGTAAAACGAGCAAATATTTAATGAATTTAATTGAAGAGAGACGTTAAATAAACCTGTACACATTTGAAAAACGAAATATGGTACATGTTAAGTAGGTTTCTTACAGACTATTAGTATGACTCACCTTGAGAATATATCTTTCAAAGCCAGAGCTTTGGATTGGAATAACCATTAGTACGTCAAAATATGTAAAAGTATATTATGTAAAAGATTTAAAAATAAATTGCCTCAAATTTAAGTTAAAAGTAATCAAATCAAAATTATTGAACAGCCTCATAACAGTTTTCTTTCTTCAATAAAATAATAAAATATTTACTTTTCAGAAATTTGCCTTTTAGAAAATAATTTTTAAGAAACTTAGTGAATTTTGTCAAGAACACAATTGCCAAACAAAATCTTAATAATTTTAATACTTGTTTTGAAATCAGTTTTGAAACGAGGCACAGAATTTTTGCGTGAAATAAAAAGTAAAAAAAATTATAGTAAAAAGAAATTTTTACTATAAAAATTTGTATATGAATATGTTTCGGTATATATATTGGTCATTCAGGAGGGACATTTTAGGTGTGTGTAATGATCTGTGATGTAAACATGAGAAGATGTCTGAGAGCTTCAAGCACAATTTAAAGGAAATCAGGCCATGTAAATTTTGTATTGTTTTGTAAATGCCAATAAGAAATGACACCAAGTGTATAGCCTTGGTGAATAAACTATAATTTACAAGTCGTACTAAGAATATAAATATTATAAAATTTTCCTGTTTATTTTCTGCTTCAAAATTTCCTAAACTATTTATTTCAACTTAAACTGTTTGATTTCTGAATTATTGGTTTTAAATTTTTTTCTCAATTTAGTTATTTTTTCTATATTTATATTATTTTGCAATACAAATGTGGTGACAGTGGCAGCGTTACTGTATTGATTCCACAGAAAATTTAGTAACATAAAATGTGGTAACATAAAAAGAAAACTGGCTTAAAATCTGATAAAACACGGACTTTTATATTTAATTTAAACACGTTTTTATTGTCATATAAGTAGTTGACACATAAGTCTCTTAATATATATATAAATATGTAGCAGAACAAATTAAAAAAAACTTAGCTATTTAAACATTCGAAACATATGAGAAAGCTTCGAAAAATATAAAAAAATTGCTAAATCTGGCAATATTGGAACGGCAATAAAATATTAGGACTGAAATGGAACCACTGTATTGAAAAGCTAGAGTGTGTGAAATGATCATCTTGATTTAGTTGGTGCCATATACATAAATGAGTTCAGCCTTCTCGTTTGATTGATTTGTAAAAGTCCTACTTTGATTATGTTAGGATTAAAGCATGCTACAATAAAGTTGGATCAAACCAACGGTTTGTGTCGCAGCACTTTTCTTTAAAAACATCTTATGTATACGAAACTATTTCAAAATTGCATATATTTAGGATGAACTATTTATGCAGTCTTTGAAAGAAGCAAAAAAATATTTAAAGAAGAGTTAACATAATGCCCGATTTTATGGGTTAATTGGGTGAGTTAAGAAAAATATCATGGAATTTACCGTTACCTTTCTGCTTTTATAGAAATTTGACAAAGCTTTCGGTTTCAGAAATATAAGGCGCCAAATATTCAAATTTTACACATTTCGAAAGCCGATAACCCGAGACGGGGTGGAGATGGGAAAAAGTTTTCTTCTAATGAAAGGAACTATTTATTAGTGTGTTAAGGCTGTGCGAGCCACCACATTTCTGCTTTTGCAAATTTGAAAAAGGCTTGTGGTTTCACTGCAATAAATGGTTAAAAAACGCCATTTTTAGGGTTTTAGAGGGTATAACATTTAGAGGGGAGGGGAGCAGATAGGTAAAATTTTTCTTCTACAGCTCTAGAAATTTTTTAAACATCTCCACGGACGGAGTGAAACTAATAAGCACTTTTTTTCAAAAATTTTTTTGAAAAGTGCTAAAAAGACATGATTTATAATTCCATATTTGTGGTAATATGATTTAGGCAAATCATATTTCATAGAAAACATATTTCAAATAAAACGAACTAATAAACGGTTTTTTTATGCTTTCAAGATAAGTTCATTACTCTCGAAATAATTTGATCAACTAAAAAAGCATGTCTAGCCACAATGTCTAATCAAGAATTTTAGATATTTTCTCTAATACATTTAATAGCTCAAATAAAATAAATAGACACAATATGTACACACATATTAGCACAAAAGGTATCAATAGAAATAAATAAGAATAATTATATACGTACATGTATGTACATACTATTGTATATGCCAAAATATATGACATGAATCTAGGAAAAAATCGGCCTTTTAAGATAAATAAAAATTATTGTCACGGTAAAAGTAAAATTTTGGGTAGTGAACACTATCTCGGCATACCAAATTAAAGTTTGCTACATAAGAAGACAAAAAACATTTCCAAAAAAATTGAAATATAAAATATTGTTCTTACGGTTTACTTTTCAAGAATATCAAATATGGAGAGTCTTCTCCTAGTAGTATGTGTTTAAGGAAAAGTCAGTTTTAAAACTTGAACATAAACCTGGATATTCATCACAGGGCTTTTAATTTGCGGTCATACTTAAGGATCCTGGTTTTGAAACATATAAGTTTATAGTTAAGGTTGGTTTTCAAAGACCTTAAAAAGCTCTTATTTCATTCAATTAATCCTGTTTAAAAAGAATATGATGTTTTTAGCTGCAATTTTTTGTAGCAAAAGAATGCTGACTCTAAGTTCAATCGCTATGTGACACAGAAACATTTTTACCGTAACATGTGGAGCATGTAAAAAAATGATAGTCAAATGTTTAACTTTGAGTCATTACAAATTAAGACGGTATAGGAGGTTGTTAAAGATATATATACATAATATTTTTAAGTATATATTTTTGTATACACGTTATATGTACGTTATAACACCGAACATATTTGACTTTGAATGGATCTAATGAATAAAGAAAGAAATAATCATTTTTATAGTTCTTTTCCCATAATGACCTGATTTTGTTTTTGGCTATAAGCTTAAAAGTATCGGTAATAATGTTTTTGTAAACCTATACTCAATATTGTATTGTGAAACTATCGATTAGATTTTTTATTTTTTGTCAATTCTTTATTATTTTTTTATTGAAGTTTTCATTTTGTTTTTGATAAATTGGAAAACGTGGAACAAATAAAATCTATAAAGATATTTTCATTTCTTTTCAAATCTCCTTTCATACTTTTGTCTCTCAGTTATTCAATTTAGTCTATGCATGTAAGATTAACACTCTTATATTATAAGGGGACAAGATGTTATAAATAAGGACTGAGAAATATTAAATAAAAAGTGTATATTTTGTGGGTATAGCATATAGTAAAATTTCATAATTCGTTTTATTGCTATTGAGAATCGTAAAGAAAAGTCTTAGAACAACTTTTAATAACTCACTTAATAAAAAGTTAAGGTTAAAAACCACTAGATTATTAGCAAAATATTTTAAGATTACTTCAGAAGAAATAAATGAATTGATATTGTGAAAAATTTTGCCGAAAAAATTATACAATTGGAAATGTAGCATTTATTGTATAAATTTTCTAAAAACTAATAAGCATACTAAATTTAAAATAAGGCAGTTGTTCTAATATTTCGAGGATATTCTAACCACTGCTAGAATTAAGATTGCTATTTTAATTTGTCTACTAAAACTTCTTGCTCAAAACCAAAAAGTCAAGGTTTATTGAAGAAATGGTTAAGGTATGTGCGGCTTTTGAAAGTTTTGTGAACAAATCCAAAACTTCTCTTTAAAAAATCAAATTTCCTCACTATTTTCTTAATTTTAACATAATATTTTTCGTACGAGTTAATGTTTGCTTTGAATAAACTTTGGAAAACGGATGGTAAACAGGTAAATGATCTTAATTTGAGTTATTACTTGAGAGTTTGACATATGAAAGAATAAGACACAAGAAAATATTAGAATTAATGTTAATATTATGATGATCAGAAATTAGAGATTGAAGACTTAAATCGTCTTATTATGAAAATTAAAAAGAAAAATTTTTGCATAGAGCGTTATGTTATGTATACTTCGTTTTTATTAAGTTCGTTTCTTGTTTGTCCGGAAGTCAGATATATTAATACTAATAACTCAATTCTCAAATGACCTTTCGAGTTGAAAAAAGAATTGTTGAGTCTCGATGAGAATTACAATCCTATTGACTTCAGATAGCTTTCCGAGGCCGAGAATAAACCTTTCCCGAAAAAACAAGCTGAAGGCATGCTCTACCAATTTTGTTCGAAGATTTTCCTGAAAACCGATTCTGCTAGGGTCCAGGCCCTAAAATAGGAAATTCCTAAAAAGCGAAAATTGAAGTGAAGAATTGTTAGTCAAGTGGTGAAAAGATCTCGGAATGCTCTACAAATTTTATTCGAGGAGCTCAGTGAAAATCGATCCTGTTAGGGACCTCCTCGATCCTCGAAATAGGTCCTAGCCAATAACAAGATGAAGTGTCACATTAAGATGGTGTGTCAATAATTATTGCGTAGAGAACTTACTTTCCATCAAACCACAAGCCATATCTTTAGTTTTAAAATATTTAAATTTATGATAAGAAGAAATATTTGTATTGTTTAAGCATCTAATAAGAACCATTTAATCCAAATTAAGCTAGAAAAAAATTATTTTCTTCTTGTTAATCTACCAGAAAAACGTTGTTTTTTATAAAATTTTTTTTATTCTATATTCTAATTTTAATTTTCTAAAGTATGTAAGTTAGATATGTTTTTAAGTTATCGTTGCGACGGACAGCCGAAAGAATGGGCAGCAATGGCTTAATCGACTCAAAAATTGATGCTAATCAAAAACATATGCACTTTCTTTCATCAATATTTTAAATTTCAATTTCTTAGTGTTATAAACGGAGTGATAAATTTGTAATTCTCTGGGAATATTCATTCATACGGTTAAAACAGTAAATCTTTACTCAATCACGATCTGTCTTTGCAAAAATTGTGATTTTTCAGAAATCGTCTATCATAGAAAATAAAAAAATGTGGATGTCTAAGTGGTTTGAGGGGCGAATTTTATTCAATTTGTGAATACATTGAAATGGTTTAGTGAATTAAATTTATTAAATTAAAAAAAAAATCATATTTTAAAATGAGAGAAAAAAAAGTACTAATTTTTATTTTAATAGCTTTAATAAATAATTTAAAAATCCTGAATAATATTGCTAATTATTTATATGTATGTATGTATCTGGGATATTACAATTATTTCATATTGCAGTATGTTATTGTGTTAAAATTAAATATTAAAAGTATGATCGCATAAATTCCATACACTTTGTACATGATTTGTTAAATTTTTAATAATAATTACTTATTAAAATGCATAACACATTAACTATAAAAATTCTCATTATCATGTAATTTGGACTTTTGCGGGAAATTATAATAATTTTAATAAGCACATTGAAATGAGGACGTCATATGCGTGTATGTAAATAAGTGTTAAATGTCATTTATGTACGATTTAACAAATTCCACGTATGCTATTACCACCTATCTGTTCATTCAGTCGAAAAAAATATTTCCGATTCTTTCCAATTAAAATTTAATTTACTGCATGCTATGTACATAAGTGTGTAGTTTTAAAAAATTATAGTAATGATTATAATATTTTTTTATGTAATTTAATGCTCTTACACCTGTGATTCGTTATGGTTTATTTTAAAGTATAGTACATACATAAAATGTATATGAAAAAATCGCTGTGCTCTGGGAAAATTGATGAAAAATTACAAAAGTAACTTTTCTCCATCATTTAATTGAGTTGGTATATGTTTTTGCATTTGTTTTGTAAAATGCATGTTCATTTAAAATTCTTAGTTAAAGTACTCCTCAATAATTTAAGTAATCTAAATAATATAGAACATCAATAACAGGTCGTCAAAGACAAAATTCTAATAAAGTTGGGTTAAACCAATGGTTTGCATTGTAGCACTTTTCCCTAAAACAAATGAAAATTCTGCTTTTAAATTATTTTCATTCAAATACGGAACTATTTCAAGGATTGCATATATTTAGGATGAACGATTTGTGCAATCTTTGAAATAATCCAAAAATAAATTTAAAGAAGTGTTAACATAATGCTCGATTTTAAGGGTTAATTGCGTGAGTTAAGAAAAATAATTATATGTTTTAATGTCATGAAATTTACCGTTAGCTTTTGGCGTTTAAAGAAATTTGAAAAGGCTTGCGGTTTCGAAATATAAGGTGCCAAAAATTCAAATTTTGCAAATTTTGAGAGGCGATAACTTTAGAAGGAGTGGGGGTGGAAAAAATCTCTTCATTCTTCTAACGAAATGTACTATTTATTAATGTCTGAAAGCTGTTAAAATTTCAGACTTTTACAACTTGGGGTTTAGGGGAGAACCAACATCAAAAATTTGGAAAAACGGATGTTATATAACGGTAAATTTTAACGGCCATTTTGTTTTTTAAAAATTTAACTATAGTATGCCGTGAAAGGAAATGCTTATTGTTTCATTGCAATAAATAGTTAAAACATGGCATTTTTAGGGTTTCGGGGGGGTATAACTTCTAAAGAGGGGAGATAGATAAAAATTTTGTTCTACGAAAATAAGTTTCTAGTAAAAATCTATGCAAGTATTAAATTTCAACTTTCTATCTTCAAGGGTGTAGAATTTTGTAAGCAGACACACGGACAGACAGACGGACGGACGGACGGACGGACAAAGTGAAACTAATAAGCACTCTTTTTCAAAAAATTTTTGGAAAAGTGCTAAAAATATGATGAACTTCTACAAAAATGTCACAAGTTCGAAACATAATTACGTTTCCAATTATACTATCATTGACCTCCATTAAATTGGAATTCCAACCATTGTCATGTAACATTAAATAATTTTTTTAGAATTTTTTTAATTTCCACATAATATCTTGCACTCGAGTATTTTAAAATGGTTCAAAAATTTAAGAATAAGTATTTTCTTTGAATAAGCAATTGGGGAACAATTCAAATAGAAAGAGGAGATGCTAGAAGGGGTCTTAGTCTAAGTGAAGGTGAAATAAAATATTTTTCCAGTATAAAATTGTCAGTAAAGATGTGGAATGAGACATTTTTTAATTAATTTTAATTTAAAGTATGCTAACATTATTCCGACGATTTCGTTTTCGGTACCCTATGTTTAATTTTTTGTTTTTATTGTTCTAATCGCGTCCTTTTAAAAGAGAAACTTCTCAACTTCAACATGAAATCAATATTTTTTTTTCCTCTAAACGTTTGGGAATAATAAAATTATAAAAAGTAAGCAAAAATAAAAAAAAATTGTATAATTGCTTGGTAAAACTTTTCTTTCAGACTTACAGAAATTGTAGACGAAAAGTTTTTTTTTGTTTTTGCTTATTGTGTTGTGTCATGAGGCGAAATTTGTTTTTCTGGCCGTTGTGTTGTAAATTTCTTTTTTATGATTTTTATTCAAGCCCAATAATAATTTTAAAAAGGTGGTAAAAATTAATGATATAAAAAATTATAGTCTAATATTCCAGTTTGATCTGTAACCAAAAAAAATTTGCTTAGTATTGTTTTAAGACAAACATAAAGAAATTTCAAATTTAACATAAAGCTATTTTCAAACCTCAACACAAAAAATTTTGGTTTTTTGTCTATTACTGTTAAAAAATCCTTTTTTTTTAGATACCAAACGATTTTTCACTTTTCGGGTTGAATACGTCGATAATGATGGGCAAAACCAAATTATTTCAGTAGGATCAGAGTGGGTCTCCGTATTGTATTTTTGATGGCATACGTTCCTAAAAACGTATACATTCTTCCAAAAGCAGTTGTTTTGTTTTATGATAAAATAAAACCCTTTGTAAAATTAAAATTTCTTTTATTTTCAGAAAATATGCGCAGCACCTGTAGAGACATTAAAAAAAACGTTTAACAAAGTATTTTAAACCGAAATTTACATATCTTATTCACGTACACGTGCACTAATCTTAAATTCTTAGGAAATTGACAAGAAGAATCTAGCATGGTAATTCACCCGTTACTCCCGTTCGAACCTTTTACATATGAAGTCTTCTTTAAAATTAAATTTGTTTCAACATATTAAATATTTTTTAGATAAGTCTTTCATTATGTTTCTTATTTTTGAATTCTATTTATTCTCAGCTATTGCCTGACATTTACATTGATTCGCGATATTTCAAGAACTTCCCATTAATTTTAAAAATAGTTCAATATTCATGAGTTATAAATCGTGCGTCTACAACATAAACTGTAGCATAATTTTTTGCTAGTTCTTAAATGTATAATAAAAACATGTGTAATTTTTCCGCCTAAAAGCTTTAATAATTAAGAAACATGTTAAAAAAGTTGAAGTCAAATAACAAACGGAATGCTAATCTTTGTTTATAATAAAAATTTTTATAACTAAAAAAGTTTTAGCAATTAGCACATTTTCATTGAATTTTCTTCTATTGCAAAGTTTTTAATAATTTTTATTTAAGCTGAAACAAAAAGTAAAGAGTTAGGGAAAGTTGTTGGAAATTGATTGTTCGAATTTAAAGATGAAATCATCCGTTAATGAAGTTGTTTTTAAAATTTTATTTTCACTTACAATATGAAAATATTGTTTGACTTAAAAAATAAAGCGATAATGATTGAAGCGAAAATGGTCGATGAAGCAAATAATCATAATTACCCGTTCGCGGTTAAAAAATTTACCAAATTCATATTCAATTACTTTCAAGTTTTTGAAGCGTTTTAGTCTTTGTTAATGCAGTGTTGATTACAATATAAATGCAAGTTACAGCATACCATGTTGTAGTGCAAAATAAAAAAATTTGATGTGATCAGCACATAACCGACTGCAATGTGTAGTGTCTAGTTAAGTGAATGTGGTGCAGAATATTATAAAAATGTCTGTAAAATAATACAGAATATTATAAAAATGTCTGTTAAATACTTCTTTCCAATTTTTAGGACATTAGTAAGCTTATAGTTAACATACCTAGAAAAACCAAATATCAAATTTCAACAAATTCCATCAATTCTTTCCGTAGATATGATGAAAAATTTAAATCGGCCCGCAGATCAGTTTTCGAGCCCTGATCTTTCCAAAAAATTTACATGTTCATTGTTTTAATACGAGGAATTTAAATATTAAATTTCAATGAAATCGGTTGATTATTTCTCTTTATATACACAAAAATGTATATTTACCTATTGTATACACAATACGGTCGGTAAAAAGATTGTACCGTGTATATCAAGTTAAAAAAAACAGAGAAGTAAGGTTTTTCGCAATAAGTTAAAAATATCATACCAAAAATGAAATTCATGACCGTCATGTAGCTATTATGAAAATTTTAATTTCCTCTTTTGCTTGTCCAAAGTTGACATAATGCTGGCTTTGTCTGCAATATTTCCTGAGTTAGAAATAAAAGTGCTAAAAAGAAAAATACCACTTGGTGTTTTTCGTTCATCAATACGAATTGTATCACTCTGCTTCGGGAGTACCATCGAACTTCTGACATCCTGTAGCGAAAGTGTTAAGAAAATGTTTTAAGGACGCTCTAATTATATTTTTAATAAAAAAGTTAGTTTATATTTGATCTTTATTAAAACACAAACTTAATACAAAAATAAATAAAACCAAAAATAAAAAACTAAAAATTATTTTGAAAGTTTTCATTTTCTAAACATTTCACATACATCTATTTCGGAATTCAGGACATTATCAAGTCCAGATTATTGGGTTTTAGTGAAAGTAATTATTTTCAAAAGTTCCATTTGCTCAAGTACAAAGAGTTTAAAAACAATATTTGTTTTTAAACTCTTTAAAATGCCTTGTTAATAATGTATTGCAGGGACCTTCTGTTACACAATCTTTTTCAGACTTAGGTGTAGCAAATGGAATGGTGTATTTTCCAAAACATAAAAGGCTCTTCTTTATCTTAATTACTATGTTGATTCGAACTCAATTTTAGATTAATATATTGTTTCGCTGCCAAATCCGATTTTCCAATTAAATGAAGAATATATGAACCGTAACTGTTTTTGCTTTTAAATACAAGTTCACAATAAATCGTCTTCCATAACTCAGACAAATTTTCATTAAATCACCAGTAGTGTGGGAAATATCTAACAGTGTGAGAATTAATTTGTTTTAACATTTTATTTAGGAACATTCTGCATTTAGTGGAAAAATTGGTTCAAGTTCTTGACCATTCAAGAACATTCTGTATAGCGCAGTTTTTTTGAATCTTATTCATCATTTTAGATGTCCGATTTCAGCTAAAAGTCTTGATTTTCGTATAATACCAATTTTCATTTTACCTTTTATGATTGTTATAAATTATCTGTAGTACAATAGCATATTGTTTAATATATCGTGAAGCTGAAGTAATTAGATAAGTATAACTTAAGTTAAAATAAAACAGCAGTATTACTGAAAAGAATGAAAATTCTTCAAATACGTATTAAAAATTAAAGAAAATCACCAATTTAATTTCTCCGTTTATTTGATTTTGCCAAAAATTCCTTTTAAAAAAATTAATTTTCTTCATAATTATTAAGTACAATTTAAAATCGTTTGTAAAATAATTTTAATTTCCTTTTCTTGTTTTCCCCTTCTTTTTTCGTTCCAAAAATTAATTTCCTGCTATTTTCTTGAAAAAGAGTTTTATTTTTGGGTTAATCATTATTTTTGGGTTAATTTGCATCTGGAATTTAATCTTAAATTATTCAAACTTTTGATACTAAAATTGTTACTTAATGTCAAAATTTTGGAATAATTTGCTTTTACTTTGTTGCACTTACAATTTCCTTAACGAAGAGTTTATTTATATAACAAAGAAATGCTAGTTTAAATGGTTGTGCGGATTTTACTTATACAATAAATATTTTAAGGGAACCCAGACAGAAAAATCAAATTTTTTTGAACTACCAGGAGAGGCAGAAGTAATTAATAATACGAATAATCCCAATATTCGAAATCCGAGCTTATTAGCATGTTTAAAATATAAGAGAAATAAAAATAATTCCTTAAAGTATTAATAAACGATTGTTAGCGGGAAGTAATAAGTTTTGTCGATAATTTAAAAGTTTTTCCATTTAATATGCCGGAAAACTCAACACCGAAAACTTCAAAAAAATAATTAAATAAAGTTGGGTCAAACCAATGGTTTGTATTGTAGCACTTTTCCCTTCAACAAGTAAAAATTCTGTTTTTAAATACAGTCTATGTATACCTATCACGCTATTAACAATACTATTTTCATTCATATACAAAACTATTTATAGGATTGCATATATTTAGGATGAACGATTTATGCAGTCTTTCAAATAAAGCAAAAATTAATATAAAGAGGGGTTAAAATAATGCTCGATTTTAAGGTTTAATTGTGTGAGTTAAGAAAACCAATTGTATTTTTTAATGTCATGGAATTTACCGTTAGCCTTTTGCGTTTGTAGAAATTTGAAAAAGCTTGTGGTTTCGGAAATATAAGGTGTCAAAAATTCAAATTTTACAAATTTCAAGAGGCGATAACTTGAGAGAGGGTGGAGATGGAAAAAAATTTTCTTCTAACGAAAGGAACTATTGATTATTGTCTAAAAGCCTCTGAAATTTCACGCTTTTACAGGCTGGGGTCTAAAAGAAAAACGAAATCAAAAATTTGAAAAAAAAGACTTTAGATAACGGTAAATTTGAACGGCCATTTTGTTTTTCTAAAGTTAACTATAGTATACCGCGCTAGGGAAAGCAAACCGCTGCCTTTCTGCGTTTGCAAAATTTCAAAAATGCTTATGGTTTCATAGCAACAAATAGTTAAAAAAGACCATTTTTAGGGTTTTGGGGGGATATAACTTCTAGAGAGGGTGAGATAGGTAAAAATTTTGTTGTACGAAAATAAGTTTCTAGTAAAGATCTATGTACATACAAAATTTCAGGTTTCTATCTTCAAGGGTGTAGAAGTTTTGTAAACAGACACAAGGACAGACCTGAAATTTCTGACGGACGGACAGACGGACGGACGGACGGACAGACGGATGGACGGACAGAGTGAAACTAATAAGCACTTTTTTTCAAAAATTTTTTGGAAAAGTGCTAAAAAACAAGAAAACTGTTCTGCTTTAAAATCTCTTTACTAGCGACTGCAGGCAATAAAAGAACTTATATGATGGCATCAAATTTCGAATTTCGAGTTTTCGATGGAAGCATACTTCTCTATATTGGGGAAGCGTAAATAAACTATTTTTAAAGAGATGTCGGTCTGTCTATCTATCGATCTGTAGGCCTACTTGTTTGTGTGCGCACGCGTCAAGCTCGACTGAAGTTCGACTGAACCGATTTTAATGAAATTTTATATGTGAGTTTATTTCGGCTTAATCAAGGATTGATTAACTTTCGGAATATCTCAAACCCGGGAACTAGGCCTTTTCTGGGGACGATTTTACATTTTATTGCGCGTATAAAGATAAATAATCAATCTATTTCCTTGAATATTGATATTTAAATTCGGGGTTTATTTTTTAACCTATAATTCTTTTGGAAAGACGTCGACTCGAAAACCGAACTTGGAGCCGATTTTAAATTTTTTACCATATCTACGAAACTAATTGGTGGAATTTTTTAAAATTTAATATCTGAGTTTTGGTTGTTACTGAAACTTATTGGCGATTTTTTCTGGAAATTCAAATGGCGCAAAACGAAACTACTAAGAGTCAAATTTATGTTTTCAAAGAATATTGATTATAAGCTTACCAGAATCCTTAAAATTGTAAAGTAGTGTTTAAAACGCATTCTCTGCAGCACTTGCACTAAACTAGATAATTTAAAATATGGTCGGTTATGTGGTGATCACATCAGATTTTTTTAAGAATAATTATGTCACCATACAGATGCAGAATTTATCTTCCATATTTATGATATTAAATTTATAAAAAGTTTCATTTTTGTTAGCATCTTGCTGAATTTCCAATAAAGATGTAGTTATGCACCTTAAAACTTTCGTATATGAATTAAAGTTTTTAATAGAACATAGAATTATTGTTTGCTAAGACAATAAGAATTGGTAAAAGAAAAAATAAAAGTAAATAATGGAAAAGGAGTGAAACGGTTGAAAATAACTTTAAGCTCCTGTATCTCGGAGCCCGTGCAGCTGTGAACATTGCCTTTTTAAAAAAAAAATTTTTATCTGCTAATAAGTTCTACATATTATATTTAAATATTGAGGCATTCTTAAAAAGCAAAAACTCTGCATGTGCATATTATATTATGAATGCATGGATCTTCTATGAAATCAACAATATTGTTAATACCTGTATCTAAAATAAACTTTTGGTCGTTGGTAGTATTAATATATAAAATATTGCAGAACGTAACCATTTTCCAAAAGTTTAAATTATATATGTATTGAAAATACTTAAGATTTTTCAGTTGATTTTGATTGTGGTTTTTTTATTAGGATGTTAGGAAGCTATACTTAATGTGCATGCTATTATTCATATATTTCTATATGTGCATGAATATATATGTATGTATTTGAACAAAAATATAAAGTTTCAATATTTTCAAGGAACTTATAAATGTACAGTAATATCTTTATACATAATACATTCACATATGCTTACAAGACATATGCTCCAGTTCGAGGTTTGTAATTCATAGTATTATTCAAAAGCTCCTCAATTAACAATAACTAATGACGTCAATTTTGGAAAATGACTGAAACAGATGTGATGGAATTATGGTTGTAGTAATGACATAAAGTATCTTCTATAAACTTATATACAAGTCGTACATACCAACGTGTTATGTGCTCATATAAAATACAGCATGTATTAATACATACGATATTAAACTAATTTGAATAAATGATTCTATTAATATATGTAAAAAATATACTAGTTCTGGTTTAGGCGTATAAAATGAACGGAATTTGGCAATAATTTTAGTAGAAACAATGTTCAAAGGACATTATTTATATTTGGATTTTAAATGTAGTATTAAAAATTAACTGACAGAAACGAATGAAGTCTTACATTCTTTTATATGAAATGGGAGTAAATAATATATTCATGAACATTAAAATAATATATAAATGAATGCAGAGCTTCCTTCATTATTTAAAAAACTGTTTCATATGATAAAATTGAAATATTAAAAAATTTGATATGTAATTTTAATAAGAGATTAATAAATTTTAATATTTCGAATGGAATTTTTGAAGTTAAATTGTTTATAAGTTTCATAATTTTTGGTAAATTAAGAATACCGTAAAAATTTAAATTATTTTTTTATCAATGCTACTTCATTACTTAAATATTTGCAAATGATCCTCCAGATATTCTTTTTCATTTTAAAAACATTATTTTTAAAATTTCACTGGCCCGATTGCAAAAAAACGATCCCATATAAATTAAAATATTGCAAAATTCAAGTTTTCATTTCAATGGTTTGAAGAGAAATTTTTATTTTCACTGTCTCTAGCCAAATTCACCCATTCGTAAATTAAACATGTAACTATATGTTTAATTGTTTCCAATGATAATTGTATATTATTCAGGTATTTCAGGTATTTCTTGTAGATTATGTGATAGCAACCTACTTCAGGTAGGTTGTGTGATTGCAACCAATTTTGCATATCGAGTTTTCGGTGGGAATGTACTTCTCCATAGTAGAGAAGTGTAAATAAACTTTTTTTAGCAACCTGTGGGTCTGTCGGTCTGTGTGTGCACGCGTGTATCTCAAGTTCGGCTGAACCGATTTTGATGAAATTTTACATGTAAGTTTATTTCCACCATGGCACGGATTGATCAACTTTTGGGATATATCAGACCTCGGGAACTGCACTTTTTCGCGGGCCTGTTTTATATTTTTGAACATTTTGAAGAACATATTCAACCGGTTTACTTGAAATTTCATATATAAGTTTTGCTCTATCGGCCGCGAAATCTCCTAACTTTTGAAAGAAATCAGGTGTCAGCAACTGGGCGTTCACTACGGGCCAAATATACATTTTAACGTATATAAAGAAATATAATCAACCGATTGCATTGAAATTTAATATGTGAATTCCTCGTATTAAAACAATGAACATATAAATTTTTTGGAAAGATCAGGGCTCGAAAACTGATTTGCGGGCCGATTTAACATTTTTCACCATTTTGAAGAAAATATTCAACCGATTTATTTGGAATTTCATATATAAGCTTTACTCGACCGTACGCGAAAATTTCCAACTTTTGGAAGAAATCCGGCATCATCAACTGAACTTTTACTACGGGCCAAATATACATTTTTGTTTTGTGAAATAATTAACAAAATTTCATTGAAATTTAATATTTGAATTCCTCGTACTAAAACAATGAACATATAAATTTTTGGAAAGATCAGGGCTTAAAAGCTGATTTCCGAGCCGATTTTAAATTTTGCACCATATCTACGGAACGAATTTATGGAATTTCTTGAAATTTGATATTTGAGTTCTAGTTGTTACCGAAACTAACTGGCGAGCATTTCAGGTAATGCAAGTAGCACAAAGTGAAACTCTACTAAGAGCCAGATTGAAATTTTTCTAGGTATGTTAACTATAAGATTACTAATGTCCTGAAAATTGGAAAGAAGTATTTAACAGACATTTTCATAACATTCTGTAACACTTTCACTGAACTACGGTTATGTACTGATCACATCAGATTTTTTTTTTTTATTATATGTGGGAAGAAATGGGGAGGCTATGATAAATTTATTAATTTTCAATATTAATTTAACTGGCGGCACGCTAATTAGATTATTTTAAAGTAAACAGTCCTTATTTCATATCAAATTTTGCTAGTTCTAAATATGAGAATATTAAAGTAAATGTTTTTAAAATCTACACTCATCGTGACATCGTATTTAAATTTTTTGATCGAGTTTACTCTACCCGTGAAAAGTAACTTCGTATTGTTAATTACATCTATATTATATTTTACAAGATTTTTCCAGTTCATGAACAGGTATACATATAATCTAATAAATAACAAAAACAAAAAAATGAAAATAGCAAAAGAGAATACTGGGTAGATACATTACTCAATTGATTATGCAAACTGTAAAACAAAAACAAAAAATGAAAAGCGAAAAGCGAAAAGCGAAAGAGAATAAAAAAAGAGTAGTAATATTTTTTTTGTTTTTTTGCTTTACTACCATAAACAAAAATAAAAAGCGAAATATTTTAAATGAGTTAAGTAAGAGTAAAATAATATTTTGTTGTTGTATTTAACATGGAATGGAATTAAAAAAAATAAAACTAAAAATTGTGAGAGATATAAGAACACGAATAACGTTACGTTGCGTACTTATCTAGATAACGTTGTTTATAAGAAAATTTTTCGTTCTTAATTGTTAACTAATTCTTAATTTGAATTTTAATCATATCTATGTAATTAAAAGTGACACATATTACATCTTACAATTTATTAAATTAAAAATATTTCCATTACTTTTATTTATCATTAGTATTCAAACCAATATGATATTTATGCTTCGGCATCAGTTCCCCATCCGTCTTGCATATGCCATGACTATAAATAAGTCCCAAGGGCAAACTTTTGAAAAGGTTGGCCTCTATCTCCCCCAGCCGTGCTTTTCGCATATGCAATTGTACACAGCATGTTCAAGAGCCATAGACTCCAATTCTTTAAAAATTCAAATCAAAGATACGGTTCGTCAGGGAAAAATCGATGATGGAAATATTTTAATAGATAAAGTTGTTTATAAGGAAATTTTTCGTTCTTAATTGTTAACTAATTCTTAAATTGAATTTTAATCATATCTATGTAATTAACAGTGACACATATTAAATTAATTATTTGTCAAAATTTATTAAATTAAAAATATTTCCATTACTTTTATTTATTAGTATTCAAACCAATATGATATTTATGCATATACAAGTATATACCTGCATATGTATGCCATGATATGTACAAATTTTTCTAAACTTATTTTAAAATTGATTGCCACAATCCTGTTTTTACAACAGATAATGCAGCTTATAAGCAAACCACAGGGGCCCCTAGTATTATTATAATTATATGTATAACCTATTTTAATATTTCAAAATTCTCTGCCCGCAAGGTGAAATATTTTAAGTCGGCTTAGTAAGTTTTTGATCGAAAACATTTTTTTCAGTTTCGACGGATTAATCTGCATTTGTTTCGTTGATGTTCCTCCTTTTCCATTTCTTGACTTTTTCTGCTTTCGTTTTTGCTTTACGGACATAGTTAAGCTATTTTAAGTCTATACATTTAATTCTTCACAAAGCAAGATGTTTAGCATATGTTAAATTTTCTCAAAGCGATTTCATATTATTACCGAGAAACGAACTACATAATCCACAACTAAAAATTTGGGAAAAACAGGTCCACTTTAATTCAATTGTACTTTTTTTTATTTACCAATTATTGGTAAAATGTTGAACAGACATTTTGGGTTTTTATTGCTAAAAGGGTTACTATATCCTCGCTGAGTTTGCATATATACATGTATTATTAGAAAAAGGAAATGAAGTGCATCAACAATATATTATATCTTTGGTGCAAATTGGTTAAAAAATCTGGAACACCTAAAAATTTTGAAAAATTTTAAAAAAAGATGATATAGTCCCTTAAATTGCAAAACAAGTTGAATTTTGTTAACGAGTGAAATTTGGTTTTCAAAGTTGCAATAACAAAATAAAATTATTTAAATTTTCATAATAGAAAAGTGGGAAAAGAGCGGGGGCGGGTCAAAACCAACAATTTTTTTTAAATTTTCATAAACGATCCCTATGGGTTATTAATTTATTCTTGATATAGGACGTCTTGACATTGGGTTTTTTTCTGTTTTAATTTTATTTTTTGTTATTTTAATATTTTTTGTTAAATATCTTTTTATGCCTCAGGAGCAATTGGATATTATGCGAACATTTTACCCAATTAAAAGTTCAAGGTCGAGAAAATCTGCCCTTGACTATATTTTGTAAAAGATTTTAATTGCAAATGTTTATATCCTTAATTATGTATCGCATTAACTCTGTTCCTTAAGGTTAATATAACCAAACCTTATCGAATTTAATTTTATTTTCTTATGATTTTACAGCAAGTTCAGTAGCAACATTCAAACTCAATTTTTTAATATATACACGACATTTTTTTATCAATCAAGTAACGTTGAGTACAACTTATTAATGTTTTAAAATTAAATGAAAAGAAAATGTTTTCTTACATAAATATTATGTATTAGTTTTCTAAAAGAAGGATAAAGATATCCAAAAAAATTGAAAGTGCTGTCAGAGATTTGAGGATATTGGGATTTTCTTTATAAGAGATAGAATCCGACGAAATTGCAGCAACCTCGTTAATCAAAAACAGTTCCATAATAGCAAGAGTTATATTAGCTGGACTATGAGGACTTTAAGTTAATAGGACAGATAATTTAACATAAACTTAGAATTTTGTATACTTGAGTAAATAAAATTTAGGATATAGTAGTCTAGAGTAATTCTATGTTGCTTGTACAAAAGAGTTTACATAAATTTTTCAGCAAGAAAAGAAGACTGAATCAAATTGTGTCTGTTTCATTCAACTTATCAGCTAATGTAAAAAATCAAAGTTTTCTGATAGCGTCCGGTAAAAGGTTTTTTCTAAATGTTTAAAAAATTTACAAAATCAAAAAGGATTTGTTTTTATCTTTCTCAACAACTTATACAAATTGTCATCAAGTTTTGCCTTAGTATGCTTTCTTATCACGAAATTATGGCAACACTTTAAATGGTAAGCTTTCAATTTGTAACCTTATTACAAATTTAGTAATTAGAGTACAACATATTACATATGTAGTAGAAGAAAATACTTTTCATTTAAATTACTTTATTACCCAATTTAAAATCAATATTTTAAATAACAAAATAATGAGCTTTCTTTGATCACTACATGATGTACACGAAATTTTAAGGCAATAACAAAGAAAAATTTATTTAAGATGTCCTTAAAATTTTATAACTACTAACACTTAGAAAATTTTTTTATTGATTTTAGAAAAACAATGTTCAATACTAATGACGTCGTTAGTATTTTTAAGTATTCGCTGCTTTTATAGAATGGCCAGAGTAGTTTCCATTCTTTTCCTTGTTTCTAGAATAGTCATTTGATACTAATTTCCAAAGATATTATGAATTATACTTTATGTGCGTCATTGAAACTTTAACTTATTTAAATTTCTCATTCGTATAATTAATTTACCTAAAAATCTGATTTGGTTACCACATTCACCCACGTAGTGTACATATTTCCAAATTGACATTATAGCGAAAGATTTGAAAGAAAGAGTTCTAAATTGACTGCGTACTAAATGCGGTCGATTAAAAACAAGTTCTAATAAACTTTACTGTCATTGATTAACCAGATTCGAACACAAAATTTTGGAATAGTTCAAAGCGGAGAAAATAATTTCTTTTTCGACTATGTAAAATATTTCAAAGTTCCTTAATGAACAGGACTTTTCCACCAAATTCTTATTTTATTCTTCTATTGCAGTTAAGAAACAGTTTAAGTTTTTTTTGGTAAGGAATAAATTCCCATCTCTCATTATTAATTTATTTTGATTTCAATATTATAAAAGGATATTATTTAATATCCTGTACTTAAAAATCACTTTGAATGAAAAAAAGGACGGCATAAAGAATGCATTAAATAGGATAAGAAAGGAAATTGTGATTTTTATTCAAAGAAAGGTCAAGTTTTATAACACTAGAAACAATTTTTGTAGCACATCTTTTCTTCGAATTGGTTCCCGTGTCCCCGCAATCTAAATGAAACAATAAAAAAAATATGAATACCAACGTCTATTCAAGATATTCAATTTTTAAATTAATTTTCATATTAATATTATGTTGAAAGCATTTTCGTGATTCGCATTTTTAATAAAATGAATCTATAAGGGTCCAATTTTGAAGAGATAAAATATTAATTTTAGAAAAGATTTTAAATAAAATTTTAAAGAAGACCAAAGTGTTTCTAATGTTTATTTTCAGTTTTAAGTATGAAGTTAACTCTCTTCATATGAAGTCATTTCTTCATTCTTCATTTAAAACTAGGCGAATTTTATTATATGAAGGCATGCAATCATAAAAACAAACTAATAAAGAAATACGAACATTCAAATGGGCATTCAAATTCAAACTAAGTAAATTTAATAAATCTCTAATATACAGTCAACTTAAATTATTGTTCCTTTACATTTTCTTAAATGATTCGGGATATTATGAAGCAGTTTCTTAAAATTTTATCTTCACTGAGCTAAAGTTTTATTAGGCTTATTTCGTATTCATAAAAAACCACGACAACTGAACAAAGTAAACTGGAAAATGAAAACCATGAAAAAATTAGTATCGGAGCATATGTACTTCATAAAATTATTAAATTTTTAAGCTAAATGTTAATTTATTTTAGAGAATAGCGGAGAAATGGAAAAATAATGTTAAGTTCATTATGTATCGGCTTGGTTAGATTACTCGGTTTTTTAACCCTGGCTAAATAAACAAAGAAAGGCGTCGTTTTGATATCTTTCTAAAACAGTACTTAAAGAAGAAGCAGAGAGAAACGACTTAATAGCTCACATTGTAAGATTAAAACACAAAAGTTTAATGCAGATAATTGTAATACCTTTAGCATTCCACACTTTATTTTGTTTAATTGCATGTTTTTTTCCTAGAAATGAAAGTAAAATCTAGAAACATAATCTAGAGACTGTCCCAATAAAATAATCATAATAGTTTTGTTAGAAATATAGAACCTTATATTCCTGGCCATTATTTAAACTCATATGTGTACGTCTTTCACAAACCAGATTCACTAAAATACCTGCACACCAGATTCAATAAAAGTTAGCAGTTTTTTGTCACAATGTGTGAAACAGTATTTGTATGAAATTCTGCTGATGACAAAATATCGGTACCTTAATCAGAAGTCTAGCTCTTAATAATATTAAATAGCTTACAATTTTCTCGAAAATATTAATAAAAAAAATATTTGCCTAGAAGCGAAACAAGGTAGTTTTATATGTCGGATCTTCAAGCAGATTTTCAGATTTAAATAAACTTCACCACGAACAGTAACAATCTTGCGGTATTTTCTAAGAATTTTATTTTTTCTGTAGAAGATATTAACGGAACCGTCTACTAGTTCCGCTCATAATACTTTTATTTATAATGTTATATTAAATCGAAAAGATAAAGTAAAAGTGGACGGAATCCGTTATATGGCATAAAGTCTTAACATTTTTCAAACAAATAGTCAATGCCATTATGTCAAATGTATTGAGTTTTAGGTTTTTCTATAAAAATTATAAAAAAACTTTCCATTTCTAAGTTAATCGATATTCAAGGTTTTTTAACAATTGTACGTCCCTGTGTTATCGTATAGAATAACTTAAAGAAGCAGTTACTATATTTAAGCAAAACAAAAAATAAAAAGAAGGAAAATTGGGACAATAGAAAAGTATACATCGCCCACTTATACTCGTAACTGAACCGTATACGTACTTGCATACATGCATGTATGAGCATATCACAATTTACTAATAAAAACAATTAAATGAACAATATTTTAAAACTAGGTTAAAAACTCACTAAAAACTATATACTGCATACATTCTCAAGGTTATTATTATTATATGTTTTCAGCGTTGAAATCCTTTTAAATGTTACTACTCTTACCAAATTTTTAATACACTTAAAAAACGTATTAACCAAAGTTTGTTTTATTTTCTGTCGGAATTTGGTTATCGCACAACCCTTAACAATTCCATAATCTTGATAAACACAGAAAATGTATAGCGACAATGCCAAAGTGGCTGCTTTGTTTCTATGCAAATTACAAGTTATTAGTTTGTCATGTGTTATTTGTTGGTTTCTAATAAAAGCTAGTGGGTTCGCCATTTTATCATACAGCACTTGCATAAAATGATGAAAAATTAAAATGGATTGGCCCAATAATTTATGAAATATGTAGTTATATTTACAGAAATTGTACATATAAGTTTAAGTATGCTAATATATAAGTTTTTTTGAAATTTAATCAAATACAATGGATCAAATATGAAATGTTTTGAAATGAATATTTTTTTCTTAAAAATTGATGCAGGGGAATATAAGATATTTGGTTATATACACATATAAATCAGAAGTCATCCCGTTAAAAATAGTTTCTTCTGTTTCAACTTGGAAAAGTAGATTCTTGCCGAAAATTTTTTTGTCCATGGTGCAAATATAATACCAGATCTTTTGCTTGTAGTGCAGTTAATAATAATACAAATATAACGATTAAAAAATAAAAAACCATTGTGAATAAAATGTGCATCAAAAAAAAATTCTGAAGTTAAACAGAAAATAAATTCTCATGCCCTCATAAAGGAAACTATTTAAGTGTATTAAAGTGCCAATTTCAGCGTTCTGTAGAGGAAAAATTGCATAAAAAACAATGGGTACAAAAAAGTAATAATGATTTTAAGGTTTCCAAAAGAGTTCTGCATTTTATCATTGCCACAAAAAAGTAATAAAGAAAGAAAAAGACATACTACAACGGTGTCAAAACTAAAATTCAGTCCAGCTTTCCGTTAAGATGAAAGATTATTTACTACAAAATCATAATATCACTATAAACAAGGGTTAACATAACTTTTGACTTGGGTAGATTTTGGGAAAACAAACCGAAATAAAACAAATCAGGCGTTGCTCTAAAAATTAAGTTAACATTTTGGCACGCCTCCTTTAGTTTTTTAATACAAAAAACTGCTTGAATACTGAAAACTGCTTGAGGAAAAATGAACTAATTTAAACGTTAACCAAAATTCGTTTTTCTCAAATTTTTATTCCCCCTTTTAAATTTTAAAGTCTTAATAGGCTTTAAACGTTAATGCGCGTTTAATTTTGCTAAAAGAAAATTTTTTTTATATATTCGATATCTCGAAAATTTGTAAAATTTGAATTTTTGGCATCTTATGTTACCGAAACTGCAAGTTTTCCCAAATTCCTTTGAATGCAGAACGGTGACGGTAAATCCTATGACTTGAAAAAATATAATTACTTTAATTAACTCACTTCTTTAATCGTCCAATTTTTCAATCAATCATTTTTTTTAACGTTCTAATTCTTTAAAATTCTATATTCCCTGGGTTTATTATCAAATTTGATGATATAAATTCAATGATTTTTTTAAATTCGAATTCAAAAAAACCTCATCCAGTTTTAGAGAATATGATTTCGATTGTATTTACCAAAAAATACTCATTGAATATGTTGCATCGATATTTATTTATAACTCCCAATCCATAAATTTGGAGAACCATATGTATCATTTGGAAACGATAATTGAGGCGACATTTATTTCACTGGTAATCCTTATGTAAATCATATTTATCCACTTTTTCTGGAATAGCATTATATTTTTGTTGATATCTCCGCAATTTCCAATTTGAAATTTAAAAAATGATTTAAAAATTTTATTAAGATTTTAATTTTAACCGGTTCAGTCAGTGATTCAATTATATTTTAAATAAAAGAAAATATCGATGGCACTGAAAATGTAGAAATTTAAAACTCTTAAACTATTAAATTTCATTTATTGAAACAAATGGAGTAACAGAAGGAATGAAACCAAAAATTTTTTCTTTTTTTCCACATTAATATTTAATGTTTTGTTGTTATTATTATTAGACATAAATCAAACATAATATCTAAGTATCATAAAATCGGAAAGGACAGAAGATCTGCATGCATAATGGTTTAGGAATGTTTTATACACTGTTTTATGATTATTTTAATATGTAATATGACTTATAAATACGTGCAAATTCTTATTAGGAATTCATATAATATTATTAGATTTCTAAAAAAGAGCTTATTAATGATTGGAAATTTTTATATTCTTTCTCCTCAAACTGATATAAAAAAAAATATTTATCAATAATAAATAATATAGGAACATTCTTCATCCAAAAATATCAACAAAAAAATGAAAATATTTCTTTATTTTTTATGGGTCATGAATGTTTCATTCGTTTTGTACAGATGTGATAGACAAAAAGGCGGAAAAAGCAATAACAGCGGTTTAATTTTCTTTTTATGAAATACAAATATTTGAATACATATACATACGTAATATACAAATATATTTAATATCAACACAAAAAAACTTGATATGCCAATATGTAAGGAAACTCCTCTATACAAAGATAAATTCTTTATCTTAAAGAATTTTGACTTTTTCCTTCACCTAAAACTATATTTTATAGAAGTGAATCGGGCAATTGTTGGAAAGTAGGCCTTTTAAAACTATAGACAAGATATTCACAGATACCAATTTTAGTAGATATTGAAATTATTTTGCTCAATGTTGAGGGTTTTAGTTCAATGTAGATAAAATGCTCTATTAGCACATGAATTTTAGTTCGGCTTCAAATTGAATTAGATAAACTTTTTCAAATCTGAAAAGGTCTTTCCCTAATCGCCTTCCAATTGCAGTTTAAATTTTTGACAACTCATTCCTTTGAAATTTCCTTCAATTAGAGCCAAAAAGTATAACAGTTAATGTATTTTGTATAGCCCCATCAGTTTGGCGGGTTCTTTTGGAATTCGCTCTTGTCTTATTTGGAGAATGTTTTTTTCTTATGGTTGAATAGTCGGTTTAAACTATTGTTAATTATTTGACATGTAAGTAATTTTAAATTCGTATAAAAACAAATTTATTTGCTCAAAATTTAAAATATTAAAAAACTGATTATAATAAGAATCATCACATTCGATAAGCAGAGGTACAGAGGTATAAGTACAAATCACAAACAAGGAAAGTTATACACATCCTTGAACATAAACATACATACATATTATGTTTTATTAAGTAATAGAAAATAAAAAGGTTGAATATGCACCTATACACAAAAAATTTATTTCATATTAATTTTTGTTTTTTTTTTTGTTCTTGTGTGTCTCTCCATAAATGTGTACAAAAGTTATACGAGTACATGCAAGTCACCAACAAAATAAAAAAACTAACTAACGCAAGACAAATTTTATTGCGTCATAAAACTTGAAGGATATATAAAAAGGATATCGATATGGCAGGTTGTTTATCGTACATAACCTTCCGATACCTTAGATAATATTATGAGAATTAGAAATATTTACTGTAAAATACACTTGTATATAAACATGTATAGTGCTCAAAAGACCCCATGTTTCAAAAGAAAGTCTCACCATAATATTATTATACGCATAAATACAGTGATAGCATTTATGAATGTTGGAAATTATGCACGTTATATGTGATGTACGCTGCTGAAAGTTTGCTATAATATTGCATATTTCATACTTTTGTTTAAGTAAGTACTTAAGTTCAATGAACGTCCTATACGGTTGTTAAAAACATTTGTTGGATGTTCGATGTCTTCCTAATTAAATGTCCTTCGATGTTAGAGACTGTACCTGAACTCTGATAGCTTATAAGCTATATAAACAAAATCGTTTAAGAAATCGACAGCGGTAGCGACCACCGCGCTGAGTAATTTGCTTCAACTGTTATTGTAATAAGTTCTGTTTACAATTACAGTACAATACTACTAAAACAGAAGTAATTTTAAGAACTAAAAAAAAATGCAATGTGTATACATTCTAATATACTTTCGGCAAAAGTATATTTTCCCAGATGAAAATCTACAAGCAATTAATCAAACAGATAAAAACATTTTATTATTTTTATTGCAAAAACCCTTTGGCCGGAAAATTCCTAAAATTTTGCTTATTTTTGACATTAACAAACTTAATGAAATTTTTTAAAAGATGTAATGAATGAGTTTTCTATTTTTGGTAAACATTTCAAACCTTTTAAAATTTTGCTAAATTTTGTGGGCCGAATGCATATAGCCATATGTGCTTCAGAATTAAACTAACTAAGTATATCAAAATCTTTTTTAAATGTTTCAAAGAAGGCTTAATTATTAGTTGTTTCGTTGTATAAAAGACCAACCAATAATCTCGATTCAATGCTATTTTCATTTTCGTTGTGGACAAGAAATAAAATAAGTTGTGGTAACGATTTTTACTGACTCCAATGTAAGTTTTTCGAGAAATAACGAAAAAGAGAAGCTTCAGGGAATTTATATAAGCTCATTACAATAAAAATGAATTCTCTATAAGTTCTCTGAAAAAACAATTTGCAATAAAACAAAGTTGACAATAATTGTGTAAAGTGACTAATGCTTTTCAAAGTAAATTTATTCGTAATGAATTACTACAGGTCACAAATATCAAAAAATGCATGTAATTTGCGAAAGCTCGTTTGATGGTTATCACAAAATCTATATTGTTTTTGTTATAGGGGTACGTTTCAAATCTTCTTAATGTTCTATTTAATTGCTGTAATAAGTTCTATCGATTTTTGTAATAAAAGTTTACAAATAACTTCGATATTAACCGTTTACGAATTTTATAAAAAAATCAAAATATTTCAATACTCGTGATTGCGCATCCATTGAATCTAATGAACGCCTAATATTTCTCTTACTGTTTTCGACACTTTTGGTCGAGAAAATAAATTTCAGTTATTATTTAGTGTTTTTTCTACATCAGGCACTAATTTAAATATACAGGCACGATATAAATTATGTTTATATCTTCTTAAATACCAAGAAACTTTGAAATTATTACAACAGAAAAGTGTAATATTTGCTTCAAAATTACTTAAAAATGCAAATCTTGTTCTTTTAATGAATATTAAAAATTATTACAAAATTTAAAAAAAAAAAAAACAAAAAAAACGTAGGTGCGAGACGTTCCTTGAAATCCATATAAAAAAAATTATAACCGTACTATATAAAATGTGAAAGAAATTTTAAACAAGTAAAAACGTTTCAGTCGGCCTAAACTGACTGAATTATACCCTGCACATTGCAAATTTGCGTATAAAAACTAATTTTTGAAAAATATTTAAATTTAGCTTTACATAAAAAATTCACGCAGTTATACGGAAGCTACGCGAGCTAGCACAACCACTCGATTAAAATTTTTCAAATATATATGAAGTGCCTCTAATTAGAAACACGCACTTGAAATCATTGTCCGAATTGCTTCAATTGCAGTGGCAGCCGTCTTTGGCTTGAGAATGAGGTTTGCATTCTTCGCTTGAATAAAGAATATAATATATATTATTATATATATATATATATATATATATATATATATCCATACAACAGACGACTCTTTCAAGTGGTTGCAAACTACATACAAATAATTGATATATACATTCAGAAAGGTTTAGAGCAGGGATGGGGAACCTTTTCTCTATATAAGGCCAAATTTTAGTCAATGCAAAGTCAATCAGGCCGCAAAGTTTAAAAAAAAGTCCAAAGGTTATAAATTTTTGCTTTGTGTAGGTTGATGAAAACAAAATTATGTCAGAATATAAAAAATAACATAAAACAGTTTATTTCATAAATAAAAATAGATAAGTAAGTATGTACATTATTAATAAAATAATATGGTTCATTATTTCAATGACTTTTCTGTGATTGTTTGTTGCTCGATAACAATTTTATATTTGGTTCCAGCCTCGTTGACTTCAATCTTAGTTGGTCTTCCAAATGAGCGTTAGTTAATTGGGATCTCAAGCAGTATTTAATTTGCGTCATATGTGAAAATGTTGATTCACAGCAATAAGTTGTGCCGAAACAGGAGAGGATACGTTTTTTATAATAATTTTAAGTTTGAGCTTCTTTTAAATTTTTGATTTTGATAGGATTCAAATATCAATATGTGTTTGTTTTCAAACAATAAATAAATTTTGAACTCAAACAAATGTGTGAAAGCATTTTTTTAAAATTATTGAAAAAGTTTACTAGCGTGGCATACAATTATTCTGAAAGAAGCCCGGACATAGGATTCAAATATTAATATGGGTTTGTTTTCAAACAAATATGTATGTAAATTTTGAATTCAAACGTTGTTAGAAATTTCATGGCTTTGAATTTTCCAATTTTTAGTTTTCAAATTTGAAAGTTTATGTGCACGGTTTATTTTTCTAAATGTTTGATTTGTTTTCGAAAATTTGGCAGCAAAATTTTAATTTTTAAGAAATATAAGAAATAAATTTTTTTAAGGACAAAGGCCACTAAAAAACAGTTAAAAGGCCGCATGCGGCCTTAAGGCCGCAGGCTCCCCATGCCTGGTTTAGAGTATAAAAAGGAAGTGTATCTATATTACGTGTGTGTATGTGCATAATAATTTTTTCAAAATTTTTTAAATGAAAGAGAATTTTTTATGAACAGTGTGAAACAATGTTCTTTTTTTTTCGAGAAGTTTTAACACATGATAGATACTTTGATGGTTTTTTGTTACGTCAATCTCTTCAATGGAAGAACTTAAAATTTAAGAAAATTTCTCTTTTTTCTTAAATTTAAAAATTATGTGCACATTTTACAACAAAACAAAAAAACTCAAATAAAGCCTTATAAATTTAAATTATTGCAAGGATGCCTACATTTAGGAGCTAAAATATTTTACCTAGTACATGATGTGTTTCCTTTAAAATGTTACTGATGCATATATGTATTTAATAACGGAAAATTATTTATTATTATTAAAGCCTTCAATACGATGGAGTCTATAAAAAGTGCAGAGAAACTGGAAAATAAAATTTTAGTTTCCTTGAAAATACCCGAACATCAATTTTCCTGTTAAGTACCAACTATGCCAGGTGTTCCTATTTTTATGGAAAGCGTAAGAGTTTTTAATTTTGGATTTTTAAAGAAGACACTTTTAATGTTCTTCGAATTTAATTTTTCTTCTTTAAAAATAAACTGACGGAAACCAATTTCAAAGTGGTTTGATGGTCAAAATATTTACATTTTTCGATATTTTTAAATTATCAAATCGCGAACCCTTTAATTAGTTAGAATTTTTATATTTTACTTAATTTTACTTTCTTCCCTTATAATATGCTCCTACTGTTCATATAAGTTAGAAGACAACGATCCTATTTACGGTAAAATTTATTTTTATTACTTTTACCTGTTCTGTATTTGAATATTTGGCCCGCTTGTGTTGAAAAAGGAGAAAAAATATGTGAAATTTTTTTCACGTTTTAAATTTTTAGTATGTTTAAAATTTTTCTCCTTAGGTATGTCTGCGTTAACGTTTGTTATAACTAAGGTATATATTCGTGGATGCACATGGGAATCTGTGTAATATATACATGCATATAATATATACGTACATATAAAATATAAATGAAAATTTAATTTGATCTTTTGGTCGTCATATTTCGTTCTCACAGTCTGCTTTCACAAAATGGCTTTGAAAATCAATAGAATTTCGCTTTCATCTTTGAATAAGAAGCCTTTAAATTTAATATTTAGCAGTCACGAATTTCATATCTTTTTAAATAAATATACGAATTTTATTGGACAAAAAAAAAACAAAATAATAAAAATCAACTTTTATTTGATATTCAAGGTTAAAAGATAATCGGAAAATGAGAAGAATAAACTTTAATGGGATGAGCATACAATCGAGCGTTTTGTGCTTTTTTCCAAAAATACGAATCTTTACAAATTTTACGAAATCTACTTTTCCAGGGAATTCGTACAACTGTCACTCTCTCATTTTAAATATCAAAAGAATGAATAAGTTTATAGTATTACCCAAATTCCTCCACAAGTTTTTTTTAGTCCAAACGTGAAATCTCCAAGTAAATTGCCAGTAAAATATCTAATGCACCTGGAACCTAATGTTTTTAAAAATTTTATAGACTGTTTTAAGTTTTTGTTTCAAAAGAGAAAGTCAAGTCCGAATTCTTTTTATTATAATTTTGTTCTTGAAGTTAGCTTAAACCTAGATTATAGAAGTGCAAAGAGGATTGTTAAGGAGAAGTTAAGGAAAACTGCATTACTGTGGAAATTTTACACGAAAACAATACTTCACTAATTGAAAAAAAATTGATTGGTGAAAAAGGAATTTCATTCAAAATAGTGTGAACGTTGTGCAAATGCATAGGCATAATAGCAAATTTTTTTTTTAAAATTATATAGGTACATATTTTAGATTAGTTATTACAATCGCAAAACAAGTGAAGTGTAAACTTAAAGGTTTGATTATTAAAGTTAAACTCTTAACAAAATTTATTTAACGAAAATTAATTTAAGTTTAATATATGATTTATGGACGCGAATCGAATAATAGTCAAAATGTAAGGGATTCAAGGCGATGCGATTGAGGTGTTTCTTAAAACATAGAAACGTAAAATCTTATTCTTTTCTAAAATTAAAATATCAAGTTATTTGAGCGAAAGAAAGTGTCCGGCAGAATATTAAAAATCACGGTGCCGGTTTCAAGTAGATTTGGAATTTTAAACAGAATTATTGGTCAAATAATGAAAATGAGAATCTAAAGAGGAACATAAGATTTTTTCTTTCTTAAACGGAACTTTTAATCCAAAATTGAAGTCGGCTTATTCGTCATTAAACGTGATTTAATTTTGGAAATTTTTTTGAAAGCAATCTCAAACTCTCTCTTTCGTTTGTAGACCTAAAATTTGGAAAATTACAAATGTCATATTGTCAACGGTTGTTTTGAATTTTTTTATAAAGTAAAAACTTCTCTCCAGCTATGTCATGAAGTAACATGAACTCCTATTTGCTAAAAACTTTTCAAAAATATTAGCAAACTATAAACACTGCAAAATTCTGCTTTTAAAAAGTATTTTTTGTATGAATATTGTTTACTCAAATAGCAGCAACAAAATATGTTAAAAAAACATTTGACAATTGAAATAAATCACTGATTTAAATCCGATAAATGGTGCTGCCATTTGGGTTCATAATATCTAGGGAAGGTATTTGTGATCATTTAAAGGTCTACGTCGTAGCTATTTTTGTAATTCATAGGATTCTACGAGTGGCATCAGATCACTTCTTTTTGAGAGTATGCTTAAATAAAATTTCATCTTTAAAGCTTTATATGTTGCACCCAATTTAATTGAAATTCTAATTAAATTAATTAAATTAAAATGCATGAATAAAATACAAAAGCTTTATATGTGCGTTTTTATATATTATGTACACCTAGTTTTCATTTAAAGTACTGCAGATTTCTGATAAGTCAGTTAAATTTTTGAAAAAGATTAATATTATATAATGTTATAACAAATAGCAAGCCAAATCTGGAAATAGGAAATTCTCTGATGGCAAAGTAAAACCTCATCAAATGAAATTTTTCCTAATTTTCCGTTTCTAAATATACATATATGAACATGTACTTGAAAAATATTGTCAACAAACTCATTAATTATTGCATGTTAAAATCTAGATGAATAACATATTTCTTTTTCTTAATTCCATTTTTAAAGAGGAAACAAGGTTTTATATTTGCCACAAAATGGCCACAATTTCGCTTTGTAAATTTTCAAAAGGATTCAGTTTTTATATAAAAATATGATGAAAAGTATTTCTGCTTAAAAAGCGACCGTTTAAAAAGTGTATAGCTACTCAGGAACCAAAAAAAAAAAGAATGATTTTTTTTTTGTTTTTGTTAAATTTTTTTCCTTTTGGTTGAAGCCGTCACCCATAATTGTTATTAAATGACTTTTCATTAAGTACGTCTGTATTCCTCTAAAATGAATAGAGTGGTCATATTACATTTTATAATACATAACATTAATGTTAGTGAAATTCAGCAAACGAAAGATTTTTTTGGAAAATAAAGAAACTTTTCAAAATGTCTGAGTACAGATGTTTCCTAGTAATTTTAAAGCTATGATATATTTTAAGAATTGACTCAAAATGTTTTGACCAAAAATAATATTTCATTGTTATAGGAACAGATTTTGATTTGATTGGTTGATTCTATATTAATAGACTATCATAAACAGAGCGATTTGGCTTTCTAACTAGGTAGCAGTACGTAAAACAATGTGAAGGCCTAATTTGTAAACTTGTGCAGTCTTAATTTGTAGACTTGTGCGTGTAGATCAATTAAATTGATTTAAGAAAACATAAAATAAATTTATTAATAAAATAATGTTAACTTATCCGTCAAAGCGCGCACCTATTTATTATGGTACATATGGTCGCTTTATTATTTATATTATATTTAAAAAGTACATAATAAAAAGTGAAATAAAATCATATTTTACATTTAAAAGCACATAATAAATATATTTTTTTTTTATATAAATTCGTTCAATAAATTTAACTTAATTCGGCAGCATTTTTGAAGTGTATATAGTAACGACGGACTGTAAATTTTTAGTATGGAAAACTATGTGTGTTTTTTAACAGAAAAAAAATTGAGATCCTTACAATTTGCCTAGGGTGAAAATACGTCATGCATAAAAACCAAAGTGGCATAAGTTCTTCTTCCATTTTGACTATGATGATGCTAATGATAATTGACTTAAAGCATGCTATGATGGTACATTGCTTCCACATTTATGTTATTAGCATTAGAGTATGTATGTAATGTATGATACGAAATATGTGCGCTTATAAATATAATTTTATAATGGCTTTCAACATTTTATTTATATTTTTTTTTCTTTTTTTGTTGTTTCCTTCATTTTTATATCTCTTCATTTTTTTTAGCTTTTCTACTTATAACATCATATATGTGTATGTATGTAAATGTATTTCAAAAATGAAAAAGTAACAAAATTTTATATCGTTAACCTCGGTACAATTATTTCGGCAGTAATATAAGAATTTTTGTCTTATTTTATGAATTGTTAACTCAAGTTCATTAAAATTCATCAATTTGATTCAAAATCATATTTGAATTTCGCAATAATCATATTAAATATTGCTTTATTTCAGGCTAAGTATAAAACCGAGAAAGGATTGTTTTGAAGGGCAAGCAGATATTTGGGTAGATTGTATAACAGGTTATACAATTCGTTGTGTCTCTTTCCTAAGGTAAAATTTCTTTTTCATAGAACAATGTCCAGCCTAGTCTTTTTAATGAACACAAGAAACTTTTAACCTCTGCATGACAAAACGTATTTCTGCAGCTATAAGAATAATTCCCAAGAATTTCTATTTTGTTGTTGATCAAAGCTTCAAATTTTCCAAGAACTGCTACTTCGGTCCTAATCCTCTGCTAAACACATTTTGCATATTATTTGCGTATTATTTCTGCTGAACACATTTTGCAAAAGAGTAATAAATTTTATATGAATAGATAAAATTGTGGATTTATATTTCTACTATAACGTATGTGTCCAAATTCTGAAATTTATTCTTATAATTAACCGAGTTTCGAAGTTTAGCTTACAAAAAAAGAATAATTTCAATAATAATCTTGTATTAAGTTCAAAAATTATTAAGAACTAGAATGTGACATTAATCTATTTGCAGTTGAAATCAAACTATCACCTGTTTAAAGGGTGCACGAGTTTTAAAATTTATGAAAAATCATCATTGGATGGACTAAAACAAAAATTTTTTGTACCTTTATACTCAATTGCTGAAAATAACGTTTGAATAGCCAGTAATGGTGTCCAATCATTTGGATGTTAGGTTTTTTTAATTTTTATTTATTATCGACCGACAGACATATTATGTGACAAACGTCAAGCGTATTAACTGAATACGTACGATTTTTTTAAATTTAAATTCACAATGAATAGAATAACGTTGTTTCTATATTCGTTGGTTTGTTGAAAAAAGAAAATTAAGAAAAACTAAATAAAAAGAAAATAAGCAGGAATTTCATTTTGTGTACACATTTAAACTCGCTTTCTCACTCTCTCTTTGCATCTCGACACTATGCAAATAAACATGGAAATGGTGTAGCGCAGAGAAATGAAAGGGAGAAAATAGAAAAAAATTGCACCATGCAAAGCAAAAAAAATAAACGGTGTAAAAAAAATACAGTAAATAAAGTGACAGGAGGTGAATAACCATTTTACGGTTATGTCTGTAAAAATAATTAATTAAATAAAGAAGACCATACCATGTATATTGTGCGCGTTAGTGGAATCGCACTAAAATTAAAAGAAGAAAAGCATGCAACGGGGAGGCACGAAGAAGATGAAAAAAAAAAGAGTTAAAATGTAAATTTTTTTTTATAAAAAAAATTTTATATAATAAAATTAAATTTTTAATTTATTACTCTGAAAATGCAGTTAGGCAAATTATGTATTTCACTTAAAAACTATTTTTCCTTACAAGAGAATTTTTGAAGAACAAAAACACAATGTCCTTGCATTAAAAATGGAAAGAACGTTTTTAAAAAATTTTTTTTTAAGTTTTATTTTTGTGAAAGGCGAACAAGATAAGAAATTTTTAGATTTGAATATTTACATGGTATCTGGATGGTTTTATTACAGCTTATTTTGCCACTTTGCAAGGGATGACAACTGAAAAAATATTTATCACATTGCATTTATCATAAAAAGAACTTTAATCATTTGCAGTTAGTTAAAAGCACATTACCATTTGTCAGATAAACAGTAAATTCTTGCTGTTAGATTTCAAAATCAAAGTTTTAAATTTGATTTTTCTAAAGATGATTGCAATGGAAAATTTCGTTAGAGATATTTTTCCTAATATAGTTCCGTCAATACAGTTTGTAATATTATAGTAAAAAGTTTTGACACGCTATGCATTCGGTAGGAAGATGGTCAGAGAGAACATTTAAGAAAATAACAAATAATCTTTTAGTCCTGCTTTTGATCATTAAAGTGCTTCTTTTATGGCTGAATTATGATTTTTAAAAGAAAAATTATTTTGCATTGTTTCACACTTTTTAATGTAATAATGCATAATTATATCGAGCTTGAATTTTATTACTAATATTATTCAGATAAGACATTTAGATATAATCTTGGGTAAGAGGATAATTAATGTTATATTTTTGCTTTTATAGAAGTTCGATATGGCGATGTTGAAGAAATAGGGAACTGAAAATTCGCTTTTGTAAGCTTTGAGCGGTAATAAATCGCGAATGGAAGGAGTAACAAACAAATTTTGTTCTAATGTTAAAATTTGAGTCTTGGTTCGCGAAGTCGTGTAAACATTTCGTAAATAGGCGAACAGGCACAGTTAAACTAATTGAAAAATTTTTTTGGTGTCAATTAGTTCTACAAAATATTGCTCATTGAATAGTTTTTATTATTTATTTTTTTAGAAAATTTTTTGTGGACTAGGATTAAAACTATGACTAGGTTTTAATTCGGGTTTTCATTAAAAGTTGTATGACCACATAAGTTTGTGATTTAACAAAATTATGTTTGCTGAAAAACACCTATAAATTTTTTTTAATCTACATATTTAAAAATTCGTTCTAGAAAATGTGAATCACGCCATCTCTTTCTTTTGTTTTTCTTGCTGCAATAATAATGTGCTCATTTGCAACGGGCAGCTATTCCAAAACCAATTTGTCAAATTTTTTACTTGATTTACTGTCTTTATCATTTTTGATAAACTTGATTTTTCGAAGAAAACATTTTTTTCAAGTATACATATGTATGTAACTATTTGAATTTTTAATTAACCTCATTTTAAAAAAAATCTTAAATTTTTTAAGTATTCAATTGGTATTTGATACTCAGAAATATTTCATTAAAAACCATGCTGTGCAATAAATCTGTTCGTTCCCTTTGGTATTTTTTTTTGTTTTTGTACAAATTTATAATTAGTTTACGATATGGCACTTGTCACAGTTTTTAACAAGCAAAACACTATTTGTTTTGTTTCCAATTCAGATTCAAATTTCATGTAGTTTTTTGCTTTTTTAAAGATTAAAAGTAAATGTAAGAATTAATTCAATGTTTATTTATTCAATCAAATTCCAGACACATTATTCCAAAATGTTATTTTGGATTTTCAAGAAAGAAAAAACACGTGAACTAATGGAAATCCAAAAAATAAGAAACAGAATTTCAAATGTTCAACCTTTAATTGGAGGGGTGATATGAAATTTACTCCTTTTCTGTTGTGTTAAAAATTTTTATAAGTTTTTGAATACTTTTTTAAAAAACTGTCCCAGAATGGGTAGTGAAGCAAAGCGGTTTGTTTTCTATATCTCGAATTAGTTTTTTGCTTCTTCTGTAAAAATTTCTTAAAAATAAAAAAAATTAAGGACCCAAATACTGCTAAAAATTGTTATAAAAAAGGAGAAACCGGGAAGTAAATAGTACAGCTTCCTTAAAGTATTGAACACTAGAAGACACTTGATTCAGTTTGAAATTTTCATTGACTATTCTCAGCGGTACACATGTAAAGTTTACCAAACAATTTTCCGAAAATTTTTGATATTTGTTTCCTACTCTCCAAAAATTTGAAGTGGTGTTTGTTTAACATTTCACATAAAGTTTGGTATACTAGCGCAGAAATGACCTATTAATTTAAATAATCGGGAAATATACTGGAAATTGGAAACTGTTGAAGTTACAATTTTTCTGTCTCATTGGTATCGTATTAATGTTAAACAAGTATAAATGTTTCAATTGGTCTAAACCGACTGATTTATACCTTGCACCTTGACAATTTGAGTATAAAAACTTGTTTTTGAAATATTTAGATCTAAAAAAACTACAAGGATATCTCTGACCACAAAAAAAGCAACTTGTGAAAGCTTGGTCGGGTTTGCATTTTTTGAGTTATCGTTCGATCGAACAGACGGCCGGACTTGTTTAAATCAACGCAGATTACTCCTTAAAGTGGTTACAAACTCGGTACCAAAGTTAATAAACCCTTCACTAAGGTGTAGAGTAAAAAAAGTAAGGAAATCAAACCAGTTTTGTGAACAATTCATGGTGTCGGTCATTTCGGTGTTAATGTGTACATGGTTCAATGTCTTTATCTCTATAATGTTAGTTAGGCTTTTGATCTCCAAAGCATTTGGATATTGTATAAAAGATTCCCTATACAAAATTTATTGGTACATCAATATAAACGTACATATTAATTCATGTACAGTAAAAAATGCTTTTAATTTACATATTAGAAGTAATTTTATCCCGTATCCCGTATGAATCGCAACAAATATACATACATATTTATACTTTGAAAAATAATTCAAAATAAGTTTGCATTAAGAGTTTTTCTTGTTCTATCGATTATTGGGTTGATAATTTTGTTAATCTGTAAGGTTTGCTGCTGCAATAATATGAATAGAAATGATAAGAATTACTCAATTTCATAAATTTTATTATACAGTCATTTAGTATTATTTTTATTCTCTCAATTTTGCGATTCGTTTATACTTAGATATAAATGACTAAAGGACTAAAAGCCCATCCATACACAATATAATATGGAAGTGTATAAATAATGATTAAAGTAGCTGCGATATGATATTGCTAACAATATACAAAAGCTCCTTTGGGAAATCAGGTGTGTTGTATAAACTTTGTTTTTGTTATATTGTTTTTATTTTTATGTTAAAACGCTCTCTAGTGAAAAAAAAGAAAAGTGCTGATGTTCAAATGAATGAAACTGAAAACAATAAAATAAAAACGTTTTTTTTGTTTCTGTGCTTTTCCGCTTTGCATAAAATTGAAAATAATAAAAACGTAATATGAGAGTTGAATGTCTATATAGAGAAAGAAAAAAGTTTAGTAAAAAGGACGAAAATAAGAAGTCATAACAATATAAAAAAGTTGAGTTAAAATTTTAAACAAAACATGGCGCTGTTTTACAAATATCCCTTTAGATTGAAAAATTATGCAAGAGGGGATGGATGACGTTGTTTATAGAGAAAACTATTACGTATTGCTATGGAAAAACAAGGGGAATTTTAAGTTTTTGTTCGTATTTTGAGGGTGCCTTAATTGAAAACATAAACTTTTTAAATTAAAATAATAGTGAAGAAAAAATTAATAAACATCGGAACAACTGCACCATTTTCCTTAAATAGTATTTAGGCACTTGATCAAAACTTTTTTTTCTTAATAAAAATTTATAATAAAATTATAATAAAATGAATTCAGTTTCCAAAACAATAGAAACATTAGAAAATTTGTTCACTAGTTATATAGAAACTCTGTCTTTAGCAACTACATTTTATAGGCAGCTTAGAAATAGTTGCGATCAGGTTTTGCGGTGTTATTTAAAGTATCAAATTTTTCTTCTCTTTTCATCAAGCTAGCGAAATATTTACATTTTATGTGAACGCAAATGTTTCCTTCTTTAAATATTATCAAACCTATGTTGATTTCTTTAATTTTACTTAAATTTTTATGATAGTAAGTTTAACATTAAGTAAAATTAATTAAATTATTTTTGAGCTCATTTTCTCATACGTTCATATGGCCTATATTATTTAACTATATTAATTATTGAAAATTATTATAGGCAAATATAATGAAAACTCTAAAATTTTAGGTTTAGCAGATGCTTTTCAATAATTTAATAATAGATAATAATATTTCATTGTGTTAAGGAATTTGAATAGCCATAGTAAATAAAATAAACTTTAACAGGGCTTTTAACAGCCTTTATGTTTCTGTTTGCTTACAAATCAGTAAAAAGCTCGAAATCATAGCGCTTCTTATATCCGTAAGAATGTATGTCTGCATACGCGTAAGAACGTATGTTAACCAGTGTCGAGTCTAGCTTTGTCTGTTCGTTCGTCCGTCCGTCCCAACGATAACTCAAAAACTAATTGAGCTAAGTTCACCAAATTTTCACAAATAATATATTATAGTCAATGCCAGAACCCTATTTAAATTGAATATGATCGAGGTACTGGTTCAAGTAGCTGCCATACAACTTAAAAATTTATTTGGCTATATCTCAGAAATTGTAGAAGCTATATCATTGAAATTTTGTACAAGCGAATCTATTATTAGGGGCAATTTGATAAATAAGTTGTTGAAATTGTTTGGCTTTTTTTTGGCTTTCTGGTAGGTACCATAGAACTTGAAAAGTTACGAGTATTTGGCTATATCTTATAAACTATTTATCTTAAGCTGTTATGTTTGATAAAAACCGTTGAAATTTCTTGACTCTTTGGGGGAAACTGCTGTCGTTTAAAAAGTGAGAGAGTTAAAATAATTAAAAAACTTTTTCATTTAAACGTAATGTAAATGAAAGTAAATAAATTTAAAAGCTTCTTTTATTAAAATCTAATTTTCCATTATTATACCCTGCACTTCGTGAAGGGTATATTAACTTTGGTATGGAGTTTGTAACTACTTGAAGGAGTCATCTGCGGTATGGACATATATATATATTCTTGCTCAGCGTAAAATTCTGCGTCGATTTAGACATGTCCGTCTGTCCGTCCGTCCGTCCGTCCGTCCGTCCGTCCGTCCGTTCGCACGATAACTCAAAAACGAATAATGCAATCGACACCAAACTTTCACAAGTTTTTTCTTTTGTGCCAAGGACGAGCCCTATTGTTATTGGACTAATTCGGACAACGGGTTCGGGTAGCTGCCATACAACTCAAAGAGTTTATTTTAAATATTTCAAAAACTAATAAAGCTATAAATATAAAACTTTGTATACATGTGTCCCATTAAATTCTACACATGCTCTAAAAATTATAATGGGATAGCTGCACCGGTTCGGGTGGCTGCCATACAACTCCAACAGCAAATTTTTTATATTCGACAAAATAATAAAGTCAGATTCATGAAACTTGGCAGTCATGTGTCCAATTATAGGTCAAATATACTTCTGAAGTTTTAGAGGAATTGCTTTACAGGTTCGGGTACCTGCCATACAACTCCAGAAGCTAATTTTAAATATTTGGAAAAATAATAAAGTCAGATTCATGAAACTTGGCAGTTGGATGTCCGGTTATAGATCAGATATATTTGTGAAGTTTTAGAGGAATTGCTTGACAGGTTCGGGTACCTGCCATACAACTCCAGAAGCTAATTTTAAATATTTGGAAAAATAATAAAGTCAGATTGATGAAACTTGGCAGTTGTGTGTTAAATTATAGGTCAGACATATTTCTAAAGTTTTAATGGGATTGCTTGACAGGTTCGAGTAGCTCCCATACAAGTCTTAAAGCTTATTCTTAATATTTGGAAAAATAATAAAGTCAGATCCATGAAACTTGGCAGTTGTGTGTCCGATTATAGATCATATATATTTGTGAAGTTTTAGTGGAATTGCTTGACAGGTTCGGGGACTTGCCAAACAACTCCAAAAGCATATTTTAAATATTTGGAAAAATAATAAAGTCAGATTCATGATACTTGGCAGTTGTGCGTCCGATTGCAGATCAGATATATTTGTGAAGTTTTGATGGAATTGTTTGACAGGTTCAGGTACTTGCCATACAACTCCAAAAGCTAATTTTAAATATTTGGAAAAATTATAAAGTCAGATTCATGAAACTTGGCAGTCGGATGTCCAATTATAGGTCAGACATATCCGTGAAGTTTCTATAGAATGACTTCACAGGTTCGAGTAATTGCTACACAATAACGAAAGGTGCAGGGTATTATTCAATCGGTTTATACCGACTGAAACGTTTTTACTTGTTATAAATTCCATAATGTTACATTTTCGGTTCGAGTGAAGATAATAAATCACGAGCTTGGCTAATCAATAATACAATAATATTATGTAAGTGTTTTTTTTGTAAGAAATAAGGAAGTCATTTTCTGAATTAAGGTCCATATAATCAATAGACTGGTTTTAAACATTTTTTCTTTCCCATTTTTCTCTTAATTTATTTTTGGAACTGTTTCATGTACATATATTTTAAAAAAATCTGTTGTGTTGTTGTAGACGATAGCCTTTAGGGATTCAAAATTTTTAGACTACGACTGCCGATTTTAATAATATAACGAAACGCTTTGCTTTCATTGTAAAAAAAAATGCATAGAAATATTTCGTGATCTGCTATCTAAAATGAACAAAATAAGTAGCAAAAAAATGTTCATAATTTAAATTATATTTAAATTAAATTTTTAGAATGCCTTAGGGCTTTGCAGCAGACAAAATATGACGCCTAAATTAACTTTTTAAAAAAATATCTTCCAACTTTGCTTTTTCTCAGCATTTTTAAGTAATACAAAGAAAAATTTATTGAATTTTGTTTTACATTGTGTTTTAGGGAGACAAAAAGGTACAACTCTAAGAAGATTAGAATGATAGTAAGGGTGTGATGAAAAAAATGAACTAAATAAGAATGAAGAGATATTTACAAAGTAAAATATTAGTTCCTAAATGTTACACCTTACTATTGTAATATCAGTGTTACTTTTCTTCAAAATTATAAATGTCAATTATTTATAAAAATCTACTTTTTATAAAAAATTTTTAGAAACAGCATTAACTACTATAGGTAGAATCCTACTTTACATGATCGTTCATATATTAGAAAAATTCAAAATCTTCGAATTTTGTGTTACAAATGATTTGGAATTTCCAGAAATTCATGAATATACCCAAGATTATACTCCTCTCCAAGAACGTCGTGTAGCTGCTACCATTCTCTTTTTAAGAATATAAAATTTGGGCCTAAAGAGGTAATTAAATTTAAATTGTAGTGTAACAAACGTTCCTGTAGAAGTAGATAACATGATATCAACTTTACCTAGAAGCTATATGCATTCATAATCATACGAAACCGTACATCCCCGTAAAATTTTCAAAACAGCGCAATATTTTGTTCAGTAAAAATTATATAAAGAAAATAACATTTCTCTAGATTTTTTGTAGTAAAAAAGACAGAAAAAAACATAAATGCGGATAACTTGGCAAATATTGATAAGAACAACCCAGATGGTGAAGAGTATATAGACATAAATGAATATATAGAATTTGCTTCCGGTAAGAGTTAGCATTCATAATCAATGCTTTAAAATAAGAATGTTGAAAAGCTTTCCTTCATTTCAATTTATGTGAGATTTGCAATGCAAACTCCGTTTTCTTTATCTTATATTATTGCGACATGTCTTTAAATCTTTATCTTATATTATGGGGGTATTCGGGAAAAGAAATATCTAATGATTATGACGGTACTCTATCTGCGCGGCAGTATGGGACTGTTTTGAGAAGTTCATTGAATAGGGTAGGTTCAATCAGGGGTCCACTTTGTGCTGGGTGCTACATCATGTGGGCGTGGAAGGAAATTAGACAGCAGCAGTGCTGGCTAGGAGGCTTAAAAACAAGTAATCACTAAAATTGCAAATTTAACTTTAAGAAACCTGTAGATTCGTACTAAAACTTGAGGAAAATGTCCAGGGAATTTCGTTACTTAACCCTTTTATTATAAGTACTCTTTTGCACCAAAAAATTTATAATCAAAAAAAAATCCGAATATTCAAAACTTCAGTGTAGAATACATAATTTAAATTTTTTCACAAGAAATTTATATTACTGGGCGTATTATATATGTAGATCAATATCTTACAGCTTCCAACAATTCAAGTTCACCATAAGCAAGTGGTGCATAAATTTTTCTTATTTGGTTCCTTTTTATAACTGACCTATTGTTATTTAAAATGTGTTCATCATAGTATGACAACAATATTGGCCAAATAATATTTTTATCAAATACGAATATCAAATTTTTAGAGCTAAAGGAAAAAAATTCTTTTATCTTTTGTATCAATTTGAGTATAAAACAAGTAGTTAAAATTATGGTTAATATCATAATTTGATTTTATATTTAAATACTTAATCAATTGGATATTTGCACATAATCTGAAAAATGCGAAAGGATTAAAATTCCTAAATATATTTATTTATCGACATTTTATTAAAAAATAAAGAATTCACCCAAAAAATATAAAAAAAAATTCAAAAAAAAATCCTAAATGTTGCTTTTCATTCTAAATATAAATAAAAAAAAATGTAAATTCAATTTGTGAATGTGCCTTTCAGAAATATGAAAAAAAAAGAAAACATCAAGTTATTTAGAGTCCGAAGGAAAAATTTATCCTTATTTTGACAACAGTAACGAAAACAAAAAAGAAAGGAAAAAAAATGAATACTGAAAACATTTAATAATATTTTTTAAAAATTTATTTTCTCCTACCTTTTCCTCTATATTACAAAAACAAAAAATATTCTTGATCCTTTCTTAACAAACCTCTTTTTATTAGTTATTTTTTATGTTTTGCTTTTTGTTTTCTGTATGTATTATTTTGGATCAACAAAGGAAGGTCATATTAATTTCACAATAATTTTGGAGTTGTTCTACCTCCTACTTTTGCGTACGTATACCTACACATGAACATACATACATATACGCATATATTATTGTTATTATGAGAAGAGAAAAATAATATCCTTTTTTTTATTTTCATTCTTTTATTCAAATTATTTTCAGTTGATTACCCTTGTTTTTTTGCTTTGGAAAACAATAGAAGTATAATGTCATTAAAATTTCTTAAAGTAATCAATTTTTTTTTCATATTTTTCTGGCTATTTTTTTTTTTTTAATAAAAACGTAACCTGGGGGTATTTATGAACAAGAAATGAAAGGAGAAAAACAAAACATTTTTATTTGCTTCTTATTTATTTTCGGTTCTGTTTGTTTTCATTATTCCTTTTGCCCGAAAAATGAGTGAATCTGATGTGAACAGAAATATGGTCAATACCAACATTGAAAAGTTTTTAGTTTTATGACAAAAATGAGTTTTCGTGACTTCAATAATTCGCTTACGACGTAAATTTTACAAAGTATCAAATTCCAAAAAGTTTAGTAAAAGCTCTTGACATTGTATACTTTTCCTAAATGCGTTTTATACGTAGTGGAGACGTAAAATTAAAGTAAATCGGGCATCGAAGAAATCGAGCACGCTTTTCTTATACCTTGTCATATAAATGTTGCCAGAAACAACCGATAAAATAAACTAGCATATATTTTCAGCAAGAAAGTTTTAGTTATCAAATTTTTTTCCTAAAGTGCAACATAAAAATGCCAAGCTTTTAATGATGTGGTAACGTTTTATAAAAATGAACATTTGCACAGCACTTTAAATTGAAATTTTCAAATAAACGTCAAAGTTTTATTGATATGGTAAAAATTGTATTCCAAAATGTACGAAAAGCTTTAGTAGTTTTTTTTACAATGTAAAGGTATTGAAAGCTCTGAGACGGTACTACAACCATGTTAATACCGTACTTAAATCTTTTTTAAAGCATTATTGAAGTCACAGTTTGTCATGAAACGAAGTGATCATTTTTTTTTATGCAAATACTCAATTTTTAACTAGGAAGTTATAAAACAAAAATGGTTTAGAGTAATATTTGTAAATGGAATGTTAAGTTTGTTAGAAGCAGTGTGCATCTAACTCTTGTTTTCATCACGAAACATTAAATTTGCTGGACAGAAGAATCTTTTAAACACATTCGTAAAAGTTCAATGTTTTAAAAACAAGTTTTGGGTAATTTGGGTAATATTTAACAAAAATTGAAAAACAAGAAATTTTCAAATATGAATGATACTCCAAAGTTTACGTCGAGAGTTGTACCACTGGTTGGTTTCTTTCAATTGGTCATTAACATTCTAAATTTCCAACTTTCCTATAAGTGCTTTAGTTTTTATATGAAAGTAATTTAGACGAGTAATTACATGCATATATTTTTCTAGTACAAAAAATTAGTTTGGAGTAATATACTAAAATTTTTACAAAACTCATTTCTACGTGCTTAGGATTGCCTGTTTACTACACATTGTGATTAAATCTCATTTTTTAAAAAAATTTTTTAGCTACCATATTATCGAATCATTGATTTTACTCAAATTTTTTTGTGTTTATAATAGAACTTTTGTTAAATGAACAGGGTATTTTTGAACGAGAAAATTTATTCAGAACTTATGCTTTTCTTCTTTATCAATTTCTCACCCAACAGCACCAGACAATTTTCCAAATCTATTTTAAAGACAACCTTTGTAAACTCAATTTTTTGCTTGGAGTCTCCAAATATCCAAAATGGTTACTATAAAGTAATTTTAATCGTGCCTTAAGTTGTTTGTACGACTTATAAATTTTACGCTTTAAAATCACACAGGTAGTAATTTCTTCAGGTGTACAATACTTTCATTTTTCGAAAAAATGCAGTAGATAAAAAATTTTTTGTTGCTCTTTCCAAATTTTCTTTTAAATTTATATTTCTTTTATTTGACTAATTTTTCGCAAATTTACCATATAATATTATTACTTTCTTAGAATTCTAAAATAAAACTAGTAGTACCTTAGATATATACGCACATATGTATATAATATGTGCGTATAATAATATTTAATTTGATAAACAAAGATTTATGAAGAGTTTCACAAATTTTAAATGATATTTTAAGCTATTTGAATTCATTTCCTTTTTTCTTAAAAAAAGGATTAATAATAATATTAAAAAATGAACAATATTTTTATTTGGTATGTATTTTATTTTGGATAAAAAAATTTCGAAAATATTTAGATGGAACTAAATTATATTGATAGTGACCTGTAAGCAATTTAAAATTTTAGTACTCGTAGGTATGGTTACAAGCTTTTAAAATTTACATATTAATTTTGTAAATATGCGAGTGCGATTCTTTACGTTTCGCTTTTGAGCTTTTCTACCTGAACTTTCAATCATCGTGTGTTAATGATTTAGAAAATTGTGATTCTTAAAAAAAAAGAGCGCGAAATAGTACTACTGTGGGAGGCAAATAGAATTCATTCATTCTGACTTTTATAAACGGCAATATGAAAGTTTTTCTAAAAAATATAAAAAATTTACAAGAAAAAATTTCAAGTTTCCATTTAAAGCTTTATTGCTCAGTAGTGGTAAGAGCATGATCAACATCACCCCATACGAAATTTAACTGTCTTTCAATAACGTCCTAACACATTATAAAAGCACATATTTCGTTAAGACCCCACCCCGTTTATGCCAATAAAGGCGAAAAATTCTTGAAAGGCATTTCAGAATCAAGAAATGAAGTTAAACACATAATCGTATACATATACGTTTGTTTGTTTCTTTCCTACATAACTCTTTCCTCTGTAAGCAAAAAAAAAAAATTTATTTTTGGAATCTGAGATTTCAAATCCATTACAATTTTGAATTTAAATAATAAAAGTTGAATCAAATAACGATTTAAATATAAAATGAAAACCTAATCCCAGAAATTGTATTAAACTATTCATGACGTGTACATAAAAATATAAAATTCATTCTTGTAAAAAATGTAAGAAAAAAGAAAATGCATTACTTGAATGGATTAAGACTTTATTAGCTTTATAAAAATAATAAAAGCAATACAATGAAATGGGATAGTGTTGAAAGCGGAAGCATTTTTTAAATAAAAAGTAATCAAAAATTCCATTATCTCACTTTAAGAACGTTTGTATGTTTTTTCAATTCTTTGTTTACATTTTCATTTTAGTCCTAAAGGACATTTCAACAGAAATCTATCTAGACAAGTGCTCTTAAGCTTTTAATAACAATTTTGTATGTATAAATATATGTATATATATATATATATAAATATATATATATATTTATTCTCACCTTTAACCTAGAAAAGATAGGTGGTACTTAATGTTTCATTACACCAAAAAAAAATTGTAAAAGGAAAGAGTTAATCACATAGAAAGAGTAAACAGAAGTTTAGCTAAGAGCAACAAAAAAAAGAACGAAAACAACAAGGGAAGAGAAAGCATCAGCCAAAGTAGTAACGTTGAAGATAAAATTTTATTTATTTATGTATGTTTCTTTATTAGCCCTTTAATGATCCCAAAGTATAAAAGAATTCCAAGTCATTTTTAAGTTCACAAAAACTAGTGTTATGAAATCTGTATTGTTAATTACATACAGCCAATTCCATTCCCTTTCTGCCCTATTGGAAAGGAATCCCATAAATATTTTCAAATTTAGGTAATATTTGTTATATAATATTAATTACAGTATGATTTTTAAAATAATGTTATATAACATTTATTAGTAAAATTATCAACGTGATCTAGTTATTGGCAAAAAAGGAGATGAGATTACAAAAATGAAAGCAGGTGGACTACAAAACGGCTTTAATTTTATTTATGATCAATTTTTAATTCGGTCATAATATGTGACAGTGAATCGGTTGATGCTGGAGGGTGGTGAGGTATCGGTTGATGCTGGAAGGGGGTGAGGTATTTATTTATTTTCGCGAAATAACAGGGAGTAATGGCAATGTGCATAAAATACGCTCAATAGTTGATCTTTTTTATAACAAACGATTTTAAAAAATTTCGTCATTAGGAACAAAAATGATCAGTAATTTACGCTGTTCCTTAGAATATTTGACTTCAGCTACAGAGCAAACTTTTAGTCAAGCTTAAAGGTTTGCGGTTAATCTAACTGTAAATAAGTAAGTCTTGTAACTTTTTGTTTTGGCGGATTCACGGCCAAAGATATTTTGACATAGCGCATATGCAGTTAAAAAAAATGAGTAGATCACGAGAGACACATGGATTAAAACAGTAAAATCAGGTTACCTATCAGTCCCGGCCAAGAAAATAAAATCCAAATTTATTATAAGTTTTTATAAAACGTTATTATGTACGTCCTTTTACAATAATTATGTGTATGGATACTCTTAAATACTTATAAAAGTAGGCACGTGTACAAGAACAAAAATCCTTTTCAATTAAACATTTTCTTCGGAGTTTCTGCATACTTCTTTTTCTTTCTGTTTAAAAAATAACAAAGCTTTTAGTTTTCATTTAGTGATGAACCTTGAAGTTTAATTTGACACGTTTTACAAAATAATTAGGTGTGACAATTTTACAGTGAAATTTTATTTTAACTAATTTTTCAGAAACAAAAAGTCAAAATGTTTGTTTTATAATTTTAGATTAAAAATGGGATAATAGGAGTAGTGTTCCAACATTTTGAAAAATGAAATATTTAATAAGTACAACATGAAATAAAAGGTTCTATATTGCTTACGTTAACCTTTAGATCATGACCTTCAGATGGAAATTAGTTTTGTTTGCACTCATTACATGTGAAGAAATTTCACGTGTTTTTTTAAGTGCTTTATTACAAAATGTTCGATTACTAGTGATTTTAACTTTAGGTTGTTGTTTTTATTTCATTAAAACTTAGGAATATTAATATTTTTAAAATGCTTTCTTATAGCAGTTTGGACATGTGCAATTTCTAAAATATTGCGGGGTAATTAAATTTAGTTTGATTCCTGAAATGATAAATTAGGAATCATCAGTGTAATTTCCCTGCAGCGTGGTGCTTATTTTTAAGCCTCTAACTAAAACTAAAGTATTGTTTTTGAGTGTATGCACAATGTTGTTGTACGGGTCATAACACAAATGTATTTGAGAGTTCAGGATATACAATTATCAGTGTAGAGCAAAGCCTAATGTATTTCTTGATATTTGCAGTGCAACAATATATGCTAGTTAGTTCAGCCAACAGTTTAATATTAGATCTTTAAATTTAGATCTGACAAAATTTACAAAAAAACTTCCACTACTTTGTTAATTTAGGTAAGTGAGTAAATTACAAGTCTTCATTTTGGACATTTTACATAACTTTTACAAAAAAATGTTTTGCAAGTGAAAACTTACTATTTCATTATATTGAGTCGACACAACTAACGTAGAATACACTTAGACCAGATAAGCCCGTTGTGATACTGCAAGAATTATTGGCTTTAAAATTTGTCAGGTTCATGCAGCAAAGAACATGAGCTTCGTACTATGACGTTACAGAAGACGGCAGCCGCTGTATTATAGTATTCTTGTTTGCAGGTTAGCTTTTTATGTGTAGTCGGATGGAATTTGAACACTTTGAAAAAGTTCTGAATCAGATAATAATTTTTCAGAAATAAAAATCAAAATGTCCCAGACACAGGAGGTAAATAAAATTAGGTTTCTGCATGACACCCTCATTAACTGTTATTTTTTTTTTTAATAAAGCAATTCACATTTATGAGTGTATGCAAACTTATATATGCTTGTATGTATTTGTAAACCAAAGAACCATTAATGTTTTAATATTTTCTTAATTCTTAAACCAAAAAAATTTATCAAATTTTTTCTACAAAAAAAAAGGATTCTTCTCAATTGTCATCATTTTAGGGTAGAACAGTTTAGTTTTTAAAACCAAACAACAAAAATTTAATTACATAAATTCGAAGAAGGATAAATGAGAAACTTGCATACATACATACATACACATACATATGTTTAAATATATACGTGGAAAAATAATTAATTATCTCTCTTTCCAAGCGGAAAATTTCTTATTCTTTAAGAAAATTTTCCTTTATATGTCAAATATGGAAATCATTACTGTCAACTCCTTCTTATATTAGTATACATATGTGTGTATGTAACTATGTATATACAAAAAGAAGAGGAATAAAAACAATCTATATATTTTTTTTCTTAAGTTTCTTTTATTACAATAGACAAAAATTTTCCATTCGGAAATACAAAGTAAGACAAAAACAAATATAGTACACGTTTTTTTGAGCAATTTATAAGATTGGATGAGATTATCCATCTTAGAACACATCTTAAGAGACTTCTTTACACTTTAGTGCTAATAACATCAAAAAGGACTTCTTTTTTCTTTTATTTTTCTTATTTATGTTGCCATTTAAATTTTTTGTTTTTCCTATACGAAATGAAAAATCAATCTATTATGAATTTTCCAATAGAGAGATATTTCATTTATTTAATAGACGTACATAAGCTATTTTCTTAAGGATTATACAAGAGTAAAAAAGGTTATCTTAACATATAAATATTATATATGTATATATGTATATGTTGATCCTTTTTTACATATTATTGTTCTATATAAAATCCTTTATCATTTGAATTGTATTTTGTGTATATTTTAAGATTTTCTGTAATTCCAGTTTAAGTTATAATATCGCAATTTTATTATACGAGTAAAAGAAAATGTTGTTAGAAACTGTGAAAGGGAAAATAATGAAAGACGCTTTTCTACAAGTTTCATAAGAAATAGAGATTAAAAACTGAACTAGCAGTAAACGTCAGATATTGCAAGCGAAAGCAATGGAAGTCCAGTTTTCTGTACATCTGGCTTTGTTCTTGTTTAGTATGAGATTAAAGAAGCGAAAACAATTTTATAGCATTATTATGTAAAAATTAGTAATTTTAGCGACATAAGTCACCTTATTTTTGAAGTACGAACGATAAATTTTAATTTAAGTTGGCATTTTTTAAAAGGTAAAGATTTCATTTGATTCCAGTTAAGTAAATATAAACCTAAATTGTAAATATTTGAAAAAAAAAGCTATTGAATTATTTTTAATTTAAGTGAATTGAAAATTTTCTTCATTCCCTAAAATTCTATATATTGAAAGCAAGGAACTTATCCAGTTCACATGGAGGATCATATTTCATATAGTGTTCATAATTAATTTTGTAATACTGCTTTTCTGACAGATTATATTCGCAAGTGCGTTGGATGATAATTTAATAAGTACTTTAATAACAAAATCAGTACCCTAGCAAGCGAATTCGAAATAAAAAATTTGATAATTCCTAATTTCTTGTGATCTTAGCTTAGGTCACGCTGTATTTAATTTTTAATATACCATAATTGATTTTTTATCAGTATTCGTCTGTATAAAGTATTTTAAATAAGAGAATAGTGTATATACATTCTTTATGGGAAGAAAATGTTGAATATATTACACTTGCACTATTTGTCAAAATTTTAAGAAGGTGCTGGTAAGTTTCAAGGTAAAAAATATTTTCCTTAAATTTATGAATTGTTTGTGTTCTAGTATAAATGAAACCTTTGTGCAAAAACTGTATTCAAGCTCTGAATAACTTTATGATTTTTGAAATCAGTTTCAATCAAGTTTTCAAACATAATGAATACGAGTAGTTCGTATTACAACAACATTTATGAAATTTATAATTCGCAATTTTAGGCTTTAAATTTATTTTTTGAATACCCCAAGATAAACAGGCAACATTTCTTTGATTTACTTTTTTCTTCATCTGAATTTCTTAAAAATGTTGAATACTATAAAAAAGAAGAATGATAGTCCTTGACAATATTATTGTCCTAGTTACAATTCAGTTACATTTATATGTTTTTCTATGTGATTCATAACATACCATGTGTGTAATTATACACACATATACATATTATGTACAACATACCAACCATCATGAGTAAGTTTTTTATTATTGTATTTCCTTTAGCCTACTTTTAGTTTAATGTTGTCGTCAGCCTGAAATGATATTGATTATATTGAATGATATATTCAAGTAAGTAAGTATATAGAAATGATCGTAATGACTAAGAAATAAAAATGGGGGGAAAATTAAAAATAGGTAAAAAAAAAAGAAAAATGAAAACGTAGATATTTTTAAATTGTATTGGATAGCACTTTGGAATCGATATTTTTATACGTTTGAAGATTCAAAGTCCTTTTTAAATTCTTTTAAATGAAATACGTGTATGTACCTGAACTAAACTGTTATACATATGTCTATATATACAATACAAATATAACATTCATTCAAAATAAACTAGATATTTTTTTAAGAAAGTCATCCCAATGAACGACATTTAATCTATATATTGTAACATACATACAACCATGTGTACATGCATAGGTATGTGATTCATTCAATTTTAAAATATTTGAAAATGAAAAAAGCAAAGAAAACAAAATTTTGAAAAAAATTTGAGAAAAATTTTTAGAACTTAAAATACTTCTAAAATTTACTTAAAAGCTATAAATATGTGACATGAGTCGAATAAATCTTACTGATAAAAATAATAGCATACAGAAGCTAGGTTCTTACAAAAATAAAAAAAAAAATTTTTTCTTCTAAGAACCTGGGTGGCTCTCTGTTAAAATAGATATGAGTGTATGTGATTTATAGCTTTGTTTAACGTGTACCTTTATTGATAGTAATGTGAAATTTTCAATTTAAATTATTGATGCAATGAAGTTTTTCCATTGAAAATGTAATATTTTTAGGATCTTGAAATATTATAAACGTAGTGCTGCTCCTATACATAATATTTAAATTTGAAAATTTATAAATTTTTTTTTCTCTTTTTCTATTAATTAATTCGATATCCATGTTGGACACTATTCAAATTGATATTTTATTTAGATATATTATTTTTCGATGCCGATATTTTAGATGCCTTTTTTATTTTTTTAAATAATTGAGGTTAAACGAAGTTTTATGGTAAATAAAAATATCAGTTTTTTGTATATTTCGCACTTGTGAAGCATTACATATGTGTATACATATAGAAAGCAAATAAAAATTTTGCTTATATAGAAAAGGGAAAGAAAATTTGGATCTGGAGAATGGTAGGAAATAAATTTGAATTTGTTGCAAATATGAAGCAGTTATTGAGGATAAAGAAAGACAGTTCATTGTTTGTGTATTGAAATAATTATGCTTCATGTTATGCCATAAAAATTTTTATTATTTATATTTGGAAATTGAGCTCAAAATTTCAAAAATTATGAAAAAAGAAATAATATTTGACTGCATAGAAAATAAATAAATAAAAGAATCGTTACGCAAGAAGGCAAGCTGAACAAATCTAGTGAAATCTAACAATTTAAATGACATGCGCCATTAATTCAGGAAATTTGATTTTTTACTAGTGTGGACAAAGGAATCCCTAATTCCTTATCGGTAACTTAATTTATAGCATTAGTCGATATTCCAGTGAAATTTCATTTAAAAACTTTATTGTTACAGCAACAGGAATCGCGGTTGAAAACGTAGACACTCCCTGTGTTACAATGGCAGTTTGTTAGAAAACTGAGGTCTGTTTTTGAAAAAGCAACGTTATTGTGCCAATATGCTAGGTAAGAAAGAATTTGGTAACAGCAGGGGTTCAGTCGAAATTGAAATTTTATTTCCTTTGCTGCCGTTTGGATATGCCGTTTTGGATACATAAGTTTTAATTAAGAACCGCTAATTTAGTTCGACAATTTCGAAAACGTTGATTTTCTTCTTCATTTCATAATATGTTTGTGACTGTAGATAACAAACTATATATACTCTTATCAAGTTGTGAATTTTATAACTTTTTGAACTCGATGTAAAAATTGAAAACTGTTTCAGATCTTAATCACCGTAATAACATTCTTATTATGCCTTTCGTAACGTTCAAAATACATATTAATTATTAAGTGCAATGTTTAAGATGTTCATAAGATTTTGACTTAAATTCCATATTATTTGTATAAGTGTTTGACAAGTGTAATCAACGCAGAATATTTCAAGTATACATACAGACTAGAGATTTAGATTTTATATAAATTACTTATAGAATCCCTTGTAATATAAATGTACTATTGCCATCTGCATTAATTTTAATTTAAAATATTTGTTCTGCCGATACTTTTATGCATTAAACTTGAACATATCTGCTAATCAAAAATTTAGCATTTTCTCTTCCCAATCAGGAATGAATTCGCTTAGTGCGACAACATTTTGTGAGTTCGATACACGTTTCAGTCATCAATTCACAATATGTACATCATTAGTAGATAGTGACAGAAATTTTTGGAAAAATACGTTCAAGAACAATTGCACTGTTACTTTGCGTGTGTTTTTATTCTCTTATGGACTAATTATTTTTCACATTATTAATTTAAGAAAACACAACACAAACGGCTCGTTTTTGCGAAACAAATGTGCTTCTTTCTAAATATTTTATTTTAAATTTAATTTGTTTTAGAATATTTTTATTTTGTATAATGTTTTTTGAATTTTCTAAAAATTTTACAAAATTAATTTACATAGCAACGCCCTTCTCTATTTTAAAAATTACTTTTTCCCTCAAAACTAAACTACAAAAATATTGATAATATTATTGTATTTAAAAAATAATGTATTGGAATTGGAGCACAGATCCTCCTGACATGTGCGTAACGTATATACCTACATAATATTGGAAAAGCAGAAAAAAACTTTTTTATTTTCAATTTGAATTCTCTCTAGGCCCTTGAATCAGTACGTAATGTGAGAATCACCAAACATACAATTTGCATAAAATAATTTATTTGAAAGATTTACTTAAAAAATCCCCAACTATAGGTCATTATTTTGCTAAAATAAAATTACTTTTATTTCACATCCACATATATGCATTTCAAGGGACTCTAATGATTTATTGCCTTAATTTAAATAATAAAATGTAAATTAAATTTACAATTTTTTAAATAAAATTTTTTCTCTTTATTGTTAGCCGAAATTTAAATATTTTATTTGTTTTTAAGTTAATTTTATTTTGATTTACTGTTGTTGCATATTTAAAATTGTAAATTTCTCAAATTGTACTTATGTATTTTTAATTTACATGCTTTTATAAATTTATATGAATTTGAATGATTATATATGTATGTGTTATAATAATTTGTATGGATGTTTGTGTAGTTTGCAAATTAGTTATATTTTAAATATTTATTGAATTCGTTTGCATAACATGGAATATTGATCTAATTATACAGTTACATTTTGTGGTTAATATTTTAATAAATTGTGGTGAGTGTATTGAAACTAAAATGAAAATCTGTTCAATTCTGCTGTACTGATGAAACAGAACAACTTCTGTTGTTGTACAATTGAGATTCGGTAGTTTGGTTCCGTTAACTAGGTCCTTCGTATACGAGGACAATTAGACGCTTCTAATAAAAATTATTTGCTTAATATTAGAACCTCAATGTTAACTGTCAAATTTTTTATAGCTAAATGTGTAGTGGTTTATTTTTATATAGATGGTAATTCCTTTTGCTTGCCTTTCATTGGGAAACCTTTTAATGTTCTTAGGGAATAACTTAACATGTTAAGTATTTCTAAATTGAACAAATTTCATAGACTGCGTTAAGACTTGCTCTTTAATTTTAATAAGTATTGTAATAGTTAACAAAAGATCTGAATTTTACATGCGTATTTACCCCTTACCAACCTTATATTAGTAATACCTCAAAATGATGGACATAAACTTGAATTTATTTAAAGTTATTATTATACCTATTAGAGAAAACATAACAAGTGGAGTAAAGAATTATACGTAGCCTCACTGTCAACGGGCATCAGATTTACATATTTTCTCTATATTCGTGTACAGCATAAAAATGAAAGATGCTTAGAGTAAATTATCAGGCAATTGAATTTGCATTTATTTTGTTCTTTACAAATCAATTGAATAATTTTTGTGAATTTTCCAACCAAATGTAATTAATATAATGAATTCACAGATTTCTAAATATTCAGCTAATATTACCATCTAAAAGTTAATGTACTGATTATGTAATGTTATAAATTACCCATGGTTCAATTTGAATATCAATATAGCTGTTCATTTTTGATATTTTAACAAAATGGTTTATAATATTATGGTAATTCTACAAATATTTTATTACACCTATTTAAAATGGCTTAAAGATTTTTTGAAAATTAATTTGAGCCTTAACTATTTTTATTCAAATGAATACAAATGGATTATATCTTATAAAGTTGAGAGTAAATCAAGTAAAATAATTAATAGTTTCAAATTCATTAAATTGAAAATCAGGATTAAATTGTCACAATAACATTAATTTCTTTTAGCACGTTCTGTTAATTTGTTTCCAAATCTATCAAGTAAATAACCCATGTGCATAATATAAACAGTTATAAAAGCGTTTATAAGTTGATAGGCAAAACGAATGCCTACGTATTTAAAAAATCTTAACAAACAGATCATTTTGAATACGAATCTGGTTTTCCACTCTAAATGGCGATTAAAAATGAGACCATATAATAACAAAAAATATACAACAAAAACTGTGTATACACTGTCATCCATGATATCATCAGTTGAAAAAAGAACAAATTTATTTTTCCATTATCAGAAAAATTAGATAAATGACCTCCCGCATAAAATAGATCACGGCCTATAAGTAAAATTAATACCAGGATAAATCAAACCATAAGGAATAAAATCCTTAACATAAAATAAAAACACCTATACCACGCAATGTTTCTGTTTTCTTATTTTTTTGTTGGTCCTTATAATAATGTCCTTCACAAAAATAAACTGTCAATAATATATTAAACATCCATTATAACATAATAGAGAACAAAATCGAATAGGAATGTTGCAGAAGCGTTGGGATAGGTTGTTTATTTGTTCTGAATTCTCTTTGGGTTTCTACAATAAAGAAATGCTTATACATGTAGAATATACGGTACTTTAAGTGAAAATGAATAAAACTTTAATATTGTATATATACTGGAAAATACACACGCAATATATACTTGGCTATATTTGAGTTAAGAATAGCATATGTGGATGAATTTATGAGAATTAAATTACAAAATTGCGAATTGTGGTACTTTTGTTTGGTAAGATTTTCACAATTAATATGGTGTTAGATCTGGCAGAATTAAAAGGCTAACACAAGAAACAATTCCTTATAAAGTTTTTATTTTTGATGAAACGAATTAGAAGAAAAAATAACCTCATTCCACGTATATAATTAAATGAATATACAATGTGAGTTGTTCAAATAAGAATTTAAAAAATAATTTGAATTGAAAATATAAAATAATATCAATTAGCTTAGAATTGAGGCGTTCAGCACATTAGTGGCCTAACCAACATTTTTGCAAAAATGAGTTTTTATGTTCAACAGAACATAGTAAGTAGATTATTATAAGCCTAAAGAATTGCTCTTTACAAAATACTTAGTCTATACTCCTTTTAATTATAAATTTGTTTTTGTCTTTTAGCAATTTTCTTAATAATTAAAGATTTAATAATTTCAATCGCAATTTACTCGAAATGTCTCAAGCGCCTCAATTTAAAAATTACAATATAGCATACTGTTAGGGGCCGCAAAATTTAGTAATATTGCTAATGTTAGGAATTTCAAATAAAAAATTTTACTCTAAAATTTTATGAATAGTATAGTAATATTTTAATAATAGTATAGTATAGAACTCATTTATACAGGGTATCACAAAAGTTTTGGTTGCACCAACAATGCATGTGGAACTACAACATGCGGAACAACATGTGTGTGGAACAACAATTAAAATAGCAATTCACCATTCATTTCAATAGCCTCAATCTAAAGGTTGAACAATAAATCATTTGCATTTTTTTTTGCAAATTCTTTTTAACCGAAAACGAAAATATTTACCCTACTTACCAAAAGAGGTACCTGTTATAAAAATTAAAGAGTTACAAAATCTGTTAAAACAGGTGCTCCCAAAGTACAGTTCAATTGAATTATTAATGATTTTGTAAATATATTTTATTCGAATTAATATGTTAAATACATATTAATGGAATTAATATGTATTTAACATATTAATTCCAGTTACGCCTTGATTTTTAATATATGAATTTGTTCTGCAAATGACAGCTGCTGCATATAGAATGTGTGTTTTACCTTCAATAAAAAACATTGAACAATTTTTATTGCTCTTCAATTTGAGTTTTTCATAAATTTTATATCCACCCTAATTACATTATAGAGTTTTTCCCTGGTACTCGTATCCTAATTATACATAGGTAAGTATGTAAAAATGTTTACGATATTAATAAATGCTAATTGTATTCAGATTTTTCTTCTCGGAGCCAAAGAAAATAAAGTAAAAATATTTAAAATATCTGCTAGCAATTCTAAAGAAAATAAACAAAAGTGTTTTCATATCTCAATTCGTATTACTAGATTTAAATGTGTGAAGAGTTGACACATACAGGAGGTGGTAATTTTATCTCTAAGCAAAATAGCGCTCATACTTTTACTATAACACTTGAACGTCGGTATTTACTATTAATGTCGAGATACAAGGATATTTTAAATTAAAATTTGCATGATTTAAACATACAACCAAATTTATAAAAAATTTTAAAGTGTTCTAATATTTTTCGCTGGAAGATTACAGATTTTATTTAAAATTGCTTGCGAATGAATTATGCCTAATGAGTATTAGATAGAATGAGTCATTTATGAAAAATTTTAATTAAGAGCTTTGAAAAATCTTATAATCAAAGTTTCGTTTTCTTTTAAAATATTTTCAAGTTCTCTTTTTCTATTTCCCATATTGTTTACTTTCTAAAACTCCTCTAAATGAATAATGCGGTTTTTAAATGCAACGAAATATAAAATGCGGCCTGGATTAATGCTGCATATGAAACGCGTTTGCTCTGCATCAAAAAATTCGTCACATTTTGAATAATTATAAGAAGAATTTGCCTAAGATTGGCTAAAATCCAATTGGATGTACATATGTTATTAATTTCATTGTCCTCAACAATTCGAAGGTGGCATATTATATCAATAAATTTCTCGGTTCCACATTTCATTAACATTGAAAATTCTGTCGAATTGATATAAAAGTGAAAACGTAGCTGTACTTCTTTATTTAGTTAACTTTTTTATTCAAATGAGCTCTAATTTTAAATTTCTGATGTAAATGTGCTCTTGTACAAACTACCCTTTTTTTTATCGACTAATTTTACACGAGCTTTTAATAAATTAAAAAAATTTTTAATGATTTTGTTAAATATACTCAAAAACATTTTATACCACAGTATTACACAAATTAGTAAATGGGTCGAATGTATAACTTGTTCAATTTATATCTTTCAAAATTAATATCCTCATTTTACCTTTTTCCGTCCTTAGGATCCTTTTCATTAGATAATATTGACGATTTATTACGTCGCTATTAGATAACAGGCAAAAATTAAATCATTAAAATCAAATAATGACTAAAACCTAAAGCTGAGAAGAGTTTTAATGTATACATAGTTAAGGATTTTTTACAAAAATATTTCTTTAAGGTGATATTCTTAAAGTTAATTCTCTAGAATAACACTGAAAATTATAATTTTAACCATAATTTCCAGTTTAAAGAAAATTAATATTAAGAAAAAGTGTAGGTATAAAGCAAAAAATTGATTTTGTTTTTTTTTCTTTTTGAAAGTTAATACCTACCTCATCCACCTGAATTTTGCAGAGGATTAACATTATGGAAATTAATTGATGACAATTTTTTTAATCTATTTTTACACAGAAAGGCGTACATAAAAATGAGTCAAGAGTGAATTTCAGGACTTTTCTTTAACTTTGTGGAATTCTTTTTTTAAGGAAAAAGATTTACAATATTATTGAAAGAAAAACTTTGTGGAAAAATTCTTTTTTCTGCGTTTAAGAAAACCGTGCTAATTAATTACAAAATGTGAAGATAAATCATGCTGCTTACCAATACCAAATTTTTTATTTAAAAGCGAAAATAATGTTTTACATTGATAGTTGCTCATCAATAGTGGTATAACGTTTCGGAATGTGGGCAAATGAAATATTCTATTTCCGACCGCAAGTTTCAAATAATTTTTATTGAAATTTGTATTAAAATATTGATTTAATCGTTTACTAATATTTAATGACATCCAATTATAATTTTATCTTTCATTAATGTAGATTATTCTGAATATCGTAATTAATAAGGAAATTTGAATTTTGCACGGACACAGCTTTAAAATTTCCAACGTGCTGTCGATTAAGGAAATTGATTTCTTAAAAATTAATTAATTTTTTTTTTCTTAAACTTTTATCTCAGAATTACCGTGTGCCGGAAGTGTAGTGGTATCTAATTAATTAAAACGGTATAAAAATATGTTTTACAATTTTTTGAAAGGGATAAAAAAATCATTTTAGAAATCTAAATCTTTTAACTTTGAAATATTTTAATTAGCAAAGTGAGTCGTTGGTTTTTCTTGCAGGTTTTTTTTATTTTAGTTTTTAACTGTTAGCACAAAAACTATCTGTAAAATGCATAGGCTTTTTAAATATTATGTAAGTAAATGAAATAAACCAGTAAGTTTTTAGCATAATCTTATCTTTTAGAATACGAAAAATTGCATAATTACAGGCGGATAAATTAATTTAATTTGTTCAGATTCACCTGTAATATAACGAAATATTTTCTAAAACAAAAAGTGTTTTTTGGATTTTCGGCTCATGTAAATAGGTAAAAATTATATGAATAAAATTTACTTTGTAAACTGAATAAAATAGATCGGACTAAGTACTTAACATCATTGATCAAAATGGTCAGGCAAAAAAAGAAGTATAGGTGATCGTTTGTGTTTAAATTTTATTTAAAATATTATGCTTTATTTTCAGAATTTGTTGCGACTTTGTAATTTATATTGTAGGCGTTTCTGTAAATAAAATCCGTAGTAAATTCCGTTTGAGATGTTGAATAAACTATATGACGTGGAGCAGTATAGTGTCTCATATCATACCTTCAAAAGTCTGTTGTACTTTTACTGCAGTATTATGTGTTTTAATACCTTGGGAATAGGAATTAGGGACAACCATGAGGGATTCATGGTTTTCGCTAATTGGATACTTGATTGGTTGTAACGCAAATTGGATCTAGATTTTGCTAAACCTGAATTACACAACTTCCTTCTGCAATACGTAGTGTACAATAATGTAATTCGGAAACAAATATCGCATTTTTTTTTCTTCTCTATTTTATAGTTCTATGCATTGATATATTTACAATAAACAGAGCAAGGGAAAATTATTTACAATTTATAGTACATTAGGGTATCCCATTAGCGTTTTTCACTTTTTACAATGCAATTATGATCAATATCAGTAACACAATTGATTTAAATAATACATTTTAAGTGTTTAATCATTACTATACTACCGGCCTCCACATTAGTTGTAAAATTTTTTTATAATTTACCCGGAATAATTAAGAAAATATATTATCAAATGGATGGGAAGGTTCTTTGTTAAATTGAGAAATTATTTTATTGAAATTTTATGTGCGTTATGTACAAACATTGAAAACAGCACATAAGCATTAAAAACTGCATCACTTATAACTGAAGCCTTACTAACACTGGTAGTAATGCTTCAGTTATATGTGAAAATTGCATTTACTCCAAATTATCAGTTTATAAAAAAAAAACAGAATATGTTGGCTGATACAATGTCATACTACAAACATTCTACTTAAATTGTTTAAATTTAGAATTGAAAATCGAATTTGAAAAAAATTTAATAATCATTGAATTTATTACAATAAAGCAGGAAGAATTCTAATAAATCATTACGGTACCAACATCAGCAGAAATAATCACTCTTATATTTACTACTCTTGTCCAAAAATACGGACATGTCAAATTTATGTTGAACCAATAAACAAATTTAATCATAAATAATGGTTATATTGACCCAAATAAAATCATGTGATTGCTTATATAAAGGTAAACGAATACAAAATTGTACTTTATTATTTTGTTTTGCTTTCCAACATTAAAAAAATGTTTAATTGTTACATTGGGAATTTAAAATAAATTACACGTAGATACTTGAATGTTACTACGATAGAATACAAAAAATATAAATTTTTTTTTATTTTATTACAGTATTATAAAAATAAATTCCTTTTTGAAAAAAAATGTAGAATAATATGTGTGTGACAGAAGGACACGTTGTTTGTACAGTAATTTAGTTGCAAAACTTAATTATCAAAAAATGTTTTTGAACTTTTGACTTTGGTCATTTCTAATTGAGTTGCTAATTTATAAAGTAAATTTGATTTTTTGTCGATACTTTGAATTTCAATTGAGTAATTTTGAATTTTTCATAGGAAATTCGCAGGAAAAAAATGAATTTTTTTAAATTATTTCTGGCAAGGTTGAAAAATCATAACTGTTGATAATTAAATTTATCAATCAAAAAGTTGATCAAATTGATCATCATCGGTGATGATGATGAAATGATTTTCAATTGTGAATAAAAAATTGATTTCAACTTTTTATTGCATACTTTTTGGCGGAACTGAGAAAATATCGTGTGAATTTCCCGAACTTTTTCGCAATATAGAATCCAGGTATATCTTTCCCAACGGGATGTGAAAGGTTAAAAAATTTGTAGGTAAAATTAAAGTTAAAGTTCCCTATTAATATTTTGATTATCCCCATAAAATCCACAAAGATATCTTAATTATTTCCACAAATAATTATTTGATCAACATTGGTAATTGCAGTTACAGCTAAAAAATATGTTCCAAATATATACCCTCCATATTATCATTGAAAATTTTATTAAAGTGCTTGTTTAAATTGTGAATGAATTTAAGGCAAAGCTGAAACGAAATTATTTGGTGACACTATCATTGTTTAATCTGTGTACTGTGAGGAGCAAATATATAATATATATAAGCATTAAATCGTGTCACATAATATTTCAAGTGAAGAGAATAATAAAATTCTTATGAAGTAAAAACATTTCTAAATAAAAGCGCATAGATATTTTTAAGCAGTAAATTGAAATAAAAAGACGATTTGAAGCAGAATCTAAAATTTAAATTTTACTAAAATGCCGTCGTTCAAACGGATTCTCTTTCGTGGTTTATTCGTAAAATATAGAACCCATTAACGTATGTGTAAGCTACCATTAATTTTTTTGATAAATATTTTAAAATGTGTATGTACTCCACTAGACACTACGTAACATAGTGATAGAGAATCTATTATATGAAATCATGCATAAAATAATACTTAAACGTAAAATTTATTTCTTTAAAGCAAATTTGAATTTTAAATTCTTTAAATACCTACATTAATTCTTAAGAATATTTCATACGTATGGAAGAAATTCAATGGATTTTGATGAGCTTTAATGTGCAATAAAACATTTTCAATTGCATGTTATTAGAAATTTAATAAGTTTAAAGAACTCAGTAATATAAGCATAATTTTATTCTTATGTAGGAAAGAAAGGTTTAAGAAAGAGAGAAGGATGTCGTTACAATGCAACAATGCTAGGTATCATTGGTATTTTAAAATGTTGCAAAATTAAAGACGGCTTTTTCAATAAAGCGAGGCTCGGCTCCTTCGTTCATTTGATAAATTTTGGTCACAGGATTAGACCTACTGAATGTGATATTGATTTTTAATGATTATGCATAATACTTTTGCCAAGAAGTATTGGAGGAGAATTGATAACATTTTTTGTATCGCCAACATTTTTTGGTGCACATTTTTACGACTGTTTATTCAACATTGATTAAATTTTGTATTAATTTGATTTCGAATTTAATTTTCGTGTGTAACCGACAAGTAGGATTATGTCAGTAATGCAACTTTTAATTTATTTTTTCAGTTTAAGAGCTTTCTATAGAAAATTTTCTTATTTTAATGCGACAATGTAATTAAAATGAAAAAAAGTTTTTTCTTTATAAATGAATTCATTTTATATTGAAGGCGTTAACTATGTAGGATTTAATTTAACTAATTTACATTTTCTATAGTTGGGAAAATCTTTAATTTAATGTTAAATATTTCGTAGTGGTAAGTACAAAAAATAATTTTTCGAGAACCAAAATGATCCAATTTTTGAATCAAAGCTGTCAAAATGAACTCGATTTTGGTTCAATTAAAATTATTTAAATTTGTCTAAATTTATTATTTTATTTTTCTTAAAATTAATTTCTCAGAATACTGTTGGTTCTGTTTTGAATTAAGATTCCAACCCAAAGACCATCAATGATATTAATATTAAAGGGTTTCTTGTTGAGTCTAGGGAAGTAATTTCACTAACTGCTTCGGCTTTACCACAGATAAAATGGTCTTCATTATTAATACTCCCTTTTTTAAATACTATAACTAAAATCGAAAAGCTTTAGCAACCATAAACTTAATTGATTTAGCCATTAAGTTGATATTTTATTAAAAGCTTATGAGTGCTACAGTAGGGAATCAAAAGTACCTAAATTGAATCTTTAAAACTTTTACGTTTGATTAAGGTTAGTAATATGGCTACGTTTCTCAAAAAATTTATTCGATATTGTTCAAGGTTCTATGATAATTACAATATTATTTCAGGAAAAATACAATCATCTTTCCAAAATTATGCAATGTATAATATGAACAAGGTCTCTACTTGCAAAAAATTTAACAAAACATTGTGAAAACTCATATACAATACTAAAACTTAAGTTGCTTCAAAACAAAAAATTTTCTTATACAAATCATTAAATCCCTTATTGGTGCAGTTATGACAACGTCGACTTGGTTAGCAATTCCTGTTCTCAGTTTATTTAATTTTATGTTTTCTGTACAATTGAGTGAAAAAATTTCTTGCAAAACCCACCCTTAGTATGTAGTAAGAAAATTATTATCAAAAAATTAATTTCCTCTTATTACACAATAAAATATAAAATATTTTTTAGAAAAAATTATCAAGCTTTTTTTTCAAACGAAAAGGTTAAATAACTCAAAACCTATTACTTTTAATTTACGTTATAAAACCCAAGAATTTTTTTTTAAATTAATTGGATCACTTGAAAAATAAAATAATAAACTTAAAGACGAAGGGTTTTCAAGAGTGGTTTCTTGCACAAATTCGTGATTTGCTTAAAAAAAGTTCCAGATTAAAAATTCTCGTATAAAAGTTTTACAAAAAAATTAACTGCATTATAATTAATGTTATAATTTGTGTTACTGTCAAATTTAAAATATTCAACTCAATGTCTAATTTAAGTCACCACGAATTTTATAATTTTAAGAATATTTTATGAATTTGAACCGACATAGAATCGTTTTCAACAATTTTTCATTGTATCAAAGTCAAAAGGATGAATAATTCTCTTACATAACATAGATCGCCATACTTAAGAGAAATGTACATTTTACGAACCATTAATTTGATCCAAAACTTCTTGTTTTAATGTTGTTGAATTCACGAAAATGTTTTGAAAATAAAATTTGTTTTTTTATTTTGTTATCCTTGAAAAGTTTCATAGTAAATAATTTGTTTTATTTTTTAACATAATTATTTTATAACTGTAGTTTAACAAGGGCACATCATTTATTTCATTTTTTCAAGGTTATATCCTTCATATCCTTTTTGTAATTTTAATAAAATAACATTACTTAGTTAAAAAAAAGACAGGAAAAGATAGTTAAAAGAAGATTTTGAAAAGCATAAAAAACTTTTGCCAACATTTTTGTGTTTTGTTCTTATTATTGTTACATAATACTATTTATGATAATAAAGTCGTTTTTCTTTAAAAATAAAGAAAGGCAACTTTTTGCGAAAATTCATAAAAAACAATTCAAAAAATAAGTATTTGAAATTACGAAAAATTTCATTCTGTACACACAAAAATTTTCTTTACAAAATTTTATTTAATTCTGAAATGAAAACACGTACAAACGGTCCAACAATGTGATGCCTTAACACATTATACATGAATGGAGCAAAACTTTTATAATAATTTTAAAACTAAATTTTTTTTTTAAATAAGCATTATACGATCGGCTTAAAGGCGCATTTAGAGCATTAGAAAGAATTGTAGCACACTTAAAAAGGCTTTATTTTACGGGGAAACTCTGATAAGAGATAAAGTTGTGACTAAATTGCAATTTTTTTTTTTTTGTTGGTAGGTAAAGGAAAATTAAATTTTCTTAAAGAAAATCAAAATTTGTAAATTATTTCAATTGAATTTGCAGCGTTAAAAGCTACCAAGTTTAGCTATGGTATAAAGCATTTGACAAAAACTGATATTTGCGTTTGAGGTTAAAAAATTGATTTTTCGAATCACTTGTACAAATAAGTTAATGAGTTTAATAATGAGTTTAATAACTGAACATATCATTAAATAGGGAGATTTTTTGAAGGGATGCTTTGATACTGTAAGTTAAAATAAAGTTGTGTCAAACCAATGGTGTGTAACATAGCAGTTTTCCTTTCAACAAATGAAAATTCTGCTTTTAAAAACAATCTAGCGATGTACTACTCTATTAAAATGACATCAATGAATATATGAATATATTTGGAAAGGTGCATATATTTTTTAAGGAATGGAATTTACCGTTAGCTTTCTGTCTTTATAAACATTTGAAAAAGCTCGCGATTTGGGAGATATGATTTTAACAAATTTTACAAATATCGAGAGACGATAACTTGAAACATGAGCTATTTATTAGTGCCCAGAAGCTGATAAAATTTCAAACTCCGACAACGCAAGGTGTAGAAGAAAAACGGTATCAAAAATTTGAAGAAAACGGACTTAGATAACAGTAAATTTTAACGGCCATATTTTTTTTTTAAAGTTCAAGTATGGTATGCCGTGGTAAAAGAAGCCAGCCTATATAATTCTGCGTTTGCGAAATTTAAAAAATGCTTCACTGTTGTTTCACTGCAATAAATAGTTAAAAAAATGGCATTTTTAATGATTTCAGGGGGTATTACTGTTAGAGGGAGGCGAGATAGGTAAAAATTTTCTTTTACGGGAATAAGTTTCTAGTAAAGATCTATGTACATACAAAATTTCAGCTTTCTATTTTCAACGCCGTAGAAGTTTCGTAAGCATGTAAAAGGACGGACAGAGAGAGTGAAACTAATAAGCACTTTTTTCCTTAATTTTTTTGGAAAAGTGCTTAAAAAGAAAAAATTCATACAAAAGTAATAAAATATTGGTTGTCGCGTTGTCACATATGAAATAGCAAATTATTTTAATTAAAAAGCAACGTTTTAATTTTTCTAAACATGGGTGCAATAAGTAGTGCAGTAAGTCTAAAGCTTGTAGGTGTCTTTACAGTTTCTTATCATATGAAAATATCGAAAAAATCGAATATCAAAAATTTATTGAATAGTAACTACTGTAGAAAGAGGCGTACAGAACAGGCCAAAATTTTTTTGTTGCTGAGTTTGTAGGGCATTACTTCTATGTAGGTTACTAGCTCGAGTCCTGTTCAACGACAATTAAATATGTAATTGTGTAAGTATGTAATTATGTATACATGTAAAGCCTCATTAAAACAGATTTTGGTATAATTTTTATTTTAAACAATTTTTTAAAAATTTATTCTAATAAAAGGTTTAAATTTTATTTTTAATTACTTTATTGATTTGGAACTCAGTTTCACAGAGTTTATAGAATCGAAGAAGCATATGACTGTAAATTGACATAAACTGCAAACTTTGAGGAGAATATTAAGGGAAAATCAGGAAAAAATTTTTTCTAGTAAAATAAAATATCTAGAAATTTTTAAAATTTGAGACACATCCGAACTACCGTATATAGAAGGAAATTTATTAAGATAATTAGCGAAAAACCAGTTTGAATTTGATATTTTAAGAATCAGAATTCGATATTTTAAAATTCAGTTTACACTTACTCAAATTAAAAAAAACTGTGTGGATGTAGAAGATCCTTATATTGACGGGCATAGAAGTTTTCTCAACAGATTGACAGATGAGGTAGAAAGAGAGAAGGTAATGGGCATAATTTTTTGAATTTTGTTAGAAATGTGCAAATAATAAACATTTCCATTACATTTATTAGCACTTGTAAAGTGTTTTACGAAAAAAACTATTTAATGTAAAAATTAGTTTCAATTCCATATTTTTGAAAAATGAATATACATATGTACATGCATTAAATAAGTAATCATGGAGGAATTTTCATTTTGAACTTTCACACAAAATTTTTCTAAGATAATTAAATGTAGTTATTAATTGACGATTTTTGGATGTTAAACAACTCAACAATTTTTTCTTCTTAATTTTTTGTTAAAATTTATTGCTTGTAGTGAAATTGATATTTATGTATGAGCTAAAGTTATTGAATTAGCAATATTTTCTCGGTTATCGTGGACTATCTTCCTTAATACATAGTTTTATAATTGATTTCCGTGCTCTTTAAATATTTGTAACACTGGACTTGAATAATCTTCCTGAGGAATCAAATTGTAAATGACCCTGAAGATTACGCCTTATGTCTGCAATAACTGTTTAGTTCTTTCGTTTTCTTTCGATTAGGATGATTTTCATATTATTTGAAAAGTACAAGCAGTACTTGTTCTCAAATTTTAAATGGTATTTCTTATTTAAATATTTTATTATTTATTCACAATGTCGAGAAATTGGTTTAGCATAAATGAATATTTAAATATCTAGCATGTATAATCTAATCTTATTTACTCGTTATTTGCTTTCTTTAATTTATTCTTGTATAACAACACACTATATAAATCAACAATATGAAAATTTTTGTTTGAAGGTTAAAGTAATTGACATCTCAACCGAATATTACTTTGTATAAAAATTCAACATCTTATATTAGTATTAATATTTTGATCTATGGTATTTGTGTAAATGTATTGCAATGCTAAATTGATATTTGCTGTGCAAAGTGAGAAATTTATAGCATAACCCGCGTCATCTTCATTTTTTATTTACATTCTCGTTTATTATATTTTATTTTTTGCTTCTAAGTTATTCAATTTTCTTGGATTATTATCATCATTTTTAGAAATGTGTAACAATGAAATCAAAGTGTAATGATATTCAAAATCTCTGTACCATACAATAGATGAATGATTTTATACGAAAAATGAATAAATCTTAAGAAGTAATGCATAAGAGAAAGAAGAATCTGGGGCAAAATTTTTTATGACTTTTTATAAATCTTTAATGCAAATTTTGCACACAGTTTACAAATGTAAATTAGTGTGAACTACAAAATGAAATATTTACTTTTAATCAATACAGTCAAGGGCTTTGTGCTACTTTTGGAATAATAACCAGATTGATTAACTAAATTTATGTGTATGCATGTTTATGTTTATGTTTACGAATAGTGTTCCATTGAAGCGTTATATTGGTTGTTGACTAGTACACCAATTTTTTAAAAAACAATTCTTCCCTTGTACTCTTGCATTCTATGAATACAAAATTATAATGATGATTTGTTTTTTAAACAAATAAATTTAAATTTGAAAAAATTATATTTTTCAATATAATTTTTGAAATTCCAATTAGTTTTCACTCATCATTGCAAGAAATGAATGGGATCAAAATTTTTTTTTTAAATAATATAACCCACCTAAATAATTTTTACGGGTAATATACCCTCTTTAATTGTGTATATACCCGTTCGAGCTTGTATTCGAAGAATTATAAATTTAAAACTCCGTTTGTAATGCTAAGAAATAAAGAAGAAGGTAAAGTAATTTGGTTTTAACTTACAAACTATTGTAGCTACATTAATAAAATTCCGCACAAACATTTTTAGTAATATACGGCTGTTATTTTCATCTTTGAGATTATATGTGTTTATATTGTAACTGTTATATTATATATATATATATATGTATATATTATTCTATATAATAACTATGCATATAAAAAAACAAGATGTCGTAGGTCAGTGTGGCAATTATCAAATAACTCTTAAAATCAATCACTCGTGCGGGTATTCTTGTTTTGTTATAAAAGCTACTATGTACACCTGTATGTATATTCTTATACGCTACTATGTATAATTTTATTCAGTAGAAAATATTAATATTTTTTCAAATAATGACTGTTGATGAAGAACTGTTATTTGCAGTAGCTGTCAACTTTATTCTTGTCTTAAGTTTTAAGTTCTTATGTAACCATTTTGAAAATAATCGAAAAATAAATTATTTGGCTGTATTAGAAATTTCTAAAGTAAAAGTCGTTGGCGGCCTTTCTAGACGTGGAAGGTGCTTTCAACAATATTGGTTCGTGGGCCATAGAAAATTCTCTGACTCAGTTGGGTTTGGAAGATGCTGTGGTACGCTGGATATTATCCATGCTGCGGACCAGGATCCTGTATTCGGATCTTGGTGATAGTAGTGTCACAAGGTACATTATTAGGGGAACGCCCCAAGGTGGGGTGATTTCGCCGCTTTTGTGGCTTGTTGTTATGAACGAAGTTCTACTGCAACTTGACGAAAGACGAGTGAAGGCAGTGGCATACGCTGACGACCTAGTAATCCTGGTTTCCGGCTTTGACCTTCCAACAATCAGTGGGGTTTTGGAAGGATCTCTAAATGTGGTGAGCTCTTGGGCTAAAAGATGTGGCCTTAGAGTGAACCCAGCCAAGACGGAACTTGTACTTTTTACGACTAAGACAAAAATCCCGAGCTTTGGACTGCCTCGATTGGGTGGTTTGCCGCTCAGTTTGAGTCCAACAGTTAAGTATTTGGGAGTCATACTCGACCCTAAGCTTAACTGGAAGCTTAACGTGCAAGAGAGGGTGAACAGGGCCTGTACGGCACTTTACACCTGCAAAAAGATGGTCGGCAGGAGGTGGGGACTAAAACCTAGAATGGTTTTATGGTTATACACGGCCATTGTACGACCTATATTAACTTACGGTTCACTCGTGTGGTGGCCGGCGTTGGAGAAAGCTTACAACTGTACCAAGATCGGTAGGGTACAGAGGGCTGCATGCATAAGCATTACGGGGGCATTGAGATCGACGCCCACGGAGGCTATGGATGTACTCCTCCATTTGCTTCCACCAGACATCCATATTAAGAATCTGGCCGCGGCAAGCGCCGTTAGACTCAGAGAAGCTGAGTGCTGGCACGAAAAGCCGTATGGCCACGGCAATGTCCTTCAGTCACTACCGGACGGAGTGGTTGCAGATGCTACAGACTATTGTATCCCTAGACTTGAGCTTGACAAAAAGTTTCGGGTTGAGCTTCCGTCTCGCGGGCAGTGGAAAAGAAATCTTCCACTGCAAGGCTTTGATATTGCTCTCTTCACTGACGGTTCCAAGGATAGGAATGGGGTCGGTGCTGGAGTATTTTCAGAGACTCAGAACATATCGGAGTCATATCGCCTTCCCGACAGATCAAGCGTGTTCCAGGCGGAAGTATTCGCCATATGGAAGGCATGCGAAATCCTGGGAAGGGATTTGGTTGTAGCCCGGGAGGTCGCAATTGTGACGGATAGTCAGGCTGCGATTCTGGCTCTAAATTCGCCAAAGATATTCTCAAAGTTGGTAGGGCTTTGCTACGATGAGCTGACGAGATTGTGCAGTCATCATAGTATCACCTTACTCTGGGTTCCGGGACATAGGAACATACCAGGAAATGAGCGGGCTGACGAACTGGCCAGATGTGGGTCGGCATTGGACGGCTCCAGGGCCGAGCGAGTTCTTGTCCCTATAAACACCATCAAAACTGATATATATCGCTTCCAAGTGACATGTGCGGACCACAGGTGGAGGGGCCTGAGCACATGTGCAACGGCTAGGAAGACGTGGCCGAAATACGACCATAAGAAATCAATGGGCCTCCTGGCGATGCCTCGACCGGACATAGCTAAGTTAGTGGCTGTGTACACGGGGCATTGGCCTGTGGGGGATCATGCAGCTAGGCTGGGAATGCCCTTTAATACGTCATGCCGCAGTTGTCGGGAGATAGACAAAAAAGAGACGCTTTTTCACTATCTCTGCGAGTGTCCGGCTCTTCAAAGGGCCAGGTTGTTGTCATTTGGGGAAACGGACATAATGGAACTGGGGAACATTTCTAGTAAAAGTATCGGGGACGTAGATAAGTTCCTTAAAAGAACGGGGTGGCTCTGATCGCTGGCCCTGGACCAACGTACTTTGACAACCGGGTTTCACGAGGCGGTGGTAGCAAAACGGCACGTCAGTGCTAATTGGGGTGTTGGCCAGTTGGGTCGCACCAGCCACTCTAACCAACCAACCAACCAAATTTGTTGAAAAATCAAAAGTTTCGGAAAAATAGATCATTACTTTCATAAGAATACAGTTCCAGAAGAGAAATGCAGTTTCATTATAAAATCAAATAGAAAGTAACTATAATATATAATTACTATAATTTTTAAAGAATGGTTTATAAACTGATTTTCGAAATACTTCGGTATACAACCAAAACATTGCGATTATTAATTTTATAATAACCTTTCATATAAACGCAAACTTTGGATAAGCTTTTTATAAACGCAGAATTTATAAGGACAATATTAAATAAACGAAAAAAATAAGGCTCCAAGCGCAATTGACAGGAAACTGAATGTTGAAAAACCTAAAATGTTACAAAAATGTTTCTTTATAAAAGTTTCTATACAAAAATCCTGATTGTGAAACATTCTGTACTACATTCAAAAGATAGAGTATACAATGTGAGTTCACTGAATAACAATCATACTGATACCCTACAATGCGATCCACACTGCATAACAGGCATATTTAGTAGGCTGAACCCATTTGTGGTGAAACGTACAACGTTTATCTAGTGATTACATTAATATACGCACTTTTTATGGATGTACAATATTAGGAACGAATTCTAAAACTTTCATTTGCATGGTTCAACGATAATTCATTTATATTTCACAGAAACAAACATTATGTGTAAATGAAAAGGAAACTACATTTATGTATGTATATATACTAGTGTTAGAAATCATTTTATTCTAAATAAGCATTCATTACAAATTTTTATTATCAAAGTTTCGAATAAAAATTTAAATTAACAAATCAATATTCTTATTCAATGGTACATTGACCTGATACTTATTTTTAATGCTCCAATAATTAGTTTACATCGGAAACTTTTATATTTGCGGCTGGTTTAATGCAAATAATATATAAGTTTTTTTTTGCTATGTATTAATTATTATTTAGAAAATAGCCTTTTAAATAAACATTCTACTTTCTGTTCGTTTATTTAAAAATTTTTAATTTGAACTAAATTTTATGCAATAAAGTTTTATAGAATTTTACACAAGATGTACTGGAAGAGGTGCTTTTAAATTTTAATAAAAAATTAAAAAGAGCAAAGAGACTCGAAAAAGGGTAATTGCTGAATAAATTTCGTAGAACTAATTTTAGAAAAAACCGAAAAAATTTTCGGTAAATTCTAATGTAAAGTTAAAAACTGTAAAATAAAAAACTGTAGAGTTAAAAACTAAAATGATCAAGACCTTGCAATTAAAATTTGTGTGTTAAAATCTCAATACTTCTATCTCAAGATTCAATTTCCTTCGATATGTTGTAGGACTTAATTTTTCAGAATTTTTGAAAATTGAAGCTAAGTTTGATCAGAGTTAAAAACATTAATTATAACTTTAATTGTTACTTCCGATTACAAAAGAATCCGTATTGCAAAATAGGTAAGTATTTCAAGAAAACTTGGTATTGCTACTCAAACGACAACCTGTACAGTATCACAATTTTCAAAATTAATAAGAAGAGTAAAAGTTAAAAAAAAAATAATTTTAAACTTTTTAAAAAATTATTTCAAGTGAAAAATTTAATCGTCCGTTAATTTACTCACTTTTTTTTTATAATTTACTGACACCAGAGAGTAGATTTATAACTAATTCCTTATTACAATGTGTAAGCTAAAGTAAAGTAATATAAGACTTCTTATGGCTTATGTAATTTTTATACAAACTTTAACAATGCAAGTACATTGTTCCTTAATATTAAAAGTGTTTGTTCTTGATTGAAGAGAATCTCTTAAGTAGAACGGAGAACTTTCTCTCAACAATGCAGTTCCTTCATACTACAGTTTTCCATTATACATATATATTCCTATTATATTATATAATATATCATATTATGTGCAAACATTTATTATGTATGAATTTAAGAACTTAAATTATGTACTCTATGTACTTTTTATGAAAGTATGCTTATATAAGAAAAATTTAACGGGAAATGTGTTATCGATTGAATTAAGAATATTGCATTTGCTTTTTATTTTCTAGTAAACTGTGGGAGTATGTTCAATATACCGTTTCGTTTATCATAACAAAATGATTGTTATTAGTTGGTGATCGAACTGGGATGAAAACGGTATTGTTTATGTTTTACTCGCAGAATATCCTGATAAAAAATTTATGTAAATTCAAATAGACTTAATCAATCAAAATACCTAATTGAACGAGAAGTTTGATTTGCCCTTAGTTTTTTCATGTCATAACGAATATTCGTGAATTTGCTACAAAATAAAAAAATGAAGAATTTGAATGACTGCACAATTTTTCTTAGAGCAGCTCAGGAGAATTGTTATGGCACTTATTTCAGTGGAAAATTATTCAATTTGTGTGAATAACCTAAAGTTAGAGCGGAAAGTCAAAAATTCTTTTTTTTTTTTATTTTAACTTCAAATTTAAGTATGGTAAAATTTTTTAAAACCAATAATTTGGCTGTTATATATTGGGAACAGGAATAAAAATAACTTTTCAAAGAGCTAAAGTTTCCAAGTTTTATCGAAACTTTATCGGCTTATAAAACATAATATAAAATTGGAGTAATGAACCGCTGTTAAATATAAAAAAAAAATTATTTTATATAGCATAAGAATTTTCTCTTCTCTTTTTTTCACTCAGAAATAATGAATTATTAATAATAAAATATTTGATTTAAACCTTATATACTTAAAGAGTTATTAGGAAAAAGAGATTGAAATAAGTAGAACGATAGAGAAGAGGAGTGTATTAAATAAAATTAATTGCAGTTTAAATTTCAATAAGGGAAGTGAAATTAATTACGCGTCATGACGTAAATTACGACTAAATGGATTTTTTGATCCAAAATTTTTATTGTAATTTTATATACAACGAATTTTTGTGTAGTTGAATGCTAGAATTTTGTAAATTGTTGTAATATAATTAAGTTTCTAAGATCATATCGAATTGGATAAGAAAAGTAAAGGAGAAAATTTTAAAAGCCAAACAGAATCAAAAATTTCTATTTTTGAATCGAAAAATTCATATAAAAACAAGCAGGAAAATCGAAAATTTGGAGCGAGTTGAAAATTTGGATTGTACGAGCGAGTGCTGGAAATTTTTGATTTTTGTACAACAAACGGTGGGAGTGATTGTGCTGAACATTCATTTGAAACTCAAAACAAATTGTAAAACATTGAAAAATCTAAATTTTTGTATCAATTTCAAGAAAGTTTTCAATTTTATGGAATTGTTGCGGTTTTAAAGGCCTTACTAAAAGGGCAGGCTATTTATTGCGTTCATGATTTCTAAAAATCGCTGATTATAATTAAAAAGGGTTTCCAAATGATAATACAAAATTTTTTTAATCTTTTTAAGAGAGTTAAACAATATTTCAGTCTACACTTCTTAAGTATTTATTCTTTATTATTTTAAATATTCCATTTTATCTTATTTCGTTTTCATAATTCTTTCTTTCAATTCAAGAAAGTAATACAAAAAATTAGTTAAAACTTGCAAGTACGTAGAAATATTCAAAGGATTATTTAATAAGCTTTAGTTTTAAGAAAATTCTATAGCAATTTGCTCAAGAAAGGAAAAACAAAGTTATTTTATTTACATAACAACAAACAAATCTATTCAGTTGCATTTTTTTTACTAGCCGAAATTCAAAAACTACAATTCATAATAAGAAAAAATTTAAAAACGAAATAATGACTTTTATAAGTTTTCCGTTTCGCATATAATTAAAGAAATCCGTCGCCGAAAAGAAAAATAATAGAAAATTTGATGTGGTCAACCTATAACCGGTCGCAAATTAAATTCAACCCCAGTATGAAAATTCAAAAAATTCAGGTAATTATTTCCGTAGATTTTTTTTAGATCAATCTTTTTATCTTTAGAAAATGTGGGAATTTTCGCTCTGGCTTACAATTATTTCGGATTAAATTATACCATATTCATTAAAGTATTAAGAGAATATTCTACCTGACTAGTAGAATTCTTAATTAGATATTTTAAGATAATATCAAGAAAGATAATGAACCTCTGTGAATTAGAGGATTTGGAATTAGATCTGCAAGGTTTCAAAAACTATTTTACAAGTTAGTGAGCTCAAAATTTATGTTGAGTTTAGGTTATTAAGCTAAATTAACATATGTAAGTTAGGTCAACATATTATGTAAGTTAGGTAACAGTTTTTTGAATCAAGAGGAAGAACGTGTCTGTTGATATGAAAACGATACGTCTTTTTGGTTATTTAATTTCATTGTCAACAAAAACAAAGATTGGTATTTTAAAAATATTTTTTTTAAAATTATAACAAAAAATATTCAAAAAATAAATAGGATTATAATAATAACGGTGTTTTTCAAGCTAGCTTAACTTGTCATAATAAAATAGTGATAAATGCCAAAGAATTCTAAGAAATTGTACAAAATTTAATTGTACAATATTAATGCTAGATTAGCGTGTCCCCAAAAAGCCTTAAATATTTTGGAGATACAACATTTTAATTCTTTTACTACGATGAGTAGTTTCAAAGAAGTTTTTATAACCCAGCTTAAGGGTAGGGGAATACATACATGTATGTAAAAATATGGTATACGTACGTAAGCAGGAATAATACTTTTACTAAAATGCAATTAGACAGAAAACGATAATTATCAAAAAGTTTTTTAATTACTAAGCAAAAATTCAAACAAAAATCTTATAGAACTTTTAAAACAAGGAGAAAAAGCATCTACAACTAAATTGAAGATTTTCTTTTATCAAATTTCTATTTTAGAAACAAAATCATTAGGTAATTTTAAAATTTTCCGAATTAGAGGATTTTATATAACGTTCTGTTCATGTTGATAATTTTTGCGGATAATTGATAAAATTGTGTACTTCAGTTGCTTTTAAGTGTTGTTTCTAGTATTGTTAAACACCATGTTTTGGGTCACTTAGTTCTTAATTTACGCTAATTCTTCAATCTTATGAGAATTATTAGCATGTGTTTTAAAAAATCTGACGTAATTATTTGTTCATTACTTAGATTTCCAGGTTATACTTTTTTTCGTCTTGTTTGTTTTTCTCTATAGAGCGATTTTGTTATAAAAAGTTGTTAGATTTAAAAAGAACCTTATAGGATATTCCCTTTTAACAATTTAAGTTTAGAGCTCTTACTTACACTAGTTTGGGCTTAAATGATGAAAACAATGTATTGAAATAATATTCGTTTTTTATATAATTTTGCATAAATTTAGGAGAAATTTTAGATTAACAACATTTTTCGAATAATTTGTAATAATATTTATAAAGTTTAAATGTTGTTTACTAAAAGGACGGTTGATGTTACATTTTCATTTTTGTCTAAGTTCTACAGAATATTAACAGCATCGAGGAAATAAGTTGTGAAAAATTGATATTTTGCATATTTTCAGAAGTAATTTTTCCCAGTCTTAAAATTTGAAATCAATCCGTGTTGGCATCTGGAACAAAAATCACTTTAAAAACAAGGAAAAACCAAGACCAGATATCGATTTTTTGGTCAAATTGGACAATCTGACATTTGTTTATATTTTCTCATGATGGAAGAGTATTTCATACCCTTCTTCCGTTTACAGAAATTTGAAATAACATCTTGCTTAAGCACAGTTGTTTGTCAAAAAAGGGGAGAAGAAAGAGAAGAAGAGTATTCGACGTTATTTTTTTTAACACTTTTAGTATTATATTAGCATTACGTTTTAAACAAATCTCTAGAATAAAATGGCATGTAACATGGAATGAGTCATGTTCTCCATTTATATAAATGTAAATATATGTTTTCTTTTATTTTACTTTTGTGTATTAACTGTTGGAGTGAATGTTAAATGCACAGATAATAAAATACATTTGGTTTACTTGTATATAGGGCGCAAATTCACTTTCATTTTCGTTGAAGCAATTAGTCCTGCAATAAAGTAAAACAGACGAAAACAACTTCTTCTGTATTATAAAAATTAATACGTGGTTGTCTACAAAGAGTCAAGAAAAACATAATTTTGAATGTTTAAAGATCTCACTCCTTACACATAATGTTTATAACTTTTATAACTTTCGTATTCAAAAGAGCAGATGTGCAATTAATGATAGGTTTTCTCTATGTTATTAATAGACTGCAATATATTTAGTGAAAAAAATCCCAATAAATATACAGTCTATACGCTTTTCATAACCTTGAACTCAAATTTTCACACAACAGACAATTTTTCCTTTTTGTTTATTCTTACGCCTAACTGTAATGTAGAAAAAAAAAATCAGACGTTGATTTTCTTTTCTGTTTGAATAAAAAGTAAAACAGCAGATTTTCTCATTTTCTTGGGAAAAATGCGTTTTGAATTAAAAAATCTTAATTAGAATTTGATTTATAATAGAAGAAAACAACAAGTTTTAGACAACAGAAGAAAAGTTTTCTTTAGTTAATGAATTAAAAAAATAAATAAAGTTCCACCTGATGGAATTAATTAATTCTTGGCATTGAAAAACATTTTATACTTATAAAATTTTCCAAGTTATTAAAAAAGAGAAAATGGGCCTGATTTAATTAAAATGAAGAAAGTAAAATTTGATGTGAACCACACATAATCGACAATATTCTGTTTTATTTTTTTGTGATATTTTACAAATCGAATAAAAAGGATACGTTTGGTCTTTTGGATAAATTTCCAGAAATTAGCTTATAAGTATGTAAGTACTTATTAATAATATATTTAATCGACCTAACTTAATGTAGGAAATGGAATTGCGAATTCGAATAAAAGTACCGGAAATACAAATTTTAATACGAAGTATATACTTCATTAGATGAGTTCAGTTAGTTTCAATTTAAGTAAATAATTTTAAGCACTAATATAGTCTGTATGATTTCTTTTAAAAGCTTTTCGATGTACTTACATGATAAGAGTGACGTAATTTCTTAATTTCTTCGAAGATGTTTTTAATAATTAAAATCGAATTTTTAAAGTGGCTCATTCCTTTAAACAAAAGTTCTACTAGTATAATGGATTTGAAAAGTGAAAATAATTGTATATTTTGTTAATTTTTTTTTATATTTAAAATTTAAGGTGAAAATGATACCTCCATTTTCAGATTCTATTCAGTTTGTATAAATAAGAGGATTCTGTTGTAATGGTTACTTAGAATCCTTAATATAAAATTCAAAATTTATCAAGACAAATAATGTATGAAAAGTTTTCTTTTATAAAATTTTATTGGATTTTAAGAATGAGTGCCCATGATTTTCATTTTTATTCTCTTCGTTCTTTTTACCCTTGTTTTGTAAAGTTACAGTTTTTTGATTTTCTCATTGTTACAGTGACATTATTTCAATTTCTTTGCCATTCTTTATTTTACTTGAAAATTTGGCAAATACAGTATTTATGAAAATTTTTAATTTGTTTTATATGAAAAAATAAATTCAAAATGTTTGTTTACGTTGTAGAGAAAACGAATTGAATTCATTTAAAATTCATAAAAAGTATAACAAAATTATAGTGAAACATGAAAAGTTTGAATTTTGGACTGAGTGATTACACATAGCAACATGTTTTACGCGTGTCTGAAGTTATTTCACGCGTTTCGTTCAAATAGTGTCTTAAATTTTTAAACTTGGTCGAAATATTTAAGTTAAAAGTAGTTTTCAACAATGCATAGGCAAATTTTTATAAAACACTTGAAGTTGTGTCAAATTCAAATATTGTTTGTAAATAGTTATAAAATAGTTACTATTAAAAGTTTGCATTTGATCTATATTTTTAAAAAATTTACTTCTACTGACAGTATAAAAGTGACACATTTTTCAACTTTCATGTTATGTATCAAAAATTAAATTTGGTTTCTTTGAATAAAAATTTTCCATATTTTTTCGCTCGAATTCGTTTGTTCAACTATTTTTCGTCGTTATTTGAGAAAGGAATTAAACGAAAAAAAATCTGATATGATCAGCAAATATTCGACCAAATGATGTATTGCCTATAGTTTAGAAAAACATTGCGTAAGATTATGAAAATGCCTTTTAAATACATTTTTCAAATGTTAAGGACAGTAGTAAGCTAACAAATTCCTTTAGTTAGTTCCTTAGAGGTAAAATTATGAAATTGACCCTTAGTTCTGTTGCTGAGTTTTGATATTCCCAAAAATTTTGTACTCGTAAGTTCATTGTTGAGCATTGTCAGCTCAATTATTAAATTTCAAAGAAATCGGTTGATTATTTTTCTTTGTATGCGAAAAAATGTACATTTGGCCAGTAGTAAATTAGAAATTAAGATCATGGTTTAATTTTAGAAAACACATTAATGTTGAAATGTGAACAGGTTATCTCATTCAAGCGATTTTGGGGAGTTATGTAGAACTAGTAGGCTAAAAGGAAGGGGGTCAGGGTGTTGGAGAAAAGTCTATTTTTTACAAAATCGAAAAATTCAACAGATTGATGTGATACTTTTGCAGATTTAACAAAATTAGGTGGTAATATTTAAGATTTATTTCCATCATAACCTATTTATTCCTTAACATAAATAAGATATTGGTGCACAAATCGATTATCTGGTTTTATAATACGCAAGCATTCCACATTCTTTTTATCATCCAGTGAGTATTGTAATTTTCTTAACGCGTTGGATTAAGTTAAAAAAATATGTATCTATAGATTATTTACTTTCCTAAGGAGTTTCCCATTAGTAAAACTTTTGTACTTTACTGAGAAGTTTAAAATGGGGTAATTTAGTTGTCAAAGGAATTTTTCTGCTTTTAGTAGAAAATAATCGATCCACTGCCTTCTGGTAATTATTATCCTTTTTGTTTAAATCGCATGTACCACCTCTTTTCTTTCAGTTTGTTTCTTTGTTCTTGTTTTTCCACTTTATATTGGAAAATATGGCCTCAATTTTCCATTTTTCCTTAATGGTTTTTTTAAAAGGTAACTATTTATATTTTTCCATTTTTATTTTATTTAAAAAAAAAATTTTATTATTTTGTATTTTATTTTTTTCTGATTTATCGAAGAAAAAAATGTCAATTTCATTTTAATGTTAAATATTTTTTTTCTTGATTTTTAAGTGCAGCAATCATTCACCTTTAGAAGAAAAAACAAAAGAAAAATTTGTTACATTGATTACAAGTTTGCAAGTCACATAAGGAATTGCAAAATATTATAAAATTGTTGTTAAGGTGAACGTGTAAATGGTACGTAACTTCGGTTGTTTGTTTTTGTAATAACAAATGCTTTCACTCCTATTATTGTGTATGAACTCCTGTAATTCAGAAACAAAAAAGCCAGTTAAATACCTGTTTCGAGTATATTGTGAGAGCATATTGATATTGTGTAGATGCATTCGGTATATGCTTGTAGTTTAAATTTGAATAAATTTATAAAGAATCTGGAAATAATATTTTTTCTAATGTGAACGTGTTTGCTCACATTTTCACCTCCAGCTTTTTTATTATTGCAGTTGATTTAAACTGCAATCTGTTCTCTTAAAATTTATATTTAATAACATCTCAACTTATCATCTTTACGCTATATTTGGAACATATTTATATTTTTGGAAGATTAGTCAGATGTGTAGTGAGGTTCGAAATGATGGAAAAAAATTAGTTAAGTAAAATCGTGTAGTTCAATATTTATTTGAATATTATAGGAACATAAACACAGAAATCAAAGATTTTGTGAGAAAAGTAGCACTAATAAAAAAGCTATAAAATCTACATAACAAATAACAAAGCTTTCTCATCAATCATCAAGGTTTGCAGTTAAAGCTGAAAGTAGAGAACTTAGACATTTATAAATTGCAATATTAACAATTTATCGTAGGAGGAAAAATCAAAAATAATTTGCATGAGGGGTGACATTTTACAAAAATTTATTGTAATTTCGATAAGCTTTTATTTATTATTCTGTTTGTAAAGCTAAGAAATAATGGTCTAAGATATAGACTCAGGTATGTATATGTTTTTGTTCAGCGTCGAATTCTGACTCGATTTAGCTTTGTCTGCCCGTGTGTCCATCCTTCCGTCCTAAAGATAAATAATTCAAAAACTAATTGAGCTAAGTTCAACAAGTTTTCACAAATGATTTATTATAGTAAATTTCAGAACTCTATTTAAATTGGATACACTATACAACTTCAAAATTCATTTGACTATGTATAACAAATTATGAAAGCTATAGTATTAAAATTTCGCTCAAGCGAATCTATAATTAGGGTTAATGTGTTGGTTAAAAGTTGTTGAAACTACTTGGCTCCTTCTGGTAGCTGTCATAGAACTTGAAAAGTTATTTGGCATCATCTCAGAAATTATTGGAGCTATAATATAAAAATTTCGTGAAAACAAGTGTATTAGGGCTTTTATATCTGAAAAAATCATTGAAATTTCATGAGTCGTTGTGGTAGCTGACTCGTTGGTAGAGTTTGGCCATATCTTAGGAGATATTGAAATCACCGTACTGAAATTTTGCATAAATTAATATGGTAGTGCAGCAACTTAAATTCATAGTCTGTCCCATAGTCAACTGTGGTATATTTACCCGCACATAGAATAACAAATTAGTACTGTTATCACAGAGTTGACCCGGTCAACTCTATTTTTTCTCGTTTTCATATAATACTCGTATTTATATTAGAATTATTTTTTTGTACATAATTTGTATATGGTGTAACGAAGCTGCACTGCCTATGTTACAAAACGAAATGAAACTATTTTATTTAAGCGATAGTCAGCCTGGTTTTCTCTTTTCTGGTCTGTTGATCTATCCGATCGATCAAACAGTAGCTGAAAGTTGGCATAAAACATTTTTAAGAATTTCAAAGGATTTGCTTGTTTCATTAGCACAGGCTATTCGCATATGATTTTTTTATTTGAAAATGGATTTGAATTACTTATGCTTTTATAAACGCATTTAAAGCTTTAATAGCTACATGCTTATTTTCATTTTATAGGTTTTTTTTCTTCTTTTTAGAAATTTTTACAAATTTTTGTTTTGAAAACAATCTGGTTTTTGCTTATTTTCAGAATTGGTAGTCTTGAGCCCTATTCCATACAAAAAAATTCTACACTATTTTGACAAATCTTATAAATCTTGACTTGCAGTTGACGTAAATTGAAAATAAATTGTTATCATATTTTTAATTATTTTATCTGAAACTGCAAAAAAGTGACAAAGTTTGCAAATCAGCACATTTTTAAGGCATTAATAATTAAAAAAAAATATTTAAATAATTTTCTTAATATTTTTATAAAAAATATACGGTATGAGTATATTTGCATAAGATTTGGGAGGTATAACATAAGGAGATATAGATTGAGGTGTAATGCTAATTAATATAGTTAAGAAGACGGCTACAATAAGAGTACGCGGAACTTGTAGTGCCATAAATAATTACACTTTGAAATTGGGAAAGGAAGAGACCTGTCAGATATTTTGTAATTATTAAATGTTGAAACTTCAAACTCTGGGCAATTGAGACTTGCTAGACATGCCGTATAGTAGAAAAAAATCGAAAATATGTTTGAGATAGAATTTTTCTGAAACGCTCAGTAAATAACATAAAATTTTCTCAAGTTTGTAATGATGGAAAATGAAATTGCGTTTACCGAATTTGCAGACAATCTTTTGGTTATAGTACAATTTATCGAAAACTTGCAATTTACTGAAAACTTGTATATATATGTATATATATAAGGATAAAATTACGAAATTATATGTATTTATTTAGTTTGTTAAATAGAGTTTGATTTCGAAACGAAGTTTGATCACTAACTAAATTATGTCTAATTCTATAATATATATGAATTTTGTTTGTAAAACTTTTCTGTTTTATTTGGTGAAATATAATTTCAGTAACTGTTGCTGGCAGCGCATCATTTTACAACTAATTACTGAACTATCCCGAATTCATTATACTTCTCTTGAATTTTGAGTTTTCCTGCCTTTTATACCATTGAATATCCACCTGTTTTGAATCCTGTTAACCCTATACATCAAAATTAGGCAATTCTGCTTGATTCATTGTAAAATAATTGTTGATACTCGTATTTCACTTCCATAATTCTTCCTTTGTAGTCTACAACATTTTATAAATTTTTATTTTTATTAAAATTTTCTTTACATATTTATTAAATGCTTTCAATTTATTAAATTTTTATTTAAATTTATTTCAAACAAATAATATTTATTTTTATTTTTAATTATAAAATTTTTCTTAAATGTACTTAAATTTAAAAGTCTTTAACACTTTTATGAAATTTTATAGCATTTTTTTTACAATTTGAATTATTTTTAAATATTCTTAATAGTTTCATTTGTATAAGAGAATAAAAATACGAATTGAATTTATTTTTAAAGTAATTATCAAAATTTTATTGCGTTTAAGATATCAAAATTTTCCAATTTTATTTCATTTCCGAAATTCTTTCACTTAAATGAAAAATATAAATAAATAGGAAATATAATTGTATTTTATGAGTCAAAAAACCTCATAAATTTTATCCAAAAAATTTTGTTTATTTTTATCTTTAAAAAATTTTTCTAAAAATTTTGTATTTGTTACAATGCATGTATGAGTACATAAGTACATACTTATATGAGTATGGAATGAGTTGAAGATGCCATATATTATACAATATAACTATTAAATAAAGCAGAATATTATAATAAAATATAATTTGTATATTATATTTCGGTCAAAAACTGAAGGCTACGAGAAATACTGTTGCAGATCTTTAAAAATGAAAAATTCAAATTTGCTCTTAATAGAAAAATAATTACATATAGGTATGATCAAATTTTGCTCTTAAAGCCAAATTTCAGGATAATTTCATACTAAATGAGGTTTGCAAAAAAAAATCTTTTTTAAAGTATATTTCCAAATAAACTTGAAAATACTGAATTAAGATTGTGGAACCCAAGAGAATTAGATTTTTATAAAACAATAAAATTATGTAGACTGTAGTTGTTGAGGATGTCGACGGGCCTGAAATATTGAGTGACGAAATCAGCGTGGTGCTGAAGCAAGCGAAAAAAGGATTAGCCGTTGGACCAAACAATATTCCTAACGAAATTCTAAAATTATTAAGCGAAAGAGGTTTAAACATAATGGTAAAAATATTCAACAAAATTTACGACTCCGGGGTTATACCTGATGAATGGTTGAAATCTACTTTCGTTGCACTGCCGAAAAAAAGTAAAGCTGATAAATGTGAGGATTTCAGAACAATCAGCTTGATGTCACATGCATTAAAAATATTCCTGAAAGTGATTCACAACAGAGTTTTTCGAAAATTGGAAGAAAGCATAAGTGCGACACAATTTGGATTTAGAAATGCTGTTGGTACTAGAGAAGCATTATTTATGCTAAATATAATATTGCAGAGGAGTATGGAAGTAAATTCTGAGGTGCATGCTTGCTTCATCGATTTTGAAAAGGCATTCGACAATGTGAAGCACGTTAAAATGGTCGAGATGTTAAAGAACGCAAATCTGGATGGGAAAGATATAAGAATAATAGAAAACCTTTATTGGAAACAATCTGCGAAGATAAGAACACCAGATGGCTTGTCAGAAGAAATAATGATAAAGAAAGGTGTTAGGCAAGGATGTATATTGTCTCCATTACTCTTTAACCAATATGCTGAACATATTTTTGGACATATATTGGGAGATGAGAGTCCGGGTATTAGCATTAATGGAAAAATAATAAATAATATTCGTTTTGCTGATGACTCTGTACTCATCGCCAATAGCTTGGGTGAATTGCAAGCACTATTAGATACCTTAAATACACAATGCAAAAACTATGGACTAAAAATAAATGTGCAAAAAACAAAATACATGGTGTTTGCAAGAAGTGGCACAGGTAGCAACGAGTTACGTCTAAACAGCAAGAAAATCGAACGAGTGAGATCAATTAGATATTTGGGTACTATTATAGAAGACAATGCTTCCAACAAAACTGAAGTTCGTGCTAGAATCCAACAAGCCAGGGCGGCATTCTGCAAAATGACTAGGCTGCTGACAAGCGGGGATCTAAATCTCAGTTTGAAGGTGAAAGTGTTGAAGTGCTACGTGTGGTCTTATTTGTTGTATGGTGTTGAGACCTGGACTTTGAAGCAGGCCGAAGTAAAGAATCTGGAAGCCTTCGAGATGTGGTGCTATAGAAAAATTCTTAAGATAGCGTGGCAAGATAGAGTCTCGAATGTAGAAGTGCTCAGAAAAATGAACACGGGGAAAGTGCTGCTGAAGACGATAAAGGCGAGGAAGCTTGGGTATCTGGGTCACATCATGAGAAGCGACAAGTATGAAATTCTCCAACTGGCCTTACAAGGAAGAATGTGCGGGTCAAGGGGCAGGGGCCGAACCAAAAAAACATGGGCCAAAAATCTTGTGGATTGGTGCAACCTTCCCTTCAATCAAATTATGTCGAGAGTGAGATCCAGAAGCTCATGCAGAATGATTGTGTCCAACCTCCTGATAGGAGAGGAATGAAAAGAAGAAGAAGTTGTTGCAGATTTTTCATAATATATTAAAATTTTCGAGAACAAATTCCATTTTCTTGAACCAGCAAATTTTCAGATATATGTGCATTGCATAACGCTGGTGACGTAACATACTTTTGTTCAAATTTAAATAGAAATTTTAATATAAAACATAGTCAGCCGTAGGATTTATTTAACAACGTTATTAATTGGTACCATCTACGTGGATATGAAAAAGAAAATTGTATTTTATAAAAATACAATTTTGTTTTTCTTTATGGTATTCAAACAGAACTAATTGGAAATACTAAAACCACTTATTGTGTTTATATAACAGAATGTGTGTGTACTCTCAATTATTCTTTGTAAATGTATAAGAAGAAGTTTTACAAAATTATTATAGAAGTACGAAAAATATTTTGGTAAGGTAACCAATTTTATTGACCCTTTATCTTGCTTTTCCTTTCTTCTCCCTGATTTTGCATTTAAAAAATGTTGACAATTTAAATTTTAGTTTGCTTTAAAGTTAGTTTTTTTCTTATTAACTAAAAATATTGCAACCTATTAATTTTTGTGCACATTTATGTTAAATATTTACTTAATATTTGAATATGCATTTAGTAAACTAAATGATACAATTTGTAAAAGTGTATGAGAGATCGACACCCATTTTTCTTAATATAAGTTTTTTATTAAAAACTAATAAAGCCATCACCTTCCTTAGAGAGAACTTTTCAAAAATAAGACAAACGTAATGTAAAAAAGTATTATACTAGATGTTTGTCTTATTAAATTTTTAGACTATAAGCTTTGTATAGACGAAGTACAATTCTACAAAACCTCTCAAAATAATAATCACCTGCGATTGTTAATTATTGTTATTGGAATACGATAGCATGAGAGAAGGAAATGCACTTTGTCGATGGAACGTAAAAGCACCACCTCAAATAGTTATAACTTTTGACACATATAAATATTGCTTGAAATTGTTTTTCTTTTAATAACAACGAGAATTACAAGCATCATCCATTTACACCTATGATAAGGAGTTTTGTTGAAAAAATTATAAGCTGTTTTGTTATGATAAGCTGTTTTGTTGGGCCGCTCTACTTGCAAAGATAAATGCATAAAAAATTACAAATTTAAAAATGCAATTTACAAAATTAATCGGTTAGTTCTTGGCTACATAGAATAGTCAAGATCAAAAAATCGAATTATAGAGTTTTGGCATTTTGTGCCAGGCTCGTATTTTTCAACCAGAACACCACGGCAACTTTAGATGTCACTGTTGTTTTGAAAAAGCATCATGGCACCTAAGTAGACAAATACAATTTTAGGCAATAGTTCTGACACTTATATTGAGCTCGAAAATGATTTACCAGGGTACTATGGTACCTTTAGATGCCACTAGGGTTTTGAAAAGGTACCACGGCATCTTATTTGAGGAATAATAGTTGAGATACTGGTATTGAATCTTTTGTGATTTTTAAGAACATGAAAATATAAAAACTAGGAATATTTTGAGCCAAATCAGGATATAATTTAAAATATCGCGGAAAAGGAATTTCAGAATACATATAACCGGGAGAACCAGTTCCACGGATTTTTGAGTCTATGTAAAAACTGTTTAATATATCCTTGTATTTTTTATTTGAAGTAAAAAAGCAAATGACAGAAAAACACATTTAAAAAATGGTAAGAGCATTAGAAATTAAATTTCCCGATAGCCCTAACGAAATTTCCATATCTATAATATCAAATGTTCTGTATAGTAAAAAACTAGGCAACCTTGTACCATTAAAATATTTCTTAAATTACTTGTTAAGATTTTAAAATTTTGTTTTTGAATATAGTAATAAAATAACCTTCAAGTTACATAATGTTTTTATTTTCCTGTAATATTTCTCAAATAGTTTTCATCACATTCAAGAGATCTATATATAATATATAGCAACACTAAATCACTTTAAAAAATAAACTAATAGTTTATATAAATTTTTTATGTAGGTGAATCCCATCAAATACTTTAAAATTATAATGATTTTACAACCTGCAATATTGTTCTTTTATTTCTAAACGATTTATCCCAGTTACATACCTACATACATATACCTGATACATAGTATTATTATGTACCTACTTATGTATATAGAAACATATAATAATACTATATTATGTACATATATCTTGTACATATTATCCTTTATTATCGTGCTCTATTTAAATACCGTCATTGTACCATACAATCAATAAAAATAATAAAAAATACGACAAAATACGAAAAAGTAGTATAATAAAACTTGTTACAAGCAATTTTTTTCTTATTTTTATTATTATTCTTTTTTTTGTATATAAGTACATATATAGACATTTTCATTTCAGAATAGATATATATATGTACATGTAGTTTAAAATCCCATTTTAAAAAACATCAACCATAAACCCAATAACATACATTTTAATGAAAAAATAGCGGTACATTTACAAAATATTTGGGTATGTACAGATGTGTATTTGGAGACGTACGTCACATGTATATATTAATGAAGAATTTATATGAGTATTTATATTGATGTTAGTAAAATATTTAGAATGTAAAGTACATAACAAAAGAACAATTTTTATTTTACAAATTCGATACGAATTCGAAATTGACTATGGTTCTGTTTGAAATTTTTATTTTGTTTCTGAAATGTCAAAACAATGGATAATACTTAAAATTTGAATTGAACGAAAAAAAAAAAGAGAAAAACAGAATAGAAAAACAAAAGAGGAAAAACTCCTTTAACATTAATGGTGCGTGAAACATTTTCCATCTGCTTATCTCTCTGTCTGACAAAGTATGAGTGATATACGGTTACATGGCAGCAGATTTTATATTATAGTAAAGAAATTTAATATCCTTAATTTATAAATTTTTGTTTTATCCTTTATTTACTTTGTGTTTTTATTTGATTTTTCATTTTTGAATGAAATACAGTGTAGCCTTCATCTTTATTATCTTTTTTAATAAAATTTAAATTTAAAGCAACTAATTATAAAAATTTATATTTTTTTATATCTATATACATACATAAACACATATTTCGTGCTTATATATATAATATAAATAGTATTACGTGAATTATGTTTTATATTTACAATTAAAGATTGCATTAATAATAAACTCAAAAATTAATACGAACTGTTGTTTGACTATCTCTGTAGAAAAAATACAGAGACGTGCTAACATTTACATAACAATCGCTACAATAATATACATAACATAAGTACATACAATATAATTTTTATTCAATTCATTACCTATAGTGGAAATTTCATTATAAAAATGTAATATTCAACAATTATTGCCAAATTGTACGTAAGTATGCATAGCTACATACATATCATATGAGAATTATTGGAAAATTGATGATTCTGCGCATTAAAATCAGAAAATTTATATAAAACAATATGAGAAACTATGTAATTTTGGAGAATTTCGAAAAAAAATCGAAGAGTTTCGTATATTACAAAGTGAAATTTAAAATGTACACACATTGAGATTTTGCAACAGAATAGTATAGGAAAATCTGTATAAATATTATTATTAAATTCACATACAAATATATGGAGAATTCGGCTATTGTACGAATTTTTGTTTTCTCACAAGAAAGTCAGAAAATTAAAGAAAAAACCAATTTGCACTGGAGAAATAATATAGACGAATTCGTTATTAGTGTAAATGATTGCAGACATAAAATAAATTTTTCGAAATTTCCTGTTTTTCTCTACATTTTCTCTCATTTCATAAAATTAGAAAATAATATTAAAATTCTGTGTATAAATTTTCCTCTACAATTTTTTCGATTTTTAAGACTAAATAAGTAAAACTAAATAAAATTTCAGGGCGAAAGAAGTGAATACCATAACTTTTACAGTAAATGAGAATTTAAAGAAGTTCTCATTTTCGCCTTCTATCTGTTACTTATTACAATGAGAATAAGTTTAGTTGATATCTTGCTCTGTTGTCATTTAAGTCAAGTTTCGCGCGATATGTCATATTTTTTGTATTTTGTTTTTATAAAAATTTCGTCAAAATGCCATACAATACCGTTATATTCTTGCGGTTATAAGAGAAGCAAGAGAAAAAAAATTAATTAGTAGAATATTACTTTGTTTATATTTTTCTATGCCAAGATGTATGCAATGGAATGCAACGCAAAAAGAATAATATAAACTTCTTGTGTTGAAGTAATTACCATATTAAATTAAGAATTGTGCAAGAGTGTAATTTCAAAAGAGGATTTCAAAGAACAGAAAACACTTTTCTCTATTTAGAGATGCTGTAAAATTGCATATCGAAGAAGAATTTCAAACTCTTTTTTTTGAAATTGAAAAATTTGAATTTTTAATTATAGTTGTAATTATTTTAATTCACTTATATAAAAAAAGAACTAATAAAAAATCCAATGAAAGAAAACTACTTTTACGTATTGCAAAAAGAATTGTAGTGGAAAGAAATAAATTGGAATCAGCATATTAACCAGTTGTCTTGGGGAAATTTGCATATCAAATGCTTTGTTTTTATGGTAAGTTTAATTTGAATTCCACTTTTTATTATTTTAAAAGTTTTAATTTTAAAACTAAGCTGATGTGTATGAGTTTCTTTATTTTAATTAGGTAGGTTCTTTATTCAGTTGAAAATAAAACTTGTTAAATATCAACAACAACAACAGATGTAATTGATTCTTTTTTAAACAACCAGCTCTTGAAATCTTAATCACTTTTATTTTTTCTGTGGCAAATTATATTGAATCTCCAGCATTACTAAAATATTTGAAATTTTGGAAATTCATTTAAAATTTACTACCAGCTGCAAAATAATTAATTATTCAACAATTAACTTTAATCCTTAACAGATTTCTATATCAATTTCCTTGCTATATAGTGCAAGTTTGAAAAGCATTATATCGGGCGCTTTTGGAATTAGGTACCGTCGTCTTTTAAGTTACGTATATGACGTATATATATGACGTATTTCACAATAAGGTTTTACCTCATTTCAAAAATATGTCAAAACTTTTCGAAGACATGCAAGTTTCGGGAAGAGCGTTTTGTGCAATAATTGTTCAATGATCTTTGCCTTCTAAAATGCAATATAATATGGTATTATTTTCAGCAATTCAAACTAATAAGCTGAATTGTGTTTTAGTGCTGTATTACTTCATTTTGGAAGTCAAGGGATCTTCATTTTTCTCCAAACTGAGTTTGAATTTAGAACAAGGATGGCTGTTACTAAAAAATAGCCAGAAATTAAATCAAAATATAAAACAAAACTTAATTTGATTTTTCTCTTGAACAAATGAAAACCATATTTTTAAATTATTATTCCCTGTATACCGTTGGGAAGAGTTTAAAAGAAGTATTTAAATTCAATAAAGGAATCGTTAACATTAATGTCGAATTCGACGGTTAATTTGATTAAGCTAATTTAATATATTTCCTAATTTGAACAGACAATAGCTTGAATAGGGATCAATCTATGAGAGAAAAATGAGGTTAAAATTGGAAAAAAAGCTGGCTGGGCTGATTAAGTTTTGACGGTCGTTTTATTGAAATTAATTACAAAAACTGTCTTTTGTGTATAGTAACAATGGCAAAACTAAAAACCATATTGTAGGTGTCCTGATTTCATTCGAAATTTGTCAAAATATCAAGCAAAATACAAGAAATTTTTCCATTTGGAGTTACCTGTTCCGGTTATACAATTTTTTCGTTTTGTTTGTAGTAATAGCAATAGCATGGTGCAAAATCTGTAAATTTCTAGTAAAATGTAAGACTTTTCCAATTATATAAACTTGTAATGAATCCTTCAAACTTATAATTTATTAATAACCTAAAACTTATTAATTGAACAGTCATATTAGTTTTGCTAAGCTCTCACAGAAATGCACTATTCCACGTTAATGATTTTTGTAGTATTTTTTCATAGTATTTTACTAAGACAAAGTTTCAATATGTCAATGCAAATATATGCATCACAAGGTCATGCTCTTGTTCATGTGACATCAACTCGTTTTACTTCTTTTTAATCATTCTGTGTAGAGAAAATTAAATGCAATCAACATAATTTTCCAGATTATTAGTCTTTAAAAAGCATTAAATTTCAGCATATAAATCAATGAACCAGCAAAGGTTAACAATGTTTTTTTGCCATGAATTTTAATTTGTATGTGTATTTGGTATGCTGATACACTTTTCGTAACACTTTTTTAAAAATCGTTCTAGCACAAAAAAAATAAAATAGAAAATCGAACATTTAAAAATAAAATTAAAGCTTAATAAAATATTTGCATTCAAGGAGTGACTTGCAGAAGGAAGAAAAATGGCAGTATTGCACCCATTCCGAGACGCAAGACTTCCGCTGGGGTTATAAAGCCCATTCAGAGGTAGCTCAGTCGCTACCACTTCGCATTCATGCAATAAGTGCTGCACCGTTTCGTCCTCTTTCATACACTATTTTCATTTCTCCTTATTGTGACATTTGCCAAAATGGATAAAGAACTCACGCTATTTTCTTTTTTTTTAAGCAAAGGTTAATTTTATATCTAGCAGAATTTGTAAACTAAATTCAACGGTTTTTTAACATTTAGATTTTCAAATATTCTCATCAAATTTTACAATTACATCCTTTTCAATTTACTTGAAATCTACTATAGGTAAAATAAGTAATAATACAAACTTGTTTATCTTCCTGAAAATTCCTCGGTACTTTTAATAATTATTTCTTCAAGTGGAACATTTCTCTTTGTAAATTTCAGAAAATTCGAAAATCTTGAATTTGTGCACGGTTTTCATACTTTTCTATTGTCAAGTTTTAAATAGGTCTTAATTAATATTTTTGCTCATTCGAATAAATCGTTTTCTACTGTCTCATATCCTGATGAGCTCAATCAATTGAAATTAGTAACGCAATCTAATTTTAATCTAAAAAAATAACCATTTTTGGCACATTATTCTAGCATTTACAACAAAAAAAATTGTTATATTATGCAATTATTAGTTTTTATAAAATAATAATGTACATTTGCTCGTATTGTTTTTTAATAAGTTTTTTTTTTTGAAATTTTAATTGAATTTTTGTTTAATCCGCTTAAAAGGATGATAATACGAATTGGTGTTAATATTTTAATTATGAATTATAAAGGTTGTAAAAGTTCAAATTGAAAAAGTTTTTATAAAACGAAAATAATAGAAAAAAATTTTAATAGATGTTGTCCCGAGTTGTCCTTTTTGTATGTTCTGCAGTTGCGTACAATCATATTGTAGGAATTTTTTATAAATTCGAAAAGTGCGAAAATGATTTTAAAGTTTGATTTCAAGCAAATTTTCGTTTCAGATTTATGAAAAGTTTGTGCTTCCATAGGAAGTTTTTTACTTTTCATGTAATTTTCCAAATCATAAAATCCAATATTTTAAGCTCTTATACAGATGAAGTCTCGCGAAATATGCAAAAATGGTGCAATTGAATATTGATTTGAAGCGAAAATAGCAAATTACTGCACGCGGTTCACTGATTTTATTATTTTTTCTATTATATTGTGGATTTTCCATATAAAATGCCGATATGTCTAAATGATGCAATAGTACTAGTAGATTAAAGACTTTAGTATCATTTTTGACAAAACTTTGCAAGTGATGAGTGCTTAATTAAAATAATGGAGAATTTGCAAGATATCTTAAAAATTATACTCTTCCCATTAGCTTTTTTAATTTGTTTAATTCTTGACTTGTGTAAGTTTTCTTAATCCAAAGGAGGCATAGGTAATTGAAGTAAAATTAGCTAATCTGAATTAAGAATTTTTTAAGGCTTTACACAATTTTCAATTTAATTCTGTAAATATCTTTTAATTTAAGTTGGGGTAGATTTAAAATCACCGCGAAGTAATTCAAGTTAAATTCAATTAAATAAAAACGTAGAGAATGTCTATCTTAATTTAAACATTACAAGCTTCAAATATATCTTTAATATCCCAACTCCATAGACCTCTTCGTGTGCTCCTTCACATACTATCGTCTATATTTCGTAGCCACTCGCTTTCTTTCAAGGTTTTATGAAATTTTTTTTTTTATAATATTTAAAACCAAAATTAATAATGTGTATAAGCTACTTTATCTGTAATTGTGTGTAAGAGCGTGGTTCTAAAAAATCTTATATCTACAACCTTTAATATTTAATAATTGCTTTAATTTATTTTAACAAATTTTCATTTCGAAAGCATATAAATACCTAAATAGAAGGCAAAATGTTAAACTGATTTTCCAAGAAAAACCAATTTTCTTATTTCTTTTAGGTGTTCTTACAATAACAACGTTATACTCATGCAAAAATACATACATATATTATGTACATATGTATATATAGATGTGTTTAAGATTGCGTGTGTTTATATGCCGGTACCATTGAATATTTAAAACAAGTAAAAACGTTTCAGTCGGTATAAACCGATTGAATTATACCCTGCACCTTTCGTTATTGTGTAGCAATTACTCGAACCTGTGAAATCATTCTATAGAAACTTCACGGATATGTCTGACCTATAATTGGACATCCGACTGCCAAGTTTCATGAATCTGACTTTATTATTTTTCCAAATATTTAGAATAAGCTTTTGGACTTGTATGGGAGCTGCTCGAACCTGTCAAGCAATTCCATCAAAACTTCAGAAATATGTCTGACATATAATTGGACACACGACTGCCAAGTCTCTTGAATCTGACTTTATTATTTTTCCAAATATTTAAAATAAGCTTTTAGACTTGTATGGGAGCTACTCGAACTGTCAAGCAATTCCACCAAAACTTCAGAAATACAACTGACCTATAACTCGACAAATAACTGCCAAGTTTCATGAATCTGACTTTATTATTTTTCCAAATATTTTAAGTTAGCTTTTGGAGTTGTATGGCAGGTACCCGAACCTGTCAAGCAATTTCTCTAAAGCTTCAGAAATATATTTGACTTAGAATTGGACACATGACTGCCAAGTTTCATGAATTTCACTTTATTATTTTGCCGAATATTAAAAATTCGCTATTGGAGTTGTATGGCAGCCACCCGAATCTGTCAAGCAATTCCTCTAAAACTTCAGAAATGTATCTAATCTATAATCGGACACACAACTGCCAAGTTTCATAAATCTGACTTTATTATTTTTCCAAATATTAAGAATAAGCTTTTAGACTTGTATGGGAGCTACTCGAACCTGTCAAGCAATCCCACCAAAACTTTAGAAATATGTCTGACCTATAATTGGACACACGACTGCCAAAGCTCATGAATCTGACTTTATTATTTTTCAAAATATTTAAAATAAGCTTTTAGACTTGTATGGGAGCTACTCGAACCTGTCAAGCAATTCGACCAAAACTTCAGAAATATATCTGGCCTATAATTGGACACATGACTACCAAGTTTCATGAATCTGGCTTTATTATTTTTCCGAATATAAAAAATTTGCTGTTGGAGTTGTATGGCAGCGACCCGAACCGGTGCAGCTATCCCATTATAATTTTTAGACCATGTATAGAATATAATTGGACAAACGTATACAAAATTTTATATTTATAGCTTTATTAGTTTTTGAAATATTTAAAATAAACTCTTTGAGTTATATGGCAGCTACCCGAACCCGTTGTCCGAATTAGTCCAATAACAATAGGGCTCGTCCTTGGCACAAAAGAAAAAGCTTGTGAAAGTTTGGTGTCGATTGCATTATTTGTTTTTGAGTTATCGTGCGAACGGACGGACGGACGGACGGACGGACGGACGGACGGACGGACGGACGGACAGACGGACATGTCTAAATCGACGCAGAATTTTACGCTGAGCAAGAATATATATATATGTCCATACCGCAGATGACTCCTTCAAGTAGTTACAAACTCCATACCAAAGTTAATATACCCTTCACGAAGTGCAGGGTATAATAACTTTTCAAATTTGATATTAAAGCTTAATATTAAGGCGAAAAGCCGACATAATAGTAAAAATTTTCAAAACTTTTGTATTGTTTAGTTTTTTAGATATGTATGTATGTACACTTGTTACATTTGTTATTATTTTTATACCCTGCACTTCGTGAAGGGTATATTAACTTTGGTATGGAGTTTGTAACTACTTGAAGGAGTCATCTGCGGTATGGACATATATATATATTCTTGCTCAGCGTAAAATTCTGCGTCGATTTAGACATGTCCGTCTGTCCGTCCGTCCGTCCGTCCGTCCGTCCGTCCGTCCGTCCGTTCGCACGATAACTCAAAAACGAATAATGCAATCGACACCAAACTTTGACAAGTTTTTTCTTTTGTGACAAGGACGAGCCCTATTGTTATTGGACTAATTCGGACAACGGGTTCGGGTAGCTGCCATACAACTCAAAGAGTTTATTTTAAATATTTCAAAAACTAATAAAGCTATAAATATAAAACTTTGTACACATGTGTCCAATTATATTCTACACATGCTCTAAAAATTATAATGGGATAGCTGCACCGGTTCGGGTGGCTGTCATACAACTCCAACAGCAAATTTTTTATATTCGGCAAAATAATAAAGTCAGATTCATGAAACTTGGCAGTCATGTGTCCAATTATAGGTCAAATATACTTCTGAAGTTTTAGAGGAATTGCTTGACAGGTTCTGGTACCTGCCATACAACTCCAGAAGCTAATTTTAAATATTTGGAAAAATAATAAAGTCAGATTCATGAAACTTGGCAGTTGGATGTCCGATTATAGATCAGATATATTTGTGAAGTTTTAGAGGAATTGCTTGACAGGTTCGGGTACCTGCCATACAACTCCAGAAGCTAATTTTAAATATTTGGAGAAATAATAAAATCAGATTGATGAAACTTGGCAGTTGTGTCCAATTATAGGTCAGACATATTTCTAAAGTTTTGATGGGATTGCTTGACAGGTTCGAGTAGCTCCCATACAAGTCTTAAAGCTTATTCTTAATATTTGGAAAAATAATAAAGTCAGATCCATGAAACTTGGCAGTTGTGTGTCCGATTATAGATCATATATATTTGTGAAGTTTTAGTGGAATTACTTGACAGGTTCGGGGACTTGCCAAACAACTCCAAAAGCATATTTTAAATATTTGGAAAAATAATAAAGTCAGATTCATGATACTTGGCAGTTGTGTGTCCGATTGTAGATCAGATATATTTGTGAAGTTTTGATGGAATTGTTTGACAGGTTCAGGTACTTGCCATACAACTCCAAAAGCTAATTTTAAATATTTGGAAAAATTATAAAGTCAGATTCATGAAACTTGGCAGTCGGATGTCCAATTATAGGTCAGACATATCCGTGAAGTTTCTATAGAATGACTTCACAGGTTTGAGTAATTGCTACACAATAACGAAAGGTGCAGGGTATTATTCAATCGGTTTATACCGACTGAAACGTTTCTACTTGTTTTAAATTTTTCTTATTCAACATCTTATGAGTTTTTGTTTCTATTTTCTTCTACACATAGAATACGCACTACTTTGCGGTAGTTACACATTATACAGTGGTTGATTGTATTTAAGTGTAACTTGGGTAAAATAGATGTTATATATTCACCTACATATGTAGCATGTGTTAAAATTCTTTTTTGCATCTGATTGTAAGCATATTGCAAAAGAAGAAATTTGAACTAAATTGCTTCTAATTTTAAAATTGTAATGAAATTCAATGAAAAACTTTTACATTTTATTATATCGACCCTGAAAACGTCTATTTACACAAAGTGTTCTTTAGTTAATATAATGTTATTGGGTAATGATTCTGTTAAAATACATTCATACTTACATAGCTATTCATGAATATTTTACTTGTATTATTGTATATGTACCTATATGTATATAATTATAAGAATTTTTTAAGAATTTCAGTTCCCAATAGAGGAAAATTTAAACAAACTTAACATTATCTTAAACATTATCTTAAGAATACTTAAATTAAATACTTAACACTAATACTTAAACACTTAGGTTATGCATTCAGTTTTTTATAGCTTAAAGTAGAGGTTTTTATAATAATTGCTATATTTTAAATCAGAAAATTGAAGTCTACTATCCTTCGAAGAATAATCTTGTAAACGTGACGTTAATAAAAGTTATTGGCATGAATTGTAAGTCCAATGAGTAATATGTAAAAAGTTTTATTGGATTACGGTTGGAAATGTATTTCTCAGCGCATGTTTTACTGTCGTTAGTCCAATTATTATAAGTTTCTGAATTCTCTTGTGGACGTAGCTGAAATTTTATACAAATTTATATTTAAGCGAGTTATTGCCTTTTTTTTAAAGTTTATAGTCTCTAATTGCATCAACAAATGATTTCATCTTCCACGGTGAAATCTCGTAATTTTAACCTGATTTAAAAAATTGAATAATAATTGAATTAATAAATTTTAAATAAGGAAAATTAATTCTTAAAAATTTTTCAAGTTTACGTCTACAGAAATAACAGTAGCGTATTTGGGAACAGATTGTATCCTTAGTAAATTTATTTATAGTAATTTATTATTATGGATGGGCACACTTCTCATCTGCTTAGTTGTTTTTTTTTGTAAATTTTTGTATATAACATCCTCTTCATTAATGAACTTATGAAGATGACTCTAATCCATACAGTGAAATTTTTTAATTTGTTAATCTAATATTAGGAACAATTCATATCATACATTTCCAATTAGTCAAAAAAAGTAATAGTGTGAAATCTAAAAACAAGTATTTTTAAAATTCATAATTAAAAACTAAAACAAAATGAATTTTGTAATTAAAAATTCTAATTTTATGAATTTGACAGAATGAAATTATTCCCCCGCAGACTCTAAAACAAAAAAAGTGGTTTATTGATTTAAAATTCCAATTAAAAATATTTCAATGACCTTGAAATTTTAAAAACGTGTAGATACGTAATTGAAAATTGAAAGTCTATTAAAAAAGATGAGATGCCATTAAAACTTGAGTGAAATTACCTTACTTAATTTTAAGTACTACTATGGGTACCATATTCAGATGTACCATATGAGGGTGATCCGCATTAATAAAATGCACAATTTGTATTTTAGGCGCATTCAAGTTGATTATTTCAAGAAAAAAGTTGTAATTTTATTAATTGTGCGTAACATTCATACAGATTGGCTTGAAATTTAAAAGGCATAATAGTATTAGAACCGAAACATTACTACAGAATTTGGCCTTGGTGCATACGAAAACAAAGCTATAACTATTTATTAATATCTACATATTTTTGTTGTAATGGAATTGTTTAAAAACAGTAGTTAAAAAATTTCAAACTTGATGTTTTCATAACATTCGATGTTTGCAATGAACTCATTATGCATTTGGTTATAACAATCATTAACAACAGCATATTAGTTGTCCTTCATATTTTTTATTTAACCTGATTAAAGTTTGATTGAAGTTTGAATAGCAAAAGTCCGCGAGTAATATTTACAATCTTATCAAACCCTCATCTGGAGTTTGTGTTGGTTTTGTTAGGGATCAGGCAGACATGCAATTTTTAACATCAACAAAACTATTGTGTCAACATAAACGTATGAAATACAAGTAAGCAATCAAACAGTTGAAAATCTGAAAATTGTGTGTTTGTCTGAGCCCTAAGTGTTTTTGATGATGTAAATTTATAATGTTGAAAATTTGACAATGTTAAATTGTCTTTGATGTGTAAACATACTATGAATTTTTTTTAATGCTTTCCGAATGAAATTCTTGAATAATATTTAGAGTTTAAACACTTACTTATAACAATAATTTTCAAGTTCATCACTTTTCATTTAATTATTTTTATTTAAAGTGCACAAAAACCAGATATTTTTGAATAAGTTTTGAAAATTTAATAATCGATTTGACGACGTTAATGATTTTGAAATTCATGACGTTTCAACAAACAATTTTTTCTTTACTGTAGCACAAATTATTAAATTTCATAACTTTTTTCTTTATTATTAATAAAATAATTAATATACACGGTAAACATGATTACAATATTAAAGGCATATTGTGAATACTTTATTAAACGTTTATAACAATAAACACGAATAAAAAATTCTTAATATTTACAAATTTGACTATGTAATACAAAAAGCCTTATACAAAATTCACACAGACACAAATACAAAAAATAATGTTAATAATGACAATAATAATAATAATCTTTATAAGATCTTTAAATTTATGTTAAAATAATGAACATTGTTATTGTATAAATTTACATATGCTACTGTTTAAGTGTGAGTATATATATACAAACGAATATGTGCGTGTATATTTATATTTATTATTTATATTAAAATAATTTTTGTATTTACCTGAATAAATATTATAATTTATGTATTACGGAAATTAAAGAACAGATAATTTCTCTACATTCCTAGTAATTTTATTTTATATATTGGAATATCGTTATTATTTTTCGTATATGTGTAGTAATTACATTATGTTGTAATGTTAATGTTATAAGCTTTCTATACAAATATCGTGTATACTGTATATTATGTGCATGTACACATATAAAATGTTTAAATATTTCATTATTAATTTTAATTTTGTATTTTCATTATTATAACGATTCCAATTAAAATTTCGTTTACATAAGAAATAATTTCTGATTTGTATTTAATAAATAGTATATAAAAAGGATATTAAAATAATAATAACAGTGTATAATAATTATATTTTGTTAAAATAGATTATGTTTGAACATACGAAAAATGTGAAGATATAAAATTAATTTTAGTTAAATATAGAAAATTGAAAAATTTTAAACTATTCATTTGAAATATGAATTATAAATTAAATAATTTTTGTCAATTTCGTTTGATTATTATAAAACGAAACTAAAATTTTCATAATTAACTAAATGAGTAGGTATTGAATAAATTACAAAGTTCGTTTCGTTTTCTCTTGAAGAGTTAGAGAAAATAATTTGTTCAGCAGTAAAATGTCAATACGAAACAAGTAGTTACTGCATACTCCAGTGTCAATCTGAAACTTTTTTAGAAATCTAAACTTTGTTCTTTAAACGACATTCACCAGTTTCATGATTACCAAATTGAAAGCACATCACCCAAAATAACTTTTATAATGGTGTTTTTATTGGTGATTTCTAAAAAAATATCATATAGTTGTCAAATGCTGTTCATATCGCTGCTGTAGCATTTATATACATAGATTTATATTCTTTTATAAGTTTCAAGTATAATATAAATAATATTTTATTGATATTTCATATTCTATTTCTTAATATAATTTCTACTTTGGTAAGAGCTCTTAATTGCATAGCCCTTCAACGATTATATCGCTTTTATTAATTTTAGTTCGTTTAAGACAAAATAGTTTGTTTTTAACTGATGAGCCTTATTTGCTTGTATTATTTTTCATAAGGTTTATATTTTTAACCAAATCTTTAATTGTTAGAATAATTTTCGATAAAAGCTGTCTATATTTTCCGGTTAAGTCGGAAAATGCTATTATGGAATGCACTTTTTTTGTAGCCAATTTATTTAAACTATTGACATTTATATTTGAGAAAGTTGAAAATGGCATTTGTGTGTGAGCACAATAAAGTTTAAACACATTGAAATTTAATAATTTTTAATAATTTTCGTGTTCTTAACAAAAAATTTTGACAACACAGAAAGTGATTAATATTTAAGAAAAAAAATAAATTGGTGTAAATAGAAGAAAATGGTACAATAAGGGGTTTCAGGCGACAATTTGTAGAAATGTAGAAAGTTTAACTATAGTATACCACGATAGGAGGAGCAAGCCACTGGCTTTTTGACTGGCTTGTAAGACCCGTTCGTTTGAGTACATGAGCCCAAAGAAATTTGACTATGTCCTCGAAGAAAAACAATTTTTATCTCTTTGGCCTTTGAAATTTCACACAAAATCATAAAATTCACATCGATTGCAAATATTTGAAAATAAAATTTTAAATGATGAATATAAAATAATTTCTTTTTGCGGTTTTTATTTTACTGTAATTATATCTTTTAGAACAAATCTTACAAGCCAATCATATAGTTCGACATTATTAAGTTTATGTAGAAATACTATCGCTGTGGTAGAAATCCCATTTCGTTGATTTTCTCATGGTCACATGCATACGCTATGAAAGTTCAAATATAGAATTAAATTTAGTTCCAAATATAAAATGCAATATTTTTAGATTCGTAATTTTATTTGTTTAGGTTTATTGTGGTATGTTTGATGGCGTGACGATAAACAAAGAAATTGGGATTGCTATATAAGTCATATATATTTTTGAAAATAATTGCTCAAATTATTTTCAGTTTAGAACATGGTTTGTCATAAATTTGCTTTAATTTGTATTAAAAATTCAATAAATTTCTTTATGTTCTGTTATGATTACTATCGCTAAATCGCTAAATGAATAATAGTTGTATAAGGATGTAAATGCAATGTAAATGGTAGTAAAATTTTTTGGTCTAAAAATTTTTTTTTATTTATATTATGTGGAAGGATTTTTAATAATTGTAACTGGACGAGACTGATTTGACTACTTTTTTTTATGAGATTGTAAAAACGAACTATTTACTTCAAATACTCAAGCAACTGATTAAAACTTTCACTGCATAAATTAAACTAATAATATACATGCACTTTTTTGTATTAATTGATATTTAATGTAAAAAATCTCCTAGTCTCCTCAATTTACGCCCATAGGTAATAATTTTGTACATTTGTATTCTAGCTTAGAGTAAACGAATTACAAATTCAGTTTTTTAATTTCATGTGAGGATGAAGCGCAAATCATTTGAGATTAAAGTCAATTTTATTATGATAATCTTATCTTATAATATTTCTTATCCTTGTAATGATAGAAGGTCAAAATTTTGTTCTACGGAAGTAAGTTTCTAGTAAAGATCTATGTACATATAAAATTTCAGCTTTCTATATTCAAGGATGTAGAAGTTTTGTAAACAAAAAAAGTATCCACGGACGGACGGACGAACGGACGGACAGAGTGAAACTAATAAGCACTTTTTTTCAAAAAATTTTTGGAAAAGTGCTAAAAATGACATATAAAAATCGTGAATAAACAATATATACAATATTATAACAACAAAAATTACGTTCCGTATTGTTTTTTGAAACTATGTATTATTTTGGCAATCTAATAAAAAAGCTTAGAACTTCAAGATTAAAGGCGGTTTAAAAACGGTTTTTTTACAATATGGAAGTCACCCTATTACTTAATTATTTTCAGGTACAGGGTTTAAAATATACATTAAATAGAAATATAAAGTTCTTGACAATACTTTTTAATGAATTTATGGTTACTGAACGTACGGGCAATCAACAAATTTATACTGTTATTTTAATAAAATTAATATCAAATTAAGAAAAATTTTATTAAAATACATCCAATAATGAATTAAGATCAATAATTAATAGCGAATTACTAAAATAATAACATTTTACAAAAGAGAGAATGAAAAATGAAAGAAATTTGAGTTAAGAGTTGTTGTTGTAAATTAGTTGCAGCTAATTTTATTTCATCAATTATTTAATTTAATGAATAAAGACTTTGTTTTAATTTTTTAAGAATATTAATTTAACAATGAGCACAATTTTTTTTCTTAAATTGACGCTGTCTATTTAATAGCACCTTTTATATTTTTAATTAAGAAATTTTGTAAATTGGTTGGTCATTTTTTTAATTGGTTGGTCAAAAAAAAGATTTTTTGTTTAACAGTAGGGGGGTTTTCGTTTATGCACGCTGCGCTGAAAGTTCTACATTTGAAGTAAAATTTCTAAGTTTCAGCGTTAAACAGTATGCAAAAACTTTAGCTAAGCTTTTTTTGTTTACGAAGTCTACAAATTCTGAAACTTCTAAATAATCCACCGTTCGAAAATAACATAAATCTCATTGTTTATAAAATTATATCCCAATACTTTTCGCCTTCCAATTCGCTGCAAAATAAGGAAATTTTAACAAAATTTGAATATGTTAAGAAAATTTTCAGAAGGAGATAATAATTTCAAATTGATAGCTAAACATTTTAAAATTAAATTATAGCTTTCTTAACATTATTTTGGAAGTTACATATTAATTTTAAAAGATTTTATTACCAAATTCAAATTATTATCATGGTAAAATTTTTCTTATCATAAAAAAAGTTCACGAAGTTTTTTGTTTATTAGGATCAACAATAACATAGTTTAACAATAACTTTTTAATTTGGAAAACAAAACATCATTTAGATAACTATGCTTTGAAATTTTGAATTAACAAAATTTTATTCACCATTTTGGTTTTTTTGAAAAATCATTAAAATAAAACAAGTAAAAACGTTTCAATCAGTATAAACTGACCAAATCATACCCTGCACTTTGACAAAAATTTGTTTTTGAATTATCTAGATTTAGCTTCCATTGTTGTAAATACTCGAACCTGTCAAGCCACTCAATAGAAACTTCACGGTTATGTCTGACCTATAATCGGACACACGACTGCCAAGTTTCATGAATCTAACTTTATTATTTTTCTGAATTGGAGTTGTACGGCAGCTACCCAAACCAGTGAAGCAACTCCATTAAAATTTTTAGAACATACACTTTTGCCAAGTTTGATCTGTATTAGTATTTGAAATATTAAAAAAAACCTCTTAGGGTCGTATGGCAGCTACACGAACCTGTTGTCCGATTGGGCCCAATTACTATAGCAGCCGTCCTTGGCAGAAAAGAAACAACTTATGAAAGTTTGGTGTCGATTGCGTTATTCGTTTTTGAATTATCGTGCGATCGGACGTGCGCACTGACCTGTCTAAATCAACGGAGATATACATGTCTCATGTCTGTACCGAAAACGACTCCTTCAGGTGGTTAAAAACTTGATAATACTCTTCGGGAAGGTGCAGGGTATAAAAATGTACTTTTACACAATATTAATTAATATAAATGCATTTTATATTAATAAATCTATTCATAGCACTGTTTCATATTATTAGAAAAATTAAAGTTTTAAATCTAAAATAATTAATAAATTTATTACATATATTTAACATTTGACACTTGCAAGAAATTTTTATTGAGCTGTAAATCATTTTTTAAATTTTTTTATTGTCAGATGTCCCTTTTTCTCTTTTATTTCATAAAAAAACTTCATAAACTCTTGAAGAAAAGTCTAGTCCAGAATAGTAATGGTCATTGAGGATATTTTAGATAAAAAACATGAAATAATGTGAAGCATATATCAATAGCCCTTGCAACGTATTCATATCGCATTGAATTCATATCGCATATCATAATACACTAGAATTTGCTGAGGTTCAGTTATATTACGGTTGTATAGTAAAATGTTTCATCTATTCTCTTTTCCAGTGTCCCTTCTAATTCTTAAACTGTTTGTCCAATATTTACAAAAGCATTTTGAGAGCCTTGAACTGAATATTTGTTGTTTTTTTCATTCTTTATTAAAATAACCGTTCTTCCAGTTGCTGCCAATACGTTGCGTAGTAGAAAAAAGGTTGTTAAAACTTTACGATTTGTAAATTACCAATTTGTAAAAACTTTACCATTTGCTTTATAACACAAAAGTTTGAGGTGAATAATATAATATTTGGGATAAGAAAATAACTTGACCAAATGGTTTTGCTAAAATATTTTTGATAAATTTTTCCAGTAAAACGTTTTTCCAAGTAAGTCTTTTAAATCTTTCAGCTCCTCTGATTCAATGACTGATTGTGGTGTTTCAAATTCAGTTTGCAAAGTAAAAGTAGAAGTGGAAAGATTGTTGGTAAGTTGAGTATAATATGTTCATTTAAATGTAGATCAGTGTTGGGTAAAGCATTTGAAACTAAATAATTTGTTTCAAGTACAATACATTCGTCTGTAGGGCCCCAATCAATTTCTCCTTTATAGAATAAAAAATTTAAATTAACATTTAATTTTTTGCTAAAGCAAAATACGTTCATCTAACAGCGCTTGCGCTCTTAATAGAATATGCTTGTATGTTTCGAACAAAAATTTAATATGATATGGTTTCAATTCTAATAACGTTTGAACATATATTTTTAATAAAAAAAAAAAAATAAATAAATTTAATTTAATATTTTCAAAAATTTTCACATCTCTTAAAAATTTCGTTAATTTTATATTTTACAATAACGTTACTTAAATTCAAACTAGTTAAAATTACATCCACTTTACCCATTTAATTCTAGCGCTAATTTTTATTTTTGAAATATTAAATTGGCAATTTAATTATTCTTCTTACAATATTTAAGGTACTTATGACAAATTTTGTACACTATCAAACCACTTCAGCACTATTATTATTATTTAAATGTTTGTATTGATTTCTTTGCTATTTTAATTACACAATTATTTTAAAATTTTCACTAAATATTTTCTTTTTTAATAAAAAACATAATTGAGTTCTATTTAAAAAAAGGAAAATTTTTAAAGTCTTACAACAGCTACTGCAACAATACATAATATGTTGTTTGTTTCGCTTCTAGGTGACTACGAGTATTAAATGAAAAATATTCAAAACTTTTTCTCTTTATTTTAATTTTAATAAATATTTTTATTAAAGTTTTCATTAAAATAATAAATTTGTTATTCGAATTATAAGCAATGTTATTACTTGAACGACTTGAAATCATTGTTCAAAAAATTCAAAAGATCCCGCAAGAATTTTTCAAAAGAGAAACTCAAAAGGTTCGAAATTTTATAGCCAAAATTGTTAAACGAACAAATTGATTATTGTTTTAATAATCGATTCTAATTTGATTCTATTAATTCTATATGACCTGCGATCGAAATTACAAATTTCCGTGACTCCAATAATGCGCTTACAAAGTAACCTTGACAAAGTATTACAATCCAAAATGTTAAGTAAAAACTCTTGACATTGTAAACTTTTTTAAATGGTACGTAAAATAAAAGTAAATCGGGTAGCCAAAAAATGAAGCACACTTTTCTAATACATGTCATACAAATGTTGCCAGAAATAACCATTTAAATCAACTACGAGTAGCATATATTTTCAGCAATAAAGTGCTAGTTATTAAGTTTTCGCCCTAAAATGTAGCATAAAAATGCTATGTTGTGGTAACGTTTGTTGAAAATTAGCATTTGCACAGAACTTTAAATTGAAATTTCCAAACCAACTTCAAAGTATGTATTAATATTGTGACAATTTTATTCCAAAATGTATCAAAAGCTTCAGCAATTTTTTTTTTGCAATATTAAAGTATTGAAAGCTCTGAGACGGTAGTACAACCGTATTAATACCGTACTTAAACTTTTTATAAAGCATTATTGAAATCACAGATTGTTATCAAAATAATAACAAATATTTCTTTTAATAACATTTTCAGAGAGTATTTTTGAGAATTTTATGCAATTGACAATTTTTTACACAATTTTAATAATAACGTTTACTATCAAAAATTTTTTTGATTATTATACCCATATGAACGCATGTTCGAAGGTAGTAGCTGCCACACAACTTCAAAAGTTATTTGGCTATATCTTAAAAACTGTTCAACCTACAGTACTGAAATTTTGCAAAATAAATTACGGGAAAATGGCAGCTATTTTCAATAAAAGTTGTTGAGATCTCATGAGTACTTATGATACCTGACATGCAGCTCCAAAAGTTATTTGGTATTATCTCAGAAATTATTAGAGTTATAATATAAAAATTTCGTGAAAACAAATGTATTATTAGAGCTGTTGATGTGTGATAAAAATTGTTGAAATTTCTTGACTCCTTATGGTAGCTTCCAAACAACTTCAATAGTAGTTTGGCCACATCTTAGAAAATATTGAAAACACAGTACTGAAGTTTTGCATAAATTAATATGGTAATATAGCAACTTAAAGTCATACTCGCACATAGGACAACAAATTTGTACGGGTATCACAGAGTTGACATTGTCAACTCTATTTTTTCTCATTTTATAAGTTTTGTCTTTCTAAAATAAGTTTGAATAGGCGATTATAAAAGAGATAATCTTTTGTTGTTTAAATAATAGCAAATTATATTGTTTTCATAATAAATGATATAATTCCAAGAAAAATGGTTGTTAAGGTTTTTAACAAACTATAGTGAAATTTTTTTGAGTATAGGCAGGTTTGGGTATAAAAGTAATTGATTTATTCTTCATAATACATACCTATACACATTTATACAAATTATGTTTTTAGGCCAGTTAACTTTATAGTAGTAATTAAGAATATAGTTACTAAAATTTTTGGTATCATAAATTACGAGGGTCACTATTTATATTTCGGGTCCTGGCATCCTTGGGCATTAGTTCCACCAGCGTACATAAGATATTGCATGAACATCTTGCCGTGAAAAAGGTGTGTTGTCGATGGATCCCAAAAAATTTGACGATTGCACAAAAGAAGGCTCGTGTCGATTGGAGCAAAGAAATGTTGAAAAAATTCAATCGCGGTGCGTCAAAAGACGTTTATAAGATAGTCACAGGTGATGAATCATGGATCTATGCATATGAGCCCGAAACGAAACAGCAATCGACCGTATGGGTGTTCCAAGACGAGTCAAATCCAACAAAAGTTGTTCGTGGAAGAAGCACATCGAAGCAAATGATCGCGTTTTTTTTTGGTATAACCGGTCATGTGGCCACAGTACCTTTAGTGGAACGTAGGACGGTCAATTCTGAATGGTACACCACCATCTGTTTGCCGAAAGTTTTCGAAGAAATAAGGAAAACAAACAAGCGCCGGCGAATCATTCTTCATCATGACAATGCAAGCTCTCACAAATCAGCTGAAACAATGGACTATTTGAGCACTCAAAATGTCGAATTGATGGGTCATCCGCCGTACAGTCCTGATTTAGCACCCAATGACTTCTTCTTATTCCCTCACATCAAAAAAAAAATGCGTGGACAACGATTTTCAACACCTGAAGAAGCAGTCGATGCGTTCAAAAACCATGTTTTGGAGGTGTCTCAATCGGAGTGGAAAAAGTGCTACGAAAATTGGTTTCAGCGCATGCAAAAGTGTATTGATCTTCATGGGGAATATTTTGAAAAACAATAAAACCATTTCCAATGATAAATGTTTGTTTTTTATTGCTAGACCCGAAATATAAATAGTGACCCTCGTATAAAATACACGCTTTAATCATTGATTTACTTATAAAATGAAATCTCAATTCATACAAGTAAATTTTTAATTTTTAAGTATTCAAATGTAGCTTTTTTCCAATTTCACATAATTAAAATATTATGTTAATCTTTATTATAAAATTGAACAGATTCATTATTCCTGAAAGTTTTTAATATTTTATTCACTACAACTGGAAAATTCATAAAATTATGAAAAAATAAAATCAGAAATTGAATTTAGTTTCGCAAAAAATGTTCCCAATCATCTTATTTTGTATCTCTGTTCGTTATCTTACCCAATATCAAGAAGAAAATGGGCGATTTTACATATATTTGCATAAATTAATTCTCTTGAAAAATTTTAAAAGATTTCATATTAATTACAATAAATGATTATTAAAATGCAAAGTTTGCGGATAATAAAAGTAGTTTGAAAAATAATGTTATCAAAATTCTCCATAGAAAATTGTTTTGTAATTTCTTGATTCATTTTCAGATCGGTAAAAGGCAATTACTTATAATTCGTGTATCCTTGTAAACCTATTGTCTAATTTCTACATGAACTAAAATCAGAAGGATCAAAAGTACTTCGAAATAAAAAATAAAATTCGGTTGCTTAAAATAACGACACAAAAACCTGAACTTATGTTATGATCTATGTTTTCTTATTTTTCTCAAATCGGAATTTTATAATTTTAAAAATTAAAGTTTCCATTACAACTTGTTTTCTATTTTGCTCAAATTTAAATTAATTATTAAAAGATTTCGACCCGATGTTTTTTTTCACAAATTCTCAAACAAATGAAATTCTTGGCTCTGAAATGAATAAAAATTAATGTTTCCTTTTAAATGTTTCATTTATATTATATAGTTTGAGGAAAATTCTACATAAGGATGCACACAAATTTAAACTTTTTTTCCTTGTTGGAAAATTATTTAATTGACCTTCAATAAATTTATTATTTTTACGGAATTTATGCAAATTACAATTGTGGAAAATGCTTTCCAAAAGAAGATTAATGAATTTTTTCTCAAAGTACCAACAAAAAAATAAAAATTCTTCTTAAGAGCCTATTATAGAAAACTAGATACTCTCTTGAAGAGTTTTAACTTTGAATTTTAATTACACTTTTTATAAAACATTTCATTGTTCCTATAAAATGAGACTATACGTATATGTATATGAATGTATGAGCTTTACTATATGACAAAAAGAAAAAACGTTATTACCTCCACTTAAATTGATGGGTGTTAAAAAGAAAAACATTTTGTTATATGCATTTTCTGAGTACATTTTTGTATTTATATGTCAATGAGCGACTGAAGAGTCCTTTTAAAATAAACGTGTTAAAATTATGTTAAATGCTCACTTTTCTGTTTATTATTATGGGGAACTGCCCCCTACTTTAGTTTTTCTTTTTATGTTCCTTTTTTAATTTTTTAAATAATATGAACAATTTTTTTTTCTTCAGGAAGCGTGAGTTATTCTGTGTTTAGTTTTTACATTTTACAGTAAGAATTTTTATTTTAAGGTAATGCAAAATTTTCTTGAAGACCGTAATTTGAACTGGAGAACTAGAAATTGGAAAGAGTTAGAAAAAAAATGTTGTTGTAATCCATAAAATTTTGAATGATATCAAGAAAGAGATGCGTTTAATAATACTTGAGTGAAATTTTCAATTTTTTACGTAATATTACACGATACTTACGATAATGCCGGAATAGAAACTATAGTTGTGCTTAAATACCTTATATTACTAATTTAATTATTAGAGATAAGTTTGAAATAAAGAAAATTTGCAATTGAGAACAATATAAAATATTTAAAAACGTTATGGTAATGAAAGTAAGTTCTGGCTGTACAAAATTTGAAAGGACAACGTAAGTTCGAATAAGAATGGTTATGCTGTATCTTTTTATTTACATACTTCTTTTAATGTACACACAATATAGTGCAATTTTAAATAAAAATTGCATCACAATTAGAATTGTATTCGAATTTTTAGGAAAATGTGAATTTAGAAGAAGCTTAGAAGGTTAAAATAATTCTTAAATATCACTTAGATCACAGTTAGTTTGATCAAGAGTATTCTAAAATTGTTCAATTGGAATATACACACAATTTTCTTGTTGAGATTATAATGATTTGATACAAGATTGCCTACATACAACATTGAACAGTGTTGTATTGAAGGATATATTTTTCACCTAACTTCAAATATTCAAATTAAAATCGAGACTAGACCCATACAATATTTTCACTTACGTTTCATAGACTGTTTTTTTAAAGATGTGTTTTATTGTCATTCATTATGTGTTTATATTTTTAATATAATTTTTAATATCCTCTTAGAAAAAGTTTCCGTTCACCTAAAACAATGTGTTAGTATACAATATTTTTGACGCTATTATAAAGAAACTTTGCAAGTTTTTACAGTGCATTGTTCTTTATATAAAATTCATGTAGAATTTCAAGACTGATGCCGCTTTTAATTTAAAAATGCGAACAAAATTAATATACTTTTGCATATAATGTACATAATATTATTCTACATATTTGTACGTATTTTATATGTGTGTAGATGTTGTTAGCAAAAGGGTAATTAGAAACGGAAAATTTAAAAATGAAATATAACAATGTCATAGTAATTAAAAATACATTAACATACGCTTGCATACATATGTACATGCATAAATAAATATATTAACGTAGGTATGTATGTGTAATTTAAGTATAATTTGTGAATATATAAGAGAAAATTTAACATAGAATATGTGAATTGGAAATTAGAGAACCAGAGAAAAGCGAATAAAAATTTAAGAAAAGAAAAAGAAAACAACAACATTTTCTTTCTTTGTTCTTTCAAGTACATTTTATATACGCGAGCACATGAATCGTGTTCAAGTATTGTCGCTCGAAAATTCTTCCTTTAAATTTTATTTTTCTTTTTGTTGTTTTTTAGATTTCTTTTATGTTTTTTCATAAATTTACATACTTACTGCATTATTTAAAATGAACACACATTTAAATTAAAAATAACAAAATGGATTCTAAATTTTTTATATTATATTTTTACTTAATGTTGAGTGCATCTTAAAAGAATAACATATTCTGAAGTAAATACAATTTTTTATTATGTAGATATATAGATACATATAATACTGTATATAATGTACATTTCTCTTATATAGTATATACATATTAATATAATTTATTTACACTCATTGGCATAATATGTAAAATATATGTATTAGAAAGCCCATTAAAAATAATATAAAATTTTAATTTTTGTCAGCTTGCAATATGACACATGTATGAACGTATATTATATGTATATATAAAATGAATATGTCGGCATAGTTATGTGCAATATATAAGTGTATACTGTTGTGTATATTTGGCTATACAAATGCAAAATGCATTATTAAGTCGACTAATCTACTTTTCTTATTCAGATGGTATTAACGACGCTATAATAATAATGAAACATTATTCGAAGAAAATAGCAATCTTATAATGGTAAATAAAAGAAAAAATGAAAAAGTTACCAATTAGTTGGAATTTAATTTAAATTTGAAAAAATTTTAATATTAAAAATTTTTATCGTTAACATACAACTCCATGTTTGTGTATGTGAATTGTCAAATACGAGCTAAACTTGTATACTTAAAAAAAGAGCCTCAACTTCCTTTCCTTAATTTTTTTTTTAAATATCACGAAAATAACTGTATTTTGCATATTATAAAAAATATATTCAAAGAGGTTTTTATAGCGATATTAATTCAAATTGGTCCTACTCCAGCACTTAAACCATTAAACCAGTGTGGTACGAAAGCATATTAATTTAAAAGAAATTTAAATTTGGAAAAAAGGAATGCGAATTTAAAAGAAATAAGTAAGATTTGTGACATTATGTTTTTTTATTAGAATATGTTTGTATTTTTTTATTAATTTTTAAACTAATAAAGTTTAAAGAAGAATAAATAAGGGGTCGAGCCTAAATGATATGCAATAATATAAGACGTTTGCGACAAAATGATTCTTGAAACAAGATTTAGTCGAATTCAAATATCCCACTTGCATATGACGTTTACAATAAACCATTAATTTAGAATGACGCACAATATTAGAAAGTGGTGTAACTCAAAAGGCCTTTTTTGTTCCTACCAAAATTAAAATCGTGTATACAAAAGCAAAATATATTAAGAAAGTATCCTTACGCAACGGTATGCCAATTAAAATTAATTTACTGAACGTACAAAATGATATTACATAACTGTTCCGACAACCTAGTAGCTTTTAAACTGAAAAATATAAGATAATTTCGCTTGGTTTTGCTTGAATAATTTAGATAACGACAAAAATTTCGCTTTCTTTTAAAACAGTAAATATTGCATACTTTTAAGTAACAAATAATTTTTTGCATGTTCTATTAAATATTTTGAAAAGTAAAACGTAAATAGCTATTAGGTACTTCTTCCAATTTTTTTTATACCTGTGGCAATTCTGTCCATGTTATACAAAATATTTATATAAATGTTAATTCACTTATAACGCTGATTTTAAAGGACATTTATTATTACATTTTATGTCTGATTATTTTTTCCACACTTTTTATTTTAAAGAGTCAACATCCAACGTCTAGGCATGGTATATTTGCTATTTGTCTTACATAACCGTATATGTGTATAATTATAATTCACATAATAAACTTTATTTCAAGTTCGTGTTGAAAAATTCAAGAGGGTTAAAAAATCAGTAATGTAAAATGGCTAATTTACTCACGTGTTCGTTTTCGTTATAAAAAAAAAGTATAAGGACACCATTAAAAATTAAGTGCCAAGGATGCTTTTTTTATTTAAATAGTATTTTTGTGCGTTATATTTACATAGTTAACATGTGACATTTTAAAACTTTAAACAAATCAGAAATAATTTAAAATTTTTTAAACAATTTTTTTTAATTTTTTTTTCTGCTTTGGTGAGAAAAGTTTTATTTGTACTCGAATACAAAACATTAGTCCTTTTTGAAAAAAAAATTAGGAAGTGTAACCGTAATTTAAAATATCAATATAATGTGGCTTCTCAGGTCGCAGACTTTTGTACTGTTCTTAAGGTAAAAATTTTATTTGTTTGTGTTTCTGACACTACTCTTTTATGCCAAAGCTCAGTTTCATATTTATATAAAGCATTATAAAAGAGTCCTTAGTTTTTAGGGTCATGGAATAGCTATCGCGATTTTTCTTATATTTTGTGGATATCTTATGTTCCCATTTACTTGGTGGTGCCAAACTCAGCTACTTTTTTTTTATTTTAGTCTTGAAGCATTGAAATCGTTCTTGACTTATAATTTTAGAAAAACAGTGTCTTAGTTTATGCGAATTTTAGTTTTAATTCATTTGACTGGCGAATTTCTGTACAAGTTTATTTTTCTATGTGTGTTGTTGAAGGGGAAAGAAAAAAAGCATTTCGTAAAAAATTACACTCATTGTTATTTTTACAACTGTTTTATTTTTAAAATATTTATTTAAATCGATATTGTTTGATATAAAATTGTTTTTCAAATGTGTATTCAAACTGGAAGTACCTTCTGTCTACTTCCATATTACGTTTGCACAAAAGCAAATTACTTAAACGATAAAATATTTTTATGTTAAATATTAGTTTTTAAACAAAGTAGATGTATTTATTAATTGAAGAAATGAATTTATTTTGTGTAAAATATTAAAACTACTGTGCTGTTATATACAAACAACTGCAACTATTTTCATATGAAAGGATAAGACACTCTGGCAAATTCAAAATATATGGCCATATTGAGCCATTTAAGAAAGCAAAAAGAAATGATATTACTCTCATGTTCTAGGCTCATTTCTGAGTTGCTAGGAAAGAGCTGGTCCATTCGTGTTCCTTTTTATAAATTATTATTTTTTTTACAAAATATTTTGTCTTAATTGTAATAACATTAACCACTATTATAACAATATTTAAATCTAATTTTCATTTTTTTTTAGGTGTTTTGATGAGGTAACAGCATCCTTGCAGTGGAATGAATGATGAAAATTGCAGAAGTGATATTACTCCTTGAGAGAACAAGAAAGGAACATCAAACACTTGTGATATTAAAAACTTAAATAGCAAAACAATTTTGAAAAAAAAAAATGCTATTATAAATAAAATTTTTAAGTTAAATAAAAGAGGCATTTGTTTTACACTATGTGACTTGTTTTACTTAGTACAAAAAATATTAGCTTCCCAATAATTACGATGTTTGACCATTGAATAAATCTGAAGTTAAAACAGTCAAGGTCTAATTATGATTGACTTTGGGGATGAATTTGGAGATGAGTCGAATTTTATGATATGCCAGAGGTATGGTATAGCATTCATCGAATATAAGTCAAATAAATGAAGACGGCACGATAAAAAAATTTAATGTACAAAATTATTTCAAACAATGTTTTCAAACTAAATGCGAAAACTTTTTGTCATATAAAAACAACATAGAAATGGTTCAAAAGTTATCCTTTGACCTGCAGATGATTTTAAAATTAAACATTAAAGATAAAGTGAATAAGCACAAAATTTCATACCTAGTATTCAATTTTATGCATCAACTAAAAGTGAACATATTTTTTTTAACAATTCAAACCAAAATTGTGCCAGCCAACTTAGAGGCTCGAAAAACTCTCACAATCTTAATTGGAAACTTTAAAATTTTGAATAATAAATTAACAACTGTTCACAAAATTCGATTCAATGTTAGTGAAATGAATATAATTAATATTGATTTTTAAATAATATCTAGGTTGTTCTTCGCAATAAGTAAATTATAGATAATTCATTACGTCAGCGAAACTGGAAATTTTAAAATAGACTAAGTTTACTTGTTTAAGTAATTGGTTGTACTGTTCAAAATTATTATTATAAGTACGTCACTTCGATTGGCTGTGTTATTACACTAGTGTGCTATATTTTGCCAAATAATTTTAAAACGTATCGTTCACATTTTCATCAATCATTTCTTACCTTTGTTTTTGTCTTCTGTTAATGTAAGCACGTTTTGCATAATGTATGATGGGAAAAATAATTTTTAAAAATTAAATATTCATAAATTTTTTAATATTTTATTGGTTTTTAATATAGATTTAAGTCATTTATTTCTTGTTCTACGTTCCCTGAGACGACATCATGTTGTCACGTACCACGTATTCCTTTCATATTCTCTTTAAGTTCTGATTTTATTGCATGACATACATATATGGATTTGCACGAGATACATTGACATATACATATATGTATACGCTCACAAATTTATTATGCAAAACTCTTTCCTCGCTTTTATATCTTCTAACTCTATTTAAATTTTTTTCCTCAGGGAATAAATTTTTTTAAATTTAAGAGCAAAACACGGAAAAAAAACTTATTTATGTACCTTTAAATCATTATTTTATGTTATATAATATTTTTGCTATGAGGTTTCCAATAAATTGCTTTCATTTTCCTTTCAAATTTATGTATTTATGTGTAGGTTCACATTTTTTTCCTTTTCTCATTCAATGATATTCAGTATGTTGGTTTGTAATGTAGTTATAATATTATATTCCATGGAGATTTTTGTACTTTTATTCAGGAAACTTAAAACATCATAACAAGAAAATCTCACATCCTTTACAAAATGCTATACTTAAAATAAATGGTATATAGAATTTAAGTTTAAATGCTTAATATGAAAAAAGGAAAGAGAAAAAAAATCTCAGTTTAAAAGAAAAATAAAAAATCTAGATTTCATAAAATAGAAAATCTTAGGAATTAACTTTTAAACTTAAAGGAATTGTGAGCGAATTTATTTTAAAAAATGTAAATACGAGCCCACAAATTATTTACATTTTCGAGAAAAACAAAAGTAAAATGGAATGACACTTTATTTATGGCATTTCTTTGAATCCGATCAAATTAAGAAACTTGTAATTAATAAATTTTGAAAAATAAATTTCCTTCCTTCCTCAAAGTTCAAGAGATTACTATTTTAATTTCATCGATTCTTTTTTTTTTTAGAAAATTCAAGGTCAAAAAGATGGCGCTAGGATGTATCAGCCCACAGTCAAAGTAAAGTTTATTTTGTTTTATTTGACGGACAAAAAGTTTTTTTTTTTTTGACAATTTTTGCTAAATTTCAATAAGTACGAAAGAAATGTCAGGACAAAGAATTTTATAAATAATTTATGAAACTTTGAAAATGATCGAAAAAAAAAGTTTTAGTAAAAAGAAGTTTAGGGTACTCTAAAAACACTTTTCCATAACATAGCGAAGCAACAACAAAAAGGTAATTCAAATCAATGGTTCATTGGAACTTTTCCAATCTGAACATTTTCAGAAGTAATTTAGTCTGCAAGTGTTTAACCGAAGAAATATTTTTTTTTTTCTAAATTTTAAATTTTTCATTTTTAATACAAAAATTTAAGATTCTGAAACTGAAGTTATAAAATTAAACTCAGAGCTAGTTTTATATTTACAGTTTGATGTTAAAAGAAATCGAAATTTGACTCTAACAGAAGTATGAAGTTGTCAATAAAATAACGCGATTTTAAAGTGAAACTACAAGTATTAAAAATTTTCAAAATAAAATTTTTTTTGTTTTCGGTGTCTAACAATCAATAATAATCTTAAGACTGTTGAGAGTTCAAATATCTGTTAAATGCAGCCTAGAAAAATATAAAATTTTTAGAAATTTCGAAATTGACCAATTTAAATTTATTTAGTTGTATTTCAAAGTCACTTGTTGTCAAATATTTATACGTTTACATACAACACACACTTTTACCGAAATAACAATTCAGTGAAACTTTAACGAATAACATATTGTGCAAATATACATGTTTACACATTCACACATTTTTCAAGTGACAAATTATTTTTTTCAATTTTCATTCTTTTAAAAATTTATTTAAGTCAAATGTAAAGAACACAATAAATGAATCATTTTCAACATTTTCATATTAAATTTTGGCTAATAACATTAAGATTCTAAACTGATTATGCTACCACATTATTTATTACACTAGTTATAAACGATAATAAATCTCAAAGAAAAAATTTTTTTTTTTACACCATAAAGTTATAATGTTTGCCTAAAAATTACTTTGCAAATGTAAATTTTTCCTGCTTAATGAATATTAAAAGTTATTATGAACTTTTTTATTAAATAAAATAAAGCAATTTTTGTGTTTAGTATGTATGAAATATGTAAACATAATATTTTAATAAATTTATGTGTACCTACATATTATATAACAGTTTTAAAAAATAAAGTAAACAAAATATAAAAGCGGAAAATATGTTTTTTAAGAGGTACGAACAACATTAATCTTTCGCATTCATGTACCAATACCTATACCAATATAATACTCGTTGGAAATATTCTATATGAGAAAATTTACATACATTAATAAATTTCATGCGCATATATGTACATATTATGTATAAACTATAACACAACATATAATTTATGAAATTATGCAGTAGTACCATTTTGTGTACAAAATAGCATTCATACCTAAAAAACTAAATAAAAAATATGATGCCTTTTGAATATTTTGTGAAAAAACTAATGATTTCATATTTTTAAAAATGTTTGATATTGTGTGGCCGCAAAATGGTTTGACTAATATTAGTCAAATCTTCATCTAAAGTTTTGAAATGTTATGAGCGCTTGTGATAACTTCCATACAACTCCAGAAGTTATTTGGCATTATCTCAAAAGTCATTGGAGCTATAATATAGAATTTTCGTGAAAGCAAGTGTATTATTCGGGCTGTTATGTGCGATAAAAATTGTTGAAATTTCTTGATTCCTTGTAGTAGATGCCATACAACTTTAATACTCGCAGTAGTTTGGTCATATCTTGAAAAATATTGAAGACAAAATACAGTACTAAAATTTTGCATAAAATAATATAGTAATACGGCAAGTTAAAGTCATAGTCTGTCCAATAGTCAGCAATAGCATATTTACTCATATAAAGGATAGCAAATTCGTACGAATATCACAGAGTTGACATGGTCAACTCTATTTTTTATATTTTTCTGTTAAATAATTAAATATGCGTATAAGACAATATTCTTGATTTCTGACAAAATGCAGAATGCATTCAAGTAAATATAAGGTTTACAATTGCATAAATTGTATCAAAATAGATACTTAGTTTTTCCCTGGTCCTACAAAATACTTTTATAAATGAATGCATACTTTAAACTAACTGATATAAAAAATAAATAGTAACTTAATAAACCTGGGTGGAACCAATGGTTTGTATTGTAGCACTTTTTCCTTCAATAAGTGAAAATACTGCTTTAAAAAACAATCTATGTATACCTATCACACTATTAAAATTATTTACATTCATATACGAAACTATTTCTAGGATTGCATATATTTAGGATGAACAATTTATGCAGTCTTCGAAATACAACAAAAATATATTTTAAGAGGGTTTAGCTAAATGATCGGTAATGAAATTTTTAGGGTTAATTGTGTGATTTAAGAAAAATAATTATATTTTTTAATATCACGGAATTTACCGTTAGCTTTTTGCGTTTATAAAAATTTAAAAAAGCCTGCGGTTTTGCTAATATAAGGCGTCCAAAAATCAAATTTGAAAAATGAAGATGGTTCTATTACAATAAATAGTTGAAAAATTGCAAATTTAACAAATAAAAACTTTTATACCGTATACGTATACGGTATAAAAGTTTTTATTCGTTAAGGTACATTATATTATAGTATAAAAGAAATGTAAGAATTAGGTGTTAGGAGAGGGGATAGGAGAAAGGGATGAAAAAAGATAAAAAGGAAAAGAGAAGAAGAAAGAAGAGAAGAACACATTTTGTTTTTGAAGAGTTTTTTGATATTTTTATTAATTTTTTTTATTTTTTTTTATTCATGTGAATCGATGGTAAAATCCTTTATATTGATCGAGACCAAACAATACCGTGCTGTTCCCCCTGAAACAGTAAATTACATTCTTAATTATTTACATTCCTCTGTACAAATTATTGCACAGAATTTAACACTTCGTATGTTGTTAGCTTAATATGTTGTTAAAACTGACAATTTTAAGATAAATAATTTTCTTGACAAAATCTATTGGCTTGTGATATTTATACTTCTACGTCCAACTTTTGTAAAAGTATCGATGTGGGATCAAATCCACGGTGGATCAAATCCGGAACCGCTCTTCGCATTACTTCAGATTGGACTGTGCTGTTCTCTTTCGTTATGAAACCTATCTTCCTTTTTAATTCTCTTTTTGATTTTTACGCATTCTAAATTATGACGCTTCTACCTCATCTGCTTTCTCCAGATATTTCAGCCTCTATTTCTTGCCCAAGACCATACACCACTTCTATGTATTTCGCTATTACGACCCAAATACATTTATCAATCAATTAGTTCCATAAATATGATAATAAATATAAATTCAGCCCCTAGTTCGGTTTCCGAGTCCCGATCGCTCTATCAAATTTATATGTTCATTGGAATGTGAAATTGGTTAATTATTTCTCTTTATATGGGTAAATATTTAAAACATGCCCGCAAAAATGTCCAATTCAAAACGCCTGATATATCCCAAAAGTTTATCAATCCGTGACATAACCAAAACAAAATCACATTTGAAATTTCATGAAAATCGGTTTAACCGAACTTGAGATACACTCGTACACACACAGACAGACAGACTGATACCTCTCTAAAAATAGTTTATTTACACTTCCCTACTATGGAGAATGGCGTTCCTATCGAAAACTCGGTATGCAAAATTTGTTGCCATCACATCACCTCCCTTATTGTATGCAATGCGGTCGATATTAAGAGTATGATATATGAAATATGACAATTTATGCAATATTGTCATAACCTTCACAATTATAATCAATTAATGAATAAATAAAATAAATATTTTTATTGGCACTGTCACAATAATTTTGACATAAAAATGCTATAAAAATATGCACTGATATAACATTTATTCTGTTATAGAAGATTCATTAACTGTTACAAATTTTTTAGTCCGGAAAATACTAGGAGCCTGATTGTCTATCTCGCTATTTTACTTGGAAAGTGAGAAGAAATTGAGCAACTGTCTTATATTTGTGTAATGTAATTTTCGAGTCAGAAGAATTATTTGGTATTGCGTATCTCGGTTTTTTCTAGATTATATAGAAAATTTATTCACTTTGTGTTTGAAAGTGAGAAGTTCAATCGATAATTTGGGGAAAAATGCAAAAATCCAATTGAAAAAATGAGTAACCTAATTAGAAAAGAGAAATATTCAATAGAAAAACGTAGAATTCTGATTTGAAAGTGAATAAAAAGTGAGATACACCTTCCTAAATTCCTAAAGTGACACCTTCGGAAACAGTCTTAATGTGAAACTGAATAATTTGATCTTCTTATTATTGACTTATATTTCATAAGTTTTACTGCAATTCGTCCTTGTTGTACTATTATATGCTCTGACCTTGTTCTTAGATGTAAAATTTTTTTAATATTAACACAATAAAACTTTTATTTAGTTATTTTTGGATTTTAACAAGATTCTCTCACATTTAAAAAATTTTCTGTGCTATACTGTTGTTTCATAAATTGTATTGTATGTAAAATATAAATCAATTCATTGTTTTAATGGAATTTTAAAATTTCTTCATTTTCAAAACGGCAAACAAAAAACAGACTCGAAATCTATGCGGTATATTACAATCCCCATTCACAATTTAACATAAATTTTATGTATATCCACTCATGTGAATATAAGAATTGAGACTTCACGATAGATTGTTGTATAGATATACAGACAATAATTATTGCATAGACTTTTCTACATAAACACTTATAACATTAAAATTTTTATGATATGCAAAATTATTAGAGTTCCACTGCATATCATTGTTAATGTGAATTGTTTTACTTTCCTACTTTTTTATGTATGAATTTTTTCACTTCAAATTATACATACATACATACAAACTTTAATCCTTATTTTTCTTATATTTTTAATGCATATATGTTTAAGGATTAAGATTTTTTTATGCATTTTGTTGTTAAATTGTTTGCTATCGTTGGGCACGATATTAACAAATTGCAAAAAAAAAATGCTAAAAAACATAAAATACTGGAAAATTACAATGTGTGTATTTTTATCCGAGCCCACTTGATTTTATGTTTAATATTAAATGAAGGAAACTATCTGCGAAGAATATTAAGTGACTAAGTGATTCGCCTTTGGTGTCCTTCAGGGACATGTTGAAATATTTAAAGTGTTGGTTAGAGAGGTGAATTTTGGTTTTATTGAATATTTAAGGCACCATCCGGAGCTGTAAACATATGTATGTAGTATATAATAATCTTGATGTACCCTGGGATAACAGTACTTTTCTTGTAAGCGATTTTCTGATTGCTGTAATTATCGTTTTACTCTGCACAATTTTATTTTACAATTCATATTGAAAACTAGTTAAAAAATTAAAAAAGTCCGCAAAATCAATAGCAAAAGTAACAGTTTTCAACATACTTTCCGAATTCCATGAATTTTCCTAGCTACGACATTAAATTTTTTATTGTCGTATTCCAAATAAAGGTGTGAATCAACTTTTATTATAAACATTAATTATGAATTTATATCGATTTATAATTGCAACAGTACAAGAAAGAGAGAACGTGTTTTAGTCCTAATATTCCAATTCCCAGGTTACTATCTTTCATGTCAAAAACAATGATTGCGGTAGAGTGAAAGAATTCCCTTAACATAAGTTAACAAAAAAAGCTGTTTTTGCATATTCGAGTAATTTTTAAAACTAGTTTCACCGCAAATCAATTAAATTGTAATTTCTATATGAATTGTTAGTAAGAGTTTATTAAAGGCACTTTTGATATAAATTACCCTTTTCTTTTGAAAAACATTTTTGCTATAATACGTACGCCTCAAACTCAAATTCGTTCCTAAGATTTGTGCTCAAGAGTCAAGATCTTAAGAAACGGTAAACAGCGTTTGCAAAGGTGTTTCGTTAGTCAATTTTGTATTATAAAATTTATAGAAACAGTTGTACCAAAAATGAAACATGGAGTAAGTAAACAACTATATATTTATACGTTTTCAACATAGTAATGGAATTTGAATGCATTATGGAAACAGGTAAAACTTTAATGATAATTTACTTTTTTTTTTGTTTTTGGTTATTCAGAAATTTGAATTGAACAAACTTTGAAATGTTCCTTTTTTATTACATATGAAGATTACAGTTTTATTAACTTACATTATATGATTCAAGTAAAAGTATGAAAAAATTGTAAAAAACAAAATAGTTTTTTCGTTAACATAGAAGCTTTGTATAAGGATAATTCGCAAGGATGTTATAGAACATAAGGAACATAATGTTATTAAAATTTTAAGCCTACATGAATTAAATTGCTAATCGTAGAAGGTTAAAATGTTTTTTGTTATGCTCGTAGTTCAAACTAACGCACGCTAATAAAAGTTCAATGGGAGATTTTGAAAATTGATAACAGCGCTTATCAAACTTTCACTGCAACTAAATGTATGATATTTGATTAGGTCTGATGTTCTAAAAAATGAAACATGTTCTAAATAAATGGTTTATATTTTTTTATCATATCGATAAAATTTTTATCATATTTAAGTATCATCTTCCATATTATTCTTCAACAAGAAATTTTAGCCAAGTATTAAATTCCGTATTGTTTAAAAATAGGTTTGAATTTTAAACAATACGAATTTGAAGAGAGGAGAGTGCCTCAAAAAAATTTTTGATGCTTTTTATAAACCCTAGAATGCAGGATACTAAGTTGCCAGAAAAACTAATAAAGTGACTAATTAAAATATACTATAGTGACCAATTTTGTATGTGCAGCTCAAAAAAAAATAAAAAATCTATTGCCGGTTTACACTAGCAACTTAGCAAAAAAATTGCAGCGTCTAACTACATTGCAAATATCTTGAAACGTTTATTTGCAGAAAGGAGACTTTATATGGTCGAAAGATATTTTCATAATTTTTTCTGCAAATACAAATTCGGGTTTAAGATCCAGATAAATTTTTTGTTCCAATTTTTGCTCAAATTTCCAGATACTGTACAGAAAATATTTTCATAGGGCAAACATCACAACTCTACGTTTAGATCGTAGAAGTGCAGATATGTACTACATTAATTCAAAATAATCTGGCATTTTAATCGCCAGAAACAAAGAAAGCAAAATAATATTATTTGGTTGCACTCCAATGAAGATATTTACTGATAAAATAAGATATTTACTGATAATTGTCTTCTGGTCTTAAAACTGTTGGAATTTGCAATGCTTTATATAAAATTATGTTTATAAAATGTCGCCAATAAAAATAATAAGTTCATTTACTAGAACTGACCACGTTTGCGATCATGTTTCTAAAAAATACACACATCTATTTTGTGAAGCAGCAATTAAAAAAGTATACATGTTTACTATATGGTATACCTTAGCGTTTGTAACGCTGAGATAATATAATGGTCTTAGATATAGGCTCAAGTGTATGTTTTTGATCAGCGCCGAATTCTGAGTTGATTTATCTTTATCTGCCCGTCCCAACGATAGCTCAAAAATAAATTGAGCTAAGTTCACCAAATTTTCATATGATCAGGGTACTGGTTCGGGTAGCTGCCATACAATTTCAAAATTTATTTTACTATATATTACAATGTATAAAAGCTTTAGTATTGAAATTTCGCACAAGCGAATATATTAGCATGGCCGATATGTTTAATAAAAGTCGTTGACCTTACCATACAACTTCAATAGTTATAGTTTGGACATATCTTAGAAAATATTGAAACCCAGTACTGAAATTTTGCATAAATTAATATGGTTGTATGGCAACATAAAGTCATAGACTGTCCCTTTGTCAACTATGACATATTTATTCGCACATAGGATAATAAATTTGTACGGGTATCACGGAGTTGACATGTTCAACTCTATTTTTTCTCGTTTATAAATAATTCTATCATAAGAAATTAATCATTAAGTTTTGTTTCGGTTATTTTAGAAGAACAGAAGAACTGTAATAATATGTGTATTTGTAAGTGAATCATAATACTGTAATTAGAATTTTCTTTCTCTTTCTTTTAATTAGATTTTTTTATCACAACGGCCAATATCAAATCTTCATCTTCTTAGAACTCCATATCAGATTTATTTTAAAGTAAATAATAAATCTTTGGTATTCTTCGTTTGTAAAAAGGTTACCCGAATTCTTTATGATATGAACATACGAGTATAAACTGTACTGTTGAGGAAAATTTCAATTTTACAAATATTGCATTATTAAAATTATTCAATTGTAAAAATTTTATGTTGAATATAAATTAAGAATCTGATGTGATCAGCATATAACAGGCGGTATAATCTGTTTCCTAAAATTTTGAAAATTTTTCTTAAGCATTTCCTTAAAATAAAAAGGATGTTAATAAACCTTTAGTCACATACCAAAAAATGGAAAATTAGTTCTATATGTCATTAAGGTTCACTGAAAAGAACGTCTGTTAGTTGCGGAGACAAACAGATATCAAATGCATATTAAATTAAAATTTAATATGCATTTGATATCTGTTTGTCTTTAAAAAGAATTCTATCTACAAGCTCCCTGTAGCGAAAATTTGTTTTAAGCATTAAATTGGGATGGTACTTTTTCTACGGCTATCTGATCTGATTGACAAAAAGTAAGGTGACTTGTTACATTGTCAGGCATACCCTTTATATAAAATTTTAAGTTTATCTGTTGAATATTTTCGCAAAAGTGATCAAGTTCTTGAGACCTAATAGCTAAAGAACATATATTAATTTTTATGAAAGTAGCATCAGCCAATATAAAAGTGCACATACAGACCAATATCTCGCCAAAAAAGTTTACTTACACTTTTATTGTGGAGAATTTCATATACGCAGAAAACGCGACCTGTGTGATGGAATTGGATACCATAACGTAAGTTCCCCACACAGTTGTAAAAATATCATCCACTATAGCAGTATACCCGTATATAACGTATTTTATTCAAAGTATATGATTTTTAATTTTTTCACAAGTAAAATAAATTTATTAGGCCATATTTTTCTAAAAATTATTAGAAAAGCTCGAAATTAAAGCGAATATTAAACGGTCATTACGTTATCTGCGATTCACTTTCTCTATTCCAAGAGTTGTAGAATAACTTTATTAATTTAAATAAACTTGATCTTAACTCTTTTTTACTGCAAACAATCTAGAAGGCGTATATTAATTTACTGCGTTTTATTTATTATTTATAAAACTTAAAGTGTATGTTCCAGTCAAGTAACATAAATTTCCTTTGTTGTTACCTCTATTTAAATTTAAAGTTGTAAAGAAATAACATTTTTTAAATAAATTTAATGAAAAAATTTATTGCTTATATTGCGTACTCCTGTATGTGGAAAATTCCTGTATAAAAATGCTCTTCTTATTTCTTCTTAGTTAGTATTTCTTTTATTTTGATAATTTAAAACTTTAACATACATTTTATATATATTGTAAGATTTAATAATAATTATTTTATATATTTTTCAGTTTAACAACAAATTCTATACAAACTACACTTTACATTAAGACGGGCGGAGGGGTTAACTATGGTATATAATTATATATAAATACAATAATGATTCAGCAAAGTTTCTAAAAGATACATGTGATATAACCTAAATTGAACATCCGTTATGTTATGTCCTTAAGATAAAAATTAAAAATAAATCTCTGGATTATCCTCTGTAATGAATTTCTCGAGTATAAATTTTATGAATATTGTAGTGTTTTGTACGTTATGGTTCATGTAGATTTATATATACAATATACATATATTGTGTATGTATATTTTTATAATGAATAAATATATATAAAGATGGAGATTCTAGACATAGAAATATATGAGCTAGTACTGTGTTCCCTGTATTGTGGTTTAAATGTACAAACAACAAATTTATTGAATATAGAAAAAATTTTTTTATTCAATTCTTTGAAATAAAAGCAAAGTGAATTTAAACAGCACCTATGGTAAAACAATAATTAATCGGAGATAATATGTTAGGAATTATATTTAAAGCAAGCCCTTATGCATGTTATTACTAACACGTGCCATTTCATTAGGCGTAGGTATGTTAGAATTTCTTTTGTATTTGATTAATTCATTTCGTCGTCTTCATTTAAGTCATACACAAATTTCATATTTTTCTTTTCTTCGAATTAAGATTTAACAAAAAAATTTGTTGATAGACGTGTATTATGTGCTAGTAAAATTTTGAATAAGTATTTCATAATAATTAATTTTTATATTGGTTTCGTAGGTAGGTACTTCAAAAGAATTTTTAAGGAATAATAATTTATTAACATTTGTATAAAATATTGTCGAATTCCCCCTTGAAAAAACTTGAATAATAAGTTGTCGATTTGAAGTGGAAAAAAACGTTTTTTACCTATTGCGAGTTCAAAATTTTATATAAAGATTTTTCTATGTTGTATTTTTTGGTATTATCGAATAACGCCAATCTCCTGAATCGTTATTAGAGGATGGCCCGAATAGTTATTAAATTACTCACTTGTTATGCAATATATTTTATCGGTACAGGATGATTAAATCCGTTTTGAATATTTTAATAAAGATAAAAAAAATTACATCAACTTTTACGGTAGGGCTTTGGATTCTTGTTAAACTGTAGTTTAACATTAATCTTATAAATTCACGGTTTGCCATCTTTAAGCTTAAAAGCATTCATTATAAATCAAATACCCTTTTACGTTTACCGAAAAAGAAGTTTAACTTTAATAAAACTAGTAGAAGGTGTTGTTACTGTTGTCCCTGCTGTTCTCGCAAGTGAGTATTTAGTTATTTAATATAACCTTATGAAATTGATTACCAAGAAAAAGCAGAAAAGGGGGTGCCAAAAAGTTTCCTGAACAATATTAGTTAAACCTTACTAAGGATTAATCCTTACTAATAATTAATTAATCCTTAAATTTGTTCCTAATTGTTTCACGAAAATGTTCTTTAAACGCTTATTTCAAATATAAGTAAAGCTAGTTGCTGTTTAGTTAATAAAGCTTGCAAAATGTTAATTTCTTTCTTAGAAAAGGTTCTTTTTCTGTGAAAAGTTTTCCTGAAAAGTTATTCAATTAGTTTCGTTCACGGACAGAACTCAAACATTAAATATTGAAGGAACACCCATTAATATTAATTTTTATTGACGTAATATCGTAACGAGGCTTTTTATGTAAAATTCCAAAAATAGTGAAAATGTAAAATCGGGATGTAGAAAATCCCGAGTTCTAGAGACACGAAATAGTTCAATAATTAATCAATCCGCATATGCAAACCCCACAAATAACGTTATGTATAAATTTATCAATATTGTGATTTCGATAAAGTGCAGCATCAATCGAGTATGATGACATCATGTTGCGAACTATATTTGCAGGAGTTGAAATTATGATATTTGCATAACTTGGAGATAAAACAAAATTTAAAGGTAAATAAACATTTAAATTTTCATAAACACGAATTTTTAAATTGATTTTACTAAAAATTTTTCAACGATTTTAAAAACCAAATCTGTGAGTTTTTTTCTAAATAAAACGGGATTTTTGCATATTTATTTCGGAATACCAAAATAATATTTAATGGTAAAAGGATTAAAATTTTTTGCGAAATTTCAAATAAAAAATGTAGTCGGGTCCATTTTTAAATTTGGCATGGTGGAATGTTAAAAAAACATTACACATGTGCATGGTTAATAATTAGCATCCCTTTCATTCGAAATAAAATATTTTATCGTTTTTATGTATAATATGGTAAAAAAATTTTTATCGGGTAGAGTTTGTGCCAAAATTTCATATATTTCGCAAAATTATGCAAGAATCTCTTCGGTTGAAATAAAAAATTTTACCAAAATTGTTTTATTTTAATTTGGCACGTTTTTCAGAATTCTAATAACATGTTGAAATTTAATTAACATGAGTGATGGTACATTTAAGAAAATCAAATGGTGTGGTTAATTGCTTTGCAAATGTTCAAATATTCAAGAACGCGAGAGAATACTCAGTGCTTTTAATATGGCTCTAATCGGTAATTAATACGATTATTATGTTTGGCTTGTTCGCTAACTAATCGAATTCTCTTGAACTGGTGAATTCGCTAGTTCGATATGGTGAGAGCATTTGATCAGCAGTTTTAAAAAATTGTTATAATAAAATTTTTTGTGCTTCTAAAGAATTCTCGTACTTTTCACACAACATATTTCCATGCGCCAGATATTCCGCCAAATTCATAAAGAAATTTAAAAAATTTGATACCAAACTGTCTCATTTCATACCTTTGGTCTTGTTGCCTAAAATTTCCTAAATAAATTAATTGTAGAATAGCATCAAGAAAAGTACGTACACCTTAACTATTCCACACATTATTTTAAAAATTTATACGTTTTAAGTTATTTAAAAGCACTTTTTGTTTAAGCGAAATAAATGGTACCTTTACATACGGAAAAACAGCAGAGAAGTAGTCACTTATTAAGTCAGGGTGAGTTCACTTTTTATAAATTGAATAAATTCTTTGAAGAAATGTTATAGTAGCAGATAAAACCAAAATCGTCTAACATACTTGTTTTTTTCCAAATAAACTCTACATTCAATCAGGGCAATGAATAGCAGAGCAATCAGAGCACGAACAGCATAACTGAAAATTAGATTTTATTTATTAAATTTTTAGGAATGTTTTCTAATAATTAAAAAGGATATTTTTCTTTTGCAATTGCTTTGACCAAATATTTTGTAAATATGGAAAACATGAAGAATTCAATACTGTAATTTATATATGCGTATTCACAGACCTACAAAGCAATAAGAAAAGCATCAAGTTTAAAATCTCTGGAATTTGATTTAAAACTCTTCAAATCCACTATTAAAGATTAATATATTTATAATTTTTCCTTTTGAAAAATTCGACGGAAATAATGAATTTTTTTTTTGCTTTTAACCTCTCTCTATTTCAAAAGACTTGTAGCTAGTCAGGAAAGTGATTGATAATACAAATGTGCATGTTATTATTATTAGCTTATTGTATTCCTTTGATAAGATTTCTTTCCCTAATGAGTATTTGTTATGATTTCCCCATTTTATTTGTATAATTTACCTGTTTACGTTCACGGAAATTAAAAGTTAAAAAAGAAACTACACATACAAAGCACAATAACTGTATCCATTTTCGATTACATAAAAAAATATAATTTTGAATTTTTGTTTTTTGTTTGTACTTTAAAACAAAGACAAAAGACTTAAAAAGCTGAAAAGATTTTATGAAAGCAATAAACATGGAAGAAAAAAAATGTAATGTTGATGTGATCTTCTTTAATTAAGTTTTCAGATGAATGCAATCTACAATAAAGAAGATAGAGAGAGTAAAATATAAAATTTTTTGTTAAAGGAAAATTTTTAGATTTCATTAATCAGGAATAATAAAAAAGCAACCTTAAAATCGTCCTTGAAAAAAGCTTTTATTTCAATTGCAATTATATTTTAAATTTTTTCAAGGTGTTGTTAACAGGAAGGAAAATGATGAGCGAGAACAATAACTTGTATAATTAAAACATACTTAATCAATTTATGAATTCCAATAAAATTATGGCGAACTTGTGTTGAAATTGTGACAAATGAATCATTATCAATTTTTTTAATAGATGATCGTCCACTTGAGATAAATGAAAATTTGCTACTTAAAATTGAGTTATAAACGGAATCATATTCAAATTTATGCAGAACACTTACAAGCAAATACAAAAAAATATACGCCAAAATAATTGAGGTCTGGATGAAAATTAATAGTCTTGGCTAGATAAAATTTTAAAATTTCTGAAACCATGTTTGTTTGATTCAGAATAAAATTTTAATTCAAATACTATCGATTTGATTTCACTTAGCTATACTTTTATCAGCTTTTATTAACATCTTCTTTTATTTATTTATATTTTCGGAATCACCGAACATTTTCGCTTCGGTTCGCAAACAGGCGCTTTTAAGTACTTTTCCAATAAATTTTTGAGAAAAAGTGCTTACTCGTATTAGTTTCACTCTATCCATGCATTAAAATTTATAGCCAGCCAAAAACTTAAAAATTCCATTTTTTAACTATTTTTTTCAGCGAAACCACAAATATTTTTCAAATTCTGCAAATGCAGAAAAGTATGAGTTAGCTTCTACCGCGAAGTGATATATATGAGCTTTAAATAAACAAAATGGCCGTTAAAATTTACCGTTAACAAAACTTAATTTTTCCCAAATTTTTGATATCGTTTTTCTTCTAGATCGCTGACTATATGAGTTTGAAATTGTAGAAGCTAAAAGAAAATTGTTTCGTACTCCCGCTCTCTCTCAAGTTATAAACTCTCGAAATTTGTAAAATTTGACTTTTTGGCACCTTACATTTCAGAAACTGCAAACTTTTCCAAATTTATAAAATGCAGAAAGCTAACGATAAATGTAGTGCCATAAAAAAATATAATAATTTTTCTTAATTCACCTTATTAACCTTTAAATTCGAGCATTATATTAACGCCTTTTCATTTTTGACGTCATTCTAAATGTATGCAATCTTTGAAATATTTTAGTACATAAATTAGAGTAATTTAATAATGTAGTAGACTGCTATTAAAATCATTATTGTCATTTGTTAAAGGGGACTATTACTTTACAAACCATTGGTTTGACCCAACTTTATTTCAATTATAGATTCGTTTAATTGGCAAGTTATGAATTTCATGAAAAGTCAGTGGGTTGTAGACTAAAATATGCAGAGTTCAAGAATTTCAAAATAGAGCTTGTTCTAAAATAATCGTAAATAGGCTTGATTGTTTCAAAAAAGAATATATGGAATTATTGAACTATAAAACTCCTCTATTCTTCCTAACCGATTCTATAGAATTCCTCTAAACCAAAATAGATTTTCTTTCATCTTGACAAACTAATACAGCTAATAAGGCAATCTTTTAATTTTATATTATAATTCCTTTATTTTTCAAAACTTACAGTTTTGGATATGTTTTTCTTTACACTTAAACTCGCCTTTAAAAACCTAAAAAAAATTTTTTTATTCGAATTGCTTAAATTCTAATTCGAAATTTCAAAGTTTCTTCTATAATCCTTGGTTAGATTCGCAAAATTTTTTGTCTTTTAATTTTAATCTGAAGTGAAAACGTAATAACAGGAATAGTATTCTTCCACCAGTTTAAAACCGTATTAAGCATTAATAATTGTAATGGTAAACTTATGTGATATTTAACAATGGTTTCATTTTTCAACAAACATTTAAGTTCCTTATAAAATAAGGAAATAGTTTTGATGATTTGCAGTTTATTTTGATAAAACTTTTCCTTATTTTAGAAAATGATTTTTTAGAACTTTATAAAACTTTTGTGTAGGAATAAAACTTTGTCTGATGAAAATCAATTTGCAGGCAATTTCAAGAAATTGCGTGGGAAATGTTTTATTGGTAAAACTTAGAAAATTGGCCTAGAATAAAAAGTGACATAAAACTAAAAAAAAACAGAAGATACCAAGTTGATGTAGTGTAGACACATATGTGAATACTGCCACAAATATTCCAATAGAAGCGTATGTGTGTACGCGAAAGTTAAGCATGCCATTTTTTTTTAGATTTTATGAACTTTGTAAAAGGTTTTTGATGCCTTTAAATATTTTATAGTAAACGATAACGTTATCATATAAGAAGTTTTACTTGTTATATAATTCTTACCCAAAAAATTAATATAAGAGTGATTAGAAATTTATCATTAAGCCCATTTAATTAGCCAAAGAGAAGATTGATGGAATTTAATTGCAAATACTTACTTTAAAACTTAATATCTTATGATTTTAAGAAAAATAGGACAGCAACCAATCACTAATTATCCAAACGGAATCGAACAGTGGGTTCGGAATGAAATATGTAATGTACTCAATACGTTTAACAAATGCGTTGATAATTTGAATAAGGCATCGAAGGTTTATAAAAAAATTTGAAGTTCAAAATTGCAGAAATGAAAATAATTTCTGATGATGAAAATTAATACGTTTCTTAAAGAACGGAAGCAACTGAAACCAAATTAATATTTATTTAGTACGACCTTCTTTGTGAAATAAATTTTAATTACTTTTTACTACTACTCCTGTTTTCCTCAATTTTTATTAATCTTCTTATAAAATCAAGCCCAAACAAAAATTTTAAATATCAATTTCTTTGAAGACCTTGAAATGTAGAAAATTTTCAAATTTCCCATTAACATTCTGTTCTTTGTCAATATAATTATTTTGCTAAATTGTTTTGTTCATTTCCATAAAAATTCGGAAAATAGGTAAAATTTAAATACATAAAAATTTCTCTTAAATCAATAATCATTTTGAAAACTGAAGGTGTTGGTAAAATCTTTGTCTTACAAGCAGGCCTGTTTCTGACTCTTCCTTCTTCTACAATTTAAATTATATAAATCATGCTAAATGCAACTTTAGTTATAGAATTAAATCCTGGACTTAAACTTTCAGCTTTTTGTTTTGCAATATTTGTGTACAAACATTGCAAAATATTGCAATGGCGCACTTGTTTTCCGACATTCACTGCAAATGCTTACTTTGCATATACATATATAGTATATTCGGCGCTGCATACAAGGAGTGACTAATATTTTTAAAAGGAAATTTAATGCTTAAAATTTCGAGAGATTACTAGTCTTGTACAAAAAACATTGAAACTTTAAAAATTATTTTGTTTCTATAGAAATTGTCCTTTATGAAGCAAAATTTTTGTGTTCTTCAGCCTCATAAACAACAAATATTTTTATGATTTTAATTTAATAATGCCAATATTGCAGTGCAGCATTTAAATTAATAGCGGAAGTATATAAATGTTGTTCAAAATACTTCAAATGACTTCTTTTGATCTCTTAAAAAAACATCCATCATAAAGTCTACATTGTACATACACATAAATTTTGTGGATTTTCATGTGTTTTATTTCATCAAGTTTAACTAATGGCTTTTCCAAATGTTATATGAGTCAGTGAATGAAAATCCAATTTGGTCTTAGTTTAAATTGTTTAATAAAATACTTTTTTATTTGCAACAGCTGCTGAATAGTTACAATAAAACAAAAATATCTTGCTCTACTACAACTCCACTTCTTCAATTTATGCGAAACATTATTTTCACTAATTCTATCATTTGCATGATCCAATTAAATAAAAACAAACACTGGTATGTAAAACTGCACATTTCACTTTAGAAATGGACAGTAGGTTCCTTAGGGATTTTAACAAGTTTAAAATTTCTACATATTGTCGTCTACATTTAAGGGGAAAGGCATTCTAGTCACTGAAATTTAAAATAGCTAATTGTTTAAGAAAAGCGTCAACCATCATGCAGACAAATATTGCATGAGGATGCTAAAGCAGTAAAGTTATCAGATTGCCAAGCAAAATAGTCTTTGTTTAATGAGGAAGGAAAAGGAAACGGTGAAGAAAATGGGAACCAGAGTTTTTTAGTATGAGAGACACAAAATGAGAAAATTAGTATGAGGGAAACAAAGGTCCAAGAAGCAAAACATAATTTAAATTACCAGAAAGTAAAGGTCTAAGAGCAGTTTTATTGTACACCTGTACAAAAATAAGTGGAGAACAATTGAAATTTTCCTAAAATTTTGGAATGCATTAACATTACAGCAGAATGTCTTATCACTGAATTCCATAAATTTACGAAACCGGACATTCCTTTGATTTTTGTCAAAAAATTAAAAAAAAAAATCAGTTTTTTTAAGAGGTAAAGGTGAAGACTGACACCTGCTTATAATAGGCAAACAATTTGCTTCAACTTGATAAAATATAACTTCAAAGAAAGAATAGACAGACGAAACACAACTATTGAGAACAATTTTTTCTTTTAATTTTATTAGAAACGTACTTAGCAAAAAGTAGAATTAAAGTAAAAATTATTTTGTTCATTTACAAATACATACATACAAGGAACTTTGCACTATCAAATCTTGATCAAATCATTTTTTAAATCTCCAATGTAGGTATAGTTAAAAGTTTTGATAGACTGAAGGATACTGTAATTAAATTCATATTTTATTTATAAGACAGCTGCCAGTAAATTTTAGAAGAATAACATAAAAATTACAAAATTAGTGTAAGTAACTATTGTATAAGAAGGAAAAATACGAGTATGCATTCATTTTGTACACTTCAAATAAAAGTAGAAAAAAAAAGAACAGTGGAGGAATGAATATATCGCAGTGTATGTTCGTGTGGTGTGTGTATACACAAATGAATCCTGAATTATTATATAATACGGTGTGTAAATGCTATATTCTATTATGAAAATCATAAAAAATTAAGGACTGCAGGTCAGAGGATATAGCTCACTGCAATAGCCTAATTGCAAAAATAATAACAAATAAAACCCATACGTATTCAAACATTTCATATTATTATACTAATACACAAGAGTTGTATACGTATAAAGTGTGTATGTGAATATCTTATTTACGTTATTCACGTATGTAGAGGAATGTTGCAGATAAAATTTCATTGTGTATTGTACGAATGAGGTTACATGTTGATAACAAAAGATTTTTGTTTTTTTTTTATTTTTTATTTTATAGTGCCAACATATTTAAGGGCATTGATATACACACATGTAAAATTCTGGCAGCGTTAGAAAAACAAAAATATGATTTATGAGATTTTTAACCTGAATAGCACAGTATTTTCGCTTTGGAAACTGCAGAGCAATTTTTTTGTTTTTTTGTTTCTTTATTTTCATTTCCTTTTAAATAAAAGTTAAAAAGATTTTAAATTTCTTGTTCATTACTGAATAAAAGCAGTAATAATTTGTTTTTTCTTTATTTAAAAAAATAAATTTAATTCTATAATAAAATTGTAAGCAAAACAAAACCGAGTAGTTGTGCTTTTTTAATTTTGTTGTTTTTCTAACAATTTTTACCAAAAAGGAAATTTATTAAATTTTCTTTTTTCCAATATATTAAATGAACAATATTTTACATTTTGCATCCATAATAAATACACAAAATTCACATTATGTAAAAATTAGAAAAAAATTTTAATTGTGGGTTTGTAGTGGGCGTAAATATTATTTTTTATTTACTTTTATTAAAATTTTATTTACTTTATTATTTTATATTTATATGCAAGGAATCAAGCATTCACAAAGAATTTGCCATAAAAAAGTGCGCTTATTCAATTATTGCGAACTTGGAGGGATTTATAAACCGACCAAAATTGAGGTGAATTACTTGTATCTCTCAAACATAGCATTTTTCTTATTTGTACTTTGCTTTATTCTTTATTTATTCTTTATTTTCTTATTATGGCTTTGCTTTCAAAGTTCTGTTAAAAGTTTTCGAAAAACGAAGTCACAGAATTTGAAATATAGGAATGGTGACTCAATTCAATAACTTATAATAAATTTGCAATTTCAATATTTGTAATATCACTAAGAATTTTTTAACCCTTTCTTTTTATTAAAACGGACTCTCTAAACAATCGCCTTTTCAATATTAACATGCATATCAACTTTTTTGAAAATGTGCGATAAGGGAAAAATAATAAGTTAAAGGGATTGTAACATTTCAGTGCCAAGTTGTTTTCATTCTATTTTAAAAACCTATTCTATTTATTCGTTTAACTTCCATAGAAAATAAAATCCTACTATCGCTACAAATTTAAAAAAAAAACTAGTTTTCAGCAATTTAAATTATAAAAGTGTTATACCTACGCTGATTATTAAATTATAATAAATCCACACTGAGAAAAATTTTATTTAAATTAAATATTTTTTTAAAGACAGCAGACACAAATTATATTTGAAATCACAGCAACCACTCTTTATAGATAATTTTCAAAAAAATGAATGCACTACAGGCTACAGCTACACCTTTATTTTTATTTTGAATATAACACAAAACTGTTTATAATAATGTACTGTTGAATGCACTGTTAATAATGTACTGTAGAATGGAAATAAATTATCTATTTGGAATAAAAGAAATTTCTAAAAGTGCTGCAATAAATTGTTTCTTATTTGGTAATCTTTCTATTTGAATACCGATAAAATTGTGTCCATCAAAACATTTTTATTCAGCTATATTTTGTTTTGGAAAACAAAGAAGAGCTATTGACTAATGTGAGCTATTTAGGTACCTAATTTAATGTACCTATTTTAATAAGAGCTACTTATGTAACTATATTACAGCATTTATATGTCAAAACTGGATTATTTACGAAATTGCTATACACTATATCCCTTTTAGCTTTTTTTATTCATATAATTGAAATCATTTAAGCGCGTTTTGCTATAAGAAGTATTGAAATATGTTTGTGTTAGAAAAAGGTAAAAAATATTTCTACTTTGATTAAAATTATTACGAATTATTAAATATATTATTTTCAAAGCAGAAATATGACCTTCGAAAAGGTTTACGACCACTTTAGATATATGTTTTTTTTCAGTATACATTTCAAAAAATATTTGATCCAAGTTTCTTTTAAATTATTCAGAATTTTTGTCAATTTTTATAGCTTTTCATAACATATCAATTCAATAGAACCAAAATTTGAACCTCATATTCGTACATGTACAATTTTTGAAAAAGTTTTTTTCGAAACAAAAATACTTAAAAACAAAAATGCTATTAAGTCATAGCTTCTTTTATCAAATTTTCGAATTAGCATCTCACTTTTTTAGGCATGGAACTAAAGACTGTAAGTGTCACAATATCATTAAAATCATGTGTTTCGAAAAGAATAAATACAGTAGAATAATATACACACAGGTTCATCACATATACCATAAAACTAACGACTTATGAATGCGATGCACTTTACCCGATCTTTAAATGTTGCATTTCAGGATAATCAGCAAATAATGGTGGCTTGTGTATTAATTTTATTGATCTTAAACGTACAAGACCTCTCGAATTAGTTTAATGCTTTTTATCTGGAACAATGAGTACTTAGTACGCTATTGTGCCAGATCAAAAACTGGTAAATGACCAAAAAAGTTGGAACAAAATTAATGGTTAGTCGTTTTCGACTAGTTTTATAATTTATTTTGAGGAGGGTGTTTTTTAGTGGATTAAAGTTCCACACTACTGCTTTTCGTCTAGCAGAGTCTTTCGAGATTTTTCATCCTTCCTCCCGGTAAAACAAAAAAAAAAAAAATACAAAATGTGTGTGGAAAATGAATACTTAATTTTGTGCTTTAATGTTGCTTTTACCTGGTTTTGTCAACTAGTTGACATTTTGCTTCTTTTAATGTCTGAAAAGGTTTAAACTTCTAATTAAAGTACTGTACAAAAATAAATCTTACTAAACATGTATATGTCTATTGCCTATAACTGGTTCACCTTGCGGTAATAAAAATTTATTTGCAGTTGATTTAGGGTCTCAGGAAGAACTTATCGCTCCATATTTCAACTTTAGTAGTTTTCCAACTGACTTAGATCGACTTAAAGTCTGGAACTTCAAGAGTTTTTTAAACATAAAAATTGTAAAATTTAATTTTAACTTTCCTTAAGAAGATGACTCTTAGTTAAAATCCAATTGCACTTTGCTGATGACATTAATATTAATGTCATTTTTATTAAATCAACTGCCACCCTATATATTTAAAACTGATTTTATAAAGGACAACAAAAAAACTGCATTATTCTCTTTGGTTTAATTGAATGCAGAGTGAACTTTTTAGCTTTTCGCAAAGGTGTCAAAGAATAAAGAAGAAATTTTAAATAACAAACTAAATTTATTTAAAACAGTTAAAAAGGATGCTTTTTTTCTTTCAAAAATAATATATCTACAGTTCTACTTAGAAACTATCTCTTTCGACTGCAATATGCGCCTTTGTTAAAAATAATTTTCCTCCAAATGAAATATTTACATTTTAATTCTATTGTTTAATTCAAGACTGTATGAAAAAGTATCCATTTCATTCAAATTGGGAATATGAATTTTAGTTAAGAAAAAATAAGTTAATGACATTAACATGAGACTTTGTCATTTATCTTTTGAAAGAGTCCCATTTGTAATAAAATTTGAAAAGACTTCTGGAATTAAAATGGTGAACATTCACTTTTTAGAAAAATCTTTTGATGTATGCAATATATTGCGAAAAATGGAATGTTATTTTGCTTTAAAATATTCAAATCCATTAAAATTTTTTATTGAAAAATGAGTTTGTTATCTAAGGTATGGGATTCTATGCGAAGAAATATTTTAACGTCACTGAATAGGAATGCAAATGATTGAATATAACACTGAAGACAAGACGAACTCTTCAAATATTGTTGCTGAAATGTATTAAAAACTCTTTAAAACTGATGTCAAAGTATTTTTAGGCTTAGCTGGAGATCGAATTCTTTACGTTGCATTTAACGAATAGTTATTGAATTTTTAGAAACAAAACGTGTTGGTATACATGAGAGATTTATACCTATTTTGCAAATAAAAGTTGGAAGTAATAAAAATATTAAAAAACAAGCCAGGGCTACACTGACTAATCACTAGCTGACACCCCATGAAATTCATAAGGCTAATCGAAAAAAACTAAGAGTTTATTTTGAACTTTGTTGAAACTTTTGAACTTAAAAATTGAATTCCTTAATTGAATAACTTAATTAAACACCGAAACTCATTTAAAATTTTTTAGTAACTTGCACTTAAGAAAGAAGGATAATAATATGTGCATTAGGGTCTAGATTTCCTTTTAGGTATTGTGCCCTGCACTTAACGTGCTGGAACGGTACTTATTCGTAAAAATTGTCGTGCATTTCTACGTTCAAATTTACAAAAATTACTAAACATTACACAAGAAGCAATACTTTTATTAAATTTTTAAAGTTTTAAAACCTAAATTTTGAATTTTGATTCTTCCACTCGAAAATATCATTATAATTTAATTTTTCAAAATACAATAAAGGTTATGACTATTCTCTACCCATCATTAATTAAAATTATTTTAAATTCTCTTTTAATAAATAATTTAAAGAACTGAAATTAAAATTTAGTCTATTCATTCATCAGCATGAGTACCTTAAATATTTATTCAAGATTTTTTATTAAGTTGTACAGTTTTAGGCGTTTCCCTTTCTTTAATTTCCTAATTATAAAATCATGTTTTCTTTTTGGAAAAGATATTTTTTTAATAAGATTTTATATAATATTAAAATAAATATCGTTTTCTTAGAATTTTTGATATTTACTTTATACTAAATTTAATTAAAAATTTTTTAAATTATATCCGAAAGATTTCGTAGCCTCGTTTAATTTTCTGCTAACCATTTAAGAAACACGAAGAAAATTATACTATTTTGACCTTTTGTATCCTTTAAAAATTTAAAATATTAAAATTTTTTGCATAATTTTTGAAATATTTAAAAGTGTGAAATGAGTTTCTTGTTTCTGAAACGAGACAGAATTTTAAAATTTAAAAAAAAAATGAAGGGCTATTAAAAGAAAAGTTATGCAACACAACTGGAAGATATTTTATAAAAATTGGGACGTCGTAACTTCGTTTTCTATGTGACTTAATAAATTTTAGCAAAAATACTGTTCTTAGTGTTGTTTGTTACTCCTATGTATGACTTTTGTACCACTTAGGTCTTTAAAGTTTAGATCACAAAAAACGCGAGTACTTACAACATTTTTTTTGTCATTTTCAAAAATGCAAATTTTTTTAATTAATGTTGAATATTTAGTTAATGTAAATACTTTGATACGTTTTAAATTTTTTGAATTATTATGACAAATTATTACAAAATATTCCAAATAAATTCTATTTATTATAAGTATCAAAGTATTCCTGACTTAAGTATAAAGAATTCATGCTTATATCAGTTGTAAAATTTATTTAAAAATTTTTAAAATTTCTAATAGCCAAATGTCAGTAAAAGTAATTGTTATGGCATTTCGCGCTAATCACTGTACGGCGTACGTCCAATTTGTTAGGCATTAGTTTCTTAATATAACCTTAACTTTAGTGAAATTGGTTTTGTCTATATATGTAAGTGTAAGTTATTTTGTCAAAAAATTTACAAATTTTCGATTCAATTGAAACATCTTGAAATGGGTTCAATTTCAGCTTTCCATTGAAGGCTATGCATATAAACGTATAATAAAGACTCTAAGTGTAAAACGCTTCCGACTATAACAGGTCATACAAAAAATTAATTCAAAGGAATGGCAGTGCACAATCAAAACAAAATTTGTTTTTATAAATGGTTATATATGTATTTTAAATTACCCCAATGGGGTAACTAGGTTATTTGTGGTTCCTTGTAAGGTGAATACGATAAAAAGAATAGTAGTCCATAAAATTTCCATGTGATCACATTTTCAATTAGATTTTGAAATCTAATTTTCTGTCATTGTGTTTGGCCATGTTTCCTTCATATCTAATAATTTTTATGTTATGAACTAAATAAGTAATTTATTATAGGATAATTCATTAAAGTTTATACGAGTAAACAAAAATGAAAAACGACGGGTAAAGGATATCATCTCCCAAAAGGTTAATTTTGAAAAGATTATACAAAAATTTTAAAAGGCTGTATTTAAAAGTACTTTGTATTTATTATTTCATTACTATTTTATATGTCTGTATGTATGTGCCTATGTTTATATTTATTTAATATCGTAGTAGAATTTTCAATTTTTGGGTGCTTAGTTTACTTGTAAATGATCCCTTTTCTTTTGAACACCTCTTTTTTAATTCATTAAACAAAAAAAAACTTTTTCGACTCTTTTTCTTCTTGTTTTCCTTTTTTACGGACAATTTTTAATTTCCAATTAAGGAAACCATGAATATCCTGAATACAAACATGTTCTTCTCCAAAAGCACACGTACACTTTACATAACAGGTACACTTTTTTATGCATTTTATTATGTTATATTGGTGTTTAGATGAGCATATTTATGATGTTTCTTGTTTTGACACATAAAATTTAATTTACAACAACAACAACATAAAGTAATTCACAACTTTTTTTTTATTATTTTTATTTTTGTTTCTTTTTAACTTATTTTGGTAGACAATTTCTCAATTTCCAGATGCTATGATGTTCAACTTTTGATGAAATATGGCTATATGTGCTTATTTTCTATGTGCTTGCTAGAGATATTGAAATAATATATTATATAGATCTACATAATACATACATACGTACATATCCATATATGTAGGTATGCTTGTATATATAGCTGCGTTTAACGTCGAGCCTAAGTGCCTAACGACATTCTTATTTAATCTTTTCATTTTTGTTTTTGTTGATATTTTTTTCTCGTTAGCACAGAGAATGAGTGTAATTTACAACTTTAAAAAATAAATTGTCTATTATGTAGAAAGGTGAAATATTACATAATATTTATAGATGAAATTTATTTGAGCCGCGACTAGTTTCAAATTGTTATAAAGAATAATTTTAAATTTTTGAAGAAATTAAGAACTACCAATTCAAAAATTTCGAAGTTATTTTAAAAAAAATTTAAATTAAAAAAGTTAAAATTAGATTTTATTGACTTGTCATTCAGTATGTTCAAATTTAAGTAAAATTAATAATTACATTAATTTCGTGTTATACTAATTAGTAGTGTAATAGATATTAAGTAATGTAATAGATATTTGATATTAAAAATTAATTCTAGTAGAATTAAAAAAATTACAATTAGTAAAATTTTTTGATTAAAATTTGCGTTAAACCGTAGTAAATAATGTACTAATTTTAAGTTTACGAGTGAAGGCTAAAAACCAAATTCAATTTTAAAGATGAAATTCCACAGGAACTCAGTAAAATCACCTTATACCCATCGTGTTGAATAAATTTGTAGTATCTCGAGCAAAAACCTATTAAAAAATTGTAAATGAGTTGTCAGCCTTCTCTAAAAATGATAACATAAATGTTCCCATTCAAAATTCTTAAATAAGCATCAAATGTCGACTATCTAGCAATACTATTCCATTGAAGCTCAAAAGAAATTCTGTTACTAGTAGGTTTAATATTTTAAAACTGTTTAAAACAATTTTTGGTTTTGATTTGATCACATAACACCTTACAGACCTTACCATCATTTCAATTAGGAATACCATAATATGTAAGTACTTGTGTGTAATTTTATATTCCTCCCTTGCTTAAATTAATTTTTCAAAAGATAGATTTGTTACATTTTATCATTTGGGAACGAACGTTGACATCCAGGCACACACATTAAATATACCATACAAAATTTTACCCTATTTCTTTCTTTTTCTGTCTATTTTTTTTTATTTCCTTCTAAACATATCAATAGAATTTTCTTTATGTTCACCAATTTTTATAGGTACAGAGTGGAAGATAAATAAATATTTTCTCATTTACGGCTTTTATGGCATGTACCTACATTAAAAAATAATTCTATTAGAAAGGTTAACATACATAGGCATTCATAAATATGTGAATATTATATATTATATACAACATTGTATACATGTATGACTACATAAATGGAATATAACAAGCACAAGTGATTATATTATATTGTTATCTAAGTTTAATATGTTTTTATTTATATAAGTCGTTATGTACGTGCATACTTATGAAATCGAATATTATGTACACATATATGAATATAATATGCATTTATTATTCTAATATCTACATACTATGTATGTATGGTCTTTTAATGGTATATGCAGTACATTGAAGCTGGATTTTATAATAAAATTTAAAGGTTGTATATTGGAAAATTTGTTTTTAATTAGAGCAATTATTAAAATTTAAAAAATTAATCAATTTATTCTAAATAAATTTTTCATACATATTTCTATAAGAAAGAATATTATTATTCATTATTGGAAGTTTTTGAATTTCTTTTTTAAAAAATTGCAAATTAGTATGTGTATCTAAGTTTTGGACTTTAATGCACTCAAAATTAATAGAATTTTCTTTTACATTTTGTTAATGTACTGCACATCTTACGTAATCTTGATTACTAATTTTCAAAATAGTTAAATTCATAATGCATAAGGACAAAAAAAAATATTTGAGGACAGGCATTTTTGACCAGTTGGATAACTTATAGGGCTGTAGTTTAAATTCATAACGCAACGTGTTTTAGTAATTACATTAATTTTTTGTTATACTAATTAGGTAAAGAATAGATATTTGACATTAAAAACTAATTGTACTAGAATTAAACGAAAAAACATAGCGTTGACCAACACCCGCACGAATTCGACTATTGGACATAGCTCACTATTTGACAGACTATGACTTTAACGGTATTTTTCAAGAAATGAAATGAATGATCTGCATGGTGTTGAACTTTTTGTATCCAGCTGTAGTCAACCATTTACTCGGCCAATAAAGAAGAAAAAATTTTTATAAAAATTACTCGTATTAATAAAAATTAAATTTCCTAAGTATTAATAAAAATTAAATTTCCATTAATTCCTTAAGTATTAATAAAAATTAAATTCACATGACTCCGAATTTGCGCACCCCCTTGAGGTATCGCGTTTTGGTGCGTTAACTGATTATTTTAGATGGTCAGCTTCCCCAGTAGGCCTATATAACTGTGATGGTATATCACAGTTAAAAACTTAATACTTAGCGTTTAAAATCTATAAAACTACAAATTAAAAAAAAAATTGCAAATTGTTTTTTTTTCATCGAAGGAAGGAGGAAAGCGTGAATGCTACTAACATGCCATCATTCCCTGGCAACCCATAGTTAGTTATGTGTTTTACCACAAAATCCTCCTCCTCATATTCTGATACTAGTCCCCTTAGACCAACCACCAAATTTTCTTTAATATAGATTGAAAGATATTTAACGCTCCCCGATTTGGTGAAGCGCATTCTAGGAAAATCCCGGATAATAAGGAGCCGAGAGGCCTCTATGTTGACATGTTGCCCCAGACGAGCTCTATGTCTCACCGCTTTTTCTTTAATTTCATCAACGAAACATGGAATCCCTAGGTCTCTGTGCAAATCTCCGTTTCGCACATACTAACGGGCATCCACCATATTATGCAAAATCCTATTCTAGAACGTTTGTATTTGCTGGACATGGATCTGTTTGGCACATCCCCACTACTGGATACCATACAACTAAACCGGTTTAATAATTTGGTTATAGAGCAGGATCTTATTCTGTATCGGCAATCTTGACTTGCGACCCAGGAGCCAATACATTTCTTTATATTTTAATTCTAATTCTGCCTTTTTCTTTTTAACATGTTCTTTCCATTTTAGCTTAACATGCAGTGTCATTCCTAGATATTTCGCCGCATTTTCCTGCACAAAATTTACCCCATTTAAATTAACACGTGGGGGGTTCACAAGAACCTTATTTGTAAAATTTACTTGTGCAGACTTAGTTTCATTTACTTTTATTTTCCATTTCTTGGTCCAAGCATCAAAACTATTGCTTGCCTGCTGCAACTTTCCTGTGGCGTCGTCAATATTTAATGCTACTGCCATAATTGCAGTATCGTCAGCATATGTAGTCAATCGTGTCTTCTATTTGAGGCACATCTCTTGTAAAGAGTAAATATAGTATTGGACCCAAAATACGGCCTGAGGCACACTTGCTCTTATTTCTCTAAGTGTGGAATAGTTCCACTCCTGTTTGACTCTAAATAATCTGTTGGTTAAATAAGAAGAGAAAATATCTACATATTGCTTTGGTAATATTTTTTCTTACTTGTATATCAATCCTATGGACCAAACCTTGTCAAAAGCCTGCGCCACGTTTACAAAAATTGCTGCACAAATTTGCTTTTCCTCTGGGCCTTGTTCAATAATATTTGTTATTCTATGAATATGATCAAATAGTTGAATGTCCTGCTCTAAACCTAAATTGGTGGTTCGGAATTAATGACCTCAATTTTAGGTCGCATAATTTTCAATAATAACTTCTCAAAAAGTTTCGCCAAAATTGGTAGCACAGAAATTGGTCTATAAGACTTGGTCGCACTTAAAGGTTTACCAAGTTTTGGTACCATTATAACTTCCATCTCCCAAGCATTAGGCACATATTTTAACCTTAATGCAGAATTCATTAAAAAAGTCAATATTGTTATACGCTTTCTGGGTAATTGCTTCAGTATCTCAGAGGTAATTAAATCATAACCTGGTGCTTTCCTTGACTTTAAACTTTTTATTTCTTCCACTATTTCTATTTGTGCAAATGGAGCGATAAAGTTTTCTGCTCTCACGTTTCCTATTGCAGTATTTACGTTTGAGTGTATGCCATTTGGCATAAAAATTTGTTCAAGATGATCTGCAAATATTTCAACCTTATCCTTATTTTTTATTGCCCATTTGCCATTCGTTCCCCTAATAGGGGGGACATGTAAAATTGGCCTTTTAATATTTTTTGCAGGAATAATTACTTTCTTGTTCGGCTGACAAATTTTTAATGTAATTATTAATTGAATCTTCTTTGATTTTTCTTATTTTTCTTTTTAGATTCTGAGTGAGTCGATTGAGTGCAGTTTTATCTGCCGGATCTCGTGAGATTTGCCATCTGCATCTAGCTCTTCTCTTTTCGCTTATCATACAACTGCTACGGAACTATATGTGGATCTTCAACTGTTATGAATTGTTATACCTTTAGCTGGAACTATCGGAAATTGTTTTCGATCGATTTGGATTTAATCGTTTTTTTTATACTGGAAAAACTTTTTATGAAGCTATCAGAAAAATAAAAGCAAAGCAAAAGAGGTATAGAAATATCATTAATAACCGAGTTGTCAAGGTGTTGCAAAACTCCAGTTGCACCATTTACAAGGCCATCTTCAATATCAATATTGATAGTATTCCATGTATTTTGCAGTTGTTTTCAACATTAATGAAGAAAGAAGACCTGCAGTTTCGGAAGTTTTCAAAACATTAATTTCTTGTGAAATAATTTGCTTTGAATTTTCAGAGATTAGCTCTGATATTATCTGTCGTTTTTGAAATCAATAAAGGGGTTGAGATTTAACTTAATTTTAAAATGTTAAAAATTGTCTACCTCAGCATTAGAAATGAAAAAATGAAGAGTTTCAGTTGGAATACTACAACGTGTAGTAGCTCTTCTTCTCTTAAAAAGATTTTTATCTTGTGTTAGTTGTCCTATAGCTAAATTGTTCAAAGCTCGTGTAAATTACTGACCAGATTGCAGCTTCATAATTTGAGTTAATTCGAAATATTTGAATACCTCCCAAAGTGTATTACCTACCAAAAAAGAAATATAGATCTGCAGTATTGCAGGAAAAAATCCATTTATCCACTACAGGTGGTAATTGCCTTAAATCACCTAATAATAAAACTGACAAACCACCAAATGGAAGAGTGCTTTTGAAAATTTGTTTTAAGCGTGCATCTAAATTCGCAAACATTCTGTAGCCTACCATTGAGATTTTTAGGGCACTAATTCTTTTTTAGACTGGTTTAAATGTAAATGGAAGGCCGAGTGCAATGTGATACCTTTTATATTAAACGCTGCTTTACTAATTTTAGCAAACAAGAGAATTTTAATTGACTTGTCGATTTTAGCTACTGACCTAAGGTATTTTATTACATATTGGTAAATGGATTGAATTAAAGTACTTTTACCTACACAAGCACTCCCGCTAACGAATTCGTAAAAAATTTTTTTGTTTTTGAAATTATGTAAAATATGCGTTAAGTAAAGTCGTTGCCTTTCGTTTAACTTTTCAATTAACTGGAAAAATTCTTCTTCAGAAAATGCTTCTGGCAGCACCATGCACATGAGAAATGCTATCGGATGGAATATTTAAAGGCGAATCAGGTTCAGGAAAAGCAAATGGCCTATACTCATCATTAATTTCTTGCACTTCATCGTTAATCTCAATTTGTTCATTTTCTATAACTTCGCGAAGGGCGTTATCTATTTCCTCATCGGAATTGAAAGCGTTGTATTTTTGTCGATTACTCCCTATAGCGTGTAATTTGCTATCATAACTTGGACTAAAATTATGGAAGTTTTGGACTAAAATTTCCGTTGTTTCATTTCGCCAAGGAAAATATAGCATAATGTGTTCCCTATAAAAATTTTCAGAATCTGTATGAATACTGTATCGTCTGAACCTAATAATATTTGGCTTGGACTTTTTTTTATGAAGCCAGATAAGTTGTTAAGGATAAGGAAATCGCCGGAAGTTGATCTGTTTTTTATATATACGTAAAAGGCAGCAAAATCTCCTAGATATAAATCTTCTAAAATTTAGAGCCTATGAATATAATGTTCTAATAGAGTTGGCGTAAATATATTCATAGAATTTGAATTTTCAATTGCAAGTATCTGTAGTTCATGTTTTGGTTTTAGAAGTCGAGTTGTTAGCTGTGGAGGACCAGTGTTGAAAAAACATCACCATTACTACACTCACACATATGTTTTCCTAATATATTATAAGCGGTCTCTTGGGCGGCTATTTCTGAACCATTAATAAACCTTTTGCCTATAGTTTTTAGTTTTTCTCTAATAATAATGGTCTAATATGTATTGTATATCCATACTCGCCCTATGTAATCGTAAAACTAGGGGATTGAAAGGACTAATGAAAATATCTTTAGGCGAAAGCTTCAGAAACAGTGTTTTTTTTTAATACTTGATCTAATTGCCTATTTGTATTCTTCGGCAGACATTTCTAAGCTTAGATGATTTAAGAAGTCCTTAAAAGACAAAATATTATCACGAATATTTGAGTTTAATACATTTTTGATTTTTAAATAATTATTTTTTATATTTTGTGTAATATCTTCGTGGCTTCCACTGGTGGAAAAGGCATATTGTATCCACAGTATGGTTGTTTATTAAATTCGCGAAAACAATTCCTACCATGAGTATGTTTTTGATATGCTTTAAATGGTTGTAGGTCTTCTATAGAGCTGTAACAAGAAATTAATCTATCAATAAAATTTGTAACGCTTGGAAAAGTTTCGGGTGTATTTGGATTGAGTAAGAGGGTGTCTTTCAGCCAGTATATTCCGTGCACATGCGGTCATCCACGTTGTTGGAACTGTTGTTGCTGCGCAATCAATTAGAAAGTTAGTTTGAAATCCAAAATACCTAAAATGAAAGAAAAACAAAAACAACACAAAAAAAATATTTTGTTTACAAAAAGATGAAATTACTTATCTAAAATTTAAACAGCTTTCGTTCTACACTCGCTAGTATTGATCCATCCATCATCTACTTAGTTGACTTTATCTACAATAATTTTGTTCTGCAATTAATAACCATGTATTATTATTACACACTAATGCACATTTTTAATATGTGTGTAACATTCTATATAAGTATGCTATATATCTTTAATTGTACATATGAATATTTAACAAGTAAAAATGTTTCAGTCGGTATAAACCGATTGAATTATACCCTGCACCTTTCGTTGTTGTATAGAAATTACTCGAATCTGTGAGACCATTCAATAGAAACTTCAAAAATATGTCTGACCTATTGGACACATGACTGCCAAGTTTCATGAATCTGACTTTATTATTTTTCCAAATATTTAAAATAAGCTTTTAGACTTGTATGGGAGCTACTCGAACCTGTCGAGCAATTCCTCTAAAACTTCAGAAATATGGCTGACCTATAATTGGACACACGACTGCCAATTTTCATGAATCTGACTTTATTATTTTTCCAAAAATTTAAAATAAGCTTTTGGACTTATATGGGAGCTACTCGCACCTGTCAAGCAATTCCACAAAAACTTCACAAATATGTCTGACCTATAATTGGACACCCGACTGCCAAGTTTCATGAATCTGACTTTATTATTTTTCCAAATATTTAAAATAAGCTTTTAGACTTGTATGGGAGCTACTCGAAGCTGTCAAGAAATGCAACCAAAACTTCAGAAATATATCTAATCTATAACTCGACACACAACTGCCAAGTTTCATGAATCTGACTTTATGAGGTCTTTTGGTGCCGGTCCAGCTGTTTTCGGTTGCGCTTCATTCTCCACCATTTTCTCCTTCCATTTCTGTATTTTTTTTGGACTCCAGTTCCATTAAATAAAACTAATGGGTGACGGTTTGCAGCGATCATTTCTGCACAAACATTATATATCAATGCTACCAACTGTCACTTATGGTCATAGACAAGTTTATGTAGAGTTATAGTCAGCTATTGATAGAAATGTAATGGAGTAAGAAATAAAGTTGGGTCAAACCAATGGTTTGTATTGTAGCACTTTTCCCTTCAACAACTGAAAATTCTGCTTTTATATACAGTCTATGTATACCTATCAAACTATTAAAATTATTTTCATTCATATACAAAACTATTTCTAGAATTGCATATATTTAGGATGACGCATATATGAAATGTTTGAAATAAAGCAAAAATTAATATAAAATGGGGTTAACATAATGCTCGATTTTAAGGGTTAATTGTGTGAGTTAAGAAAAATAATTATATTTTTTAATTTCATGGAATTTACCGTTAGCTTTTTACGTTTATAAAAATTTGGAAAAGCTTGCGGTTTCGGAAATATAAGGAGTCAAAAATTCAAATTTTACGAATTTCAAGAGGCGATAACTTGAGAGGGGGTGGAGATGGAAAAAAATTTTCTTCTAACGAAATGAACTATTTGTTAATGTCTAAAAGCTCCTAAAATTTCAAGCTTCTACAAGCTGGGGTCTAGAAGAAAAATGACATCAAAAATTTGGAAAAAAAGGACTTTAGATAACGGTAAATTTGAACGGCCATTTTGTTTTTCTAAAGTTTAACTATAGTATATCGCGCTAGGGGAAGCAAGCTACTGCCTTTCTGCGTTTGCAAAATTTCAAAAATGCTTATGGTTTCATTGCAACAAATATTTAAAAAGGCTATTTTTAGGGTTTTGGGGGGTATAACTTCTAGAGGGGGGGAGATAGGTAAAAATTTTGTTCTACGGAAATAAGTTTCTAGTGAAGATCTATGTACGTATGAAATTTCAGCTTTCTATCTTAAAGGCTGTAGAAGTTTTGTAAACAAAAAAAGTGTCCACGGACGGATGGACGGACGGACGGACGGACGGAGGGTGAAACTAATAAGCACTTTTTTCAAAAATTTTTTTGGAAAAGTGCTAAAAAAAGTAGAAGGTGAATGAAATGGAGAATGGAAGGGGAAAATAGCATAAAATAGAAAAGAAGAAACGTAGAATTTTACAACCATTTGAATTGCGATGTACATAAGAATGATACATTTCATTACAGGTTCGTTGAACTATATCATATGATTTATGTAAAAGAAAAGAAGAAAAACGTTAACAACCGAAAAGTGGGACTGACCAGGAACAACTTCACCGTTGCTCAACCGTTTGTTCTAGAAATTATAAAAGGGACAGAATCATCCATAAGAAGTACTACCGTGTAAAAGATCGTTAACCGCAACACATCTAATTTCGAAATATAAATTTTTGTTAAACATAAGATAATTTATGCTAAAATCGATTATTGCTAATTTACATAGGAACAGAAATACAAATTTCCGTAATTTTTTGTCTTCTTTTTCTTAATTTCTACGAGTTATTAATAAGATTAAGTTTCAAAAGTGGTTGGTTAGATTGTAGGACTAACTTCTACTTATGATTGTAAATTTTATTTTTTATTTTTGTCTATTTTGTAGAATTTAAAAGATTTTAGCCTTCATTCCAAATTTTTTTTATGTTTATTTAAGAGCTAATACCACTTTGTCGCTTTTTCCAAATTGTTTCGAACAAGTTCAAGATTCTAAAGTTTATTTAAGTTTTTGGTCCAAAGTTTTATTTTTGACTAAGGTAGACTTAAGCGATTAGGACGAAATAATGTTGAGTTTATAAGAAAATTCTCACTTCTTTTAAAGTAGTATTTTTATTAATAAAGCGCAATTATGACAAAATTAAAATATATAAAAGATGATTACAAATAAAATATACATTATTACAAATCATATTTTACAATATTTACAAGTTATAGTTCTTTTATAGCTATAAGTCTTCAGCGTCATCATCAACCAAATCCGGGTGAATATTGGCTAAATTGGCTGGCCTAAAATTCTTGTAAAATTCATTAAAACGAGGGTCAATTAAAGGTAACAAATCCATAAGATCCTTGTACTTTTCATTACTAATACTTAACGGCTGATTATTAGCTGCTTGTAATTCGCAAAAGTCAACAGTTTTTATTCCTCTTTTTTCAATATTAATTTTCTTGAAAAGGTCTTGGTCTTTTAGTATTGTTTTATATAAAATTTTTCCTATATCGTCCTTCGTGTATCCTAGCCGTTTTACATTTTTCCAAATAAATTTTTCTTGTTTGTCATTTATATTTCTCCACATTAATTTTGTTTCTAGAATTGCAGACCCAACCAACAAAAACCAATCTCGAGGATGATGGATTTTGGCCGTCGTCACTTTTTTCTTTTTCGCAATAAGGGCATGGTCACTATCACACTCTATACGAGTGTGCCCAGGAACTAAAAATTTGTGATTAATTTGTGTTATGTTTTTGCTATTTTGAATAAAAATTTGAAACAAAAGAATTTTTATTTTGCCCTGGGCACGAATCCCTATAAAAAGTAACAGTTTGTACGTTAGAATTTTGATCTAAATTGTTTAGATGTTTAAAAAGACAAGATGACACCTCGTTACCCTCACGAGCTGCAATAGCCTCATGTCACATGTAACAAAATGGATTCGAAGATCCACAATCGTGCACGGTTAGGTTATACGTCCACAACTGGCGTTTATAAAAACTAATAGAAGTTTTAAGATGTGGTGTAGGCAGGCATTGTTGCAAATCAAACTTATAAATTTTGAAACTGGAATCTTTCGAAGCTTTGAATTTGTCCGCTTTTTTAACATCATATGCAAACTCAGCTTCTTTATGATGGTTTTTTAGTTCCTCTTGCAGTAATTTTAAATAATCCGTCTCGTTTCTAACTGCTAAATCTATTTTTAATTTAAGAATATCGCACGTTTTACAGGTGTCAATATGCGGCGATTTAAATTTAAGTTTCATATCTGTAAAATATTAATATAACTTAGTAATATAAAAATAAAATTGAAAGAGAAAGTAATATAGATCGCTATGTATGTATAACCTTTGAATATATTTGAAAATTTGCTAATGCTGACAGGGTTCTCTATTTTTTCCCGATAAAGGTAGTATTTTACTTATACTCAGGTCAGAACTTAAATATTTATATGTTGTATCACGTCGACTATAGTGGCTCTCGTAGGCCGGGAAACTGTTTATGTAATTTAAAATTTCTAATATTTTCTCTTCTTTGATTTTATTAGGAGGTTGCGATTTTCCGCGGAAATGAATAAAATTTGTTGTGGGAAAATCAATTTCTTTTTAATAACACTTTTTAAAAAACTATCGGTTTTACCGAAACAAATACGAAAGCATTTTTCGCATACATAATTTTTGATTATTAACTTCTAAAAAATATTTAGAAGTGAAATTTCTCGGTTTCGCTTCATTTTTAAATAATTTTTCTGTTTTGTTTTCTTTTATTGTTATTAAAGAAGATATAAAAAAAATTCTTTGGTTATAATACTCAAAATCCCAATACTGCTGAAAGAGTTTTTGCTGTTCTTCATATGTAATTTTTGTATTGCATTTCTTTCAACAATCTTCAAAACGTATACATTTTCTTTTGGATACAGTTTTTCCAGATCTTGATATGTAAGATCCTTTGTTTCTTTTTCTTTTTGTTACGTGCTTGCTTTCTTTTTCAATAAATAATTCATCATTTTCATTGATGTCAATAAAATCTTTTTTCTCTTCTGACTCTAAAACAAAATCAGGATCCTGTATAGAGTCGTCTGAATCAAAATCACTTAACGAATGAGAATTATTTTGTTCATTTTCGCTTTTCGTAAATGACGCATAGAATCTGGTTTTAAAAAACAGAAACTAGTGGAAGTTTTTGAACAAACAGGGGGATCGTAGAAATTTTTAATAAAAAATAGATCACCATATGAATTTTGAGTTGGCAAATCGTTATTATCTAAAGAAATTCAACACAAAAACACAAAAATATTATTCTATTGTTTCCTCATTATGATGGAAAACCAAATAAATTACATTTTTTTGGCCAATACTCAAGATTATCGGATGTATTTAAATTATTCTTCTTTAAATTTTCTAAAATTGGTTCCAATAATTCGAATCTCCTATTTTCTATTGACTTTTCTAAAGATTTTATATTGTATTAATTTTTATTTTAAGTTTTCACAAGAATTCAAAATAAAATTTGACTTACGAACTTCTGATGATTTTTTATTTTCCTCAGCTTTAATTATTTCTAACATACGGCTGCCACGAGAATATTTGTTCATTTTAAATGAAAATTTATGTAATTTTATACTTAAAAAACTTTTACTTTTAAATAATATCAATAATTCGAAACGCTAAACTCAACATATACTTCACTATATCACTGGTAAAAATGGCTAATATCCACTTTAGTGGACTGCAATTTGCAATAAAAGCTGAACATGCTTTTATTTTTCAAAAATTTTACACAGGAATACCAAAATAAGTTTATATTAGTAATAGTTTTTAAATTTTGCAATTTGGAATAAAAGCTAAAGTAATTTTTGTCTGTTGTTCTTTAAATATCTAAGCAACAATTTTGAATAAAATTTAATTTTGGAATAAACGCTTAAAAATAGTTTAGCTATTTTGACTAACTACGTTGTAAATATTTAAATGATAAAATATTATATTAGTGGTTATTCCATATGTTATTATTTTCTTTTCAAACTTTAGCGATTAGGAAAATTTTTAATTACTTGGCTAAATTAAATGACAGAAACACCAACATTTTTTGGAACATAGATTTGAATATGGAGAACATTATACCATAGTTATCTCATTTTTCGCTAAAGTCGACTTTAGCGATTATTCCTTTTTGCCACAGATATATAAAGATATTGATTTAGTAATTTTTTCAAAAAAAAAGAGTACATAATTTTTTTTTGAATTTGGGGCTTTTTGCAATAAACTGTGATAATTATAATAAAAAAAAAATTTATCTTTCATTTAAAATTTTAAAGGTGTTAGCAATTATTCGCAAACACACATCGTCGGTCATTTCTTCAAATTTCCGTGCGCGCTATTTTGCTATAGCTCAAAAATCGAATACTTGAGTCTATAATTCTGGGCTGTCTACAGTATATGGTTGGGAAAGATAATTCTTCGGCACATTCATCTAACAAAATTGATAAAGGGCTTTGACCTTCTCCTGGAGCTAGAGCTATGTTTTCAATAGGAATATTATCTAATATTGTTTTATATTGTTTTGTTCTATTAAAGAAATTTCTTTGTCGTAGTTTTCGTTCGTTTACTCAAATAATTTTGAACAAAATTTGCGTGACTTGTGTCTACTACAAATGGAATCTCGCTGTCTTTGTCAATGACGTTAAAATGCGTTAATTGGTCTATCGCTAACTCTATGCCTTGGCTAATGTAGAGTGCAGAATTTACTAAGTATTGCAGTGCATTTTGAATGCGAAGTGACCTAATTGTTTCACAAGTGTAATTATGAATATTTGTAATTTTTTTTTTAAATGTAATTGAATGTTATAAAATTCACTAAAAGTTCTGGGAAGTAATCCTGCAGCTGTGTCAATAGAAATTGGTATATTGACTACTTGTCCTTTAATACGGCATTGAAATGAAATCAGGGAGCTATTAATCTTTCTTCTAAACATGATAAACCTTTTAAACATTCAGGTATGATGGGAAAATCTATTCCGTTTTATAAGCAAAGAACAGGAACTCGCCCTTTTGATACATTACTTTTACTTGTGTTACAAAACTTATATGTGCTATTGGTTATTTGATTTAAGAAAAAAAATTTGCTTGCAAAATCTTCAGAATACCTTCTGACTGCATTATCTTTCAATAAATAGGAAATAGAGTTGGAAAACCAAAGTCCTTCACAAAAACAACAAACATTGGTTGGCCCTTCTTTGATTGTTTTATCATAATTATTTAAAATTCTACTATAGTATCTTTGTCTTTCTAAAAGGTGGTACTCTTCAGTCGCCTCACCATTTATGTTAGTTCTGATTTGTATATTTCGTACAGATTGTCGTTGACTTTCGATTCTGCGGCTATTTTTTCTAGCGCGATAATTTCGCACTCGGGCATTTCTCTCTTCTTGTGTATTATTGATTGAATTTGAAATTTCTTCACGAATTTCGACTCTTCTTTCTCTGACTCTAATGTGTTCGGATCGTCTATGTTTTTCATTTTGTCCTCATATATGTCGTGCCAGCGTGTTTCTGCTTTGTTCATTATTTCTTGTTACTAAGTTTCGTCGTCTTGCGTTACGAGTACGAGTATTGCGTTCTTGTTTGTCCTGTAGAGAAATATCTTGTCTTGTTAAAGTTCGCGCACGAGTATTTCTCTGTTGTTCGTTATTCCTTAACGTTTCGTCTTGTTGTGTTTCCCTATGAGCTTGCGTATTACGTACTTATTCTTCTTGTCTTACAAAAATATTTCGTCTTCTTAAAGTTCGAGCAAGAGTATTTCTACTTTGTTCAATACTTCTTAACGTTTCGTCTAGTCATCTATTTTTGTGAGCAAGCGTATTATGTTCCTGTTCTAACTGTCTATAATCTATATTCTGTTTCCCTAATGGATGTTTTAAGGTGTTTCGCAAACGTGATTTAGTTGGTGAAATTTTTTAGTACTTGGCATACTGCCTTGTCTTATGTTTTGTTAAATTGTAAATACTCGTAAAATAGCTCGTATATGTGTTATAAACAAGAAAAAATAGAGAAGTAAATAAAGTAAACAAATAAATTTATTAAAACAAAAAACAACAATATGAAAGAAAAGACAAAAAAGTGGAAAATTAGTGAAAACCTCAATAAATTCTTGTTTCTACTTTTGTTAAATAATGAATTTATTTTTTTATTATTTTAAGTTAGTAATAAGGTAGTAATATTTGTTAAAGTACAATAATCAATTTTACAAACCGAATAAACTTTTTTCTTAAACTCAACTTTTCTCGAGAAATCTCGAAAGTGACAATGGAAGCAGTAACTCTCAACTTCCGGGGAAACAAATTTTATTGAGAAAATACAACCTCTATGTAATATAAATAAAATTGTTTTAAAAAAAAAACAAACTTTGCAAAAACAAAAATAACAAACTTACTTTAAATTGGCATATTTTCTTCTTAAGTTTTCACGTTTTCCTATTTTTGTTTCTCTTTAAAAAATTTCTCTTAAATAATACACATTAAATATTTATTATTACTCGTATTGTCTACACAATATTTTTGTATTAATATAATAAAGTTTTTATTCTCATAATTAAAATTATTAATAATTTTTCCTTATAGGTGTACAGCGCTTGAAGTTATTTAAAGTATTAAAATATAAGTCTTTAGAAATCCATAATTTATTTGTCTTCCGTATTCATTCACAGTTTTTGTCAGGTAGCTCAACACTTTTTTAGGAAATCTCGTTCACGTTATTGAAAATCAAATTTTCAACTGAAATTTATGTAATTTAAAAAGCAACCCATGGCATCGTAAAACAGCAGAATAACTGGATACATAAATTGCAATCGTGTTTCAGATACTTAAAAAAATTTATCTAGCTTTGTTTAACAAAATAGGCTAATAAAATGTTGTACTAATTTATTTTTAGACTACCGAACCTATATGCGCATCATTCATGTTTAATGCCAAAAATTTTCTAGTAAAACTTATTCCTACGTTTTTATATTCATACCATCAAAAAAGGCATTATAAATAATTATGTACAATCTAAAAAAATCTGTGCATTTATTTTTTTTGAATATTTGTAAACCTGATAATAATTTTTAGTAACACGTGGTTTAATATTTGTTGTTCATTTGCATTTGAGAATATACGAGTACTATAATCGAATACATGAATATTAATGAATGAAAAATTATTTGGTTTGAAGTAATTTTTGCAAATTGGTTTGAATCGAAGTAATTTTACGAATTGTATGAGAGCTAGATTAACATTCAACATATTGAAACTTAAGTTTATTGTAACAATAATATTATAATTGAAAAATAATTGTTTTTTAATTTATAGCAGCTACGATACAGAAAAGTCGTCCTTTAAACTTTTTTACGTAAGATTTAATGTTGCAACATTAATACTTCCCCGTAGGGTTAAATAATATTAGAATTCATTAGACAGCTACTATAAGCACCATTAGATTTTCTAGAATTTGTGTGAAATTTTGGAATTGTAACCTAAACAGTCTTTTAGAATTGTACCAAAAGGGGTCAAGAAATTTCAACGATTTCTATCACACACTGCACATCGGCCCTACTAACATACTCGCTTGTGCGAAATTTCAACATTACAGCTTTCATAGTTTCTAAGATATATTCAAATGAAATTTGATGTTGTGTGGCAGCTACCCGAACTAGTACCCCCATCATACTCAATTTAAATAGGGTTAATTTTGAATTAAAAGTTATAAAACCATTCCGTTTCAAGTTCAAAATTTTTCATACGTCATGCATTTCGAAAGCGATTGAGTCTTCTATGAAAAATTGATAAAGCAATTTTAAGTCACTTAAATAATAAAAGTTCATAACATCGTAATTCAAGAAATGATTGACAGCGTGGATGGTTTTAAAAAAACATATTTTAAATGGTTACCGCTCATAAAATTTTAAAAGAAAACATTTAGGAGGCATGGTACATATTTGATATGATGTGATTTTATTTAATTGAATGAAAAGAATAATGTCCTACATAGAAATAAAATATTTTTTTAATATTAAAAGAGCCTTGCCAAGAACTGAAATATTTTTAAATGTTAATAAAAAAAAAGATATTCTAAAAGGGAAGAGTTTTTTGTTCCTCTACTAAAAAGTTAAAACAAATTAAAAAACTTAAGTTTGCTAGACATCTCCTTATTTTATTCAAATTTTTTTTAATGTATTCAAACCAAGCTCATGTGCTATATTTTACAGACATAAGGGTGTATTTGAAGGCACAAAATAAATTTTTATGTACATCATCTAAAAAGAATATGTTAAAAAAAATTTCTTAAAAACTGCAAAGTATTTTTGCTTTTTACAAGAATTCATTTTATGCTCATAATATCAAGAGTACAAAAGAATTCAGAAAAAGTAAAATATTTGAAACAGAAAATTTAAATTAATTTTCGTTTAAGTAACATGTTCATAAAAGCAATTTAAAAATGTTTTCATAGTTAAAAATCGTTTAACATCATTAACTCTAGCATCAGAATTTTACATTGCACTCGCATAAGTCTCAGATTTTCTCATTCAATATAATGTTGGAAAAAAAGAAGTGATTTAGTATCATAAAACGGAAAAGATAATAACCCCTTGCTTGCTATTCAGGACATAAGCATAACAAGAAAAGAAGCAAATACTAGAAGAAAAAAAACTCTTTCTAATTAAAAGATAATCTGAAACAGTGTCTGAGGTGGAACGTAATAATTATACCGGAACAGAATAAAAAAAGATTTACATAATATTATGTACACATTTGTTGTACATAAGATTATGAAACAAAATATAGAGCGGTAAAACTGGGTTGACCTAACTACTAATTTTTTTTTAAATAGAAAAATAAGCTGCCATGTTAAATTTTCAAGCAAATTATGTACTTTGATTATACTTTAAGCATTTTATTTAAATTCATACAATTCTATTGGAAATATGTATTTACGTATGTATATAAGTATTGTGTTTAACATATATTATAATTAACATATCTATATATGTACATATGCATATTGAAAAGTAAAAACTTGAAAGGAGTGAAGGTGAAAATGATATTGTTTCTGTTTTCCTTCTTTGTAGAAAACTAGGTAATAAAACGTTGTAAAATTTCAGGAAATCTATTCAAAAAGTAATTTATAAAAAAAAATTAAAATTTCAAGATGAAATTCTTAATTAGAAAAAGTTTAAGGTAAACAAAGCCATTGAAAATCAAGAGTTGAAATAATTTTCCACAGATTGCATGTGAAAAAACTGCAAAATTTTACAATGATGTTAAGGCTAACAATATTATTAAAAGTAAATATTCATACACTTTTCATATCTGTATATGTGGGATATATGAATATGAACAGATATACTACAGTTTACTAGTTTTTATATAAAATTTTATTTATTTTTATGAAAACTGAGAGTTGTTAAACATAAGTAAAACTATTATTCTGGCTATACGTGAAGTAACAAATTGGTTGGTCATTATCAATATTGTCCTGTATATAGAGTTAACAATTCTATAGTAGAAAAGCGTGACTTAATGTTTTCGAATCATACTCTATTAAAATAACCGCCATTAACTACATTTGTCGAAAACAAACCGTTAATTGCTGTCGTTGCTGAATGATACAGACTGAATTTCTATATACTATTAAATAATTTATATACTTATGTCTACTATAATGATAGCCTTGATGATTATTTCCATTGCCTTGCAAGATTAAAATCGGAGTAAATAAGATAGATACTATTTCTGTCTTAAAAACGATTACTGAATGCTTAATTTGTAAGGTTTGGTCGAACAACCAAAAAGGTTGAAATTCTAATAATAAACAATTGGGTAAAAAGAGCATTCCAAACTGGAGTAAAATTTTCCCCCTTTCCCGTTCTACGTTTTATTTCAACAGGACAATCAGACATGCTGTTATTGGAAATTGAACTGGAATAATTTTTTTTTTTTTCATTGAGTTAATAGAATAAATACAGACAAAACTGAATTAAAATATGTGTAAGAAAAAAAACAAAATATTTATTTGTAGGTGTTTAAATTTAAAATATTTATAACACTTTAATTCTTTGAGGGAAAAACATTAGGCAATACAGAAATTTTCTATTCAAAAATTCTTGCGAAATATAAGTAATATCGAATGTGTTAATCAGGCATGAGATGGAGGTATGCACATAAAAAAATATAAGGAATTTATATGCTCCTCAGGGGCTAAGCAATATTTTTTGATCAAAGAAAAAGTTTATCACCATAGATTTCTAATGCAGTGTTTTTCAATTGAAATTTAAATACGAGTGATTTATTAAATACATGTAATATGAAGCATACTTTACTGTGCATATACTCTGCAATCACTACAATATTCAAAGCTTTGGGAGAATTTATTTTTATAATAAAAGGACAGAAAAACCACATTTCCCTTCTTCAACATTTCTCTTTGCATTTTTGTATATTTTTATCCCTGAAGCCTTAAAAATATTTTGCCATTGTAAAGTTTATCAAGTAGCCATGAATATATGCAAATAAAAAGAAAAAAGATTTGATACAAGTATGAAAAGGTTCTGTATATCTTTGAGCATATTATGAGGTAAGCACTAAAAAAATTTTTTTGCTCCTATTGTGGTCATTGTATTATCTTTTAAGTTGTATATGGCAAAGGAGACGGATTTTTTTTTCTTCATTGTTTGTATATTATTTTTAATATTATAATGAGCTTTTTCTTTTTTAATTTTATTTTACCTTTTAATTTTTTGTTTTATATCTGTTGTCGGTTCGTCCTTTTAATATATAAAATGGGGATGCAAAAGAGAAACGGAATGTTACTCCTTTCAGATAATGTTTGAACTTCAGTAAAATATGTGTGTGTAAGTGTGTATATGTGTAAGTCAGTAAATTGTGAAAATGATAATTAAATAATTCTGGTCTATGCTTACGTATAATTATCAAACAAATGTATATATATATATATAATTCTTAAGAGTGTGTATGTTTTGAGTCAAAGAGAGCAAATGCTTCGTAGAACAATGCGTAAATGCTTGAAAAACAAGCTCAAAAAATTCATACTGTGGAAGTATAGAGTTAATATGTATGGTTAGTTTTTTACTACACCAGCACATTTAACGTTCACTTTTGTTTGTTTGACTGTGTTTTAACTCTTGGCACCATAGAAACGCTGTAAATCATTTAATTAAAAAAAATAAAATGTTGTTAGTGCAATAAGGCCCAAGTTGCTGAATATTGCATATTGTAAATATTCCAAAACAAAAGTAAGTAGTAATCCAATTATGATTATAATAAGAGAGATTCAAACATTGATAAGCTAACAATCTTACAACTTTTAAAAATCGCCCTCAAAAAAATTTCAACCCTCGTGTTCAAGATTTGAATTCATTTGAAAATTTAGTCCAAAATTATCCCATATTTTATTAAATTCGTGTGAAGTTTCATTTGAGAAAGTTGTTCTAGTTGTTCTAAATAAGTATGCTTATGGATTTAAGATTAGAAAGCTATCAATTTTCTGTTATAGTTTCTTCTTGAAATTTCTTATATGTACATGCATCCCATTATTGCTATCATAATATTGATGTTATTCAAAATATATCAAATGGCTGAAACACGTAGTACTCACAAAAATATTAAGATTTTTTTTTGTTTCAGATACATATACAAACATGGATCCCCTCTACGTAATTAGCATACAGTTTAAGCAATTGAAATTTCATTTTTTTTAAATCCTTTTTCAATGGAAGAACAACATATTCTGTAGTAATTGGGTCATTATAACACAATATATGGGCTCAAATAAAAGACTCACATATATAAATATAATGTTGGTAGATTTATTATTATCAGTGTATTATAATAATATTAATTAAACATCTGTTTATATATACAAGTATCAGCAAGATACATACATACATATGTAGAGCTTATATTTCTGCGTTCCATTTAAGGGTATGTAACTCTCTAAATATATAAAAATTTAGGTATAACTATACTCTAGAACTTTCAACTACGCCAGCCTATATAAAATGAAAAACTTAACCGAGTAGTTACACACATTTATTGCAATACGGAGCTATACAAATTAACAGAAAATAAATATCAAGTCCATAATGTTTAAATTTAATTAATAGTTCTTACTCTTACATACATGTATTGTAAGATTTCCATGCCAAGAAACATTCTATTTAAAATAGTCCCAAGTAATGTAACATTCCAAACTATTCGAGATTAGTTTGGAATGTTGCATTTTTTCAAAAGGAACGCAAATGGTATTATTTGCATTGGAAAATATTATGCTACGATTATAATGACAAAAAACTTTGGTAGCAGAAAAAAAAGGTTTAAGGAAAAATTCTGAAATAAAATAAAAAAAGAAATTTCGCTCACATAATTTTTAATCTTTCCATATGATGATAAGGTGAATATTGTTTACAGCAATGAAGCAAAAAGTGAATTTAAAAGATGATTTTATTAAAAAATTTCTTTGATTGTCATTTAATGTTTTTAAATAATTGAGTTTTGTACGTATATATGCGTATGTATGTATTTTCCAGGAAAATTTATGTAGATGAAAAGTCATTTTTTTAAATGCTACTAAGTTTTTTTTAATACATATAAAAAAAAATCTGATGTGGTCAGCACATAACCGACCGCATTGTGTATTGTCTAGTTAAATGAAAGTGTTACAGAATATTATAAAAATGTCTGTTAAATACTTCTTTCCAATTTTTAGGACATTAGTAAGCTTATAGTTAACATACCTAGAAAAAAGTAAATTTGGCTCTTAGTAGAGTTTTGCTTTGTGCTACCCAAATTCCCTGAAATGCTCGCCAGTTAGTTTCGGTAACAACCGCAACTCAAATATCAAATTTCAAGAAAGTCCATCAATTCGTTACGAAGATATAGTGAAAAATGTAAAATCGGCCCGCAGATCAGTTTTCGAGCACTGATCTTTCCAAAAAATTTACATGTTCACTGTTTTAATACGAGGAATTCAAATATTAAATTTCAATGAAATCGGTTGATTATTTCTCTTTATATACACAAAAGTGTATGTTTGGCCCGTAGTAAACGTCTAGTTGCCGATGCCTGATCTTTCTAAAATATTTACATGTTCATTGTTTTAATACGAGGAATTCAAATATAAAATTTCAATGAAATCGGTTGATTATTTCTCTTTATATACACAAAATTTATATTTGGCCCGTAGTAAACGTCCAGTTGCTGATGCCTGATTTCTTCCAAAAGCTGAGAATTTTCACGGGCAGTCAAGCAAAGCTCATATATGAAATTTCAAGTAAATCGGTTGAATATTTTCTTCAAAATGGTCAAAAATGTAAAATCGGCCCGCACATCAGTTTTCAAACCCTGATCTTTCCAAAAAATTTATATGTTCGTTGCTTTAATATATGGAATTCATATATTAAATTTCAATAAAATCGGTTAATTATTTCTCTTTATATACACAAAAATGTATATTTGGCCCGTAGTAAACGTCAAGTTGCTGATGCCTGATTTCTTCCAAAGGTTAGGAATTTTCGCGGACGGTCGAGCTGAGCTTATATATAAAATTTCAAGTGAATCGGTTGAATATTTTCTTCAAAATGTTCAAAAATGTAAAACAGGCCCGCTAAAAAATGCAGTTCCCGAGGCCTGATATATACCAAAAGTTGATCAATCCGTGCCATGGTGGAAATAAACTTACATATAAAACTTCATCAAAATCGGTTCAGCCGAACTTGAGATACACGCGTGCACACACAGACCGACAGACTGACAGGTTGCTAAAAATAGTTTATTTACACTTCCCTACTATGGAGAAGTACGTTCCCACCGAAAACTCGATATGCAAAACTTGTTGCCATCACATAACCTACCTATTGTTTACACAATACGGTCGGTAATAAAGCAATAGCAAATATGAAAGAGTTTACAAGTTTTTTAAAAGTTCAATAAGAAGCTTGAGTTTTTTTTATTGAAAACATTAAGTGAGCAAATAATGGTAAGAACTTAAGAGGATCAATAGAATTTATAGAGAATGTGCAATTGACATTAAACATCTGAATAAATGAAGAAAATGTTTGTTGAAAAAAAATTAATTTGAAAATGTTTCCAAAAGCGATCGAAATTTCAGAAAAATTCGGGCCAAAAACATAATGGGGTTATTATTTCAATACAATCATGTCAAGTATTTGGTTTTTGTAAAATTTTTTTATAACAAGAAATCAAATTTAAAAATTAAAAAATATAAAATTAAAAATTTTTCTGCCAAAATCGTGTGATTAATTAGAAGTAGGAAGTAGGAAGCTTAGATAGGACTGAAACTAAAGCAAAAAAATTTATGGTGTCAGATTTTATGAATTGCAGATCAAAACAAGTGAAATTAGAGTTTATACAATTACTACCAGCAAAAAGTGTTAAATTAATAATGGCTGAGTTAAAGGAAAAGTTGAGGAAAAACGAGTTCCTATATTCCAATAAAAATTAATTAAGTATCGGTTATTTTTAATCAAAAATCTTAATCGGTTTTTTTTGCAAAACATTTTTTAAAATGTAAAATCCCGTTTAGTTAACAGCTAAGTATGTAATTTTAAAAACCGTCACCTCACGACCATATCAAGATAATCAGAAATAAAATAAGCAGATATATGTGCGTGTTTTAAAACGCAAGTTAATTTCTTGAACAAAAGTATTCACATCAGCGGAATTTGCTGTTAGAATAAAGCCACCTCCAAAAAGTTCAGGCTCCTAGCAGGGTATAATTTTTTAATAATCACATTAACTTAATCAATATTATTATTATTGTCACAATTATACATTCTCTAAAATGTACGATCATTAACAGTGTCAAGTTTCAGGCCTTCAGCTGTTCTAACTCGATGATATAGATACATGCAAGATCCATGCACACATACATACATATGTACATAATGTAGGTAATTAACATAATAGATGTTGTATTTATGGATGTAATAACACATTATTTGACAACAATAATAATTATCGTATGTGCATTTATTTTTTTTTTAAATAATTGTTATACATACTAGTATAAAAGAAAACCCTTAAATTCTTATAGTACAAAAACCTTAAATATCTTTATTATCATAAAGAAGGAAATAATTATGTGATTTGTTAACCAATAATAAATTTAATTTTAATACTAAATTTTATTTTGTTCAATAATAACAGTAATAATAATTGTGGTTTTGTACCTACTCTATGTGTTTAAAAATTTATAACATAAACCAATTGAAGTGCATATATACGATACTCTAGTACCGTAATATTCTAGAATTTGTTATTATTAGGCACAGTATAATTTTATACAAAAAATGTATGTAAGTACCAAAGTATTTGTAGCCAAATTTGTTGTTTTCCCTTTGTTTGAATATGCATAAACACATACAAACATACTTGATACATAATAAAATAATTTTCATAATTATTATTGTGCGTCCAAACATAAAAATTTTTATTATCCTTATTCAATTGTATTTATAAGAATTTTGTTATATAATAAAATTATATGATAATGACATTATTATAATATCCTTTTCTTCTATATTTATTTGTATAATAAATTTTATTTAAAATAAAATTTTATTTTATTTACATTTACATACATTTGATATTGAAATGAACCTTATAACAAATTTTAATTTTATTACAATATAAACATTAAATTCTATCAAAAATATTTGTTTTTCGTATATTTGCGAATTATTAATTCATTTCAAAATAAAAAGTTCTAACTTCAATTTTCGAAATTTTGAGATTCTTGAAAATTTTCAATGTAGCAAAGCTAGTAGAACGAACACGATATTCACAATATGAAAACTTTTGCTCAAACGTTTGAAAAGAAATTAAAACTTTCAATTAAGTTTAAATTTCAAAATTGTACAGAATTTTAGTAAATTGAGTACGAAACCTCTCGAATCAAGTATATGTATCTACTTAAGCCTATTTTTAACAAGTGAGTGTTACAATATCTTTAAGATTCAATGTTTCATTTAATATTATTCTCGTTTCGAATTCTTCAAAATTTATTTTTTTATATTATAATGGTTTTAGAAGGTTCTAAAATAGATTGAAACGTCGGTTTCAATAAATTCTAAATTTATCAAACTCATAGGGGCGACAATCAAATGTTTTATATTCTTAATTGGTCAATTAAAATTAACTTGAACTGTACTCAATATTTTTTGGGTTATGGAGCGGGAAGAAAAAATAAGGAATTTGTCCACAAAAAGAAGATTAGGCAAGGTACTTTTCATTGACGATCTCTTTTTAACGTGTGCATTGTATAAAACACGTGTGAAGAAGAAATTGTTTGCTTACCAAATACTACATGTCCTAGAGAAACGCATATTAACTTTTTAACGCATTTTTAATTTTGAATTTAACCACTAATGTTTAGTATACAGAACTTTTTTAAAAAGGAATGTCTGATAAGAAACTGTTTCATTGCCGTTTTAAATAAGTTTAAAGATCGAGTATTTACAACCATGTCATCGTGCTCGTAGACAAAATAGAAAAAGTACACAATATCGTCAATTATAAGCTGACTAGATTCAATTTTTATACCCGTACGAACGTATGTTCGAAGGGTATACTAAATTTGCCTTACCGTTTGTAGCGCTATTTATTTGTAAATAACGGTGTTAGATATAGACTCAAGTGTATGTTTTTGATCAGCGTCAAATTCTGAGTTGATTTAGCTTTGTCTGTCCGTCCGTCCGTCCGTCCCAACGATAACTCAAAAACTAATTGAGCTAAGTTCACCAAATTTTCACAAATGATTTATGGTAGTAAGTGCCAGAACCCTATTTGAATTGGACATGATCGGGGTACCGGTTCGGGTAGCTGCCATACAACTTCAAAATTTATTTGGCTATATCTCAGAAACTATAAAAGTTGTGGTATTGAAATTTCACACAAACGAATATATTAGTAGGGCCAATGTGTCTCATAAAAGTCGTTGAAATTACTTGGCTCCTTCTGGTACCTGCCATACAACTTCAAAAGTTATTTGACTATATTTCAGAAACTATAAAAGCTGTGATATTGAGATTTCACACAAGTGAATATATTAGTAGGGCCGATGTGCTTGATAAAATTCGCTAAAATTTCTTGGCTCTTTCTGGTAGCTGCCATACAACTTCAATAGTAGTTTGGCACAACCAGTATTTTGAAAAACACATAGTATTGAAATTTTGCATAAATTAATATGGTAATACGGCAAATTAAAGTCATAGTCTGCCCCCTAGTTAGTTATGGCACATTAGTTATTCGCACATAGGATAACAAATTCGTACGGGTATCACAGAGTTGACAAGGTCAACTCTACTTTTTTTCTCGTTTTTCAGTATTTTTACATGTTATTGATAATAAACATTATTATTATGTGTGTAAACATGTCTATCTATATATTTTCTGTTAAATTGACAAACGATTTGTATATTGATAAAACAAAGAGGGAGTTTTATTTCAAATGACCTTGTTTATTTTATTGAATAATTATCTGTTTGTATATAAATTATATGGAAATGAAGTAAATATAATTTAGAATTTGAAGAAACGGGAGCTGCAGTACATTGGAAAAAGACGTTTTTATATTACATACAATTTATTTTTGGCATACTGGAGGTTAAAATTTTTATTAAAAATGAAGAATGCTAAAGCTATTGTGCTCCTGTAGTTCAAGTTGCAAAACATTTAATTTGAGATTGCATTCCAATTCTTATGTTATGGGGTGTTTTATTTTTTTTTAAAAATGTTTAAGAATTTCCACAAACTACTTTACAAATATAGAAGAAACAAACAAAGAAACGCAGGGAAAATGACCTAATTTTGGGAATGAAAAAATTTAAAAAGAGATTTCTTTAATTTTGTTTTAACAATCTTTCATTACAAGAGTTTTTAGTACTATAGGCAAGTTTCCTGAAATTGAAGTTACAGTATAGTTTGCAGTTTTTTTGCATAATAAATTGCAGTTCTAAAGCTGATACTTGTTTGAATCAAAAACACATTTTCTGTGTTATAAATTCTTTGTAGCAATAGAAATTCTTTAAAACTCGGGAGATCAATAAATATTTAGTAACAAAAAAGTTTGCAAAAATAAAATATTTTTAATTAGCGCGAAATTTTCTTTGTTCCCCTTTCAATTCTACATTAAATTCAATTTAAAATCATAATTTTTATTGCTACTCTTATTTAATTACAATTCTTTTCACAATTTTCCATGTAAAGTTTTTACCGAAATCATTGGTTAAATGGTTAAAAGCGAACGATTAAATCTCTTTTACAGAAAAGAAAAAAAAAAGAATACCTTTTATTTTTACCTTCATAATTCATTTCTTGGAAAAAGGAAATTGAACGGCGGATAAATCTCAGACATCATAAAAAGCGATTTTTTTTTTGTGCGAAAATGGAGGTCGATAAAATGATTTTATTCGATGAATTCGTTTCAATTAATGAATTTATATTAAAAAGTCATTATTTTGAAAAAAAAAAAATAATAATGATTAATTACTCTTACTTTGTTGAATTTAATTTTTATTAATGATTTCTTTTTTGAATTTTATGAGGAAAATGCAATTTATCATATACATAAGTATATGTAGGTACCTACATTTAAATTTCTAAAAGCAATATAAAAAAATTTCATCACTTATAAGTTATAAAATTGCAGTCAGTCAAAATCTTTCACAGTGAAATTCAAATTCAGTTAGAACTTTTTGTATAAGCTAAGATTTAGCGCTTATTTCCATAAAATAAAATATTTCAAAGAATTTAAAATGTGGATTTTCTTTCTAGCCATTATGATTGAAATCAACCGGTAAAATATAGGAGAGAAATGACGGTATTCATGGTGCACCCCACAAATGCATTCTGTTGATTCAGATAAATATTCATTTATTGGGGGATTATTAATTAACTATTCAGCACTGCTCGTGAATTAAGAATGGGCATTGTTTATCAGCCTCACAATTTTATTATTAAAGGTGATTTTCTATGAAATAAGCTAGATACATAAGTGAATTACAGTATAAGGAATGTAGAGAACATTTCGTCGGCAATTTCTTCATGCCTCTGTAGCTCAGTTGGTAGAGCGTCCGCCTAGAAAGCGGTAGGTCACTGGTTCGAGTCCAGTTCGAGGAGAAAAATTTTTTTAATGAATAATTTTTCTGCCTTTAACTCGTTCCTTTGATTACGTCATCCATCTGTTCTGCAGTTGCATGAAGAAATTCCCATTAAGATAAATTAGTAGTGTAATAGGCACATTCTTATTGATTCCGCAACTATGATGTTGTATTAGCAAAATTCATAATTCAATTAGTGCAATAGGCACAATCCTATAAATATATATGTTCTTGTTATTGTGTGTTTCAATAGTAGATTGTATGTAGCAATCAATGTAAACAAAACAAATACTTAGTAATCATGTGAATTACAGTATAAGCAATGTAGAGAACATTTCGTCGGCAATTTCTTCATGCCTCTGTAGCTCAGTTGGTAGAGCGTTCGCCTAGAAAGCGGTAGGTCACTGGTTCGAGTCCAGTTCGAGGAGAAAAATTTTTTTAATGAATAATTTTTCTGCCTTTAACTCGTTCCTTTGATTACGTCATCCATCTGTTCTGCAGTTGCATGAAGAAATTCCCATCAAGATAGATACATAGGTTTGCACCAAGTGCGAGGGAATTGAAAAAAATCAGCGAAATATCACTTAAATATTTTCTACGGTGTAATATGAAATTACGCACGCCGTAAAGACATTCGAATTCCTTTTGTAATACTATTTTAGCATAACTTTGGAGTTGTTAGTCAGAAAATTACTAGAGATACATTTCTAAAAAAATTCTCTTTAACAAGTGTTTGTTAGTTAAATTTATTTGTCAGTTAATCAAAAATTAATCATTATGAACTTGGCCAATATTTTAAGTTCGTTACTAAAAATTCCGTGATATTATTGTCTGCCGAAGATGAACACATCGCTTTACCGAGAAAACAGTTTTCCTGAGTAAAATTTTTTCAAACTTTATTGACCAACATAATTAAAATCCACAAAAGTGTAACTGTCCTACACAAAATTTTATATGTATAAGCATAATTTTTCTTTGGAACGACATTCACAACCTCATCTTATATTAATCTATAATAATATTTATTTAAAAAAATATTTGTACAAGATTTCAAAGATTTTTCTGATAGTCTGCACAAAACAGTTATCCCAAAATTATAGATAATTTTAAATTTCAAATTATTTCTGATAAATTTAATCTTAAATATAATAAAAACATTTTTCCATTAAACGGTTTAAAATAAAAGTCAATTTTGAAGAAATTCCCACATTTTGTGCGTACACAAAGAGTTGTTTTTTTGCTGTAATTCTTATTTTGTTAAATATCCAAATGAATTATGCTATTATGTGAAAATTTTTTTTGGGCAAAAAAAAAGGGATCAAAAAAGGACAAATTTTTTTCAAGGCAAACAAAAAATGAAAAAAAAAATGTACGGTTACAATAAAAAATTTTTTAATACGAATATAGAAAAATATTTCCGCTAATCAGACCAATTTAAAGAAAAAAAAAAGGATAAGATAAAATTATAGTTGTAATAAATGAGACAGAAGAAGAATCCTTTTTTTTTTCTATTAGTATTTCTCCCCTATTTCTCTTGCCAGGCAAAACGCAAACTAAAAAGAATAAAAAAAAAATCATTACGCTAGAATTATTTCATCAATTTCCTATTCTACATGATTTTTCGCAGTTCAATAAACATTTGAATTTGTGATGTTCTTCTGCTATCCGATCAAATAAAATTTCAATTTACTCTATACCTTTTTCTGGCGTACAAGCAAGAAAATTTATACAAAATTATTCAATATATTTGAAAAATATTCAATACATATTTATAAATTCTGTAAAATGATTTTCATAAGATGTCTCGATCTAGTTCAGTAGGAGAACTTTTTGTAATTCTCAATAACATTTTTTGGATCATAACTTAGATCAATATTATAAGGCAAAGATACCGACTCAATGCAATTGTATTGAAAAAAATTCAAGTTCCTTAAATTATGACTTTGAAACTGTAACCTGCTTACAGTTTCATAACTGATAGCTAAAGCTAAGGAAACCAAATAGAAGATTATGTTTGTCAATTTGTGTTTTATACTCAAAGAATACAATTTCAAAATACTAATATGAAAACAATAATAAAAAATTAAGTTTTTTGTGTTTTAGAGCAGGATGCCCAAAACAAAATTTCTTTAAAATGAACGAAGAAATTGAAGTGAAATTTTAATAAAATAAAAATTTAAAATTTATATATTTCATGTAAAATATTTTAAGGATTAAAATACAGATAGGTCAACTTTGTTTTTAGTATACTGCAAATTTTGTAATTGTATTACGATAAAATTTTGCTTGTTCATTTTCATTGGTTGCATTGTAAAATGCTGAATTTCGAGTGAATCTACACAATATAAAATAATTCACTTCTAAATGGTTCTTTATAAGACTTTGGTTTTATTGAAACTTATTAGCATAATTTTTCACAAATTTTCCTTTCAAAGTTAATATTAATTTTGTTTTCTGTTACAGGACACACCCTGTTCGTATTATAAATTTACTATTCCTTGTGTCCTACAAGTTTGCCAATAATAAAAATGAATGCAACATTCACGAGGATTTTAAAGACTTTCAATAATAATATAGAAAAAGAAAACAATACAAGAATATAAAAAAAAAATTCCACTTATTTTTTCAATACAGAATAATAATCGAGAATAGTAAAGCAAAAAAATGAATAAATAAATGTACAAAATTCCAAAATGTCGTTTCATACTCTAAAATTTTCATTTGAATTCGATATTTTTCGAATTTGGTATGCAGATTTTCTTCAAATATAGATATAAATCTGGATCCTGTCTTTTCAGAATGTAAAGCATTATTAAAAAGTAAGAAATGAAAATTATATTTATTGGACATAGCTATCAATATAACAGCAATAACTGTAGGTATAAACAGTGCCTGTGTTAGTATATAAATACATATATGAACAAGAGAAGGATGAACGGTGTATTCACATGTGATAAAAATTTCTATCTTTTGGGAAAAATTTGAAAATTTCCATTTTTTACAACTTGTCTTTTTTTTTCAATATATTCAATATTTTTGCCAATTGGTAATAAATACACCATTTAACAGTGGTGTAGTTGCAGTACAGTAGATGTTTGAACTTCAAATTAAATTACGGTGCGTTGTCCTTTTTTTACGATACTGTTTTTGACTAAGCTTATTTTGAGTGGTAAAAAATTGAATTCGGAAATTTTAAATTAAAAGAAGCTGTAATTAGCATACTTCTACGACTTAGATGTATGAATAATAGTATAAGAGTTTTGGAAATTACTAGATAAAGCAGTTAGTTTACCATATTGGTCGTCAATGGGTGCATATTTATAGTTAATGCGTCAAATTGTTGAACTGTTTGTGTTTTAAAACATTCAATTAAAAAAACAAAATTGGAAGAAAAATTTTAGATCTGTTAGTTGCCATTAAAAGTCCTTCCAATCAGAAAATTAATTACTTGAAAAATTTTGGATGAAATTTTGACTTCCATCGGTTTTCTGTCTAATAATTAAAATTATTGTCAATTCTATTCCTTGCGAACACTACCATGTTTTAAAGAAATGGACCATCACTACAATTTTACAAATTTTATGTGTTAAAAATTTTTTCATTAAAATTTGAAGAATTGATTAGGACTTATCGACATTTTTTAATCAAAATCTGGATGGCAATATTAATTTCTATATTAGAACTTTACGTCACTGATTCCATTAAAATTTGTCAATAGTTTGTTATCAATGTTTAGCATTATATTGTTTTTTTTTTACTAAAGTATTTTTTTCACCTGAAACATGAAAAAAAACAACAACAATGTTTATTAGGTACTATGTATATGATGGAATCGATTTCCTATATAGGTGGTACATGAGAATTTAATTTTAAATATTGTAAATATTCTATTGGCTATAGACAGATGAAAAAATAAAACAATTTATGTGAATTGAAATTGGAAAACCCAAATTCCATTTTTTCGATATATTAAATCTGGTATTATGTAATAAAAAAAACATTTCAGGTTGCGTGTTACATTGAAAAATTGAATAAGTATTTATATTTTTTTTTTTCAGTTTTGTATAAAACGCTAGATTGCACATAAAATGTTTTGTTTGAGTTTTTCACTTCAATATTATTTTTTACATTGCTACATTGGTTGATGCATTTTACTTCAATAAAAAGAAGGACAATGTTTCAGACACTTGAAAGTGGTGTGAATACAATATTCTTATACTAGTCAAAATTTAAGTATTTTATTGTGGTAAGAAAGGAGCACACATGAACCCTCATATGCTATTAAGTTTAAAAATTGATGGTAAAACGTAAAAATTTTCTATTGCTGTTTACAAAAGTGGGTATAAATTTTTACAAATAAATTTACTGATTCTTCAAATTTAAATGATTATTAGTGGTAAATTAAATTTTTTTTTTCAAGAATTACATGAAATTATAAGACTCACATAGGCTTTTGTAATAGCGTTTCATTTGCTTATTGCAGAAAAAGTGAGTAACTTTGAAAAATCGCAATCAAATTTCAACTTTGCTTTAATCAGTTCCATTCAAATATTTGTTAAATATTCAATTTCTTTTCTATTTTATTAATCGTGCTTTGTGTCATAGTTCCATTTGGTTGAAACAGTTACAAACAACTTTAATTTTCGTTCTTGCAAAGTTTCATTTTTGACGCAAACATGAATTTCCGAAGTTTGTTAAATATTTTCAATATCACAATATGTCTATATTCCTTGAATTTCGGTATAAGGATTGTAAAGTATAATATTTTAGGGTGTGCAAAAAATAGACAAGAGATTATTTCTTCTTTTCGGGTCTGAAATATTCTCTCTAAGACCATTTTGGTCTGTAAATATATTCATACAGTAGTGTAAAAATTTATATGGGGCACTTGTGATAAGATCCTGTAAGAGTTCTACACATTTCGTTTAAGTAAATTTTTCAAGACCGATCATACGCGCTCCTAGGCTTAAGCCAATGGAAATGAGTTATAAATATTTTTAAAGATGATTAGATAAGATGTAATCCCAAATGAAATATTGTTAAAGTTTTATTGTATTGATAGTTAATTTGTTTTTTGAATACCGTTCTGTGCTTAGACTCAATAGCAAAAGAACGTGAGCCATACCTAACCAAACGGTGGTTGTCATATTTACTAAGCAAATAAAATAATTTTAAGTTAAATTAATAAAAATTTTTATGAAATTTTTACACATTTAAAAAGAATTTCTATATTTATTACTCAAAATATCTTATGAGTAACAAACTATTTATGTGTGGAATTTCTTCATTTCTTTTGTCCCGTATTATTTCGATTTACGCTTGAATTTACAATTTGTGAGGAATCATATAGAAATATAAAAATTTTTATATTACGATTGGAAAAATTAGAAAATGAGGGAGGAAGCCCAAAGAATTAAAAAATTTTTTTTCTATGCATACGTAACATAAAACATACACGTGCATAATGATTTTCTTTTATGAATTATTAAATATAAAATTTATATTCAAGTTTTGATTCGAATTCAATTTTGTTTTGACCCTTTTCAATCGAAAAACTATGAATTTCAATTAAATATGCATTAGCTATTTATATTTTCAAATAATCCAATTTTGCTTGTTGATCCGAAATCTTATTCTCCCTTAATTCTATTCTAAGCACTTTTCCAAAAAATACTTTGGAAAAAAAAACTGTTTGTAAGTTTCCTTTGTCCATCTCCCCGGTGCTGTGTCTGTTTACAAAATCAAGAAATGTTATATTTATACATCAATATATCATATGTTATATAATACATCAAGAAATGTTATATTTAATTAACCATACTTACTTAACGTCCAATTCAACCAATATAATAATATCGCCTTTCAAATTTCATTTTCTACTATCCGAAATGTATGCAATAAGTGACATACTTGGTATACGAATGAAATGGCGTAATTTAGTTAATGTAACAGATTATTTTTAAAATGGGTATTTCCACTTGTTCAAGGAATTGTGCTATTTTACAAACAATATTTATTTGATCCAATATTATTTTTTTCTCGTTATCATCATTATTAATATGATGATCATTTTTATTTGTATCATTGCTTCTTAATATTTCAACTAGCAGAATGCTATTAATGTGATGTACATATGTATGTATAATAAATTACTCCCACTGTCATCATTGTTTGGGGTTACTATTGAATGTTGTAATGCGATATGACTTAGTTTTTTATACGATTCGATGGAATTTTATTTTTGTAATTCAATTCATATTCGATTTTTCGATTTATTCAAGTGTAACTAAAAAAAAAACGTTTTTACATCATTCTCGTGATTAAAATTTTCAAGATCATTGGAAAAATGTGCCCGTTGGTCATAAAAATAATAAAAAGCCAGACAAGAATATTATAAAAAATCTCTTTAAGTGTAATAATTATTCACAATGCTAAAATTAATTTGAAAAATTATCTTAGATATGTATTCACTTTTTATCGAAATTTTCTATCGCTTAAGTTTTCTAATAGTGTTTAAAATAAATTCTTTAATAAAATATTATGCAGATAATTCAACAATAGTTTATTATGATTTTTATTATTCTTGTGTTGTATACACGATAACGAGACTTGTCCAGAAATATTGTCAGAGGTGATTTTTTTTATTGTAAAATTACATTAATTATTGTATTATCATTGCATCAAGATGCTTTTTGGAGTGTTCGACATATTTTTCTTTAAATAATCTTCACGTTTGTCTTATTTTTGCCTAAAGAAAATTTGAGCTAGACGATCCAATAAATAATTGAACTTTTTCATTTGAAAGATTTATACAATAAGAATTCTTTTAGCGTTTGTTGTTTGTTTGATCTTTGTTATAAATTTAATAAAATTATCAATAATAATGGAAAAGTGTTTGTGAAGTATAGTAAAATTAAAATTTTGTTAAGGTTGTAATCATTTATTAACATTTATTATTATGAGTAAAGTTTGGAAAAGTGATTCTGAATTAAATGTGAGTCAAATTAAATTAAAAACTATGTTACTCCCGAGAGCATTTTTCACAAGTTAAATATTATGAAAATGAAAATTCGAATCTATTCTTTTACTTCTCGCAGGTTAATAAACTGTCCTTATGAGTAAATTTTAAAGTTAATTTAGTAATCATTGACAATCATTGAGATGTTATGTAGGCCATAAAAACGATAATGTCTCCTGTTATTTGGTTATCTATCATTTTACTTTAGGAATATGGACGAGTTTCAGATACTCTATACAAAATAGCAACATACTGAAATAATATAAGGCAAATGTCATAATCTAGTTAATTCAGTAGTTTATCAATAGTAAACGTTAAATCAGAATTCTATTATTGCAAAGTAAAATTGATAATTTGGAAAATCGAGAATTGAAAAACTAAGTTGATATACAATAACCATTAACAGTGAGTAATTGATAATAAGCGTTATAAAATTTATATCAAATTTTATTAGTTTAATTAAAATTCAATATAAATTTTAAATTTAAGTTTTAAAAGCAGAGTTTTTTTTCAAGAGTTATTTATGTTAATTGTTGTATTGGATTTTACTCATTAATTGCATAAACATTTTCATTTGAAATAATATGTAAGTTCAAATAAATCAACTATTTTTTGCATTTAATTAAAACTTAAAATTCTAACAAGTAGACGTTTGAGAAAAAATTGACTTAAAATAATTAATATATAGTACATACTATAGTATAATATTATGAATGGTTGAATAAATTAAAATTCTTTAGAAAGCTATGCTTTAATAGTTGATTTTATGAAGCGAATAGCAATATAGAATTTAACTTGAAAACACACTATGTATATATAGTACTTGTATATGTATGTCAGTTACTTTGATGAAAATTTTTAATGCTTTTCAAAATTTATGTTAACAACTTCTTTTGTATACAGCATTTTTATTATTCTTGTTATCCTTTTATTTGATCAAGGACTCATTAGAAATTTAAGATTAAACAAAACATTAAAATAATACTTATTAAGAATTACATGCTTAAAGAATTTTTTTAAATTGAAAATATCAAAACCCCTTGAGGAAAATTAACTTGAAGAAAGCTTGAAGGTTGAATGCAAAAAGATATGCAAAACCTTGAGTTGTATTTTCTAAAAATAATGCACATTTGTATGTATGAATATTTCAAAAAAGTGGCATAATAATTTATATATGCCTACTTATACAATATAAGTTTTTTGTTTAGTTTTTTATAACCTATGGCCATTTTATACAATATTTAACACATTGAAGTACAGATAAGAATTTGTTTTGTAACTCTTTAAAAAAGAACTAAGAAAATATTTAAATATAAAAGAGGGGCTTTCCAAACAAAATTCAAAAAAAGAAAAAAATTAAAATTTATACAAGCACTTATAATTTTTCTTATGTGTAAGTGACCTCATTATAAAATAAATTAAAGAATAATTTAGTGCAAATCTATAAGAAAAAACTGAATAGAGTCGCATTAGAAATTCATAAGATATTAAAAATAAGACTTTTAATAAGATAAAATTAAACCAAAGAAGCTCGTTTATGGTTAATTTTTTTTATAATACTGAGACAATCAGCAAGATAACCTTATGTATGTATTTAATACAAGCTTTTTAGATATATTTTACTTATCAGATTGTCTGTCTTTTAAACAAACTTGTCACACTTTTAAATTGCATTCGGAATTTTAAGATATAAGTGGACAAATGTATATGTACATATGTTTCGTCACTAAACGTAATTTTAACGGATCAAACAGATCCGTAATCTCTCAATTCTCAATAAGAGAATATTTTTTTAATAATTATAAGATAATGATAATTCTGCCCACATTTTACTTCAACCCATGTTACTTGTTTTATTAATTGTAAAATTTAAATAATGATTTTGAAATTAACTTTAAAAATTTTGAAAATATAATTTTTTTACACAACTTTTATTACAATATCTTAATTTTCTCTCTTATGTTCTTTAACCCTTTGTTGCCGCAGAATGGATATAGACAAAATCTGTTGCTAAATTGTTTCTTTTTTTTAATAAATGGGAGCCATACTCTTTTGAAAACCAATATTTTTTTTTATCCGGTTGCTAGGTCTGACTTTAGAGACTCGATACTTATAAGTGTCGTCAGTTTCCTACGATTAATCATATGTAAATCATAACTAAGTAATTAATAATCATAAGTAAGTGAAAGAGTGTACATAAAAGTGAAGTTAGAAAATACGAGTATATCGTAATTTTTTATTTGTAAACCAATTTTTTTCTGTATTTTTCCTTAAAAATAATAAAAACATTATAAACTTTACGTTACATAAATTAGACAAAGAAACAAAAAATTAACAAAATGAACTTGCAGTTTGTTTTATTTTGAAACAATTTTAAAATTAACTTGAATTTTACTTAAACTGTTATCCACAATTCGACTGTCAAAACTGAATGACGCAAGGAAACGCGATCAAATATGCGAGATAATGAAATACTTGAAAAATCAACAGGTTAAAAATGAAATTTAATGTATTTTTGCGATTTTTAAACGATTTAAAGTTGGTGATACTTAAGAGTAGCGTCATTCAACAAAGTGTTAAAAAAAATACCGTGAAGAATGTAGTTAACATATTATGTTACAATAGGAAATGCCTTAGGGCTATGTAAAAAACTATGTAAAAATATATGATTAAGCATTGACCTCGAGTGTAGATCTATTGTTTTTTTTTTTCTTTTTTGCCTTAAGATGTCACTAATGTATCGTACCATATTGTAGAATAAATAAATTGTCGCTACACTCGGTCGGTTAAGTAGTGCAATACATAGTTAAATGTGAAAATAAATAAACCAAGATGTCAACTGCATCGGATACGTATCAGTTTAAAAGTTAGATTAACTTTACATATTTATTATGTTTGTTTATGTTTTTATAGTGAATTTTCAATGTATTTTTGGACTCAATTTCTCTTGTCTTGTTTTTATGTATAAAATAATGATATTTTATCTATTCCAGAATAAAATTCAGGACCAATTATTGGATAAAGAGCCAATAACCAATGCAGGGACCAAAAATGATATTCGAACAATAGGTGAATATTTTTACAAAATAATTGTTTAATATTAGAATACGAACGTCTTGTAATCTTTGTTGTTTTTTTGTTTGCTTTTTAGGATTTTGTTGCAGTTTGGATTGCAGAAAATTAAAATTGAGAAATACGATTTGTTAGATTTTCTAAAATTTTTAATATTTCATACTTCAATTTTTTAATATTTTTCGTCGTTGAACGTATTTCTTGTTCCGATAACCTTCCATGGCCAGATTTAATTCAAATTTGAGAACAAAACCACGAAAACTCGTGCAGGCACTAAAAGAAAAAGTGATTGTGACTGTTTTAATTGAATAATCTTGAGTAATGCGCACTCTATTGATTTGTGTGCTTGATTGATGTTGACAGATATTTTTGAAGCTCTTGATACCGTCATTCTTGAATCCCATCACATTATTATCACAGCATACTCAGTTGAATACATTTATATAAGAGAATCAACATATAATTATTTTCAGAAAATTTTCTCACTTTCACTTATTCAATGAGTTTAAAATATTAAATCAATTTAATGCTTATCTAATATTTGCTGAAAAGTATTATAGTATAGAGTTCCTAATTCGCATTATCAAAAAATAAAGTTGTGTCAAAGCAATGGTTTGTAATTTAATACTTTTTCCTTTAACAAATGAAAATACTGCTTTTAAGAACAATCAGTTATGTAGTATGTTATTAAAATTACTTTCATTCATATACCAATATATTTCCAAAATTGCATACCCTTAGGATATGCAATGTTGAATACATTGCAATAAACCAAAAAAAATAAAAGAGGCGTTTAAATAGTGCTCGAATTAAAGAGTTAATTGCGTGAGATAAAAAAAGAAATTATATTTTTTAATGACATGGCATTTACCGTTCCCTTTCTATTTTTATAGAAATTCGGAAAAGCTTACAGTTTCGGAAATATAAGGTGCCGAAAATTCGAAATTTATAAATTTCGAAAGGTGATAACTTTCAAATAACTTGAGATGGACTGGATTTGGAAAAAACACTTTCTTTCAACGAAATGAACTAGTTATTGGTGTCTAAAAGTTGCTAAAATTTTAGGCTCCTAAGCATTTCAGTCCAAAAGAAAAGCAATATCAAAAATTTAGTAAAAACGCGTTTAGGGTAACGGTAAATTTTAACAACTATTTTGTTTTTTTGAAGTTTAAGTATGGTACGGCGTGATAGAAAAAGCCAGCCACTATATTTTTGTGTCTGCAAAATTTGAAGAAAGCTTATGGTTTAGCTATAATAAATAGTTGAAAATTACTAAAAATTGTGCTTGAAAGTGATTTATATGACAGGGAAATTCCAATTTATTTAAAAAGAATATCTTAATTTATTTGAATGAAAATATAAACCTAAATTTCCTTTGAAATCTCTAGAGAAAAGCTCTGTTTTAATTTCTTAATAAAGAATTGAAAAAAAAATTTAAATAAAAACAGCAATTTCTTCTAAGTTCCAATCAAAATAATTTTTTAATTAAAATAAAAGTTTTGCAATTCTTTTTATATACTTTTTGAAGAAGTGAGAAAATTTTTATTAAATATTTGAGCAAATAAAACTCAAAAACCATTTCAGTTTTGTTTTATCAGTAAAACTTTTTTATTTGTTCCCAATGCAAACTACAAAACTGTGACATTGTTTACCAAATTTGTTATAACATAGACACTTTTTTTTGGTTCAAAATAAAAATAAAAAAGTTTTCACCTTTAAACAAATTTTTCACCATGAGATGAATGCTTTCGCATTGCGTGAAAGTGCATTGAACTAAACAGGAAATAAAATAAATTATAAACGAATATATAAAATGTTATAACCGTTTGTTTGATTTATTGTTGCACAAACCATTAAATTTAATTATGTGAAATTAAATAATATGGTTTTCAATAATTTTGAATTTTACATATTGCGGAAATTAAAATCATGGCAATTCAATTAAAATATGGTATTAAATTTTATTATTGAAATTTCTTCCTTGATGGAAATATTTATGAATGTATTTTCTATGATTGCACTTAATATAAAGTAATATTTTTTAAAGAAAGATCTACTACCATCTTATTACAAAGAACTACTACCATATTTATTACAAAACTCCAGTTAAGCTTAACTGTTATCGATTATTAAATTGAATTACACTATTCATTCCTTAATGTTGTTAAATAACTCGAATTTTTTAAATTTTTAATGTTGCATTGTATTTTCTCAATATTACAGGAACACTTTTTGAATAAGATAATTCTGGTTCTATTATAATCTCCTACCATAATAAGAAAGTGAAGAAAAGCCTTAACGAATCTCATAAAACATCAGTCTCTCAATTTTAATTAATTGATAAAAATTAATAAAATTTGACAAAAGATGTTCTTAAATTAAAGGGTTAAATCTTTAATTCAAAGATTTCAGGTACCTATGCCATAGTTCTTCCCAAAGTTTTAAGCAAACTAGATGAAGCTAGTCTACATTAATCACACACGCAAAAATAAATGAATGTAATGCTCGCGGTACAAAAAGTATTTTCGTCGACAATAAAAAGAATTTTTGTGTAGAAGGATTTAAAAATTAAGTTTTAACAAGCCGCATTTTAAAAATTCATATGAAAAACAATTTCATCTTATATAAGTTCCCCTAAATTTTTACTTGGACTAATGTCAAAATTTTACCGTAGTCAGTTTAAGCTATTTTGATTTTTTTTAAGATGTGAAATTTAGGTAAAATTAACGAACCATTTTTTCTGATCAATTCCCGGAAACATGCTGGACTTCTAATACAATTAATTGTGCTTGTTTCTTTTGATTATTGTTACCGCATTTACTTACGTATTGATATTATGAATTTTGTTCCTTTAAATTTCTTTCGTGCATCAATTAAAAACATTAAAAAAATAGATTTTAAAACCCAAATATTCCAGCATATTTTTCTTAAACTTAATGAAAACAATGCAAGTATGAAAGAACCATAATAACTTTTATCCATAATATCAATGTGCTGTTAACTTTTTAACACCTGATGATAAAAACAATAATTTCGATTTACTGCGAAGGTAAAGTAAAAAACTCCCTTAAGAAAAGACAAAGTTAGGAAAAATTGCCATTCCAATTCATTCTAATTGTCGCTCTTCCTATATTTTATTCTTATACAAAACGTTGTTGTCTTACTTTTATCCCAAAGAAAAAATAATTTGTGATTATATGTAGACTTGAAATTTATGTGTGCGTATGAGCCCAATTTACATTTTTACTGCTCTTTTACTCGGCATGATTTTTATCTTTAGGGAGAGTAGAGAAAAATATATAATATGCATGAATTATGTAACTAAATTGTATATATAGGTACGAATGTATTTAGGTTACGCCTTTAAGGATATTGGCATAAGAAATGCTGAAATTAAATTTAAAGACAGCATTTATTTCAATTATTATTTCATTATATTCCAATTTTTTATATTTTTTATTTAGTTAGGTTTCTAGGGAAATATGTAGAAGGTACAGTTCTTTTCCTGTGTAAAAAATTATTATAGAATAATCTATAAATACAGGTTAATAGCGTTAGAAGTAAATATACATAAATATACAGAAATAACCATCTACATTATTTGTTCTTTTTAAAATTAAAATTTTATTAATAAAACGAAAAAAAACAGAGTTGACCGTGTCAACTCTGTGATACCCATACGAATTTGTTATGCTATGTGTGAATAAATATGCCATAGCTGACTATGGAACAGACTATGGCTTTAAGTTACATTTACAATAATAAATCATTTGTGCTTAATTTTGGTGAACTAAGCTCAATTTTAACTTAATAAAAATTTCTTCATACAACTGCAGAACGGATGGATCAAGTCAAAGGAGCGAGTTAAAGGCAGAAAAATTAAAAAAAATTTCTCCTCGAATTGGACTCGAACCAGTGACCTACCGCCGTCTAGGCGGACGCTCTACCAACTGAGCTTCAGAGGTTCAAAGAAATTGCCGACGAAATGTTCTTTAAATTGCTTTATACTGTAAACCACGTGATTACTAAGTATTGTTTACATTGAGTTGCTACATGCAATCTACTACAATTAGTCACAAGACTAATCTACTACTATTAATCACAAGAACATATATATAAATAGGTATTGTGCCTATTACACTAATATATTGAATTTACAAATACAACGTGTAGTTGTTGAATTAATAAGCTCAATTACTTTTTGAGTTATCGTTGGAACAGACAAAGCTAAATCGACTCAGAATTCGACGCTGATCAAAAACATACTCTTGAGTCTATATCTCAGACCATTATTTACAAACGGTATAGCAAATTTAATATACCCTTCGAACATACGTTCGTGCGGTATACATAAGACGTGTATCCTCCAACATTGGTGCAGTGGTTATGGCACAAGTCCTTTAACCGACGGGTCTCGGGTTCAAACCACGGTTCAAGTTACTATAAAAATTTTATTCAATATTATATAACTTAATATACAATACTAATAAATATTATACAAGTAATTTTCAAATATTCATAATATTCGATATTAAAAACTAGAAAATAAACTCTAAATATTCAATATAAATAAAACTACGACAGGCTAGTTACCTATCTAGTTAATTCTATGACGCTATGAAACTAGGGCGTAATATCATGCACTAGCCCTATGCTCCATCTTGGAGTGAAGAACGAAAAAAAAAAATAAAGGTCTTTCAAAGATTAAGTTAAAATTGTTACTCAATTCAGTTAAATTACAAATAAAGACTTTTATGTTTGAAGTCGATTAGTTCACTAATATCAGCAAACCTTTTAAAAAATGAAATTGCTTTGAAAATAATAAATAATTAAACCCTAAACCTAAATAAGTGAACATTCCATAATCTACCATTAAAGCACAACTTGCTAAAGAAATTATTAGTTTTTGTTAATAACGTTAAGTTTAAATAAATATTTTCAGACTGAGGGAATAACTAGAGTTTTATAATAACAAGCTTAAAAAAATTGTCTTTCACATTTTTGAAATCCATATACCATTTTAGCTTTTGTTGAGCTCTATATGAAAATTTCAATTTTCTATGTCCCCTAATATTGAAGTATTTTTAGGTAGTGGTTTTCCGCTGCCTCGAGTACTTCAATTTATTTGAGTACTTTCCTTTGTATTAGTACCATGACAGCTTTTGTGAAAAATATGACGCAATATATGTCAATGAATTTTAGGGAACTGTCACAAATTCTCTGCGAAAATTATCAAAAGATTACTATGATATTTGATATAAATCCATTTTTTATTTCCTTATTCTATCTTAAATATTACAGAATAAAGGCCTTGTCTATTGTATCAAATAATCATTACCGATATGTGAATACCAATTACTCGTTACTTCGAGCTAATTTGTTACTTGTACCACAATAAAATTGTGCTACTAATCTGACAGATTCATATGTGTTCCTACAATTTATTCCAACTTTGTTTTTGTTATTATGTTAGTAGAATAACTAGAATGTGATTGATTCGTATTAGAATTTTTCATGTGTTTGTGTTTTATAGATGTGGATATTGATTATGTGATCTTTGCTATATTGAAAAGTTTTTTGTTCATGTGTGGATTTACGAGAAAAGCATGAATAATTTTAATCAATAAGGAATTCTAGCGTTTAGAAACCGACACAATTTGTGGTTACATTCTGAAGTTGAGAAAAATAAAGTAAGATGTGAATCAATACTATGTTTTAGAGGAGGAACAACTTCCAGTTTAAGAAGACGTATGAAATCAAAACATCCAATAATATCTATTGAAGATACCTTGCTGATAAACACTAGAATTGATACAACACCTTCAACAATAGCTCAAATTACACCATTATCTTCATCAGATTCATCTGCAGCAACAATAACTTTCCCCCTTTACGAAGATGAACAAGAAATATATACTAATGTATAAGAATATACCATAGAAAGTCTACGATGTTCAAACAAAGAAAAAAATACTTATCTACCAACTGTTTTCGGGACATCAATAACAACTGAATATTACGTGACAATTATCGCTCATTTCATAAATTATTGGAAAACGCAAACAAGTTTCTTTGATTGCATTATAAATGAAATTTTTGGAATTCTTGGCAAGTGGAATATAAGAGGGAAATGTATAGAATCGCCACAGAAAATGCCGTAAACATTTTAGATGCAGTTTGATTAACAGGTTGGTACTGTTAGCTATGTACGGCACAAATATTAATTTTTTTGGGCAAAGATACATTAAATTTTAAATCTTCTTAATCTAATTAAAATTAAAGTAAGACCAATAATAGAATATTTCCGCAAATGGTGGTTGTAAAATTACGAAATATTCAAATACAAATGAATCCAAATGAACCATTAGTCAACCTTAAAACTTATTAACGACCTTGACCCTAGATAGAACTCCACATTTGTATGAAATGCTTAATGAAATTACAAGAACCAGTACAAGCTGTTCTTGGAGTACTACACCCTGTTCCTTTATTAAATATGGAGGAATGAATTAATTTAAAAGTTTGCATAATTTTGAAACCCTTCAAAAAAAAGTGTCGAAAGTGATAGTAATGTTGCAGGGAATTAAAATGTTTCTTAATAATTTTTTTTAGTAATTAAGGACAGAACCTTTTTTGCAGCTGCATAAATACAAAAACATTTGAAATTTTGGTCATTTTGTTTGTCTATTCATTAGAATTTCCATTTTGTTAAATTAAATTATTTCTATAGTAATAGTAAAGTCATATTAAATATAGAAAAAATTGGAGCAGATAACATTAAAAAATATTTTAGTTACTTTTATGAATTTATAATGCAAGTATAACAGTACATTTTACATTTTCAAATTTCTAAAAAAACTTATTAGGTTTAGTTTTCCTTTTATCAAATATTTTTATAAATTTGCCAAAAATATTGTGACAGCGTTCTGAAACCTTTTCAATAGTGGTAAAAATATTATTTAAAGTTATTTCGAGAACCGGAAATATAAAAGTAATATACCAAAAATAAATTATTTTTCAGTTGAATTTGTGTTAACGCAGAATTGTAGAATATCAAAATTTCAATTATGCGTCTTAAATGATCATAAGGAAAAAGAAAGAACTGTTAGGTAAATCGATCGAATAAAAGAAAACTCCTTTAACATTTCTTATGGTAAAAAAAAACAAATAAAATTAATTCACATCCAAGATATTAGCATAATTTTTTATGTACTTTCTATATGGTTAATAAAAGATAAGCAAGTAATACACTGGAAATGCTTGAATTCAGATTGGACTCTGTCGTAAATATTTACTCGACAACAATCTTTCCATTTAAAACTTTTAATTCAAAGTCGGCAAGCCAAAAACTTTTTGAATTAAATTAAAAATGTCCACTGAATATAACATACTCTCTATGTACTAATCATGTAAATTCCATTAATGAGCTCATAAGTATATTTTTAACAAACCCCTGCATTAAGTAATTATACTAATTTTTGATACTATATTTGTAATATGTAAGCAATTTATATTTATTGTTGTATTATTACAGAAACTAAGGCACTAAAATGTGTTGCATAATAAAATAGGTGATAAAATGAAATATTAATGCAATATAATTTTATAGTTTTGTGCATTGCAAAATATTATTAATTACATAACATGGAATACATGCGTTCTTAACATTAAGAACAAAAGGAATTATACTTCATTAGTTTAATGAAGTAAAGACATTAAGTTCTTTATTTTATTTTCATTTTCCGCCCATGTTGGTAATTTAAAATTAATTAAATTATTTTAATTCCATAATTATCATGACTTAACATGGTTTTTACTATAATATAAATTTATAATGTTCCAAATGATATTTTAGTATTTTCTATATTATTTGATAATTTTATTCTGGGTTTGTAGACGCGTTTTTCCACCTATATAAGGATATACGAGTAATAGTGTTAGTAAAATGAATTCAACATTTTAATGTTCCCTACGACGTTTTAATATAGATTTTATGTAGAAATATGGAAGTATGGCTACACACATAGGTGTATGCAATATTAAAAAAAATTAATGCTGCAGTGAAATTTTAAAAATGCATGTTGTAGAAGAGATTAGGGGAATTATATTTCATTTTATTATGCTGTACATGATTAACATAAAATATTAAAAAATTAGATGCTTATACAATTAGTAAGAGAAGCGTAAGAAACTTTAATAGAAATCTTTCACTAAAGAAATATTTTCTTTATTAAAAAGTGTTCATTTTACTTCTTATATGAAAAATCCAGAAAATGGAGGTAACAAGACTAAAAACGTGAGATTTTTCTCTAGATTTAATAAAAATTTTTTTTTTACTGAAAAATTTGAAACTTCACGTGATTAAAATTCAGATTAAAAATTTCTAACTCACTAAAGGTATTTCTCGGCATATTGCTGCTTTGCTAAAAGTTTTTAAGTTTTCAGATAAAAGAAAAATCTGAAAAACATGCCTACAATCAAAATTTTACGTATAATTTTATATAACAAAATTTTCACAAAACCATGATTGCACATTTGAATTTGAACTATTTTCAGTACTCTTATGATTTTCAGCTACCTCATTTTTGTGATAATTTTATAATGATAAACCATGGTAATATGCCTGTATGACTTTCACCACTAAGGACGTGTAAAAAATCCATCTTCGATATTTTATAAAGAGTATTTTAAAGTAATTTAAAAATGTCTTTATTCCTTCTAGATTAAAAAGGTAAAAGTCACATTCCTTGAATATGACTGGCAATTTAACCTTAAATTAAGACAAAAATGCACATTATTATTAATTTTTAATAATCTTGCCAAAACTACTAGATTTAATTAAAATTAATTACATGTACATGGTAGATAGGTTCTAATATGTATTTGGATATTAAAACCACGGGGTCGGATTTGCAATTTGTGAGCTTAATCGGACGTCTTAGATATTTTAGAATTTGTTTTTTAACATGTTTTCTGCGTCCTTTTTCGAAAATTATTCAAAACAAATTCTTAATTAAATGATTGAATACAATTTTGAAGTTACTTATGCAGATGTCTTGCCTCAATTGAAAAAGAACACTTTTGTATTAAATGTGCTGAATCTGAAATTTTTATATGATTTATATGATTGGTAATTGTCCAAGCATGGATTCCTGCAATATCGCAATTGTCTCAATTCCACAGTTTGATTTAAGAATAAAACTATTGACAAATTGCTTTTTGACAATTAGTTTTTTTCGTTTTAATAATAATCTGTCAGAACGTTATTCGTATGTAAAACTGAAATAGTAAAATATGAAAACCAAATTTTTTCTTAAAAAAAATTTTTTTTTTTGAAGTCATAAGAAAAACTAAAAATCAACCGAGCATGTAATAATATATGTTTATCCTGATTTGAAATTTTTTCATAAAAATTCACTTTATAAATTTAATGTAATCGAAACTAAATCTCTAGTTCAATAAGTAGGTGTATAAATGATTGTTTTTTAGAAAATAAATGAGTTCATTTCACATTTCCTTCCTTCACAATAGATTAAATTTTTTCTTAATTTTTTTTTGGTTTTTATTGAAATGGCTGTAGAAAACAAATTTTATTATTGAGGCATAATTTGAATCTATACGATGTCAATAACAAAAATTGCTTGGTTTCAATTTAATTTTTGGTTTTTTTTTTCATCCTATTAATGTTGCAATCACATGTCCCTTATGAAGAATAAAAAACAAAATATAAAAAACCAAAAAAAAAAAAATAAATTAAAATTCTTTTCTCATTTTGATCCTATTAAAATCTGTTTTATTTGACACATTTTTATTACTGCAGTTTTTTGGGGAGAAAAATTTTCATGACCTTGGATGCTCATAAGACAGATCTATTTTTATTACAGCAGCAGTAGCATAATTTGGAAAACAAAAAACAAATAAAAAAAAACTTAAAGTTGAAGCAGAAAATTGGAATTTATGGAAAAAGGCACCATTATGATGTAGGTTATATGGATTACTTTGGATATTGTGGGTTGAATCATAAAAAACAACGAAAAAAGGAGAACCATCAACGACATTTCGTATGATTGAGTAAATAATTTTTATTTGATAATTCAGAAATTTCTTAATTTTAATAAAAAAAAAAAACAGATTTATTATTTTAGGTTTTTAATCATTTCGATTTTCTTCCAAAAAAAAAAAATCGGGAAAAAAGTGCAAAAAGGTAACGGTAAATTGCAGGCCATCAAAAAATTTAATTCTTATTATCTTAACTCACTTTATTTAAATGTCGAATTCAACCGAAGTTCTCTTATTTCGCTCCTACCCTAATGCTATGCAATAATTTGATATTAATTTTTTCAATTTTATAAATGAATGTAATATAAATAATTTAGTAAATTGTTTTTAAAAGCATTGTTTTCAATTGTGTAAGGGTAAAGTAAGTTCTAGTTTCCAAATGATTCTAAAAATATTCGTAATTCTAAAAATATATCAATTTGATAATCAGACGAATTGTGAAAATTTTTAAATTAAAGTTTCTTTTCTTTGCAAGTAAGTAAATTTTGAATAGATTCATATAAATATAAGGCTGAAGTAGGAAAACCTGTCCTACCCTTAAAGATATTATTGCAAAAATATTTTTTAAAAAAGGTTTTTAAAAAATTCACAGAATTGTTTTGTATTGCAAATTTATTATAACGTATACAGGCTGGTTCAATAATCAGGGACATAAAATACACCATCGTTTAGGGAATCAAAAAATAATAAATTTTTTGTTCACATCTTAACTGTTTCCGAGATACAGGGATAGAAATCATAAAAACAAAAAATAAAAGGTAAATTTTGACGAAATAACTTGTTTACGTATTTGTATAAATTTTAACTTCCATTGCAGAGCCAGTAGGAGCTTAAAAAACGCCTTTTGAAAGATCTATTATGGGGGTTTAAATATTATACAATTCATTTTTATGTCTTGGGTGCTCTAAAATTTAAAAATACTATAAATTTCAAAAAATAATTTTTTTTCATTCTTTCGTTTTTTCCTTCTTCTTGAAATTCCCAAATTTTTTTTATAGAACTTTCGCGTGTTTCTCAAACTTTAATTTAAGCTTTTAAACTAAAAAATATCATTTCAGGCTTGAAAATATCCTAAAATAGCAATTTCCATAACAAAATTTTAGAAATTTTATTGAAAACTCCAATTTCGAAATTTCTCTTTAATTTTTATTTTTTGTAATTTTTTTTTAGTCATTATTTTTAATTATAGTAAAGATCGAATAAGAAAATTATTTATTCAATTATTCGTTTGTGAATCCTAGAGCACACACACGCAAGACACAAAAATGAATTGCAACAATATTAGTTTTTTTCCGTCCCTTATTAGTTCTTTTAAAAGTTTTTTTTTGTAAGCTTATACCGGCTCTGCAACGGAAGTTTTAAGCAAAAATACATGAACAAGTCATTTCGTCAAAATTCACTAAAATCTCTGTATCTCGGAAATCGTTGAAATTTAGTTCTAAACAAAAAATTCATGCATTTTTGATGCCCTAAACGATGACATACTTTTTGTCACTGATTACTGAATGAACCCGTATGTTTTTTATAGGAATAAGAGGTTTCTAATTAGTCAAGCTTTCTGTTTTTAGAAGAGCAAATTATTAAATAATATTTTAACACTTTTAGCTCCCACGTATTTGATATTGTTACACAGAACTTTCCCATGTTAATTTAATTATAATTCGTGGAAGAAAAATATTATCCCACAAGTTTTTACTTTTTCTAAATATATTCATCCTTTTCATAGAAAATCCGTGATCTTAATTTTTCGTATCGGTTAACCACTTTATATTTAATAGGATTGATAGGAAATTGTTTCTTATTTTAACATGCTTTGTTAAAATGCATTTGATTAAAGAAAATAAAAATTCTCGCACTTCTAACAATTAGTTTTAGTTCATCCACTTTTTCTCTTGAAAAAATTACTGAAATATGTGAAGTTTTATTTGAAAATACTTCGTTTAAAGAGATGCTTCATTAAAAGGAAATGTCTTTACTAAATGAACTACATATTTAAAATGATAATGAAAAAAAGGTTATTAAGACGCCTTAATGCATTTGTGTGTTTTAAAATTTACTCTAAAAAGGAAATTATTTAATGGAGCATTTACATAATATACAAAATCGCATTACCAGTAATTTGCATTTGCATATTTGAAATAACAGATAGAAACTGCGAAAACCATTAAAATTTATAAAATGCTATTCAAAGTCTTGATAATTATGCAAAAATCTTGATATGATAATTTTGTTGCAAACATCAAATTGAAAAGATTTTATTCCTCTATATATGTATATACATAATATGTGTAATCGAATACATAAAAGTCAAGTAAACGTTTATTTTGTGACTGGCAGAAACGATAAAATAAACCTTCTCTCTACAAAATTTGAGTTTAAAATATACTTTACTTTATTATACTCGTATACACAATGAAAATTTTTTACATGCGGTATACAAGTATGCTCTTTACGTGCAATATACAATCAAAAACTCAAATATCTTTAAAGTTAAACTTACCAAAAGTTTATTGGATTTTTATTTTTGCCATATTTTAGTTTCCCTTTCCCCAATCAGTATTGTATTCAAAAATGTTGTTTTTCAATAGTTATATTGCTAAGGAGGAGGACTTTGGTGAAAATGATTGTCTTTCTAAATAAATTATACTGAAAGTTTTGTTACAGATCTCTAAGAAGAAAAAAAAGCAGCTTCGAACTGAATTGTTTTTTTATGATTGCATTGCTTTTTCCAAAATCCGTAGCCTGAATATTATATGGATATCCTTCTAATTATTAAGCGCAATGCGATTTTTCCTAAATTAATTAATATTAAGAGTAAAATTAGAATTGTCGAAATTACGTACGTTTAATTATATTCTTTGAGTTAATTGGAACAACTCAAATCATTTATTCAAATTTACTTTATATTTGCTTTGCCTTCTAAATTTTTTTGCACCGTATCTTTCTTTTTTTTAACACAAACAAATACAAATAGTGAGAAAATATTTCAAAATTTTGTTAACAAAAATATTCTTATTTCGGTAGTAAGCAGCAGCATAAAGAATCTGTAACTTGAAAGTAAATTATGCAAATTAAATACTTCATGAAAATGGAAATTTCATCTATGGATTAGGAAATCAGAAAATAAAATCACATAATTTTCATCAAAAGATTCACACATTTTAATATTGTACATTTAATGTACATTTATATGCGTATGTTTTTTTTTTGATGTGATGATAGCGTGAATAAACAAAATTTCTAACAAAAGTAATGAAAACATCAACCTGTTGAGTAAAACTGCCTTTTACATACATACATGCATGTTTAAATATTGGATTGCTTTATATTGGATGTTGTTTTGTTTGAGTATTAAATGCAGTACTTTTTTTAAAACACTGAGTCTCAAATAATTCTTAACTTTTTTGACTAATTCAAACATTTATCAGTTTATGTTTTAAATGTTGCCCCTGGAACAAAATTAAATAAAAAATATTTTTTTCTAAAGAGATAAGAAAATATTCAAGTACATACATACATATATGATACTTCATAAGAATGAGTTTTGAGAGAAAAATAACGGAACTGTTCTAGAAAAAATTGACCGCATGAATTAGGAAAAAGAAAGAGCGAAAAAGAAAATGGTTTGTATTTGTGTAATTATTGATTTTGAGCAAAATTTATATTTGATTAAGTTTCAAAAATTAGAACAACCTGAAAGAGAAGAAGGATTACAGAAAATCTAATTCATTCATACTTTATTGGTCTAGTTTTTTCATCTTGACGAAATACTAGAGAAAATTCTTCGGAAGTCTAGAGAAACCTGGGTAATGTAATGCAGGCGAACATTATATTAAAGGTGTATTCGCAACATTTGAAGAACGCAAAAGGCCTTGGATAAAATAAAAGAATGAAGTTTAAAAACTGTGAATAGCTACTAATTTATTTAGAGTAAGTGTAGAAATAAAAACCATAAAACATTGAAATTATTACGAAACTTGTGGGATGGTATCTTAAGTGGCATTTCTTTCATTTTTAGGCAATTTAAAATTTAGTACATTTTATATTTAAGAACACAAAAATGTTATTAATTATTTTGTAACAAGAATTCCAAAGAAGAAAAATTATTTATTACTTAAGCAATTTTATAAAGACGAATATTTTTCTTAATACAATGTGTTTGAAATTTTATAAAACCTTGATATTTCAAGATATTTAAGTTAAACTTTAAAGTTTGCCCTTTCCAACTCTGCGACACTCGTTCGAGCTTTTTTTAAAAGCTATATCACAGCTAGTACTAAAACCGCTTCTGTTAAAGACTGTAACCTTTATAGATCCTTATATATGAGCAAATTGCTTTTAGAATTGCTTTGAAATTGCATGATAGCTGTTCGAATATACTCCTGTTAAGCCCAAAGCAAATAAGATTTGTGAGAAAACTATAAAAATTTTGTAAGGGTTTGACTTGTTTAACTTAATTAGTTTTGAGATTATCGATGCGACAGGAAGAGGGACTGATACACAGACAGGTAGGCATAGCTAAATCGATCTCAGATTTCTATTTTTTGGCATTATACACAGATCATAAATCTATAATAGCTTTCGAACATAATTTTCGTATTAAAAAATTCTTGGTTTTAGTTTCGCAACAAAACACTAGAAATTTTTCATTTATATAAAAATTTCAATTACATTGATGCAATTTTCTCAATTGAATTGTTTAAGGTTTGAATTCTTTTTGCTCATCAAGGCTAATGCAACAAAAAAGTAAAAATGTGAGCAGCTTATGATCGTACATTATTTTTGATTGCACTAAATGCTCTATTTCAAAAGTTAAGAAATTTTTTTTTGTAATACAATTAATTTTTGAAGCTTTTGTTTAAAACTGGCAAAAAGCCTTAATTAGTAGTGCTTTCGCTATGTGAAGAAAATTAGCGAATCTTTTGAAAAATTGACAAAATGCTTGATATTTTCTTACGAGCAAGGAGTTTTTCCGTAGAAGTTAGGTAAAAGCGTTTCTTAGGTTACGTAACAGCATTTGGGATATTTCCCCATATAAATTATTCGGATTCATAAAAAATGTGGTTCTCGAGGAGATGAATTAGAACAATACACTGTGCGATAGTGGTGGGGGGCACAAAACATCTTCTGGGTCACGGTGCATCGTAAATCTACGTAAAAGCATTAGGTATCATATACGTCAATTGTTGGTATTTACACGACTATATTTCATCATGTTTACGAACGCACGGCAGCTGTAAAAAAACAACACGGGTTTTTGTTTTGAAAACAATACCTTCTCTATAGAATGCATAGGTGTTGGAGTATAGTACAAATATATAACATATAAAACAATAAATACATAAGTACATATTGTATAAGTTTATGGTTGTATTAAATTTTTGGCATCAAAGTTGTGTTATCTAACTATGTTTACAAGTCGTATAATATTTGAATTCCTTTTAAATTGGAAAGGATTTGCTTTTGTTTTCATTGAATTATAAATTGTAAAATATAAAAGGAAAAAAATAATATCCTTGAAGTTGGTTGAATTCTTGTGCATATGTTCATATGAAGATATGGAGAAGTTTGTAAATTAAGATTTCATGGCTCAAAATATTTATGAAAATTTTTTCATTTCTCTTTGTTAAATAAAGTCATTTGGGTAAAATAATAACTTTAATTAAATAGAAAAGTTTCTGCATAATAAATTTTTAATTTTAATCTAAGAATAAGCATGATTCGTTTATATGAGTTTACAGTAAAAATAAAATTTAAATCGATTACGACTGCAACCAACAATTGGTTGCAGTCGTAATACAAATTTATTTTAAGATTTGGAAAAATAAAAATGTATGTAGTTCAACTTTAATAACATTTCTAATTACAGTTCAAGAACAAATAAAAGATGATAATTTTGAAATCAGAGAAATTTATTGAAATTGGAAGGCCGTTTCGGTATTTTAATTATAAAGAACGAAAACTCCGCCATTGCCGGTCCCAAGCCGTGATGAGAAAGGAGGGGGAGGGGAGTAATACCCATATATAAAAAATCTTGATTTAACTTACCCGGCTGATAGCTCCCTGTAAGGGCTCCTGATGAGGGTACCGTCGAACATAACATAATACAATGCAATGGATAAAACTAAAGGATTCATTACCCCAGGTGTAAGGCCTCGGATTCCGTATGGGGGGGGGGGGGGGGGCAACTATTGCAACAAATACCTGTCAATCCGATAGATAGTAGGAATAATCTTACCAAGTGTACTCCACCAGAAAAAAAAAACCAATACTAAAAGTGAAAAATAAAAAGAAAAAGAAATTGAAGAAGTTAAAAAAAATAGACTCATCGAAATAAAAGAACTAAAAGCTTCTAACATGAAACTACAACAATGGATGACCCATGGAAATGATGTTAAAAACCAAAAAACATAATTAGAAAAATATCAAGAAGTGATGAGTTTGAAACGGGTCCGACTTAGTGTGGAAAACCAAAACACAAAAAAATAACTCAAAAAAAAAGGAGGCCTAATTCATCTCCGGACGTCAATATATTATATAAAGAATCTGCCAAGCATACTAAACTATGGAAACTAGTAGTGAAAACGAACCTGTTCTTATGAGAACAAGAAAACCGCCTCCTATAAACATATACTGGGATTGAAGAGAAAAATTTAACACTTAGCATCTTCAGTCATTAAAGACTAGAAGATAATGTCTTTGAGCAATAACAACTGGAAAATTAACTGTGAGCAACCAGATGACTACCGTGCTCTAAATAAGAAATGAATCAGCTAAAATATCGCGGTATACCTAAAAAAGACAAAAATGATGGATATCTAAAAGTTATGGCCAAAGGATTACACGGTTCTTGTGGCAAAAGTGAAATAACCAAAGATCTAGAAGCCCATGGTCTAGATATAAAAGATGCAGTTAATATCCTGAAAAAAAGAAAAAGCGCGAAATAAAAATGCCAATCAAATAACATATAATCGAAAACTATTTATGCTTATCTTTGGCAAAAATGAAAATATTCTCGACAATTAAACGGGCTCGTTGCGAGAAATTCAGAAGGCAACGTAATAAATTTTTGATATATAAACAAGTTGTCAAACCCATTTAGATCTATGGTATTCAACTCTGAGGATGCACGAAAGAAACAAACACTCCAATCATCCAACGACGCCAAAATTTAATTTTAAGAACCATCACCAATGCACCATGGTTTATTCATAACGATACTTTACATAGAGACCTGGAAATAATCACCGTAGAAGAAGAAATTAAAATCAATGAAACCGAAGTAGATTCCAAAATCATGAGACATTAATATGATTCAATGAGAACAATGAAACTATGAGAAGACTTAAAAGAACAAAGCCTTACTGCTTTAACTAAATGAAAGTTTAGCAACTTATCTACATTGGGACAATTCATCAATGGATGGAGTCCCACAAACCGTGATGTAATTTGAATCCTTTGGGCTAAGTTGCAGTATACGTTACATATATAAATAAAATAAAGTTGGGTCAAACCAATGGTTGGTATTGCAGCACTTTTCCCTTCAACAAAAGCATATTCTGCTTTTAAAAACAATCTACGTATACAATTTCTAGGATTGCGCATATTTAGGATGAACGATTTATACAGTCTTTTTGCTTTTATTTATGCAAGCAAAAATTAATTTTAAAGAGGGCTTAACATAATATTCGATTTTAAAAGTTAATTGCGTAAGTTAAGGAAAATAATAATATTTTTTTATTTTATGGAATTTACCGTTAGTTTTTTGCGTTTATAGAAATTTAAAAAAACTTGGAACCACAAGTATGTCAGAAATATAAGGCGTCAAAAATTTAAATTTTACAAATTTTAAAAGGCGATAACTTGAGAGGGGGTGGAGATTGAAAAAATTTTCTTCTAACGAAATGACCTATTAGTGTCGAAAAGCTACTAAAATTTCAGGCGTCCAAAATCAGGGGATTAGAAGAAAAACAACATCAAAAATTTGAAAAAGACGGATTTTATATAACGGCAAATTTTAACGGCCATTTTGTTTTTCTAACCCAAGCCTCGCTATACGGCCGCTCTTTATACGGCCTTTCGCTATAACGGCCCTCTTTAATTAAGGTACGTTTTCGATATACGGCTTAAAATGTTTTGCTATAACGGCTTTTTTTTTCTATGTCGATATATTGCGCAAGTGCAATCTTTAATTCTTTGTGTTTCCCTTGTTTACGAGTGTTATTCAGTGTGTACTTACAATGCGACTGGTTTAGATTTGTCTATGAGTGTTTTATGTACATATTTATTAGACACATTAGCGAACGTAGCGCTAATGTGTTTCAAGGAATTAACTCAGCCATTAGCTGTTATAAATCACTAAAGGAAGAAATAGACAAGAAGGCAAGACAAACAACTTTAGACAATTTTTTCAAACCACCAGCGCAAAATGATGGTGACAGTGATCTGTAGGTTTTAGTTGTTTCATTTTTATTTAAAAATTATGTAATGTTTTTGGAGTTTTTTATTTTATGTAAAATTTATGTTCTTGTTAAATATGTTTATAATTTAAACAAAATAAAAAATAAAATGCATTTTGAATGATAAACCATATTATATATTTATCAAATTTGGAACCGATCCCATTGAATTTGTATGAATACGTATTAGAATAATTGGTTCGTTATACGGCTTTTCGCTTTACGGCCAAGTTTCGCGGAACGTATCTAGGCCGTAAAGCGAGGTTTGGGTGTATTCAAGTATAGTATCCCGTGATAGAAGAAGCAACCCACTGCTTTTCTGCGTTTGCAAAATGCATATGATTCTACTACAGTAAATAGTTGAAAAATGGCATTTTTAGGGTTTTGGGGGGGGGGGGGGGTATAACTTTTATAGAGGGGAGATAGGTAAAAATTTTGCTCTACGGAAATAAGTTTGTAGCAAAGATCTATGTACATTTAAAATTTCAGGTGTCTATCTTCAAGGGAGTAGAAGAAACACAAAGACAGACGGACAGACGGACGGACGGACAAAGTGAAACTAATAAGCATTTTTTTTTCAAATTTTTTTTGGAAAAGTGCTAAAAAATAAGGAACGACAATAATTATTATTAAGACAATATAGTTTTAAATTCAAAAATTTCTATCGAAAAAATAAATATACTCGTACCGGTTATTTAAACATTTCAAACAATTGCTAAATATTTTCAAAATATACGAATATAAAATTTAGCCACTTTTATAATTTTCAGGACAAGTGCTTGCTAATTTTATTTCAAATTTTTCTTTTTTATTTATACAATTTTTTATAATTTTGCAATAGTTTTAATTATACACATATAAAGTTTAGAGCTTTTACTACTTATAAAATTAATGCAAAATAACATTGTCTAATTTAAATAAGTTCTAATCTATAGTAGATTAAAGTTAATCAAGCTTTAATCGCTGTTCGGCGAATAGGATTACTTCGCTGTCTTAAAAAATACCAAATCAATGAAATATTTTTCGAACTTGGAAAATTTAACTTAGTTTCAAAAACCTTCCACGGATTTTTTAAAATACTGATTAATGTAGACTTTTTTGATATTTGAGTAGTTTTGTAGAACGTTTGATTTTCTATTCTTGCCAATTTTCATTCAAATATATACTTTTGGCTTTAGTATAATGTCTATGATTTTTCAAGATGACTGAGCGTGCTCGTAAAAGTTGTTATTTTCTGATGCTTTTATGTGTAAATAAATTTTATTTTTAAACTTTTAATAATTTCCCAAATTTCTGTTACAGTTAGTTTTTCTAAATAAAGCAGGAATATGTAATTAAAATTTTATTTAATGGTAATATTAACAAAAGTTGCACATTATTTTTGTTATTTTCCGTAAAATTTTTTTCAAAAACTAAAAATTTTTCTATAAAAAGAATTTTATCAAAGCCACAACATTCATTAACTCTGATTCTTATGACCTCTTCTCGATAATTGCTATTTAAAATTCAATTTATGTTAGCCATAAAAATATCTTTAGAATAAGTAAATGATTGGTTCATTGTGATAACTGGCTCTTTATTATATGCAATTTTTCATTCACTATCCAAATGTTACTTTACTGGTAATAATTTTCAACATAGAGTTCATAATTAAAATTCCTTGAATTTGTTTATTTTATTTTATATATATTTTATTTTTTTTTGTTAAAAATTCTGTTCTTTTGAATAAAGTTTTCCTTCTACAAAAAAATGTTGAATTAACAAAAGATATTCATGTTACTGCAGACGATAACTGAATTCGTGTAGAAAAAAAATGAATGCAATACAAGAGTACTTACATATAGAGTTGTTCATGTTAATCGTAGGGGATTTATATTTCAAGGTTTTTAAGAATCAATTAAAAATCCACAGAGAATTCCATTTATTCAATTTTTTTAAGATCCTCAAGCAAAGGAAAATACCGAAAATTTAGTAATAATACAACAGTGAGAACTTTAAAAGAAAATGTAAACCAAAATCTTAACAATAATCCAAGTTGGACCCTTGTTTCTCTTATTTAAAATATCATACTTTATAATAGCTTTTAATTTTTTATTTTTTCTCAAATTTTGCGTCTGTTTAGAGAGTCTATACAGCTTTAAAACATGACATTCTAGTTTTATTCACGAAAATGGGTCTCAGTAATATTATTTGAAGCCTATTTTTCTATAGCTACACATTTCAACTGATCTAATTTTTACTGCTAATTTTAAATTGCTTTCCCACTATTGCTTTAATTTTTTTCTTAATGTCTCTAAAAAAATTAAGAGGATAGCACAACTAAAAAATAATTTTTTTTTGTTACTTAAAAAATTCCAACAAATTTTAAGATTTCATTGGCACACAAAATAAAAATTTAATTTTTCTACAAAATTCTAAGCTAGGAGATTCGGATGTAGAAGAGATTTCTTTGTTACCCAAAGAGGTACATTTCGTAGCGTCTTTCATCAGATTGAAGGTAATTATTCAATTAATTTAAAAAAAATGTTAATATTTAAAAAGATGGTTTAACAGAAGCATAAAAGACAACTTTTCCTTTCAGGACATTTTGATTAAAAGTCGAAGAACAAAAGTGTCTTGTCTCAACATAAGCTATAACGTAAATCAGTAAGAATACCTTATTTGTAACCACACATATCTTATAAAAGTTTTTGTTTATAAAATGTGTTGCTTTTTTCGAAACTATGTACGTAATTTCATTTTTGGTTCAAAACATGTACGCTATAAGCTTTAACTACATGCTAGACGGATTTTTAAACTGCAAAACTGATAATAAAGTTGGGTCAAACCAATGGTTTTTAAAGAAGCAATTTTCCTTTTGAAAACCATCCTACATTTTTAAAATGGCAAATTATTTCCAGGATTACGTTCATTTAGGATGAGCAAAAAAAAAAAATGGAAAGAGGCATTAACATAATGGTTGAAATGGACGGTTAATGGTGTTGCATAAATCGTTAACTTTTTGTATCTACAGAAATTTGGAAAAGTTTACAGTTTCGGAAATATAAGGTGCTGAAAAATCAAAATTTACAAATTTCATGGGGCGATAACTTCAGAGGAGGTGGAAAAAAAATTCTTCTAGCAAAATTAACAGCTTATTTGTATCTAAAAACTGTTAAAATTTCAGACTCATACAGTTTATGGTCAAGAAGAAAAGCGGATTTTTTTTTAAAGCTCAATAAAGCTCATCGCCACTTTTACAAAATTAAAAAAATGTTTTTTGTTTTTTTTTACTTTATTTAGATGGGAGTAGATAAATAAAATTTTCTTCTACAAAAATAAATTTGATCTATTTACATGTGAAGCATGTAGAAGTTATGTAACCAGACACGTGGTAAGACTGACGGACGGAAGGATAGAGTGAAACTAATAAGCATTTTTTTTCAAAATTTTGTTGGAAAAATGAAAAAATACAAATGCGATGACGCTGTTGTCATGTACATATATAAAATTGTTTTACAGGCTTTCACAGAGCATCATGTAAGCCTGACACATATCAAAACAATTATAAATATTTATATGCAAATAAAACCTTTTAATTATTTATTTTGAAAAAATTATGCATTTACATTTCAAAATAAATAACGACATTAATGTCAAAATGACATCTAATTATGACATATGCGAAATTTAAAGAAAAATTTTTGGGCTTTAGCGATAATTTTAGGGGTTTTATTTTTGCTTGTCCTATGAATGTTATAATTAACTTACTCTTTTTGTTTTAATTCTGGTTTTTCTATTATGAGTGAATTTTTTTCATTTTTACAGCTGGTTATTGAAAGCAATACGTGGAAGAATTTGCCTCTGCCCAAATAATTTTTGGGATGATTGTGTGATACAATTTTCATCATATTTTCATCGTATTTCATTTATGTAACGAAATTTTCGCGTTTTCATTGTAATTTGAAATAAGTATTTGTACTTTTGGTGGTTACTCCACGATTGATTATAATTCATTTTTTTTCTGAACTTTATTATAATTAAGGTTAAAACGACGAAGTAAAGGCAATGAAATATTGCGTCATTAGTCACCATTATAAATTTACACATTTATGTCAAATGATACTCGTTTTTGCTACATGTACCCACATTTGTATTTTTGTCAACAATTCAAAATCATCTTGTTCAGATACATATCCTTTTGCCAGATAATCTAATTAAACTGTTCCAAAATGTAAAGAAAGAAATAAATTTAGTGGCGAAAGGGGTAATATACCGCAAAATGAAAAAAAGGTACAAATTAGGTCTTCTCCTAGTTAAACTCAAATTAGATTTTGTACTCTTAAATATACTCGTTTGATTAACATTTGATTTCCAATTATTGCTTGAAAACACAATCTATTTCTCAGATTGCCTTACGTAAAAGGTAAAACGTATTCTTACAATGGCAATTTGTAGAGTTTGGATTGCAGAGGTTACCTTTAAAATGATTAGTTTACATGAACAGGTAAAAGATTTAAATGATAAACGGGACCATAGATTTTTATACCCTTCAAACTAAATGCATACGTGTTTTAGTAAACTTTTTTTTTAAAATAAAATAGAATAAGTTAAACAAATATAAAAAAAAGGAAAACTTTTTGGGTGCTTGTTATAAGTTAAAAATTTTTGCAACAATTTTTTTTTTAATCTAAAAATTTGTTTTTGTCTTGTTTTATCTTTTGTTCTTATATCCTGGAACTTTTCAATTTTTTTGTTGAGTTTTTAATTCGTTAATTTTTCCTACTTCAGAAAATATTTACAATCCTTTCGAAATTTTACTGACCACTTTTACAATAAAACTACAAAACAAAAAAAAAATTTAAAAATAAAATAAAAATAGTTTACAACATTGGTTTAATTTTAACTATTTATGATAAAAAACAAAAAAAAAAAAAGAATTTTAACAAAGGTTATGCACTTACATGGTAACTAAGCATTTACATTCACACGTCCTTACAATGCTAGGAAGTAAGAAAATTACCATACAAACCTAAACAAGACTTTATTCACTGCCAATAAAAAATTTTCCTTAAACAAAAAGAGATGATTTGGAATCAGTCAAAATGTTTGAAGTTTTTCAGGTGCATACGTTACGATCCACAATTTCTCATTCAGGGTTTAAGACCATGTATAACGTAGCATAATAAAACAGGGAAAATTACAATTGTCTCGAAAGCAATAATATTACAATGAAACTTCAATTATTTTTTAGTTGCATGCACATTCTAAAAAAATCCTAGAATAACTAACGCAGGAACCTATATCAGATTCTAAAAATTTTCGTTACAGCAATAATTAAGATCGTAATAGAAATTAAGATTAGAATAGATTAGGATCTTCTAATATAAACCACTTTCGATTTTTTCTATCGCAAATGGGATGCAAATTGTTATTAAGTTATTGTAAATTTCAGCAGCTTAAAACTTATCAAATTTTTCAATTACTATAATTTTGAAGCATTTTATAATTGTGAATGATTTCGACAATGTGCTTACTAAGCTTTTGAAATTTAAGTGAGATCCTAAAAGTCCTTCAGTTTTAGTTCCTTGTCTTGTAAACAAAATGAAAATAAGTTAATCTTAATTAATTTTGTATAGAACATTTTTAATTATTTACAGGGACTTTTACTATAATGAAGAGCTATGCATGTATTTTAAGAAAGGTTCCACAAATTCCAAATTAAAATTTTAAAGACTTTAAATGAAATATTAGTTTGGAAATTGGTTTTGTTTAATTAATTGTGCTTCAAATTATAAAAACATTTTGATGTGTTATGAGCAAGAGCATATGTGCAATTATTCGAATGATATTAGTAATTTATAAAATTACTTGTGATAATTTGGTTGAATAATGCAGGCTTACTGTTTGGAAAAAGATTTTCCAAAAAAAAGGAATAAAGCCTAAACTAGAATATAGTATAAAATAATATTTATTAATTAATGTCCCAAATATGGTTAAAAATCATGCAAAATTTGATCTGACCACAAACATCGTACAGTGCATCTAGCGATGGAGTAAGTAAAACAAGGATTATACGGATATACTCTAATTTCTTTCTCCATTAACTTTTTAGAACTTTTCTAAAAAATTTTTAAAAAAAATGCTTATTACTTTCACTCTGTCCGTCCGTCTGGCCGTGGATATGTTTACAAAACTTCTACACTCTCGAAGATAGAAAGCTGAAATTTAATAAGTACATAGAACTTTACTAGAAACTTATTTCCGTAGAACAAAATTTTTAGCTATCTCCCCCCCTTTAGAAATTATACCCCCCAAAACCCTAAAAATGCCATTTTTTAACTATTTATTGCAGTGGAACCATAAGCATTTTTCAAATTTTCCAAACGCAGAAAGGCAGTGGCTTGCTTCCCCATAGCGCGGTATACTTTAGTTAAACTTTAAAAAAACAAAATGACCGTTAAAATTTACCGTTATCTAAAATCTGCATTTTTCAAATTTTTTATCTCGTTTTTCTCCTAGACCCCAGGTTGTCGGAGCCTAAAATTTCACCAGCTTTTAATCATTAATAAACAGTCCATTTCGTTAGAAGAAATTTTTTTTTCAATTCCACCCCCTCTCAAGTTATCGCCTCTTGAAATTTGTAAAATTGGAATTTTTGATACCTTATATTTCCGGAGCCACAGGTTTTTCCAAATTTCTAAAAAAGCAAAAAGGTAACAATAAATTCCATAACATTAAAAAATATAATTATTTTTCTTAACTCACGCCTTAATTAACCCTTAAAATCGAGCGTTATGCTAACCCCTCTTTAAATCAATTTTTGCTTTATTGCAAAGACTGTATCATTCATCCTAAATATATGCAATCCTATAAATAGTTTCATGTATGAATAAAAATAATTTTAATAGTGCGGTAGGTATACATAGACTGTATTTAAAAGCAGGATTTTCACTTGTTGAAGGAAAAAATGCTACAATACAAACCATTTGTTTGACCCAACTTTATTGTTTCTAACTTTTTTCTATTTTTTATTGATTACTACAAAAAATTTTACTGCAAATTCAAGAGCAACAACAATTCGTCAAAGAATTTTTTTTATTTAGCAGAGAAAGTTATAACAATTGGCTATTTAGTTGTTGTTTTATTTGATCGTACTAATGATGAAATATTTTACTTTGGAAAGTTCCTTACAACAATAAATCGATGAACTTGATTTATGTTAAAAAAAAATTGTTATTAAAATTTCTGAAAAACATATTATTACTATCAATCTGATGGTTCACTTGTCTGCTAATAGAACTTCTAAAAAAAAACCACCAGTAAATGTCAATAGGTCGTCTAATTCGGCCAGTTTGGCAATAGTGTAGTTTTGATAAGTGAATGAGAATAAATATTCATGAATTTCTTTTAAAAAAGCTATTAAATTAGATCACTTATAGCTCATCATTTATTTGAAATATTTTTAAACTAACAACAAAATAACTTGGACGAGTAGAAAGAAAACAATGCTTTATGAGAAAACTGCTTGTTCAAAATCAAGCCAAATTTTGTATTAATTTATGGTATTTAAAATTCTTATTGTGCCTTAATAGTGTCATGCACTTTGTATGTATGGTGAAGTACAGTAGAAATGTTTTTAATTTCAAGACAACATTTCTGAAATAAATAGTTTGTATTTAAAGTTGCTGTATAACTATCTGCCCTCCAATATAATTGAAGCTAGTGGTTCTTTGGTTTTTTGCTTTAAGGTCGTTGTTTTTTTTTTCTTGAAAAGTCAAGTAGAAAGTTTTTTAATCAATTATTGTTTTCAATTTATATGCTTAAAATATGCAGTTAAAGACAAATAATTGCATTTTAAAAACAATCAAATCAAGTGCCGTACTTAAATCATATTTGTTAGCAGAAGCATTACACTAAAAATTCAACTTCTATAAGAATTTGAAGTTAAAAGTTGAGAAAATCACAATTCATTTGAATTGCCATATTGGAATTTCAAGTGTGAAAATTTTACAAACAATTTTATTCAAAATAATTGAAAAATCCTGCCCAATGTTTTGGGATGTAAAGCAATTGGTTGAAGCAGATTTTTTGAGCTCAGAGTTAAATTTTGAAAATTTGTTATTCTAAATTGAGTTCGGTAAGTTACTCTGAATTAAAGTGATAAGAGCATGATCATAACTCCAAAATGGAAAGAGTGTTAACGATCTATAACTGCATAATATTTCTACACCATATTTCATTACACCGTATTTCATTATTCTTATATTGCTCATTCATAAAATTTGAAAACGTTTCTTGCAAAACGGGTTTGCTTCTGTTATGGTTTTGATTAAGTTCATGTTTGTTTAATTGATTTTTTTTTCAATCCGAAAAATTATATGAAGAATTGTCCCATATATTCTAAAATGAAAGAAACTTTCAAAGTATTTGAAAGTATTGATTTGTGCAATTGTACTTGATTTTTAGTTTCTGATTTAGAGATAGTAATTAATTGAACTCTATTACGCAAAGAAATTGGGCCATGACTATCAATGATATCATGCACTAGCCCTATGCTACTTCTTGGAATGAAGAGGAAAAAAAAAGCAAAACTAAATTGAAAATGAATCAAATATCCTGTTTTGAATATAGACAATGAACAGACACATATGTGGAAGCATTACTGCCCGCTTGAACAAGTACATCAGTTACGGCTCAAAATTAGATTAGATTTTTTTGAAAAATGTGGAATATTAACGAAATTGTTACTTTTGTGAAAAGTTCTCACGGAAAAGTTTACAATCAAATAATTATAGTTTAGGTAGGAAGATTCAGTATTAAACTTTTCAACAGAATATATTCTCCGATTAAATATTGATAATTCATAATGTACTGTAAATGAATAGTGTGAATTTTATGTTCTACTAAGTAGTTGTTGTTTAATTCAAATGTGTAAGTTTTAGTTCGAAAATTATTTAAATCGATAGAAATAATCTACAAGGTCTTAGAGGTATGAATTCAAGGCTTGCCTTGAATATGTTATTAAAATTCATTTGAGACGTTTAACATTGAATTTTTTATTTAAATCACTTATACTCGTATAATATTAATCCACTTATTAGGTAAATTTACCATAAAATCGTGGTTATAAACTGAATTCATAATTTAAAAAAAAAGCAAGTTAAAAGAATTTTTTCAATTTAAAATTTTTTTGTTTTGTACAATTTCCACGCAAAGCAGAATATCCTTAAAGTCTATATGTATCCACATACATACATTTAAATTGGGGTTTTTATTGAAAAGATAAGGTTATAAGCGTTATTACATCCGTATTATAATACTATTAAAATTAATATAATTTACTGATTTTCTGCGAAATTAAATTCATTTAATAAATTAATGAAGTTTAAAATTATGAAATAATTCAAATGAAAATATTTTTGGTTAAATTTATTATATTTTAAATTATACATATTACATTAATTTTCATTTTATACACAATAAGAATAGATCGCCTGATGGGCTATACAATTTATAAGCTTTTTGATGTAGTAAAGTTTTTCAAGAGGACTTGACGTAACGGAACGGAATAATAATATTATTCATGTGAAGTATTTTTTCCACGATAAGGTTGCAGTTTAACATTTAATAAATTTTTAATACAAAACCCTTTACATTTCCAATGAAATTAAAAAAAAAATGTTCTTATTAGCCTTACCATGTTTGTTGGTCATTGCGTCTATTAACAAAATTTCTATATGTTTTTTAAGTTAGAATGCTAAGATTTAAGACATATACAAGTGAAGTATCTAAAAGAAAGTCATGTCTCTCCTCATAAACGTAAAATGAAAAAAATTAAAAAGCTATTGAAGAAAACCCTTTTTTTGTTTGAAATTTTTAACATTTTTTTCTCATAGGCAGTAAGTTAAAGAGTTCTTTAAGATCTTGAAGTCTAGATTTCAGAAAAAAATTAATTTGGTTACATAGTTGGCATAACTTTTACAAATTACAAATCTTGTTTTGACACGAATTCATTTTGATAAATACAGGAAATAATAATCGTACAAAAATGCCTTCTTGTCCAAATGGGAAGCTTGTTAAAACTATTAAATGAAAATATTGACATTGAGTATATGCTTAAATTATACTCAATTTGTGAAATGTAGAACGAATGAAGAACAAACAGACCGCCGAAATTAAATCAATGTACACTGTTAAATTTTATTGAACTTAGTTTAACCGAAATTAATGCATATAGAAGAGTCAATCAATTCTATGACCCTATATGTATGTCTGTTCATAAAATTTGAAAATTTTTTTGGAAAATAATGGAATAATATATCTGTTCTTTTAAGAATCGCTACTATAGCCATTTTTAATTCAACCTTAATTGGTTGTATAATAACATTTGTGTTAAAAAATTTGTTATACAATTTATTTTAAAATTATGCCTTTAAAAATAGAATAAGTAGATATATTTTGATGCTGAATTAAATTTCATTTTTCACAAATATAATTTTATATGAAAAATTAGTTTGGTTCATCATTATTTGCCTCTTGGATCTCAATACACTATGTAGGAAAAAGAGATAACTTACAGATGTGTTTCATATGTAACCTTAGATTGGAAATTTAGGTAACTTTCTGGATTCTTATAAAATTTCAAAATCATGCATTATTCAACTCATATCTGATACAAAATCAAAATGATATAAAAATTCGCATAAAAAATACTTTAGTCAATTGAATTTAAATTAAATCAGGTTGTAGTTTCAAGTTTAATTCTAAATGTTTGTATGGGAACTTAATATTTCTTGCTGTATGGTATGAAAGTGTAATTAATGCATTCATTGAAATCTATTGTAAACACAATATACTTTTCTGACCACAAAATACATGCACTTCTTTATAAAAAATTTTGCAAATTAAGGAAAATATCAAAGAAGTCTAAAGTACAAATACAAATGGAATTGCTTAATCACCTTAAAAAGGATTAAAATCTTTGAGTACTTTCATTTTCATTATTTTCTACTAAGTCATGCGTTAAATTTACCATACATTTTGGTGTTACATCACTTTAAATTGTTGAAAAACATTTTTGCCATTTTGTCAAAAATCTTTCTTTTGTAAAAAAGAACTATGTATGCGGGTTATAAGTTGCCATTATGTCAGATTGGTTTTAAATACTCTGTAAATTTCTTTGGTCTTTCAAATTAGTTTCACATTAAGTCTTTACTATTTCAATATCACAATTTCAATTCTATATTACACACAAATGCACATAGTTATGCATCCAATTGTTTTAAGTAACCATAGAAGCTTATGAAATCGAAAATCTCACGAAAATTTTTAATTTCCAAAAAGATTTTTCTTGGTGATAAGATTTAATTAACCAATTATTGGGTAAAAACCATAAATTGATTTTAACCAACATCACTAATAAAACCTTAATTTCAATTTATTTGATTTATAATGAGGGATAATTGGAAAAGAATTCGATTATATATACACATACACCATGTACGTGTGTATGTGTATGTGCATATCTAATACACATACATACAAGTACGTGTACGACATTAGATTTTGATTAAGAATACGCATATAAATAGGTAAAATATTTAATTTTGATAATCATTTTAGACATTTTTTGCAAAATCTAGTATAAAATGACGTCAATGTGGTGATTTGCAAATTCTTCTTTCCTTAGAACGGATCAACACGAAAACTAAAGAACGTTGTGAAATGAACGTTACTTTTACGATTGAAAAAATTGTATATAATATAGACTCTAATCTCAAATTAATTAAAGTAGAACCTCTTCGGTGAAGTAGGTGCATTTTATAATGAAAAGTTTTCAAAATTCGTTACAACTTGAAAAGCATTTTAAACACTTCTTTAGAGTTGGATGCTAGTAAGGTTTCCTTAAATTCAAATTCCATGAAAAGTTCGTCAGTTAGTTCCGGTAAGAATCAGAACTCAAATATTAAACTTCAACGAAATCGGTTGATTATTTCTCTTTATATGCGGAAAATGTGAAAATTTCCACCAAAAAGATCCAGTTCTCTAGGCCTGATATTGATATTTGAATTGATCAATTCGTGATATAGTTAAAATAAACTCACGTTTAAAATTTCATCAAAATTGGTTCAGCCGAATTTGAGATACATGCGCGCACACACAGAGAGACCGACCGACATGTCACTAAAAGGAAAAAAAAACATGGGCTTAAGTAATTTTAAAATCTTTGAGTCTACATTTATAGCATACTGATGATGAATTCTTAAAAAATTAATTATATAAAATCATTTAATGGCAGAGCAATTGATTTTTTCGTTGTTAAGTTTTATTTATTTAACTCTTTTTGTACACTAGACTCTTTGAAGCAGCTATGACTTTGACCTTTGAATATGATTTACAGTTTACAATTTAAGGACTTTTCATAAAGAAAAAATAATGTGCAGACTTTTTCTTATAATTGCGATGTTGATTCAACAATAGTTCACATTGCAGTGGACGAACAGTATTGAAGAATTTTTTTCTATAGACCAACAATTTATTATTGCAATGTTTCTTTTATAGTAGTATAATATTCAATCCAAAGTAAACTAAGGCAGATAGCAAATATCGCACTTTTTGCTTTTGATTTTCAACAAGATTACTGAAATTATTTCATGTAATTTATGATACGGTACAGGAAAGGTTAAGGTATTTTAAATACTGTTAATATATTTTGTTTTTTAAAAAATATTTTAATACAAACTGGTTCGTCATCCGTTCATTTCAAATATAGCCTCACTTTTTAAAATCTTTTCGTAAAAAGAATTTTTATTTTTAAAATTTTAAATCGAATGTACAAATTGTGTAGGTTTTTTCAAAAAAGAAAAAAAGAGTTTGATAAAAAATATTTTATTCTCAAAAATTGTATGTAGTATACAATATTAGGATTAACTTGAATGTTGTGATACATACCACAATAAGTAGCTTGTAATATAAAAGAAAGTCTCCTTTTTTTCAGGAAACTTCCAGGAAACAAGTTCAAGATACTCATCATATCACAAACCATATAAACGTTTTATATTTTCAGAATTCACAGAATTCAAGTTTTTCTTATAGTCTTCGATAGAACAGAAGAAACTTCAGAGGGTTCATATGTCTGTAGCTTAGTTTATCCTACATAAATGATATTTCGGAACGCACCCACATTGGATGGGATGTACTCACATAGAATAACATAAATTTTTAACCGTACATGTTATATAATGTGGTCTTGGCAACAATTTACGTGAAAATTTTTTTGGTGCAATTATTAATAAATTAATTAATATCTTTAAAAGATTTTATTTTAGCAATTTTCAAAAAATATTTCGCCCCATTGCGAAGTTAATTCATATTCCAATGTTATAAATACTATTTGAATATTGCAATACGTTTTATTCGTTAAAGAGTATTTAAAGAATCCTTGAACAAAAATATATTTGATAAATGAAAGTGTTCATGTGTACATGGTAACTACACAATCAATTGTGTATAGCACAAGCTATGCTACTTAGAATTACTATATATACACCAATACTTTAACAGTTTATATATTGCATAGTGTAATGTCCACTTTTTACTTTTATCTTAATCGTTGGCTAAATTTGAAATTGTTTATAACAAAACGAACTAATGAAAAAAGGATTAATTTACCCAAAACGAAAATGAGGGTTTCAATAAATATTTGCATTTCAAATCTAAAACAAAAGAAAATTAAGAAAAAAAAGAAAATAATGGATTAAATCATCATCAGTTAATTGTTCTCACAAAAGGATCCCAAAACAACATTATGATGAATGTCGGTATAAATTTTGATTTAACAATAATTGGTTGAAATATTTTCAAAAAAGAAAATCATTTGTATAAAATAAGCACTTGCAAATTATCATATCAATTTAAATGCAGACCGAAAGCATAAAACAGAAACCGCATTCAATCAACATAAGGTCTGAGTTTTTATATTATAAAATTTCATATTAAATTTTATTTCAAAAATTTTATCAAAGTCCATATCTTTTAATTTTGATTTTGATGAGATACATTTTCAAAAAGGATGTCACTTTTATCCTTTGATAAAATTTTGCAATATTTCAAAATTATCTTATGAATAAATTGACAAACATTATACAGTTATAATAGACAATATTGTTATACATAATCGAATACATCCCTTAGTTTTTATATTCTATATTTTATAAGGTTGCACATACAATGTTACGTATATGCAAATTTTACATATACATATAAAAATTGATAAAAATAATGCCTATTTGGTAAAAATTTTATAGACACCTAAATTTTAGAAAGGAAGGACATAAAAAATTTGTCACAGAAAACAATTAAAGTAGCAGATTAACAGAATTAGTCCTGCATGAATTGTCGAGTATGAAATTTAAAAAACTTTTACATTCTAGTTACAAAGTAAGTATTATAGTTAAAAATATTAGATTATTACTATCTGAGCTACATTTATAAGACTGAACAGTTTCATAATACAGAAACTTGAAGTTAAACTTATAATATTGGGAAGTTAGGACTTCCAAAATAGACATTTAATAATTTACATATAATTTAATAATCATGAAATTCTAAGATGTGGAGTTCATATTAGCCTTTGTCCTATTTCTGTAAGGTTCTCAAATGCAACGTACTTCAACGAACGTTGATTTTCTACTTTCAACCTATCTCATCGTTTAGGTCTATAGTACCTATGTGTAGATCTATAATCAGTTAGACTTAACAAATAGCTACTTATAAAATAAAAAATTATGCTTTATATATCAATGTCTAAATTTGTCTTACCGTTTGTAACGCTAAGAAATAATGGTCTGAGATATAAACTCAAGAGATTGTTTTTGATCAGCGTCAAATTCTGAGTCGATTTAGGTTTATCTGTCCGCCGTTCCAACGGTAATTCAAAAACTAAATGAACTTAGTTCACCAAATTTTCACAAATGATTAACTGTAGTAAGAGCCAGAACAACATTTAAATTGGACATGATCGGGGTACTGGTTGAAATTACTTGGTTCCTTCTCGTAGCTGCCATACAACTTCAAAATTTATTTAACTATATCTCAGAAACTATAAAAGCTGTGTAATTAAATTTCACACGAGCGAATATAACAGTAGGGGCCAATGAGTTTGATAAAAGTCGTTGAAATTTCTTTGCTCCTTCTTGTAGCTGTAATACATCTTCAACAGTTGTTTGGGCATATCTAAGAAAATATTGAAAACACAGTACTGAAATTTGGAAAATTTGCAATATGGAAAATTAAATATGGAAACTTAAAGTGACAGTTTGTTCCATAGTCAGGTATGACATATTTATTCGCACATAGGATAACAAATTCGTACGGGTATCACAGAGTTAATACGGTCAACTCTATTTTTTTTCGTCTACTACTAAATTTCTTGTAAGAGACTTGAAAAACGGATCCGTCGGACGACGAAATGGATACATAGAATGAAGTAAATATACTAATCTTATATGGTAAATAATTTTTTCTGAATTGCTAAAATAAACAAAAAATTCTTTAACATCATGAAATCTTTACCTATAGTGTGTCTGTTAATCTTTCATTTGAAGATGTTTTCATATGTGATTGTTTTAACACATTGACTTTAATAAGCTGATTCTCAGTTTACGATTAATTATCCACTTACGAAATTTCTTATGATGCACTCATAACACCATTTTGGTAGCAACAAAAAGAAGATGAATTTCTTTTAAAATCAGTGCATAATACAAAATTTTTAGAGTTCGTATGGTGCTCAAGGACACATAATTTTGTACATGTATCACACATCTAATAAATACCGTGTACTTATATGCATGATAAAGACAACCATTTACTTGTAACAAATCCCTGAAAAAGCCAATCATATTATTTACTCATCATTTATTTTTTTTTTCTATAGAACAAATAAAAATTCTATTTTGTGCATAGAAAAATGCCTTCCCTTAATAAAAATTATAATATTAATTTAATAAAGAAAAATAAGATAAAAATTCTATTAAATTTAACCTTCAAAAAAGCATTTATAGATTTTTTTATAAACAATTTTTTACAGTAAACTCGACATAGAAATGGTTAGTATATAAATGTAATTCATATCGTTATCTATAAAAACTTTAAGATAAAATTAAGATCAAAAATTTTTAAGAGCTTAGGTTTAGACATCAAACATTGTTCATTGATTGAAATAAAAACCAGTACAGTACTCTAAGTCTTTAATGCGCTCGAATATGGTACAAAATTTTTTACAATTATGTTCAAGTTCTGACGATTTTTAACATTATAATCTAATTTCAATAGTCAGTACACTTTACGAAATTAAGTCTAAATCTGCTTTATGAAATATAAAGATTTAATAAATAAAAAGTAAATATCTTTTCATTAAATGATGTATTTGTAAGAATAAAACAGCAATAAAATAAGAAATTTCTCATATCGTTGCTTGACTTTGAAATTTTTTGCATTTTCATTTTATGAATTCTTTATAATTTTCATATTTGTAAGGGACATGTGGGGTAACCATTCTCATTTATTTCGTAAATATGTACATATTATAATAATTTTATTTGATTTTTCTATATATTCCGAGAATTCGAATAAGGTAAAAATAAAGTTGGGTCAAACCAATGGTTTGTATTGCAGCACTTTTCCCTTCAACAAGTGAAAATACTGCTTTTAAAAACAATCTACGTATACTAACTATGTTATTAAAATTATTTTCATTCACAAACGAAACTTTTTCTTGGATTGCATATATTTAGGATGAACGATTTATGCAGCCTTTGAAATAAAGCAAAAACTAATAAAAAGTGGGTTTAACATAATGCTCAATTTTAAGTGTTAATTGTGTGAGTGAAGAAAAATAATTATATTTTTTAATGTTATGGAATTTACCGTTACCTTCTTGGGTTCATAGAAACTTGAAAAAGCTTGCGGTTTCGGAAATATAAGGCGCCAAAAATTCAAATTTTGCAAATTTCAAGAGGCGATAACTTGAGAGGGGGTGAAGATGGAAAAAAATTTTCTTCAAACGAAATGAAGCATTTATTAGTATCTAAAAGCCCTTCTAAAATTTCAAGCTTCTACAGGCTGGGGTCTAGAAGATAAACGACATCAAAAATTTGGTAAAAACGAACTTTAGATAACGGTAAATTTGAAAGCCTATTTTGTTTTTCTAAAGTTAACCTGCAGTATAGTGCGCTAGGGGAAGCAAGCCGCTGCCTTTCTGCCTTTGCAAAATTTCGAAAATGCTTATGGTTTCATTGCAACAAATAGTTGAAAAAGGCCATTTTTAGGGCTTTGGCGGGGTATAACTTCTAAAGGGGGGGAGATAGGTAAAAATTATGTTCTATGCAAATAAATTTCTGGTTAAGATTTACGCACATATTAATTTCATCATTTCAGCTTTCTATCTTCTAGCTAGGGTGTAGAAGTTTTGTAAACAAAAAAACTGTCCACGGACGGACGGACGGACAGAGTGAAACTAATAAGCACTTTTTTCAATAAATTTTTGGAAAAGTGCTAAAAAGAATATGACGTTTAGGGCATCTATTTAGTCACAAATTGAATTGCCAATAATTAATTAAATAATTAAAAAAAACTTCAATTTTGTGTATCAGCCTTTATCTGCCTTATCAAGAGTATAAAAAAGCATTTTTTATAAAAGAACACCTATTTTAAAAGCTGTGAAGGACTTTAGAATATAAACCAAGTACCTAGTATCGCATTAATTCTAAAAAATATTCCTTTTTCCTTTGTCCCCTCCAATGGAACGCAAACAAAATAACTTAAATGGCTTTCAGTTCAAACAATTTATTAATAAATTTGATAAGCACAAAAAAGCAAGATAATAATATTGTGTACCTCTTCTTGTTGTCTCCATACGAAAAGTAGCTTAATCTTGAAACAGTCACACATTATTCAATTGAAAAGCATACATACGAAAAGTCAAAAAAAAAAAAATTTATTTTGTTAAAATATTTTAAAATCGCACTTCTCCTTAGAACCGTAGGTTCTATGAATGGTCCCTCAGCTTCAAATATTTGATTTTTATATGGTGGGCGAGAAAACAAAATACTCGTATGATGAACATTTTTTTATCCAAATAAATATTTAACATCGCAGAAAGTAAGGAAAACTTCATTAATATTTTATATGTACATATAAAATGTTATGAATCTACATACAAATCTCCATTGACCTAGGTTAAATATGCTCGACTTATAAAAATATTCACATACCTATGAACATATAATATGTATATTCATACAGACATACTATAACATTATGATATGATAGATCATATGTGTAAATGTAAAATTGTTGTTATAATAAAACGACATAGAAAAGAAAATGATAAGGAAAAAATTTCTTTCTGTAAAGCGACGAAAAAAGCAAAATATGGATTTTAATACCAATTATGGTTTTATTATAATATGAATTTTCCGAATAAAACTACGTATACGAGCATATAATGTGGACAAGGATAATTTATTCAATATGTATACAAAAAGATTTGCAATGTCATATTTTTGAATATCCCATTTCAAATGAAAGTCTTAGGTACATTATTCATATAGTAGTATTCACATTCGTTTTTATCAGATTCGTTTTATTTTAACATAATAAAACTAAAGTGCTTATAATGATTTCAAAGTATTTAATGCAAAAATTACTTTCATAATATTCATTATATTGTTATACATTCTGTATATAATTAAGGGACCTATCATGTTGTAGCATTTGTCAAATACAAAAACATTACTATGTTGTAACAACTTAAGCTTTTATAAAACATATTGTGGGTGTCACTACACTCTCAAGTTAGGAATTTTGTGTATTAGTACCTACATACTGTTTATTCTTTTTCTTTGAAATAAGTAATCCTGTTTTTCTCTTATATTTTTTCTTCGGCCACTAGAACTGTAATTGGTATGTTCATTACCTTGTTACAGAAAATGTTTTTATAAAGTATGTGATTTGCCAAAGTTGCATAACATATAAAATTTACGTGATATGTGGCACTACTTTTAGTGACTCAAACATTTCATTGTACTAAAATAACTTGTGGGCGAGTATTAATAGTTTTTAATAATCCTATTGATTAGAATGCAAAGAACATTTTTTTGAACGAGTGTTTCAAATTTGAAGATTGGTAAAATCGTTTTGGCATTTAACATTTGGGTAAAATAATGTACTCGTGAGATTGTGATAATGTACCTGCAATTTTATATGGTTACTTATGTTTCTTCTGATTGCTGACCATTTTCTCGAAATTTGGAAAAATATTTTTGATGTGGCCGTAAAAAGGAGATCTGAGGAAATGTCTACAATTCCCAGAAAATTTTCGTTAGTATTTTTATTCCTAAAGCAATCTATTATATTTGTATTGGTTGGTATGGTAATGCTTAAAAATACTAATTTGGTCAAACACAAATTTGTATCTTTTACTATAAATGACACGACGTAAATTTAACGTAAAATAATATGCATGAATTTTGATAAAATTAAACAGAATAAATTTGTTGAAATTGAAATTAGAATTCGTAGATATTCACAAAATTAAAAGTCTAAGAACTATGCAACTTTATATGTTAAATAACTCCATTATTAACATCATATTCTAAGAATTTTGTTTGTCTTATATAATGGTAATCAAAGTTATAAGGGTTATCCGAGATTTGTTATACTTTTATATTTAATGGTGTAATTAGAATTATATTTATAAAAAATGTTTTAATTAAAGAGCACTACGTCAATTTACCAAAATATTTAGATTTGAACATTTAATTTTTAATTGAGGGCCAGTGCGTTTTTTTTTTTCAAAATTCTTTTTTCTTTCCACTTACATTCAACATATTTACAGTTGAATTAGGTATTTAAAACTATATTTGAAAAAATATTTATAATATTAAAATATTATTTTCAATGTGGAATCAATTACTCATTCACATTGGAAGTTATTATTTTAAAATAAAGAAATATAACATATGCAAAAAAGTTCATTACTATATGAACTTTTGAAGCGTGACGTATTAATTGAACGAATAAAGACAAACATGAGGCAAAGAATAACTATGAATTGATATTTATTGCATGAATTCGCCATTATTCGCCGTTTTTAGCACTTTTCCAAAAAATTTTTGAAGTGGTTATTTGTTTTATTCTATCCGTCCGTGTACCAGTTTATAAAATTTTTACACCCTTTAATATACACTATTAACTTATTTCTCTAAAAGAAAATGTTTATTTATACCTATTTCCTCCCTCTAAAGATCATACATAGCCCGTCAAAGTCAAAAAAATTCGTTTTTATTCCAATAATCTAATCGTAACATCTAGAAGCCTAAAATTTTAACAGATTTTACATATACTAACAAATAGTTTATTTCGTTAGAAGAAATTTTTCGCTATTCTCTCGAAATTTGTAAAATTTGAATTTTCGAAGCCTGATATTTATGAAATTGCATTCTTTTCCAAACTTCTATAAATACAGAAAAGTGCAGTAAAATGCCACGTCGTCAAAAATATAAATTATTATCTTATCTCTCGCAATTAACCGTTGAATTCGCCATTATGCTAAAGTCTCTTTAACTTTTTATTTGTATCATCGCGAATGTATGCAATTTTTTTAAATATTTTGGTATATAAAAAAAAGCAGTATTAGTTAAAGGGAAAAGTGCTACTTTTCAAACTATTATCTTGACCTAACTTAATTTTCATTTTGAATGTAATCCTTTCTTCTCCCACAAAATGATTTCATTGCACTGAAAGAAATTAAATGGCACTTCCAACTAAAGTTATTATTCTACAAAAAAATTGTTGTTAATGCTGAAACTGCATTCTATTAACTTTTGTTTCAAAAAAAAAAAGGGAAATCAAAAACTCAATTTATTTTTATTGCTAGAAACTAAAGCATAAAATTTTTTTACAAATTTGTAATTAATTGTACATAAAAGTAAGTTACGGTATAATAAATCTTTTTATTTATGTTATGCAGAATATTATTGATGTCCATATAATTGTACTCACATGTGTACCAGTGTACATATACGCTTTTTACTTATATGTATGTAGTTTTTTATCAGAGATAATTTACACTTACGCAGCAAAATCTTTTGTTAACACTTATTTCGGGCTTCACTATGGATAGCAATCAATGGTGGGTACATTTTTCTTATAATATTTTCAATATTAATTATGAATATTTTTATTTATTATGAATATTTCTCTTATTTAAAACTGGAAACAATTTATTAATTTTTCTATTAAATTTGAAATTGCTTTTTAAAATAACAAAATGCGGTAATAAATTAATGATGACAAATCACAAAAATAAACACAAACCAACAAAAATGTTCTGTTTTTTGTTCTCAGAGAACTACCACATTTCGTGCACCTAGAAATTTTTCTTCTACCAGATTTTTTTTTGGTTCTGTTCACCTTGCTATGAAACTTCGGCAGTCAATTTCAAAATAACGTTTGCCATTTAAATGTTGCAGCGACAAATATTCAATATTCCAAAATTCAGCGACTGTCGGTGCCATATATCGAACGAATATAAACCAGTTCAATAAAATCAGTCCATTGAATAATAATTTTGTCCCATTGGAACTGTCATTGTCGCACTGCAATAATATATGAACAACTCAAAATGCGGTCCAATATGTTTACATTCACTTCCATTCAGATTGTTTCTGCGAATGCTATATCTCAAAAGCCATAATTGAATAGAATATACATACATAAAGGATACACATACACTGATTTTATAAATTTTAATATTATTTTACAAGACTTACCGTTTTAAGATAACATGAGTTAGGGGAAATTTCTTATATTATTGCACTCAAAGTTGTTAGTCGCACTTGTATTATGTAAGAAGAACATTTTTCACACTTCATTGCAACAAGGAAACACTTTCATCTTGAAGACTTTTGAATTCATTTTATACAAAGTATAATTCTCAATACCATATAAAAACGAGAATGGGTAGAAAGTTGGCAATGTAAAGTCGGTGACAATGTAAAGTTCACCTGTACGAGTGAACGATTTCAAGTGCTGTGTGTTTATAGCAACACTGTTCTATACGTATTCCTGGTTTTTTATTCGTTTATGGAAAATTTCAGCACAGTAATTTCAATATAGTTTCCATAATATACGATTAAATGACTTTCGAAGTTGTGTGGCAGCTACCACCACAAGTCAAGAAATTTCTACTGGCCTTTTCAAATATATTTGCTTGTGCGAAATTTCAATACTGAAGCTTTATGGCAGCTTCAAAAAAGAAATTTCAACGACTTTATCGCACATAAAAGACTCAAAAATACATTTGCGTGTGCGAAATTTCGATATTACAGATTCAAAAATTTCTGAGATATAACCAAATAACTTTTGAAGTTGTAGGGAAGCTACTCGAAAATTGCTTTCATCACATCAAATTTAAATAAGGTTCATTTACTATTATTATAAATCACTTATGAAAAATTGTTGAGTTAGTCTGATCAATTATGTATATTATAATTGTATAATATAATATACAATTATGTCTATATCTAAGACCATTATTATTTCTTAGCATTATAAGCGGTAAGGCAAATTTATTATGCTCTGCGAATATGCGTTCATAGGGGTATATATAGAATATTAGTACAATAATATAGTTGTGTAAGTAAGATTTATTTTAAAATAATCACAGTAATAACTTACAATACTTTAATTATCAGGTACTCGTATAACTTATTACTTTATTCCATAACAACTTCTCATATTTTTGAGCAGGTATCAATCAACCTCATAATTTATAAGTACTAATTAAATTATGATTTAATTGTAGTAGCAATAAAACAATAAAGTTATTACCAGGATTTAATAAATAACAGTTTAATAAATTGCACCTATATGATGTTCTTTAAATCTTGTTCAAAATTAAACTGTAATTATCTCGTATTAAAAATATAATTTTAATATTCACTTGCATTAAGAAATAGGATCCTCATAATATACAAATTATCAAGCTTCTATATATAAATACCATATATTTATGTAAACAGATATCTAAAATACATATAAGTATAGGTAATCTGGGATTTGATACGTCAATTAATTTTTAATTATTAATAATTGCTGAAATAATTATCTTCTAATACAATGAATAGTTAAACTAATAATTGCAACAAAAATGTTACAGCAGTTTTGGGCAACAATTTCTTCGATTGTGTTTTTAAGCATTAAAAATATGTACATATTATGTATATATCTAACGTTACTACATGTTCTTGTGTTGTAATGAAATATTTTGAAATTTTTTGTAAATCCAGAGCAGATTTTTTAGCCTTATTTGTCATTTAATTTTTAATATTTTGAATAAAATATAGGTAAATTTTGATTTCTACATAATCATTTAAAATTTCTTTCCATATCACCGGGACATTTTAATGAAATGAAACGAATACCTCTGTAATTTTTTCTCTCTTTGAAACATAACCCAAATTTTTTTCAGACGTTCTCTACTCATTCTGAAAAACTTTTCAATATTTTTTGAAATTTACATCTACGTTTTTCTTAATATCATAAACATCTGTATTTGAGTATTTATATTTAGGAGATTAAAGCTCTTCTTGAGATTCAATAAAAACCTCCTTAAAAATTTGCGTCTTGCCAGTTTTTGTTCAAGAAGCAGTTTATCAATCTAAGAGGTGCCAGCGGGCATCCTTTTTGATGTATTGTGGTGTTCAACAAAAAGCCACGCTGGGACCCTTCCCTGACTAGGGCTATGTCAACCAAACTAATTGTTTTCAAAAATCATACGAATCACTTCCTTGATATAAAATAAAAATTATTTTTCTTGGTCTTATATAATATTTCAAATATAAATCACGTGAAACAACCTCACTTTGTCAAAATTTTTTGAAATTTTCCGTAGAAATTCTTTTTACAACCCAATTATCGGTTAGACAGGTAGCTGCGTTAAACTACTAGCGTTGCCCCTTAAACTTATATTATATTATAAAATTAAATTACTATAAATTACCAGGTAAAATTTATTTATTACCTGTTTTAGATAAAAGATATAAGATTTTTGGAAAAAATACGATCATGTGCAATACTGCTGAATAAATACAGCCGTATAGAAAATCACATTACTTATAAATATGTAATAAAAAATTGGGAAGTTTTAAAAGATGAAATAATTTGAAATAAATGAAAATTAAAAAAAAATATTTTTAAGAAATATTCTTCTTCGAATTTCATCTGTTGTGTCTTGCATAGCTTAGACTATTTATAATACAAACCCATACGGGGAATTTAATAAAAGAGTACTAAGATAGTAGGGCAACTATTTTAGTCGAATTATTTTCAAACTTACAATCCATTTATCTCGTTATAATTAATATTTACAGGTGGAAAGTGTTAACAATTCAATTAACTCTTAAATAATATCAAACTTATGTTTTGATTGCAATATGCAACTTTTATAATATTATTATTACAAAAAAGTCTAGCATGAATGAATATGGACGGAACGAATAACAACAAATAAGAAGTAAGATCCCCTTTTCTCGATCCGTTCGCATTTTTTTATTCAAGATCAACTGTGTGTGTAGTAAATTCAAAACATACGTAAATTTTGATATAGAATTACTTTTCTAAATCAAACTAAATAAAAATCTTAATTTTGTTTAACTTTTATATTATTGTAAACTATGTAATACCTTTTGCAAACGTGAAACTATTCTTAAAATTTTTTAGAAAAAAAAAAAAATTAAAAAAGAGAAAACTTTTATTTGATAAAATTCCATTTTAGTAAAGTTTTTCTTTACTGAATTTTTATATATTATTTTCGTAGCATTAAACTCTCCTATCTGATGTTTTTATTTGCTTTACATCTGTAATATTAACTATTTTTATTTGCTTCCTATAGTGTTTCTATAAATAACAGAATCTTACCTTTAACCATCACGTTTATTCAACACAAAATTTAATTTTGCTTCGTGTTTTAACATCCTATTCATCTCTTTATAAGAACTTTTACTTCTTACATAGTTATTCACGCATATATACATATTATATCCATATGTACACATGTATGAACAATGAAGATATAGGCCCTTGAATCTTTGATAGAATTAATCTTTTGGAACAAAAAAAAAGTAAAACAACTTGAAAACTTTTCTGTTTTAAGAAAGAATAAAAATAAATAGCAAAAAATTAGGAAAATAAGAAAACAAAATTCAGAAGAAGTTTGTTAAAGCTTTTCACAAACATATTATTGACGAATCAAAATTCGAAAGAGTTGTTGATTGACATGTAATTTAGAATTTTGCTTTAAGTACTATCAATTTATGTTAAAGTTCTAACCTGTAAGGAAAAAAAGACATAAAATTGTTTGGGAATTTATTTATGCGAGAAAGAAAAAACAGAAAAGTTGGATTTTTATATGTTGGGGGTAATGAGAAAGCAATCGTTTCTACTTCTTTTTACCAACCGCATTGTATACAATATGGAAGGTTATGTAATGGCATCAAGTTTCGTATACTGAGTGGAATAGTATTCTACTAGGGAAGTGTAAAAAATCTATTTTTAGTAAGATGTTGGGCTGTCGGTTTGTCGGTTTGTCTGTGCACGCGTGTATTCAAGTTCCGCATAATTGATTTTAATGAAATTTTTATTATGAGACTATTTTGGCTGTGTCGCAGATTGACAAACTTTTGAGTAATATAAAGTCGAGAGAAATGAGTCCTTTCTCAGGTAAATTTTACAATTTTGCGCTTTTAAAAAAATTAATCAACCAGTTTTTTTGAAATTTAATATATAAATTCGATGCGCTAAAACAACAAACTTACAAATTTTTCGGGAATACCAGGTGTCGGAAACTGAGCTGGAAGCTAATCTTACCCTTCTAAGATCCAAAACTATGTTTTTCCCTTACGAGTATGCTAGCTAGAGGCTTGCTAAAGTCCTCAAAATTTGAAGAAAGTATTTAGAAGATACTTTCGTAATCTTTTGCAAAATTTTCGCTAAACTAGACAATACAAGTTGCGGTCGCTTATGTGCTGATCACATCAGATTTTGTTTATTGCAGAAATTTGTAAGAATTGTGGTATATGCGCAATTTTCTAAAGAAATTGTCTGCGAATATTTTAATTTCATACTCGTATTAATGCGCGGCCCAATTTCTTTAATAATAATTTTTATTTGTGCATTGTCATTTTCATATAAACTACTTTCATTCATATACTTATTCACAAATATAACAGACGGGGAAAGGATATATGTAGATACATCAAGTTGAAATTATATTTTTGGCAATTTAGCATAAACTTACTATAGAAGAAGAAAATTTTACTTTGTTAAAGATGAAACGTAAGTAGTTTGACGCAAAAATTTACAATAATTTTGCTGTCGGCGAAAACAAGTTTTACGCGTGCAGTATTATAATTATGTACTTGACGTTTTGAATTATAAATAAGTACATTTAAGGTATATATAGATTGTCTTGTCGATAAATTTGATGCAATGATATATCAAACCACTCACGTGATACATTTAATAAAATATTCCATATGTACTTTGATTAAGCTGAAAAATTAAAAATATTCTTAATGTAGAAAGGTTCAGAATAGTAAAGTTCTACCCGAGCCCAATTTAAATATAAATAAGATTACGTAAAACTCAGATTATAACAAATCTTCAAGAAAAGGTTTCCCCAAAACCCTAAAATATATAAAAATTAAAAAGCCGAATGAAATTTAAACAAATTTTAAGGTCTTAAAAAAGATTATAAGCTTTTTTATTCACAAAAGGAAGTTTTTACCTTAGGTCCTATTCAATGTAAGTCAAACTAGCTCGTATGTAGAATCCAAGCAGATCTTCAAGAAAGCATACTGCAATATTTCTATGGTAAAGAAGTAAGAAGAACACTGGAAATTCGTTTATTTTAACAGGTTTTAGTTTAATCTATATGATTATTCAATTTTAACATAGTAATGTTAAAATTATCGATTAAATAATATTTTATGCACAATAAGTTCGTCGTTAGATCTATGAATTAAAGTTGCTTTAAGTAAACAAAAAAAAATTGGAAATTAATCAAAAATCAGTTTCAATACACATTAAATTTTTTTTCTGAACATGCATGCGTGTTAAATAATTTTAGTACTCTTACATTAAAAACTACAAAATAATGTAGAGCAAGAAATTATCCTTATAGCAATTTGCGTGTCGTACAATAAATTATTCAGATGATATTAAGATTTGTTGTATGACACGTACATATTGGTCTGGCACACTGCTTTAAATCAATTATCGACAGACATATTAAGTGAGCACGACCTTATCGAATTTTCGTATTCTAAGCAATTTTTTTTTTTGGAGAAGCTTTAAATTTTTCAAATAAAAGTAAGATGAAAAAAATACTAACACATACCAAAAACTTTGAATGTTTATTTTGCATTTTATTGATTGTCTCATTCGTAATTCGTAAATCCTCGCTAAATACAAAAGCAAAATTCAGTACCAGGTGTAGTAAAGTCAGTATTTATAGAAATTTAGCTAACTAATGAAAAAAGTAAAATTTTCATTATAAACTATGCTAGTATTATCCTTTAGAATTTCTATAAGATTTTGATGTGTGTTAAATTCTCTACTATTTAAAGAGAAAGAGAATAAAAAATGAGAAATTTTTGTATTACCTTAAGCACTTTTTTAACAAAATTTTGAAAAAATATGTGCTTGGAATTAATTTTATTAATACAAAATGCATTCTAAAAACTTCTTTTTTCTTAATTCTAGAGACTTTAATAGCATCAAATTCCATACCAAAAATCAACATTTTGTTACTAATAAAAACTCTTATATATTCTGCAAAAACTTCTTTGCTTTGAAGCCTACTTAAATGAGGATATCGACATAGCGTACGAAAGTAAAACCTTAATGTGTGGAAGTATAAGTTCTCAAAAATAAATCTAATAAGCCAAATATTAGTCATTAGAAAACTTGCATTTACGAATGAAAGTTTTATTTTATTTTTTAAAGGTTAAAAACATATTACAAGTATATGCGTAAGCTTTCGGGAGAGTGTTTTTTCTTTCATCTTCTTAAGGTTACGGGTAATAGTTATAAAATGAGTCATTTTTAAATATAATAGTTATACATATTGGCAATAATATTTTCTTTAACGCTATGAATCACAACTATGTAAAATTTTTCAAACGTAGCAGTGAATGTACCTAAGTGTTAATGGGGATTATTCGGAAACCACATGGTTATGAGTTAAATATGTAATAAAAATCAATTTTGAGAAAAAATTATTGACCTACTTTATACCTGACGTCATAAATTATCTTGTTCAGTAATCGTGTGTAAAAATTCTTAGATGGAACGAAAAACCTTTATTATGAGTATGGATATTTATACATTTATATACATACATACATAGATATGCTTGTTATTACATGATAAGCAGTTATTATTAATTTCAAAAAAGTCGAAGATAATTTTAAGATAACTGTAGGTATACGTTTGTATTTTTTCAACCTGATTTAAAATTTGAAACACCTTGTAAAATGCGTATATGTACATTAAAGACAACTGAAACTTTCTATCAAATTTTAAATTGTGAAAAAAAAATAACAATAAGAATCAATTTTTGAATTCTTTTAGAATAAAAATTGTGAAAAATGAGAATTTTTTAACTGTAGGCTGATTTTTCTTTGAAAATTTATACGAATGGAATACATTATAAATATGTAGAACAAAGTGTATGGTATTCTGAAAGACTTATAAAAGTTTCTGAATGGAAAAATAATTGCAAACATTATCAAGAACGAACAAGTTTTTCCAATAAAATTTTTTCTTCTTAAATTTTTATTCCGTTTTCTTTTCACTTTACTTTTTCTTGTTTTCCTTTTTCAACTTTTGTTTTTCAGTCATTTTGGAATGATCAAGCAAAAAAAAAAAAGAAAAATTAAATTTTTCACTTTAATAAGGTGCCGAATTTTAAGAGGTCGAATTTCATTTCAATATATTTCAAGGGCAATTAATCATCGAAGACCTGAATTGAAAATTTTCTATAGAAAATAAAATTTTTGAAGCAGATGAAAACTTATGGAACCCATTCCATTTTCTCTGTTTCTTATAACAAACACCCAAAAGTTTTTAAAACAATTTTCAAAGAAAAGTTTATTATACTTTTTTCTCACTATACAGTAACCATATGTTTTGGAAATTAAGTTTAAACGGTACATTGTGATTTAAGTGACTTTTATGCGGCTGAATTTTTTTTTGTTTAATCAGCATGTTTCAAAATCGTTGCATACGAATTTTTGATCAGATTTTAAAATTAATTAAAGCGGTTTCTTGTGTTTAACCATCCATAGTCACACAACCACTGCATCTGCACTGTAACAAACACTATTTTTATTTACAAATTTACAATATTTTCTACAAAGAAAAACTAACATTTTGAAAATCTCCAATAGTGATAGAATTTCTACACAGAAAATCCAATCGGTGCAGGTGTTTCGAAATTCTGAAAATTGGCAATTTTAACAAAATAACCAAGTAATAACTTTTCGAAACGAACTTTCCATTTCAGGAAAGTGGAACATAAAAAATGCATAAAATATTTTGTCAAATACAGGCATTATCCTTATGTTTGCTTTGTGACAAACAACATAATTATTTCGATTATTTTGTTTTAAGTCTGCAAAATATTGAGTTCTTTATTTGTTCGCCAAAAATGTTGTTATTTATATTAACACATTATGAGCGGGTCGGGTACTAGTACCCGCTGCGCGCATTGTCGCTTAAAAGCGGTACAGGTATTAGTACCCTTTTAAAATCACCACTTTTAAATGACACAAGCTAAAAAATATGTTTAATATAATTATACACAAAGGTCTTATAATAATTTCTTTCAGCCTTTCATTTCGTTTTTACCCATAACGACACAAGCGTTTAAAATGAACAATTCATAATGTGTTTTTTTATTCTTATATTTTTAATTATTGTTCTGCGTATATAACATTATCTAAATATTTTTGAAATGTACATTTCATTATGTGTTTTTCTTATTTCGTCAACTTTCTTTATTCTTATATTTTTATAAAAACAAGTAATAAAATCCCCCAGAATTTCATAAAATTACGCGAATTTTAGCAATCCACCTAAAACTAACCTACAAAATTGGAAACTAATCGTATTACAGGCAATATGGATGTAGAAATTTATTCTAGATATTTTTTTATTCTTATATTTTTTACAAAAACTTGTTATTTTTTGAGTAATAGGGCCCTCAAACTTTTTATGTACCCGGATGTATACATTGTATATTCGCCCGCTACGCAACATTGTTGTCCAGGCCGCTCGCTCATAATGTGTTCGGAAATTTTATGAAAAATTGTGTTTTGGCTAAATATTTTTAGGAAATATATATATTGGAAATGATTCTCTTCCGTTACGTAACAGATTAGAGTTAGAATACTAGAAATATTACTTTGTATCCAAAGACGTCCGCTATCCTTTTTTTTCCAAATTTAAGAAATTATTTCGACACTATTCCCAATTTGGGATAATATGAAATGGTCACTTTAAAAAAACGCCAATGACTTATTTTTATGAAAAATTCATATTTTATTTAATGACAACTTTAATTTTTTTTGCTTAAATTTCTCATTATTATTTTTAATTTTAATTTTTAATGTTATAGTGAATGAAAATTATAGAAATTCTCCTGTACGCATATTATACTTTTTTTTTGTACAAAAAGTCAAATTACACCCACATACATTCGTGTGTACATACGTTTTAAATAATATGTATAATCTGTATGTAAATAATTAGGCGGATATTCAAAAGTTTATTCTGCAAGTTTTAATTTTTTTCATGAAAATTTAAGCTTCAAGTAAAATGGATTTATTTTTTTTTAATTAAAAAAAAGTTCATGTTGTTCTGCTTTCCTTTTTTACTTTTATTAAAAATTACAATAAAAATGTGAATATAATGGAATCGTTTTTTAAAAAAATTGTGTCAAATTATTTAAAATTTTCAATATGAATTCAATTAATTTAAATTTTTCCCTTTTTTTTGAATAAATTGACAATTAACTTTATTTTTTGTATAAACTGTTGAGCTAGTTAAAAAAAATAAAATTGTTTGGAACTGATTTTAAACTTTTCAAAGTAGTAATTAAATTTTTGTTGTTAAAAAAAATATATGAAATAATTTCGTAAATCCAAAACTTCTCTATTATACATATATAATTAACTGCAAATTCAAATTTATTACTCAATACTCTTATTTTTGATTGAATAGTTTGGGTGAATACTAGATATTGACGTAGTTGTATAGAATAGAGGTGTATAACAAATTCCTATTTGAATTCAAAGTAGAATAAAATTAGCTCAGCAATATTTCCACACTGAGCAATCAAAACCCGGTAAACTTTAACAAAGATGGACAAGAATGTATACCATTTTTACTACTGCGAAAGTATTTGAATAAAACTATTTGTATAATCTTGTAGTCTTCGTTCTTTCGGAAATGGGAAAACAAATATTTCTAAAAAAATATTGAGAAAATGAATTTAGGAAATTGAACCTTTGGTCTATACTAAAAAACTAGATTCTTGCTGTAGTATGAAACTTATTTGACAAAAAAAAATGTATTGCGCAACACCATTTAAACATCTTAATGCCATTCAAAAGTTGAACATGAGACGAAAGTCCTTGTTTGACCAAGAAAATCAGTCTTTTCGAACTTATTTCCTCTAAAAAAAATTTTGTTTCAATTTTAAAGTTTTATTTCAAATTCAATTCAGATAAAAATCTGAAATGAAAGCTTTAATTTAAGCTGAAATGAATGCTTGGGTTTGAAATTTCAGGGCAACTGTGACTGTTGTTAAATAGTAGTGTTTATTAAAGATTGTTATTAGTCTTAAATTTATTTCTTTTTGTTTTTCATACCATTCAATTTTGTAATTTACATTTATGAAAAAGGTTTTTGATCGAAAAAAATTTAAAGGTATCAATAGTTGTGGCCAAGTGATAAGCTTTAAAAATTAAACTTTTAATTTTTACAAAATTCTGCTTTCAATAAAAAGTATAAATACTTTAAATGAAGTTTGAAATGAACTGAAGCTTCTTCAATAAACAATCTCTATACCACAACCATAATTTAAAATGCTTGATTTTCAAAATTAATACCAATTGATTTGAAAGTTTCCCCAAAAAAATAAAGAAAACTTATAAAGGACATTATACAAATGTCTTTTTATATAAATAACCTATAAAGTAAATGATATTTTAGGATATTTTTGAAATTATTTCTAATATTAGCATTTAAAGTGGTAAGTAGTAAGAAAAATAAGTTTAATAAATCTCATCTATCGATTTCGATACTGAAATATAGAATTATATTAAAAATATTGACAGAATTCAATTTCCTTAAGTATACCTATACTATATCATGAGTATACCTTGAATGAAAGGATATCCAAATTGAAAAATAAATTATTATTCATTAAATACTAATCTTATTTCAAAAACCAGAGAAAAACTTCCACATGAATTTTATTTCAGTTTTTTTTCTATGCCTATAATAATGTGTCAATCAAATTTTCCTTCTTATCCTATAAGGTGAATAAATACATGCGAAAGCAGGTGTTTTAATTTTTATTCAATAATGACTTCTGGGATAAAAATTTTGCGTTTTCCCGAAGGGAATGCCATTATATCTATGTATATAAAATATTAATAATGAAATTGAGATCGAAAAAAAAGGATTATCCAATACAAATAAATTAAATAAGTGTTTATGTATATGTTGTTATAATATACATGTGACAAGATATGATCTGAGATGTTAGATAATCCGATTAATAATTGATTATAATCAATATATTATATTTATAATGGTATAAAGTATTGATTAGAACGGTAATCATTAAGGTGATTTCGTTTAAATTGCCCATGGGATTTCATTTTTCCATTTGTTTATCAATAAAATATAAATAAAGCAATTGGTAATATTAACCGATATGGCAATATCGGCTGTTAAGGTGGAAAAATTATTTAAAAATATTTAATATTAAGACTTTTTTTCAGATTATAATAGATTTTGATTGTGCTTTTTTTAGTTATCATTTATTTAATTTAGCTAATGGTCTCATTTTCTTTGATAGTTTTTAGAAAATCTATAAAACTTTGTATGAAATTTGAATGAAAATTGGTAATAACGTTAAAGTATAGATTATTCCATTAACAGTTCTGTTTTCAATTTAGATAACATCCCATCGAAATTGTGGAAAAAGGGAAGATCCATAAGAGTTGAACAGTTTGGATATAATTAATACACAACTAATACGAATTTAACACCCGTAATAATAGGTTTGTTAAATCGGGCAAATTATAATTCTTTTTTAAATATATTTTATAGATCATTTTTTTCCGCACTTCTTTTCGAATTCTTCCAAAATATAAAATAAGACATTCGCTGAACACAGAACTCATTCCGCGTTCTCGTTATTTTTATATAGAAATGTCGATGGTCTACGTAAAGTATTAATTATCATTTGGTATTTAAGAAGCTATATAAGAGATTTAGGCAAATGAGCTTATATAAGAATACAAAGCATTACATCCTAGTAATGGATTCAGTGATGTTTTATTACCAGGGCAATTCGTTCAAATTCAATGCACAATATCTTGGACAACAGCACTAAAATTATTTTTAAAAAAAAAATCCAATTGTATGTACCTGTTCCTGGAACATGATTTTGGAATTTCATGATGTTATGTAAAAAACGGTATGTATAGAAACTTAATATTACATAAACTATTGCAAATATGTTATTTTGTAAAATATGTTTTGAATAACATGAGATGAGGCATTGTTTTTATTTAAAATTTATTAAATACTTAATTATTCATGTGGATATTGGTACAATAGTTCATTTCTCTCATTAACAGTTCATTTCGGTTGCACATATTCAATAAAATAAAAATTTAGAGTAGAACTGTAAAGTGTAAGTTAAACAGGCATTACTTTCTTCTAAACCTGTGACGTAAATTTACACTTGTGACATAAAGTACTAAATTGTACACACCAGGCCATAAAAGTTTCAAAAAATTGTCACTTACTCTTTGTGGTGTTAAAATGTTGGTCAGATTAATTTATTTAACTGTCGCAGGTAGCCAAAGTCAGGTAAAAAGAAATCATGTTATCCTCTTAGCAAATATTGAAACGCTTAGTCAGCTTAAGTGTTAAATTTATAATTAAGACTTTTTCTTACCTGAATATTTTCAATTTTTGTATAAATAGACTGAAATTTGAATTTGTTTTATACAGTTTCAAAATATAAATTGAAGTAAAAACATTTAATTTTTCAAGATGATTTTTAAGAGCACAATTTTAATAATCGTACTTCTTATTTTAAAGCAACAATTTTCTATTTGTAAGGTATTGAAAGTTGAAGTAGCAACAAACAGTGTCGATCATCCTGTTGATACTAAACCACATTATAAATCTTGTGGAGACAATAAATTTTGTGTTCCATTTTATTTATGCAATAATAAAACTGGTAGCATTAACACTGATGGTACAAATTTAATTGATGTAAGATTTGATGGGAATAAACCTTGCTTAGATTATTTGGAGCAATGCTGTTCAATTGATGAAGAAAATGGTGATACTTTAAAATTGGAAGAAACAATTCCATTTAAACAAGGTTGTGGTTATATGAATACCGAAGGGTTACTATTCAAAATAACCGGAAATAAAAATGGTGAAACAGAATATGCAGAATTTCCTTGGATGATTGCCGTATTAAAACAAGAAAAAATTAATAATAAAATTTTGAATATTTATCAATGTGGTGGATCATTAATACATCCATCAGTAATTCTAACCGCTGCCCATTGTGTTGTTAGAAATGAACCAAAAGATTTACTAACACGTGCAGGAGAATGGGATACGCAAACTAAAGATGAATTATTTGAAGAGCAAGATCGCGAAATTAATGAAATTGTAATACATGAACATTTTTCCAGAGGTGGTTTGCATAATAATATTGCACTTTTATTCACATTAGTTCCATTCACATTAAAACCGCATGTAAATACGGTATGTTTGCCATTGCCACATATGAATTTTGATTTCAGTAGATGTTTTGCTACTGGATGGGGCAAAGATGCATTCGGCCAAGAGGGAAAATATCAAGTTATATTAAAGAAAATTGAATTACCAATTATTCCGTTTACAACATGTCAAAGACAATTGAGAAGAACACGACTAGGTAAATTCTTTAGACTTCATGAATCATTTTTATGTGCTGGTGGTGAATTAGGAAAAGATACATGCAGAGGTGATGGTGGTGGTCCATTAACTTGTCCCATTCCTGATTCGAAAGATCGATTTTATCAAGCTGGCATCGTTTCATGGGGAATTGGTTGCGGAGATACGAATCCTGGAGTGTATGCCAATGTTGGATTTTTGCGACTTTGGATCGACAAAATTTTTAATTCTAGAAATTTGGACAAAGGATATTATATACCTGAATTATAAAATTTACTTTAATTAGTCATACAGATTTTTATGTTGTAATTTAATTTTTAGTTATCTAATTTTTTTTCTAAAATATTTTTAAAAATAAACTTTTTTGTGGTTTAAATTAATTCGCTTAGTTTAACTGACTGGCGTATTAAAACTAATTAAGTCTCTTTCAACAATTCCGATAACAAGTACGAATTGAAAAATTTTGTGAAGATCATATAAATTTTTTCGATAGTTGCTACACTATCTAAGTTCTAATCAATCCAAGAACTAATCAAAATCATCAAGTCAATTTCTTTGCAGTAAAATTATTTAGTTGACGTCACTTTTATTTATTTTGTTTTATTAAAAATTGGATCACAACTTAAATTAATTAAAGTGCTTACGTAAAAAATAAATTTACATACATTTATTATTTTTTATTATTTCAAGTTAGGAAACATTTGTGTAGGTACTTCCAAAAATATTTTATATTTTTAGAAAAAAAACCAGAATTATTAGAGTTTTTTGTAATTAAAATTATATGTAGTTAAAATTATATGTATGTATTTTAGACTCAAGTTTTAAATGATGGGAGTTAGCAAAGAAATTCCTTCTCTCAAGAGGACAATTGTGATATAAAGATTACATGTATAATAACTACATAATATGTATATATTCTTGTATGTACGTATTTTTGTTTATTTTAAAATATTAAATATGTAAGATGTATGACATCCTGTAACATAGTCACAAAATGTAAAATTTTTATTATGCTTTTACATTTTGCATAGGTATAGGGGGGAATGTGTTTTTAATGGGTATTTCTCTTAAAGAATGCATGTTTATATTTTGTAATATTTAAATTAATAAAAAGAATTATAAAACAAAAGAAAATTTTTTTTTCTAATGAAAATTTTTATTTGAATATTTACGTTTGAAATGCAATAAAAGTTTTTTTCAAAAAGACTTGTAAAAATTTCATATTACATAAAATTTAATCAATTTAGGGATTTTGTCACAACTAAATCAAATTTTTTGATTTGCATGCTGTTAAAACATGAAAAATTCTTAATTTAAAAAAACATGGAAAGAAGTGGATTTTATGAACTTTTATATTCTAATTTTGGTTTTGCGCACTTGGATACAAAAGAACAATATATAAATTCTTCGAGATTTATGAGTTGCATTTTGAGTTGCAACAGATTTGTAATACGTGAATAATTAAAAATACTTTTATAATACTTTTATTTTAACAAATAATTTGGGTTCAAGAACATGCGCTGGAAATGATCTACTTGGAGCAAGCCATTTAATGCATTCCTCATCGAAAACAACCTGAATATTACGCTTTTTTTGATTCTTACATGCTGGCTTCAAATATTTTACAGTTTTAAATTACAACAAAAGAAAATATTTTCGAGAGAAAAAGCTCTCCCGATATTTTCGATAAAAGAATATTCCAAGTTCATTTTAAAACCAGATAGAGGTTACGAATAAGCGATTATTAATTGGTTTATGAATTTCAATTAGTGACTTCGGTTTTAGATATGTATGTATTATGTAAATTATGAGAATAAAATTGATAACTGGATAGAACAGTTCCAAACTGATGACATTATATTTTTTGTACCAATCCGAACAATTTTCGACCAAACCAAATTCTACCAAAAAATGAATACAATGTTAGTCGAATATTTTTGATGAATTTCTCTGAAAAAAACCTAATTTATTAAGTTTTAAGAATTTTTTATTGAAACTTCAGACACATATTACTTAATGGAAATAATAATAAAAACTCATAAGGAAATCAAATCGAAATTCTATCTATTTTGTCAATCTCAATGTAGTTTGTTCAGATCGATGAATATTTCATTTAGTATAATTTAATCATTTAGCTACGATTAGAGTTTATATTTTTAAATTTGAGAATTTTAGTATTTTCTTGTACTGTATTGAATTTGAGAATAACTAGGGTTGGTTTGTAGTACATAATTTCCTTGTATCGTAAAAAGCACAGATATACATTATATTACATTTAGAATTTTAAAGTTTTAATTTCAATTATGTTTTATAGTGAAATGTGGTGTTTCTACATAAATAGTAATAAATATGAATCTTACCAATGGTTTATAAAATACCAAACTTCATTTGAACAAGTGGCGATAACATGAAGAGCAAGAAGGTGATAAACAATTTCATTTCAAAAAAATAAACTGCTTACTAATTTTATTCTAATAACTGTGAAAATTGTAGGCTTCTACAACATATTTTCTAAGAAAAAAAACAATATTAAAAATTGGCAAGCAATATACATGAACCAACGGACGTACAGAGAGCAAATTTTTTTTATTTATTTTGGAAATGTGCTATGAATATATACAGATAAATAAATAAAACGTGTATTGTTGAGGAAAAAAATATAAGTTAAATTAAAATAATTTGAATAATATAACAATAAAGTTGCTAACTACAAGTTTAAAGTTGCATAAATAGAATAACAAAAAAGAAAGTTCTGTGAATATGTTCTAAACATTTTTTTTTTTTCATTATTTTATTTCATGTTGTAACATATAAAAAAAATTTACAAATTCATAAGTTTTGGTACTTATTTTCTAGTTCTATCGATCTTAGCTCAAGCTGTTTGATCTTCTACTGTTTTAGAATTAATTTGTTTTTTAGTTCAAAATTTATGCTAGCAAAGTTTCTTGAGTAGTACTAATTGTAATTTAATCTTTAATAAATATCTTCAATATTAACATTTACTCATTTACAAATATATAATTTATTCATACATACATATATATGTACATTTTATTGTGCAAATATTTACTTATACATATATCGTAATTCTAGTAATACTATTATAATAATACATCATCAAACCGATTATAAATTTAAATCAAATTTGTTATTAAATATACCTACTATTATATTTTTAATCTCTCCGTCCCCCTCACTCCAAGTATTCACTCATTATTCAACATAGCTATATACATAATTGGAACAAACAATCAATAAATGTTCCATAACTATCATTCCATCATCTCATCAAATTAAAATTAAAGTGATAAACACAAACAATTATGAATGATAAAAACAAAACAAAAATATACCACTGTTTCTCAACAATATCACAGAACAACAGGGTGTAGCAGTTCGAAATGAAAATTCGTATCAATATTTATTAGTTTTAATAGCCATCAAGAATCCTTTTCGTAATAATTTTTTTAAACATACATATATTACCAATAATTTTAATTTCTTGTGGCAATTCATAAAATACTTTTAGGCAGCTATATAAGCAATTATTTTTTTGATTATGAGTCCTGAAAAGAGATAGATAAAAATTAGATTTGTTCCGCGTGTTATGGTTGTGAAGTTGGAAATTTTGCCGTAGCAAAAAATTATGCTTTATTTTGTTATTTATGATTTTAAAAGCAATAATATAGAGCTCACAGATATTTGGAAAACTCAGGTACTTTTCCGTATATAACATACTGGTAGGATATAAAACGGGATAAAAATTAATTATTTTAATTGCTTTTTTTAGCAAAACCTCAACTTTTTTAAGATAAATTTGCGGAGCTCTACTCCAGATTGGATTTAGGTAAGTTACGTTTGATAAAATATAAGATGCATAAATTACAAACAGGGTATTTTTATCGAGAAATTTTCTTAATCTGTTGAGGATAAACACATAAGGGGCCATTTTATTAATTATGCCCCACATGCCAATCCCATCTGAGTCCACTATCAATATGCAGGCCTAAATAATTGTGGTATCTTACTACATCAATATTTGTTGAATTTAGAGCGAAGGTTCTATCATTAAATATCTTATTTTCAAATAGTAGTATCTTGGTTTTTTTAGTATTCATCAGTAACTTGTTCTTAGTAAGCCACTCGTCTATAAGAGTAAGATCACCTAATATAGCTTTTCTAAGGTCAGCCTCATTTTTCTCCGCATATTTTATAACCGCATCATCTGCAAATAGTTGCATAGCTCCACAAAGATCAAGTTGAGTCAGATCATCTATATAAATCTTGCAAAAGATTGGACCCAAAACTGATCCCTGCGGCACTCCCTTAGTTATTATGTCGGGACTGCCCAGATCTTGACTAATTTTTAGACATTGTGTCCTTCGATTTAGGTAGGATTTGAATAAAGAAATTTGTTCATTCGAAAAGCTCAGTACCGAAAGTTTATGAAGTAAAATTTCATGGTCGACGCAATCGAATGCTTTCTGCAAATCAATAAAGACACAGGCAGTAAATTTACCATTGTCCATATTTCTGGTAACAAAGTCGGTTAGAGACAGACAAGCCGCCGTGGTATTGGAGTTCTCCTCGAAACCATACTGATCAGAACTCAGAATTCCATTGCTTCTCAGAAACATGTCGAGCCGATTTTTTATTACTCGTTCAAATACTTTGGAAAAGCTAGATAGTACCGAAATAGGCCTATAATTTGATGGGTTTGTAGAATCTCCGCTCTTGTAGATTGGAGCCACCACAGCCCTTTTTAGGCTGCCAGGAAAGGTATATTCTGCAAAACTTTTGTTAATAAATTTAACTAATATGTGTGCTAATCTGTGTGAAAATTTTTTTATAAATTTTGCCGAAATCCCGTCCATTCCCGTTGCAGATGACAATTTTAGGGAGTCAATTGCGGCATCTACCTCTTCATGGGTAGTTAAATTAAGTTGAAAATTATTATGTATATTACGAGAGAATTTGTTAAGATAGACGTAGTCGATTGCTCCATCAGGTATGTTAAGCTTATTTGTTACAGTCGTAAAAAAGTTATTCATAATGTTACTTATATCCTGTATGTTAGTTATTGTGCTGTCGTTGTAATTAATAACTTTTATTCCGTTTTCAGAAACATTAGGATTTTTATTAAACATAACGGTCTTGTACACAGTCCACATGTTTTTAGGATTGCTTGGGTCTTTGAGAATTTGTTCAGAATAGTATTGTTTTTTTGCAGCGGTAATCAAGGATTTTACTTTATTCCTATATGTTTTAAATAGACCTCTAACCCGGGCATCATTTCGGTATTTCTTCGAATATTTAAAGAAGGTATCTCGAATCTTCATGGTGTTGAGTATTTCTTCCGTCATCATTTCTGAAATAAGCGATATAAATTGTACAAACAAAACTTTAAAACTCTACTATGATTTACCAAAATGGGTTAAGCCTTTGTACCAATGGAAGGATTTGTTGAAAACTTTTTCTCAATTAAGAGATTTAATTGAAAAAACAAAATCTTCTATTCAAATCAAAGTGGAATGGACGACTCAATAAGTTGCGTATTAATGGAGGAAGCCTTTGTGTTCCACTTTTTTTTCATCAATCAAATAAATCTGTCCAAATATTGAACAAAACAATCAAAGTTTTTAAATAATTTAATTATTAAAAAGTTAAATAGTAAATAAGAAATTTGAATTTCTTTAAAAATTTAAAAAAATATTAGATGTACTATAAATTTTAATTTGAAATTTCTTTAAAAATCTAAGAGTTTATTAATTTGAAAAATGCCGCCTATTAGTTTATCTATTTGCCTCTTTGTAAAACTTAAAATCTTTTAAGGTAAAGGTAAAATTGTTATCAAATTTAAACTATTCCTGAGAACTTTTAAAATTTTAAGAACGCTACTGTTATCAAGTTCTAAAATCAGGCGAAAGGTAGTTTTAGCAAACCGCTTAAAACTGAAAAGGTATAAAATTTTGAGCGCGTCAGCCAGAAGATGAATAAATTGAGTAGAACAGCGAGACAAATTACTTTAAAAATACTTGTTTTAAAATTTTATTTAAATTTTAGCACTTTCCCAAAAAGTTTTTGAGAAAATGTGCTTCATAGTTTCACTCTGTTCGTTCGTCCGTCCGTGGACATGCTTACAAAACTTCTACTCCCTTGAAGATAGAAAGCTGACATTTTATATGTATACAGATCTTTACTAAAAACTTATTTTCGTAGAACAAAATTTTTACCTATCTCCTCCCTTCCAGAAGTTATACTCCCGCAAAACCCACTAAAAATGCCATTTTTTAACTATTTATTGCAGTGAAACCATAGGCATTTTTCAAATTTTGCAAACGGAGAAAGGTTGTGGTTTCCTTCTTCTATCGCAGCCGACTTTAGTTAAACTTTAAAAAAAACAGAATGGCCATTCAAATTTACTGTTATCTTAAATGCGATTTTTCTAAATTTTTGATGTCGTTTTTCTACTAGACCACGGGTTGTGGGAGCCTGAAATCTTAGCAGTTGAAATTTTAGCAGCCTGAGCAGGCATTAATAAATAATTCATTTCGTTAGATGAAAATTTTTTTCCATCTCCACCTTATATTCCATCTTTTTTGGCGCCTTATATTTCCGAAACCGCAAGCTTTTTCAAATTTCTATAAACGCAAAAAGCTAACGGTAAATTCCATGGCATTAAAAAATATAATTATTTTTCTTAACTCACGCAATTAACCTTTAAAATCGAACATTATGTTAACCCCCTTTATATTAATTTTTGCTTTATTTTAAGGAGTGCATAAACCGTTCATCCTAAATATATGCAATCCTATATGTAGTTTCTTATATGAATAAAAATAATTTTAAGTGTGTGATAGGTATACATAAACTGTATTTTAAAAACAGTATTTTCACTTGTTGAAGGGAAAGTCCTACAATACAAACCATTGGTTTGACTCAACTTTATTTGTATTCGTTTTAATACTAAAGATTATAATATTATAAGTCTTAGTTAAAATTGAAACTGGGATTTTAATATACTAGGAAAAAAAACTTTATATACCTACGTCCTTTGAAAATTGCCCACATTTTATTTTTTGTGGATATATTTAAGAATAATAAAAGTGGCTAAGAACATTTTGCTTTTTTGTTAATCAGTTTTTAAAAGAAATTCTTAGTGGCATTATTGGCTTGTGTTAACACTTTCATACATAAAAATATATTGTGAAAGACAGAAAGTTGATAAGTACCAACACGATAAACTTGTACACTACAATTTTATATTCCTATAAATAAAAATTCAATTTAAAACTTTTAATTAATATTTAAAATAAATGGTTAGAATAAAGTTCATTGTTTGCCTTCTCTTTGGAAATATTCTTGTTATTGAAATTATTTTTTAAAACAGCTACCCTATTTGATTAATTTTATTCGAATTATAAAAAGGAATAGCAAAATGTGCACATTGCATTGCAAAAACGAATTAGATTAAAAAATCTTGAAAATTCCTTCAGTAAAAAAATATGAAAAGGATAAATGAAAAGATGTGAAAGTTTTCAAGGCATATTTTCTATAATTTTTTAAAAATAGCCAAAGCTTAATCTCTGATTTAATTGAAAGTTACTACAAGACAATAGCAAAGACAGAAATTAGGGGCGGAATTTTTTTTGCAAAAATGAATTTAATTTTTTATTATTTCAATTATGCAATGATAAAATTTTACCAGGACAGAATTCAAATTCAAATATTTTTTATTTGTATTAAAAGGTTAAGCGCTTTTTTATCTTTTAAACTTTTATTTTAAAATCAATATTTTCGAGCTACGATACAAAGATTTATATTTGTTACACTATGTCCTCGAGATACGATATTTTCGGTTCCAGAAATTTATAGCGTAACTCGAATTGTTGCTTGAAGAGGAAAAAAATGTATGGAAACAAAAATGAATTGGACAAAAAATTTTTTTATTGGAAATCACATGCTTTTTTAATGTCGTATCTTTAAAATTTAAATGTCGTATCAGGAATAATGTCGCAAATCGAAAAACAATGTTCCAAATTTATATTAAAATGTTCGTAACTGGTAATGTTGTATTAGAAGATGTCGTATGTTGAGGACTTGGCGTATTTTGATAATTTATGTTTATAACAAAATGCTTTATGTCATCTTTTTATCATATATAAAAACTTTATTATTAATTTCATTCATAACAATTGTTTAAACAAAAATTCTACATTATCTAAAAAAGAAAGCAGATATTTTATACACATATTGCTGAGAAACCTATTTCTCGAGAAGAAACTTCATACTTACCTTTCACCTTCTCAAAATTGTGGTCCTTAAACTTTTAAAGAAGTCACTTTTTACACCCTGTACATCGTAAAGGGTATATTCACTTTGGTAAGAAGTTTGTAACGGTAACCACTTGAAGCAGTCGTCTCCGGTATGGACATGTATACATATCCTTGCTCAGCGTAAAATTCTGCGTTGATTTAGATATGTCCGTCCGTCCGTCCGATCAAAAATAATATCTGTCAAGTTTCTATTGAGTGGTTTGACAGATTCAAGTAATTGCCACTTAGAAATCATAGTTATTTCTAATTATTTCAAAAACAAATTATTAAACTCAGATTGTAAAACTGAAACGTTTTTACTTTTTGAAAGTTGATATTGGTATTATTTTACATTGCATTGTCCAAAGGCCCATTGAAATTAAGCCATGTATTAAATGCCGTTCTGTTTTTTAACAATAAGTTGCAGGAATTTGAATTTTGGTATATAGCTTCTATTTGTTTATAATTTATTTATTTCTTGTACACATATTGTAAAAGCATATTGTAAAAGCATTAATGTAGACATATTGTAAAAGCATTATTATCATATAAAATTATTATTTTAGCCCTGATGAAGAAATTTTTAATTCGATTTAAAATTAAATCGAAAAGTTAAAAGAACATTGTTTTATTTGTCCTACACCGGACTAAACAAAAAAATTTTAAATACCAAAAATAAAGGACGCTACAATTAGAATTTCAATTTTTCCTCTATTTATTTTCTTCTCCAAATAATTGCCTTTCAAAATAAAAAAAAATTGAAATTTCGGCATTTTATTTTATACAGAAACTGTGAGCTTTCCCAAATATATTCAAAATCAAAATGCAAGTAGTATGAGATTTGCTGTACTTTTTCTTAACTCAAACAGTTAATCATTAAATTCGAAAATATGTATTTTAAGTTAAATTTTCTTTTAATTGTTATCATCCTGAAAGTATGCAATAACTGTGGTACATTAATGTAAATATTAATGAGATTATTATGTAATTTAAATAGAATACAGTCTTTTCTTTATATTTAAAGAGAATTACATGGTTAATCATTGTGAAAAGAAACATCAAGTTAAGAAAGTATTTAAATAGGAGCACCTACATTGTAAAATTCGTAATAAGTGAATAAAAAAATCGTCATTTAACAATACTCTTCCGCTTAAAACACAAAATGAGCATGTATCCTTAACTATTGCAAGTAAACTTGGTGCTACTTCTTGATATCATACAAATTAATTGTAATGTGCAATTAATTTTTTTTATCTATTCCCAGATTTGGGGAAGTAACAATATTTTCGTAAAGAATTTTTGTTATTTGCAATCCTTTTCAATATTTAAGTATATTAAAATTATTGAAATATTTGTGATTTACGTGCACAATATGAAAAAGTGATAAAGTAATTTTTTTCTATATCGTTGGTACCAGAACAATGTATCTGTATATTGTCATTTTTTTCACTAATCCGAAAACTTTTTTTGGAATTTTTTTTAATAGCATGCATATTTTATACCGTTTTGTGCTTTTGGCATGCATACAATTTAATTAAAGTATCCTTTGGACAGCTATTTAAAAATAGTTTGTGGTTTTTTTTTATTTATTTTCTTTGTATGCATCAATGTGTGTGCTTATTTATGTTTTTCCAGCATTTTAAAAAATTAAAATGTTTGCGATTGTGAAAAATTCTTTTACTCTTTAGTTTTATTTCTATATTTTTAGTAAAATTATTATCAAAAAAAATTTAATTTGTAAAAGGTCAGCATCGTTAACCGGCAATAAAACTTGCTAAAATATTTGAAAGGAATTTGTGTAAAATGGACATAAAATACAGAGACGGCGTTAAATTTATTGGTGGTCTAATTGTTATATTTAAACAGCTAATTTGAATAGTTTTTATATGGCGAAGAGTGGCTAAATGTGAACCACTTGAGCACAATAAATTTCGTTTACTCTAATGTGTGCAGCAGTTGTAATTCTGCAGCTCAAAGAATCTATAAAATTAATAAATCTCTATATCTAAGATTTTTTCTTGTTGGGTAGAAATTAAATTTACTTAACTGTTACTTATAGTTATTGAGCGTAAAAAAAATTCTCGCTTTAAAAATATTCGGTGGTAACGCATAGGGACTCACCGACAGGTTTTTTATGTATACCGGCGAATACCACAGAAGTAACTAGTAAAATTGAATTGCTCACCAGTGGTGTATTGGGACTCAATGTGTAAAAAAAATTTTAAATGATAAATAAAAAATTATTTTTGACAGTTTTTAAAAAGAGCATCTCAGTTTCAGCATATCAACCGATATGACTTTTCCACAATTGGGAGAAAAAATTCAAAAATCCAACTTCGTGCAATGAAGTATTTTGCAAAATTTTAAATATTTACCTTAGAAATTTTCTAAATTTTTTATTAGAATTGGGTTTTATATGAATTTATATATGGAAAAGCTGGACCTGTCTGCCAAATAGTTATCAATAAGAACTTGCTTGAATTTTAAATACATATATTTTTTTACCTCATTTTTACCCGATATTGTTAATATTTTAAAGACGAGTGGCCAACATTTTTCATTAAAGATATTTCAAATTAATTAATTAAATTAAATAATTACATTTTGATATTTCTATTGTTCCCAAAAACAAAAATTGAGGTATAGGTAATAAAATTATTAATTAAATTCCATGTGTGAAATTTTAAAAATTTCAAATGAAAGAAAAATTTTTGATTAAAAGTTTTTATAATTAAGATAAGAGATGATTTTAAAATCCACGATTAAAACTTTCACGCAAAATATTAATTCGGATTGAACAAAGTTAATCATTGTACAGCAAAAGAGAAAATAAAGAAATTTACACCTTAAAACTAAAGCAAATCTAAATAAAATATATTAAACAAATTCTTAAAAGTTCAAGGTGGATGATTGAAAATGTGTTAAAATGTAGATCTAGCTTAGATCAATAAGTAGCAGAAGGAATGGCAAGCAACAAAAATGGTCAAAAAAGATATTCTCTTATCGTAAATGAGGGGAGTCATTTTACGAGTACGTACGATTTTTGGTTCTAAATTGATTTTCCTAAATTGGATTTCCTGGATCTAAATTCATTCCATTGTATTACAATTGTAAATTTCCAAGGACAATTATTATTACAATTCTGGGTTACTACACAATGAAGAATAATTAAGGAAAAAAATTTGCTAAATAAAGTGAGCCTTGAATCGCAAAACATTCTCCTCAGATAAGTATTCATCGGTCGGCTACCTTAAAATTGGTATTGTTAACAGCCTAACCATTTTCGTTTGTAATAATTATGCATGTTAAACAATGTTACCTATTTTTTGTTCAGGTTTTTATTAGAAAGGAAATTTTTAACTAATATTCCAGTAAAACAATTTTTTTTTTGATTTTATTTTAATTTCATATCATAATACATTATCCAGCTTATCCATAAAAAATACTACAATCGTTTAATCTAAAAATAATAAAAAATATAAATGATACGTGTGCTTGATAAAAAATTCGATTTATTATGGAATTCAACAAAAAAAGGACAAAATTAAATTAATTCATGATATTAAAATTGTTCAAATTTTTTTAATTCAAAAAGTGTTTTATTAGATCTCAACTAAAAAAAAGAACGAATTCTGATATTTTAATTTCGCGAAAATATTAGAATTAAATTTCTCGAAACAATAAAACAGTGGAACAGAACTTTTGTATAGCTCTTGATGTATTTTTCATAAGATTAATTAGAATAAAGAGCAACTTCTTTATTCCGAGCTAGATGGTATTATTGAATTTCTATTTTACCATTTAATTTGTTATATTATTATTCCGTAGGTATTAAAGTTTAATTGGACCGAACTGAACACTTTTTAATTAATTGTTATTGGACTGATCACATACTTTAATTAACTACACGTTAAGCTTATATTATTCAGAATTTCTTTCTAAAGTTGAGAATTTCTTCGATAATTGTACGCAATTTTTTATAACCACGTTTTTTATGAATTAATTTTGTTTGCAAAACAACTTCAAATACGATTGGGAATTTGATTTTGTAAAAGAATTTATAGTTTTTTTTTTTTGAATTCAGTAACTTCGCAAGGCGTTAGACAAAAAATAATAAACATAGTTTAAAGTTTATTCGAAAAATGTTAAAATTTCAATAAAAATTATTACCTATAAAAGTATGCTTTTTTCTAAATTGTTATTTTTCCACAGTTTTTGCGACCCATTTTTTTTTGTTTTTAAAACAGAATTTCAATTGATATCAAATGCTGATTTATTGGAAAAAAAATTTAAGTTCAATTATTTCATTCATTTTTTTTAAAAAATCAAGAAGACTATTAAATGCTCGAGTTACTGAAGCATGTTAAACGTCGGTATGGTAACCAATTGAACCGATAATATTAATTTGTACTCTCTAAAAATTGCCATACTTCAACGTCATAACCACATACTTATGTGTATGGATCACTTAAAAGTAGAGAGTTTTTTTGTAGGTATATGAAAGATTAATACAAGTGAGTGCTAAAACATATTTGTAATAGAGTAATTATTATAACATTTTTACAACCTATTAATGTAGGTTTTATCAAACGCAAAATTTATTCAAGCACCACTCATGAAAACTGAGTCGAAATCCATTAAACCCAAATCACAATTCAGCATTAGTCTAAAATCAACCCTTTTGAAAATTAAAGCTAAAGCTACACTCTTTACCAAATAAATTAATCAGAAGGAGAAAAACTACCGAGATCAGAGCAAAAGACTCGATCTAACAGCCTGCTATATTTATCCCTAACATCACTAATTTGTTGCCAGTCACATGAACCAATAATTTTCAGAAACTTAGATTCGAAATCCAATTGTGACCACAAAAAAATTTGTGACATCAGAAAAAAGCCACTCCGGATCAGAAAAATTAATATTACCCATTAAGACCATATTGTCTAAGAAATTCGTGCGTAGAAAGTTTCGAAAGTTTAGCAGCAGAAAGGATAAGCAGCCAAACAAGGTGCACACTAGTACAAGTGTATCAAACAAGTCACACTAATCTTTATAAATTTCATTCTGGCGGCCAAGAAAACACCTCTCGCTGACATCAGATCAGTTTATAATCGTTAGAACTTTCCAAAATCAGTCACTCTTCTGCTTTGATTATTATAGAGAGATGTTGTTTTATCTGATTTGAGTTTTATATTGTTAAACTATTTTTATACCCTGCACTTCGTGAAGGGTATACCCACTATGGTATGGAGTTTGTAACCACTTGAAGGTGTCGTCTCCGGTATGGACATATATATACATTCTTGCTTAGCGTAAAATTCTGCGTTGATTTAGACATGTCCGTCCGTCCGTCTGATCGCACGATAACTCAAAAACGAATAAAGCAATCGACACCAAACTTTCACAAGTTGTTGCTTTTGCGCAAACGACGGCTGCTATTGTAATTATACAATTCAAAGAAGTTTTTTTTAAATATTTCAAAAAGCAATAGAGATATTTATATCAAATTTTACCAAGTTGTGTCCAATTACACTCTGCATATGTTTTGAAAATTTTAATGGAATCGCTGTTCTGGTTCAGGTAGCTGCCATTCAACTCCAAAAGCTAATTTTAAATATTTGGAATAATAATAAAGTCAGATTCATGAAATTTGGTAGCCGTGTGTTCAATTATAGGTCACATATATCCCTGAAGTTTCGGTGATATGACTTGACAGATTCGGGTAGCTGCCGCCTGCCATACAACTCCAAAAGCTAATTTAAATATTCAAAAAAATAATAAGAGTTAGATTCATGAAACTTAGCAGTTTTGTGCCAAATTATAGGTAAGACATATCCATGCAGTTTCTAAAGTGGTTTGTCAGATTCGAATACTGGGTATATAACAATGAGATCTAATTCTAGATATTTCAAAAACAAATTTTAAACTTAGATTGCTAACGTGCAGGGTATAATTCGGTCGGTTTTCGACTGAAACGTTTTTACTTGTTATATTTGCTTTTTAGCAATTTTCCAAAAAGAGTTTAAGAAAAAGGGCTCATTAGTTTCACTCTGTCCGTTCGCGGACATGTTTAAGAAACTTCAACACTCTTGAAGATAGAAAGATGATTAGTTATGTGATCTAACATAACTAATGTTATTTATGTGATCAAACTAAATTTCACATTTCGAATTTTTGGTGGAAACACATTTCACCATGGTAGGGAAGCGTAAATAAAATATTTTTACAAAAAATTCGGCCGGTCTGTCAGTTTATGTGCACGATTGTGTCTTCAGTTCGACTGAACCAATTTTAATAAAAATGTATAAATTAGTTTATTTTGGCTTTGAGAAGAATTTTTCAGAGAATTCTATCTAAAGCAAACCTACACTAAAAGCCAAATTTACGTTTGTTGACGTATGATAAATGAAAGCTTACTATCATCTTTAAAATTGGGAAAAGGTGTTAAAGGTGGTATTTTCATAAAGTAAACATGCACGTTGCGGTAGGTTATGTACTGATCATGAGATTTTTTTAATTTATTTTAGTTTGTTTTTGGTTTCCTAACAATTACTTTTTGTTTTATATTTCTTTTGTTGTTCTTGTGTAGTTTGGGTATGTCGGGTAGGTGCATGTTCATGAGTGTTCTCGTTAGTATTAGAACAAATACTCATAGAATTTGATATGGTAAGTTATTATAATATGTAATAAAATATGTATTATATAATAAAAATTTCTTAGAATTTCTTAAATTGCAGTTCTTTAGAATTAATTGAAAAATGTCTTATACCTGAAATCAATTTTTCAATGAACTTGTTTCAATGTTATGGTTATTTAAAAATTTCAAATAAAAGATCAGTAAAGAGACCATGAAACAGTTTTATAAAAATGAATCGAAATATAATTCTTATAAATTCTAAAAATTTTTTAAAAATAAAGATAAAAAATTAATCTAACTTGTATAGACTTCAAGGCGAAATATTTGAACTTGAATTTAAGTTTCAGTATGAATTTTTTTCATTATTAATGTTTAACAAAAATGTGAAATGGTCCCCAATTCAAAAATTGTTGTTATTTTGATATTATATTGAATTGAAGAATGTATTTCGCCTACATTTGAATCATGAAGTTATGATGCAGGTAATTAATAACGGAAATTAAAAATAAGATTTTCGATGGAAGTAATTCAGTGGCTTCAAGCACAAACGACTTAAGTCTGTTTTAGTGATTTCGAGATAAATGCATTTTAAACTTTAAATTAAATTTTGAAAAAAGTTATGAAGTTTTTTGAACCAATTTTTTTTTTGATTGAAAGATAATTAAAAAAGGAAGCGATTAACTCATAATCTGAAGTAAAACAACTAATAGTATTCTCTTAATTATGAAAAAAGAGAGATAGGCGGTTATACAAAATTTATAAAAAGTACTTTGCAAAGCATAACTCGACTTAGGCGATTTGTGAAAAATTACTTTTGCATTTTCGTCAAACTTAAGTCGACTTAAGCTGTTGTTGCAAAACTGAAAATATGGTTTTAGGTGACTTAAGTTATATTGAAAAGGGAAGAAATATGTGTATTATTTCTAAAATATTTGATTTATCACTTTTTTTTCAAATCATTGTCATAAAAAACATAAATTGAGGTAAGAAATGAATAAACTTTAAGTAAAAATTATTTCTAAAAGTTTAAAAATAATTTTTTCATTAAATTTAAGAAGGGTGGCAGTATCTTTTATTCTCTCTCGGATTCTCCAACTAAATATGGATGAGTATCTGCTAAATCTCCAGTCTTAATCGTTTTGTAAAATTTGTAAACCAACAGATTAAAAAATTGCATCAAGTACTCTAAGTTTTTCTTTTTTGGTACTAATTTTCTCTTCTTCTTCAATTTGGAGCATGTCTTGAAAATCTAACTAGTTAACACCTCGTCTTAAAATATAAAAAATCTTTGTATAAACTGTTCTTGTAAAATATTTTTGGAAGTCAATTTTTTGAAATCTGTGGTGCGACTCTTTCCACTTAAGAGAATTTCAAAAAGTAATTCAATTACAAAAAGGCTTCATTGTGCAACGGATCTGACAAAGTTGTTACATTATTGTAAAAATGAGCACATAAAGTAATCTCTAAAATGAGTTTATGAGTTTTGTGTTTGTTATTTTATTTATGTACTATAGTCCATATGACTTTCTTACTTGTTCATAATGATACTAAATCCGAATTAATTAAAATTTTTAAATTAAAAACAAAATGAAATCGAGTGTGAGTCATTACAACTACTGTAATGAAAAGTCAAATTTGATACTGAACTCGAACTCGTATAGAAAATAATAATTCGATACTTGTCAAAATTAAATCTTGGAGACGTATTATTAACGTATAGAAAATGGTTTGTTCGTCAGTTTTTCTCCAAGTTCTGCCGTAAAAAGTATATAGATCTCCGTAAAAAGTTGTGGCAAAGCAAATTGGTTCAGAATTTGCTCTCCTTTCATAGAGTATATAAGTATTTGATTATCAAATAAACAAAAAATATTGTAAGTTTGCACGACATTTTTATTTTAGCTGTCAGCATTTACTTTTCAATTAAGACTCCATACAAATTGACCACGAGTCAGTTTCGAGCGTTCATGTACTTGAGTGCAAGTTATATATTCGCTTACGCCCGGAACACCAAAAAATAAAATTTAACTATAACTAAAATTAAATCGAACGTTGCGATCAAATTTCCATACTTTATTACTTAAACCTATTCTAAATCATTTAATCGCAACGTGATTTACGTTGCGATCAAATTTCCATACTTTATTACTTAAACCTATTCTAAATCATTTAATCGCAACGTGATTTGACAAAAACAAAATATTTATTTTAAATTAAAATTAAAATTCAACGTTGCAATTAAACTCCTATATGAAATCATTTAATTGCAACGTGATTGAACTTTTACAGACAAAACTAAAGCAAAGTTCCAAATATTCAAATTACAATATTAAAACTTTCCCATGAGAATTATTCTAAACAATTTTTTGCTTACTAAACAGTTATTTCTTATAAATAGAGTAAATTCAATAGCAACTTTGCTTGGTTGGTAATTCAGTAGCTCGTTAGTTATTAAATCGTTTTGCCGTTTAGAAAATAAAGATTTAAAAATAAAGTTAATAAGTTTGGAATTAGAAATTAAAGTGTAATTAATTAATAAATGAAATAAAAAGAACTTTTATAAATCTTAAAATATTTTTTGTGTAAAGTAAAAACTTATAATTTAATTGGCGCAGTCGGTAGGATACCGACTCCGTCTATAAAAACAAAAAAAAAATCTAAACAAAAAAAAAGAAAACACTAATATTTTTCTTAAGTCAATTTAAATGAACAAAAAACTAGAAAATAAAATAGTGTAATGCTCAAACCATTAAGCAAAATTAAATAATAATAATAAAAAAAAAAATTTTGTGGTGAACTGAGTGATAAAAGTTTAGTTGTGTAAAGGCGGAGAACTTTTTTCAAAAAGTTAATTCGGTAAATAAACGAACAAAAATTATAAGTAAAACACAAATAAAATATCTATTAAAAGATCTTTAATCAAATCAAATTTTACAACTAATTAAATTGATAAAACAAAAATTATAAAAAGAGAAAAAAAAAAAAAACCAAAATATTTTTTTTTTTTTTTTAACATTTATGAAGAAAAGTGAAAAAGAAAAATACTTTGATAATCTAAAAAATATACAAAAAAATTTTAACATGTCACTTGCTGCAATTACATTAAAAGACTTGATAGGCGAAGCTCGTTCAGTACCAATTTTTACTGGACAAGACGCCTACAGTCTAAAATCCTTCATCGAAGAAGTCGAAAGTTTAATTGCCTTAGCAGCGGATGCCGATGCAAAAAACTATCTATACAGAATTTTGTACAGCAAGATCCAGGGTCCTGCAGCGGCAGCAATCCGGAGAATTCAGGAAAAAACTTGGGACGAAGTAAAACAACAACTGAAAGCTACCTTCGGAGTACAGAAATCTTATTTGAAATTAAAAGAAGAAGCAGACTGTATAATTTTTAGAAATGTAAGTGATCTTTATGTTAAATTAAATTCCATATTAAATTTGTTAAATTTAAAATATGATTTGGATGACAATAAATCTTCAGAATTTAATCCAATTAATAATGAAAATTCAATATTAGAAAAATTTTTGAATAAATTAAATAGAGTAGACTCAATGTACCTTAGAACTAAAAATGTAACAACATTAGAAGACGCTTATAGAAGCTTATTAGAAACCAATATATCCGACAGCAAGGTTCCAAACACCAACTCTCAGTATAGGAACAATAATCATACAAATTACAGAAATAACCATAACATAAATTCTAGACATAGTAGTAATAATACAAATTCCAGAAATAACTATAGAAACGCAAATAGAACTTTCAACAATAACAATTACAATAACAACATAAGAAACACTTACACAAATAGACCAATGGACAGAAACTACACTACTAACGAAAAGTTTAGGAATTTTAGGCCCAACCAACAATTTGGTGGTACAGGTAATAATCTACCAGGACCATCTTATAACGAAAATCGGTCAAGTCCAGTTCCAATGGATGTAGATTCAGGTTCCACAGAAAATTTTCACTGTGGTCCCCCTATCCGACATTACCCTTAGTAGACTTAACAATAGAAGGCAAAAAGCTGACCTGTCTGATCGACACAGGATCAGTTACTTCAATTATAAACGGCAATATTTTTGATCGATCTAAACAAAACAAATTAGAAAATCCAATTCAATTAAAAACACTCGCAGGAAACCAAGCCATTAAATACGAAATAACTACAAAAGTACCTGACGAGTTCAATGAAAATTCAACTATGTCCTGGAAAGTAATGGATCTTAGCAATAAAAACTTTGACGCTCTCTTAGGCCAAAATATTTTAAGACCAATAGGAGCAAATATTAACCTTTCAAAGGAGCGGTTAGAAATTAACAACCGTAATATTAAATTTAATTCAGCTTGTCCTTTTGAAAACACTTGTCAAATAGAACCTTTACAAATCAACCATAATGAATTATTTGAAAAATTATTAAATAAAAATATGAATAGAGAAGAAACTAAATCATTAAAATATATTTTAAACTCTAATAAGGATCTTTTCTATAAAGAAGGAGATCGATTAACATGTGTCAAAAGTGTAAAACATCAAATAATTACAACTACTTCCCAACCGATTTATAGTAAAATGTATCGGTTTCCAAAAATACATGAAGAGGAAGTAAATAAGCAAGTTCAGGAAATGTTAGAGCAAAATATTATTCAACCATCCAGTAGCCCTTATAATAGCCCTATATGGGTAGTACCCAAAAAATTGGACTACTCAGGGAAACAAAAATGGCGCATTGTCATCGACTACCGTAAATTAAATGAAATTACGGTTGATGACAAATTCCCGATACCGAATATAGATTCTATATTTGATAAATTGGGTCGCGCTCAATATTTCACCACTCTGGACCTCGCAAAGGGGTTTCACCAGATATTAGTGGATGAAAAAGATCGTCTAAAGACCGCGTTTTCTACACCGCAGGGTCACTTTGAGTTTGTACGGATGCCATTCGGACTAAAGAATGCTCCGGCAACTTTTCAAAGGATGATCAATTACGTTTTAAAGGACTTTATCGGGCGAATTTGCGTTGTCTATCTAGATGACATCCTTATTTTCTCTACATCACTACAAGAACACCTCTCAGCTATTAATAAAATATTTTCAAAATTAAGAGAGTTCAATCTAAAAATCCAAGTGGATAAGTGCAAATTTTTCTCTAAAGAGACAGAGTATTTAGGACACATATTAACACCAGAGGGAATAAAGCCAAACGAAGATAAAATTAATGTAATTAAACAAATCAAACTGCCTAAGACTCCCAAGCAGATAAAAAGTTTCCTAGGCATTACGGGGTACTATCGCAAGTTCATCAAGGACTATGCGAAAGTAGCTCAGCCTATGACTAAATATTTGAAAAAGGGAAATAAAATCAATGAAAATGAAATCAATAATAGCCATTATTTAAATGACATACTTAGACGATTCATTAGAAATGGAATAACTGCTATCTATTCCGAATTAAATGATGAAAAATTTGATATAGTAAAACAGAAACTCACGGAACTCTTTTCTAATAATAATAAAATGAAATTCATAAAATGTACTAAAAAAGCAATAGACATAGAAAATGAAGAAGAGGCCTTAAAATTAATAGAAAAAATTCATAAAGAATCAAACCATCGAGGTATCGTTGAAAATTATACAGAAGTGAAAGATGAGTTTTTCTTCCCTAAACTTAAGGAACTATTTCATAAGTATATAAACAATTGCGACATATGTAATCAATCAAAATATGATCGCAAACCAAATAAATATAGATTCGAAATTTCCGAAACCCCGAGCTCTCCTAATAAAATAATACACGTCGATTTATTTTTCTGTTATAAGGAAATATTTCTTACAATAATTGACAAATTCTCAAAGCATTTAATGGTCCAACGTCTCAATGACCGAAATGCAACTACTATTATACAAGCACTTCGCAACAGGTTTGCACTATTCGGTAGGCCAGATAAAATCGTTGTCGACAATGAGTTCGATAGTCTTAATATCAAAAACTTCTTTAGAACAGAAAATATAAACGCTCACTTTACGTCACCCAGAAGCCATACCGGAAATTCTACAATCGAACGAGCTCACGGAACTTTAAGCGAACACCTTCGTATCTTAGATACACAAAAATCACATTTAACACCGTATGAAAAAATATTATTCGCAGTCGAAAAATATAATAATTCCATTCACTCTGTAACTAAAGTTAAGCCTATAAACTTTGTAAATAACGAAATAACCGATATTGAAAAAATTAGAAAATTAATTGATGAAAATAAACTTAAAACGATTGAAAAACTAAACAAAGATAGGATAGACCCTGACTATAAAGAAGGAGACAAAGTTCTTGTAAAAAATCCCGAAGCTCTAAGATATAAACATAAAAAGAAATATACGTATATTAAATCTAAATTAATTAACGGTAAATTAAAAGATAACCAGAATAGAAATATTCACCCAAGTAGATTAAAAAGAAATTTTAAATTTTCCTCAGGTAACCCAGAAACAAACTCCACTCAACCACTACCACAACAAACTTAAATTAGCACTACTAATTTTACTCCTCACTTCAAATACTTGTTCTGCAAATATTGACGTTCGGGTATTGGAAAATCAAGGTGGATTCCAACTAATCAAACGGGAAGAAATTCCTATAATTCAAAACTATTCTAAAATTCTTCACTTTATAAATATTAGCGAACTAGAAAATACTTTAGCACAAATTGAAAATAATATTTACAACACTTTTAACCAAGACAATACCACATTAAAACAATTACAAATTCAAATCGAAAAAACTCGACATAACATTAAAACATTACTACCACACAGACAAAAACGAGGACTCATTAATTTAGGTGGCAAAATTTTAAAGTGGTTATTTGGAAACTTAGACGATGATGACAAAACTGAAATTGTAGAAAACATAAAACTTATTGAACGGGGAAATTACAACTCCATTCAGACCATAAATAAACAGATTAAAATAAACGACCAATTTCAGAAAAACCTAAATATTCTACAGAAACGAATTAACGAAAACCAAGAAATTTTAAATATTACACTGAGAGAACAAAACAACACCTTTAGCAAAAGCATAAAAAGTTTACAGTTTCTTTCTATTTACACAAATATTAACTTACTAAATTCAGAAATAGACAAAGTCCAACAAAACATTCTTTTCGCTAAACATGGTATCATGACTCACTCCATTTTATCCAATGAAGAAATTGATGAATTTGAAATCGATGTTTTTAAATATAAAGAAATAAAAAGTTCACTTATTAGTCTAGATAATAATATTATTTTTGCCATTTTGATTCCTAACGTTGCAAAGGAACTTGCAGTTGGATATAAAATTATTCCAGTACCTAACAAAAATTTCGAGGAAATAAACATTGAATCTACTAATATATTGAAATTTAAAAATGAAATTTACTTTAATAATAAACAGAATTGTGAAAATAAACTAAAAGTAATAAATGGTTGTATAAAAAATTTAATGAATAATAATTTTAAGAATTGTACAAAAAGAAAAAATATTAATTTTGAGATTGTGGAAGTTTCATCTAATATTATCTTAGTAAAAAATGCAAATAATGTAATGTTAGAAAATACTTGTAATAACATACAATACAAACTAATTAAAACTAACTTAATTACATATTATAATTGCACTATAAAAATAGATGACGTAATATTCAAAAACATAGAGAGAAAAATTAACAACCACATAATAATACCAAACTATTTAGAACCTTATAATGTTAGTTATATACCAAATTTAGAAAATATTAATTTGAAGCAAATTGAAAATTACAATGAAATAGAATTTGTAAAATTTGAAATTAAAAACCATTATATTTTAATACTGTCAAATATCTCTATTATATTGCTTTTAATAATTTTTATTACAAAATACTATATGAAAAAAATTTTATAAATGTAAAAAACGGCCAAACGATACAAATGAAAATAATAGTAAAGGAAATATAATCTCTGGAGCTCAGGAGAGCTTCCAGCTTAACGAGGGGGGAGTTATATATTCGCTTACGCCCGGAACACCAAAAAATAAAATTTAACTATAACTAAAATTAAATCGAACGTTGCGATCAAATTTCCATACTTTATTACTTAAACCTATTCTAAATCATTTAATCGCAACGTGATTTACGTTGCGATCAAATTTCCATACTTTATTACTTAAACCTATTCTAAATCATTTAATCGCAACGTGATTTGACAAAAACAAAATATTTATTTTAAATTAAAATTAAAATTCAACGTTGCAATTAAACTCCTATATGAAATCATTTAATTGCAACGTGATTGAACTTTTACAGACAAAACTAAAGCAAAGTTCCAAATATTCAAATTACAATATTAAAACTTTCCCATGAGAATTATTCTAAACAATTTTTTGCTTACTAAACAGTTATTTCTTATAAATAGAGTAAATTCAATAGCAACTTTGCTTGGTTGGTAATTCAGTAGCTCGTTAGTTATTAAATCGTTTTGCCGTTTAGAAAATAAAGATTTAAAAATAAAGTTAATAAGTTTGGAATTAGAAATTAAAGTGTAATTAATTAATAAATGAAATAAAAAGAACTTTTATAAATCTTAAAATATTTTTTGTGTAAAGTAAAAACTTATAGTTTAATTTAATAAGTTTGGAATTGGAAATTAAAGTGTAATTAATTAATAAATGAAATAAAAAGAACTTTTATAAATCTTAAAATATTTTTTTTGTGTAAAGTAAAAACTTATAATTTAATTTGCATTGAGGAAGCCCGGTCGCGAAAGATTAAGCGAATTTTTCTAACCGTTCGGCAAATTGTAAAAGGATTTTTCTTAAAAGAATAAAAGTAGAAAGCCTTTCATATTTTTTTATCTCTACAGATATGTTCACATGCCCAATAGGACTCGAAAACTTGCTTTTGAATGTTGTCAATTTTAAAATCAGGATCATTAATACAGTCACCACGATCAAAGTCAATTGCGGTTTTCAAAACTGTATTAACTTCGGTTTTCAAAGTAAGATCTGTTGATACTTGTTTATTTACTATAGAACCAGTTTCGCTAATTTCTATGCTTAAAAACACTTTGAATCCGTTATGTTAATTTCAAATATATTGCAATACATCTAACATCCACCACAATCATTTCAGCTCGCCTAGCAAGTTCCAAAATTTTTAACGTACATTGATTAAGCGTGGATAAAGTTTATATTGGATAATTTTTATATTATTTAACAATTTCCAACATAAGCACATTTAAAAACAATAATAAATAACTGTCTTTGTAAAAAATACTTCCTTCGAAATAACAAAAATATCATAAATATTTGAAAATCGAAGAAATTTGAACTCACGGAAATGAGTAATAAAAAGTATAACAAAATATTGTTATTCCCAGATGTACCAGTTTTATTTATTGAAAAAAAACCCTTGCAAATTATAATAATTTGAATTTCCTAACAAAATGAGTTTTACTAGTGTATAATAAAAGTGTTGCTTTGTAATACAATAATTAGAATAAAACCTCTTGTCAAACACAAAAATTTGTTCTTCCTAATAACATTTGTTTTACAAGGGCATAATAAAACAACACTTTGTTTAATAATACAATTAGACCACAAAGGCAAAACAATCTACCATCAGGTAGCTAGCCACGTGTCATTTTAACATGGGAACTCCGTCAATTGAAAAAAACATTTGTCGCAGGTAAATCACGAAATGACCTACAAGATTATTTGTTAAATAAAAAAATTCAAATCTTAAACATGGGATATTTGGGTAATTAGAGCATTAATAATGCAGGTAACTTGTGCAGATGTTTTATATTTTGGGTTAAAAAATACAACTATCTTACTTGTCGCTGAATGTAAGATTTAATTTTAACTATAGTGAACAAGTTTTAAACCATGGACATAAAGTACCTACACTATATATCACATAAAATAATATGTTAAGCGTTATAAAATATTTTTTATTATAAAAAACTAAAAAATATTCTATACTGATCATGTATTATTTCGAACACTAAACGCTTAATTTTGATGTATTGTTCTTATTTGCACGCGTTATAAAAACCTAACTCGACATAAGAAGCCTTTTGGAATATAATTGTATTTGCAATAATCGCCTAACTCGAGATGAGTTTAAAAAACCACCAATTATTATTTTACACAAATCGCTTATGTCGAGTTAGTATTTAAAAAAATTCAAAATTAATTTTGCAACAAAAGCCTAACTCGAGATAAGCGGTTGTAAAAATTCATACAAATAAAAAAAAATGTCACTAATTTTGATTTGCAACAACAGCCTATCTCGAAATAAGTGGTTTGTCAAAAACATAAAAAAGATGTTTTCTGATCTTAACTCGATTTAGGCGATTAGTGCAAGTGCACATTGTTGCCATTTCGAGTTAGGTCATGTGTGAATTCGACAATAACTCCGGCTACAACAGTCGTAGAACCACCAAATTTTGTGAGCATATGAAACTCAAAACGGAGAATTCGCTGGTAAACATATCTCATTTTTGTCTTAACTCGAGTTAGGCGGTTTGTGTTTGAGGCCACTGAATTGCTCTATTACTCCATACATTTTTTTAAAATAAACCAGGAAAAGTATTGGAATAATAGATGCTAAGGTTCAGAATTTGAACACCAAATTACAAATATTGATCCTTATTTAAATAAAATGCTTACATATGTAGCCATTCAAATAATAATCGGAACGCAATTTTAAGTCTACTATGAAAATTTTATTCATACAATATTATTTAGTTTCTATCATTACTAATATTTATCTTAATATCATTACTAGTTAAATTTGTGTTTTTGTTTTATTTCAACACCTTGAACGCAAGTATTTCAAATTGATTAAATATATTCCTTGTATTACGTTCAACGTGTTTGTTTTAAATTGAGTCGATTACATCCGTACGTAAATAATGCAGTGAAAAGAACATTTAAATTTTAAATTCACGTCTAGTATTAGAACCATACCAATCAATTTTGACTATACCAAAAGAAGAAGAAAAAATAATTACAAAGAACGAAAGGAAATTTTAGAATTTTAATAAAATTTTCATGGTCAGTTTACACGGTATGAGAAGATCTTTTTTTATAAATTTTACTCATGAAAAAAATCATTATTGTATTCAATTTCAAATGTTTGAGAATTCCTGCAAATTTTAAGGGCATTTCGAAGAAAAATTTAGGCTTAATAGAAAAATGTTTGTAAACTTTAGAAACCAATTCTTCTCAATTGAAATTCTAAATAACTACAATTATAAATGAAATACGAAATGTTGCTTTTGTGCTATCATTTTTAAGGTCATTGGTGGTCAAATTTAAATTTTATTGCGATGATTAAAGTAAAAGATTTTTGTAGTGGGTTTCCAAACATAAAGTGTGAAATGTGATATAATTAAAGTGTTTAAATGTAAAAGTCATAAAATTGACAAATAATTTCTTTCACTCTAATTACGTTCAATGATTGTATTAGGAAAGTTTCCTTAATTCGTCATACATTATTCATACATGACAAAGTAATTTGTTAGCCATTTTTCAATTGCAAATGAGAAAATTTTGAAAGAAATTTAAGGTATTTTTGTAGAATTTTATTAAATTTTTCAAATATTGTATAATATTATTTTTTAATTTCGCCAAAGTCTTCTCTTTTTTATTGGTATAACGTATTATGAATTTTTATATGAATTTTCAGGTCAATATCTAGTCAAAGAAATAATGTTACCCTAGTACATTCCAATCCGGGCGCCCGCCAAATGTATTCAGTTAGAACATTTAACTTTGTACAGTTCTAATAGCTCCAGTTGTGTTTATGCCAACAAAATTATTAATTTTCATATGCCCCTTGCGATATGCAATTTTTCATATAAAGTGTTTAAAAAGTGTATTTAATTGATTTGCTGCAACAATATTATTTAAGAAGGGTATGTTATGAAAATGAAGTTAATAACTATTTATGGCATCCTTTATATACAAATATTTTTAAATTTGCGATGCATAAAATTCTTCAATTTTTTAAAATTACTTAACATTATAGTTTATTAAAGCTTAATTAATTTTAAATATTTCATATAAAATTGTAAAACAATATTTTGAAAGTGCATAAATAACTTTTTTACATGAAGTTAAAAGTTCTTTGAACACTAGATTTTCACTTGTTCATTCATACCTGTTCATATATTTTTTTTTAATTTCATCAAAACTTTTAACTTTTCCATGATTTATCAGTCAACAAAGCCATTTAAAATTCTGAAAAAGAAGAAAGTTTTTTACCAACACGAATAATTCAAATTAGTATGTACAACTTTTTTACAAAAAAAAATTTTTTTTGTTTTAGAAATTATACAACGCGTTTACACGTAAAGGCGTATATTTCGTTTTACACCAAATTTCATAAATTATTCAACTGTGTAAAAAACTTTTAACAAATTATACTAGCACTTTCCCCAGTTGATTATAGGTGATTTGATAACCAGTTAATATCATGAAGGGTAACACACACCAATTCACATACACACTTTATTCATGTTTAGTTTAACATTATCCCATCAAAAATTGTTTATTTACTTTTAGGTATCATAAAATAATTATCAAAAACTACAAAGTTTTATCGCAATTTTATTATTAAACAATGGAATTTTGATGCAAACATATTTTGATTTTCTACAAAGTTTCTTTATATTTTCCAAATATAAAATTACCCCTGTTAATCTTAATTATGTTTTGTTGTAAAAGGTTTGTTATAGGTAGTCATTTACGGCTTTTCTTAGTTAGGATTACATTGGATAAAAGCAACTTCGAAGAAAAAAAAGTAACATTTTTTGAAAAATTTCTGCGTAGAAACCACGAAGCACATAAAATTTAACAAAATTAGAATAGTGTTCGGCTCCTTTTAACATTTTATGACTAAGACACTTAGTTTTAGGTTAAGCATTCAAAATTTTCTTCTATCTTCTAATCGCGCCTATGTGAATAAAACATTGTTCCTAAAAGGAAAACTGTTTTTAGTCGTTTATGAGAAATAAATTACTTTTCTTGTATTTAAAAAGTTTAACTTCATATAACTTGAAAAATCTACGCTAATGGACACCTTATCCTCTAATAGTAATGTTGCCTCTAATAGTACCCCAGTCTAAAATTTCTAAAAATCTAAAATTTGATTAAAAATGGTATGAAAATTCATACAATTTCATTGTCATCGCCTATTTGTTATGACGTTGATAAAAGTTGCTCGAAATTCAAAACGAATTTTGTCGAAAATTGACTCAATTTAAAAAATAAAATATGTGTGAATTGCTTCCTAACTTTTATCAGTATAACAATAGATGGTTGTTGCAAAACTCAACTGCAAAACATAGCTTCATATTAAATTTAAAGTATAAATAATAATCGCTTAGACCATCATAATATATTTTCTTTGAAAAATCAATTTGCTAATAACATACAATCAATGGTTACTTGCTATCAACTCTAACATATTTCCTAATACGGTAACTATAATTATGAATGTAATGAATATTTCTTTAAACTTCTATTACATTCAGTTAGTTTGCTTACCGAAAACATTTAAGCAACTAATATATATAAAATTTTTAATTTTTTTAAAACAATTTTATTAGTAATTATTCTCTGGTTACAGACCTAATATGACAACTCCTACAAATGTCGTCACAAAAAAAAAGTTATGTAGCACATAAAAATGACGAATTCTTTTACAACTATTTATAGACCATTGTAGGTAGAATCTTCTTAATTTTTTTTTCTTTGGATTTGGGACTATATTCAGGAAAAAAATTGCTGCACTGTCAATAAAAAATTTCAATTTTGTAAGTACACCAAGATTTTCTATCCACTCAATATAGATTGCCTACGTAGATTTGGGGAAAGTTAAAAACAACAAGTAGGAAAGAACAACTTTCCAAGTTTACCATTGCAAATAAAAGGAAAGAAAAGAAAAAACAAAAACGGACACTCACCATTCCTTTTTCAGACTTAATTTTTCTATCTTTTTTTTTTACATTTTTAATTTATTTTATTTGTAATTTACATTAACTTAATTTCTTTTCTGTTTTTTAATTTTCTTTCAAAGTAGAATCAGAAAATCAAAAAATTAATTTTATATAAAAATTCCATCTTCTTTTAGCATAATAATAATCGCTAAAAGTTCTGGTCCAGTAAATTTGTTTATTTTTCTTTTTTCTTTCATATTTATTTAATATGAAATTTAAATATTTTTCCTTTATTTCTTTTTTGTTTCATTTTACTTGAAAACCGCAGTTTAAACTTATAAAAAGTTGCAAGGAAGAATGAGTGGTATATACAGAAATACAAAATATTAATAAAATATATTATTTTCTTTATCTAAATTGTGTAAGCAACGGCGAGGGATGAGAGCGAAAAGGAAAATAAAATGAAAATTTTTGAAAACCTACAACAACATTTTAATATTTGTGTATTAAATGTCGATGTTGCTTCAAACCTTCGTTTTCCCACCCATATTATATAATATTTTTACAACGGATGTAACTGTAATCGATAAAAATAAGGAAACAAAAGCAAAATAAAAATAAGAAAATTTAAAAAAAAAGGATACAAAAATAAATATCTACATTACCTCTAACGTAATATACCTACTTATATTGTGTACATATTAGTACATAATGTGTATAAAATATTGTGTATATTGTAGATTACGTTGAAGTATTATGTACCTATACAATAATAATGTATTAAGGATGATGTGAACGTATACAGTTATGTTTAAAATAACATTGCCTTGTTTTGTACAAGACCAGCATATTTTTAAAATTATGAAGATGAATGTGTATATATTGTGCACACGTTTTTTACTTCAAACAACAAAAAAAAAAGAAAATGAATGATAAACAAGTGAATTCAATTCATCCTCTTTGAGCCAAATGGCGTGAGAGTGGAGTTGGAATTGTTGTATATTAATATATTGTATAGGTAGGAAATATAAAAAATTTTACAGATATTTTGTGTGTATAATTTACATAATTATATTGTATATATTTAGCGGATGCACAATAAATACAAACATTTTCTATAAAAGTTGCTATAGGTATTAAGAGAAATGGATATGTTTTATATACGAGTACAAATACAGTAAAGTTATATATGCTCAAAAATCATAAATTAATTCTACAGGTTGGTGACCGGAAATTTTAAATAAAATAATTTCAAAACCCCCACTTTGATTTTGATGAGTAAGATTAATTTTATTCTTTTGTATTAAAGTAAGTTAAAATTTATTTACATTTTAAGTTCGCTTAATTAAACCAATATCGTTATGGAGAATTTCATATTCTTAATTAATTTCTATCTCTTAATACTTATGTTAATAATTAATTCTCATATAATATTTTGTACATAATGTTAATACTCTGCTTGATATATACACGACATTTGAGTTAGTACAATAATAATGAATTTCTAGTATAATAATAGTATATAAGATCTATTTTCATTCATTAATATAAGGGTATTATTAAGTGCATGGTGAAACAATAAAACAATAAAAAATTAAAACAAAATTTTCCTTATTCTGCACAAGCAGAAATAAGAGAATAATTCTGCACAGGTTTTATTTTTAAACTAAAACAATCAAACGACAAATTGTTTTAATATTTTAAGAAATAAAGTAGAATAAAAATTCTTAATTAAACTTTCGAAATACATAATTTCATTTTATTCATGTTCGAAATTCATTCAACATTTATTTCGTCCAATAATAATAATAATATTCATTACTCAATTATTTAAGAGAAAAATTTAAGAATATTTTAAGGTGTATTTTTTTTGGAATTATTGAGTTCTTAAAAGTAAAATCCTGAAAGAGAGAATGATTTCGAAATACTTTCGAAAAAATGAAAATTTTTCAAATTCTTCAAATTCATTTACAAAAATAATTTCCCCTTTTACAAAGTTCTCCTTCGGTTTATTTTTATTCTCTCAAACTCTCTTTAATATCGACTATTATTCTTCTGAGTAAATATGTAAAATAAGAGCCGAGTAATATTAATTTTCTCCTTTTTTTCTGAACTCTTACTCAAAATACATATGTATTTCGAATTCCCGTTATTATAATATTTTATACTACTTAAATCACGTTGTAATTTTAATTTAATTTCGAATTTTTTGTGCTGACTATAGATGTAGTTATTCGTAGTTAAAATTAAATGTAGTATCATCGTAGATGAGAGTTTGAATTTTTCAAAAATAAGAAAAAATATGGAGAACTGTAAATGTTGTTCTAAAAATAAAATATAGAATTTTCGAATAATTATTTCAACTATGTGATTGCATTCGAAATAATTCGATAATGAGAGAAAATTCTTATTCTTTCATCGAAATCAATTACAAGAAAAAAAATTAATAATTGTTACAGTAATTAAACGAAACGAAAATTCTACCAAAACAAAAACAAAAAAAAAAATTGAAAAATTTATTTTCTAAAAATAATTTTATTTTCTTACCCATTTATTTTACATATAATAAATTCTCTCAGGATTGCCCGAGATATTTGTTGTTTTCTCACTTTCTCTTCTGTTTTTTCCGTTTTATGCTTTTTGTATTTTGTGTTTTGGTACAGAAAAATTTTTATTCTTTAAATTTTGAAAAAAAAGTCTACCTATTCTTTTTGCTTGATTTTCGCATCTTCTTATATTTTTTTCAGTTATTATTGCTGTTTATTGTGCTCTTTTCGAAATTAGATATTAGTATTTAATTTTTTGGAAAATAAAATGAAAATTAAGAAAAAAGAATGTATAACGGAATAATTTTCAGTTCAGTTCAATTTTTTTGTGTATTTTTTTTTGGTCTTGTTTTTTGAAGAGATGAAAAATATTTTTTTTTTTCGTCCTATTTCTGATAACACTGAATCAGTTTAAATTTTACTGCGTTGCCAGGCGAATTAAGTATCGCGGAAATTTTATGAAAAAAAAAAATAAAACAACAAAAAAAAATTTTAAAAATCAAAAAAAAATAAAAAAAAATAACAATAAGGATAGCAAAAAAATTTTTTTCCATTAAAATTGATTCTCTGATGCTATTTTTGAAATCCTAATTTTGCCAAGACCATTCCGTTTTAAATTCTATTTTTTTTTTCAATTTTGGACAATTTTTAAAGGAATTTTGGTAGATAAAATTGTGCAAGAAAAATACTACAAGAAAATTCCACAAATTTTAGTTGAATTAAATGTGCCAAAAATTATTAATTTAATTAAAAGTTTTTTTTTGTATTTTCTTGCAATAAAATATCAAATAAAATTACAGAAAATAAATGTGTGTCAAATAAAATATTGAAATAAGTGAAGAAGAAAGAAAAATTGTAATTTTTGTAAAAAAATTTTTCACTAATTCACTGTATCCTTTAACATACACATGAAAAAGAGAAAAAATTATAAAAAATTCTATAATAAATACGCATAGAATGTAAAAGGAAGATGTAAGTGACCGCTGTGAATCAGAGTGAAAATATTGTTCAATGTTTCTTAAATAAATTTAAAAAAAAAAATTATAAAAGAATCTTATGCCAAAAGAATTTCGTGAATTGAATGGTACGGTATTTTACGTAGAAAATTTCAGAATTATAAAATTTAATATTTTTTAAAAATTGCACTTTTATTCGAACAATTTAAAAAACAATTTAAAAACAAACTTGGTTAGAATAAAAAATAATCAATAAAACTACAATTGACAAGTTGTAAATTTAATTTTGGAAACTACGTGTACATAACAAACGAGTGCAAATAATTTAATATTACAATGAAGTACATATATTTATCGTATATCTAAATACTTACATACTACTCGTACAATTTGGTAATGAATAATCCCTTAAAACGTTATTAAAACTAAATTTTATTGTTCTTTTTCACATATTTTTGTTTCAGTTTACATACAATAGAACATTATCATTTCATTTGATTACTTGTATATTGTATCTATATATATATTTAAAATTATCTTACTATTATTTTATTTTATTTATTTGAAATGAGTACATAATAACACTTATTTTTGTTATATAGTTTTTATTTTATTTTTTAATAAAATTTTTTTTCATTTCACATCCGTACACACATGAAATACTCGTATTATTATTTTTTTATTCATGATTGTTCACTTTAATGTTTTCGCTTTTTGTGCAAATCACATATAGTATAATTATTATGCTTTTAGTAAACTAAGTAATAATACATTTAAAATATATCTACACACATAGTTATTATAGTGAAAGTGAATAAAAATACTTAATCTCTCTGAATTATGTTTCATTTTAAATATAGAATAATATAAAGAAAATGGTTGATTTACGTTTACATTTTCTATAAAAATAAAAGTAACTAAAATTTAAATGAATGTATTTTACACTAATGTATTCTTTAAAGAAATATATATAAATACATAAATAATATATGTATATATAAATGAACAATGGCTGTTATTTTAAAATGTTTATAAATGAAAGTAACATACAAAAAGCATTTAGTGAAAAAGAAATTATTAGCGTTCCAATTTTATTTCATATAAAAACGCAAACTTAATATGATAATTAAAAAGAATGAAAGTGAATAGAACGGAAGTGTAATTTTGAATCCGTTATTACCGTGACTATAATATAATGTAAGTAGTTACAAATATTGTAATAATTTTTAAGGATAACAAATGGAATTTGTGACAGAAACAAGATAGAATACATAAAATTCTTATCATGAATGCTTAAATATCTGCAATATTTTATTCTGTTCAACTCAATTATACTTTAAAAATTTTACATATTTACGGTCTAGGCATTATAATGCACATACTATAAATATTTAAAATTTGAATTCCATTTAAAATACATAATACTGTATTTGTTTACATAACGTTGTATAATTAAATATCGAATCAATTATAAAATACCTAGAAATGAAAGTAAAATGAATTAAAAAATTTTTAAATAAAAAGTGTCATATTGAGAAAGAAATGAAGAATCCAAATGAAAATTTTCTATTTGAAACAATAAAAAAATAAAATAATGAAAAGAAAAAATGCAAATAAATTCAATTAAAAGTATAAAATGAGAAATATACGTGAAAATGCAGAACAAGCAGAACGTGAATACAAAAATTAAATAGAAAAATTATATAGGAAATACAAGAACAAGAAAACAAAAACAAAAGAGAAATAGAAAAGACAAGGAAAACAAGGAATACTCGTATAAGTGGAACAAAATAATAAATTGTAACTTTTCTATTTCCAATAATAATTTTCATTTTCACATTCGGTATGATATTAAGATTTTCCTTATGAAAATTCTTTTCGAAAATGTTTTTCTTTTATAATAGTAGCTTGTATTTTTCCTTTTAAGTTTTCTCACTACAAATTTTAACGTATAAATTTCTTTGATTATGTGAAAATAAAAATATTAAGAATAATATACACATACAATATGTACATACGTAAATAATATACGCTATATGAACGAAGTATATTATACAGTACATACATATTATATTCATAGATATAATATATACATATACACAAATATATAACATGTAGATATAAATAAAGATAATAATAGAGAAAAAGAAGAGAATAATCTAAAAAAAACTGAAAAGAAAAGAAAATAATACAATTTTTATTGCATCATAAATTTAGAGGATATGCGAGAAAAAAAAGGATATATACAAGCATTCGTGTATACACATTCAATATATATATTATACAATTATCTCCACGTATTACTCTTGTATATGTACTAATATTCATATATGTACATATTCATATTATTTTAAATGTATTTATAATATATATATATATATATATATATATATATATACATACTATATTTTCAGTTTTAAAAGAAGGAACAGAAACAGAGAAAAAAAATTAAGTTGCCGTCACTAAAATTATTGTCGTCGTCTTTGTTATTATCGTATAACCAGTAGACATTGTCATACTTTTTAAATAGAATATTTTGTATTAAATACATACATAGATATATTTTTAATATAGATTCATATTTACTTATACATCCCATGAACATAAACGTATGATCTTTATATATATATGTGCTTTAGTTATATTGTGGTCGTATGTACCACTTAAATTTACGTATCTGTGGTGATAAGAAATAATAATAATAATAAAGTAGATTTTATATGTAATATTTTCTCGATTCACTGATTACACTCACCTTGATAATATTATGATTATGAAAATTTTATAATTTTTAAATGGTTTATTAAAAAAAACAAATGTCAATGGAAACTCGTTTGATTATGCTCTTTGAAAAACCAAAAACAATTATGCATCAAATCTACCGTTTTTAAAATCCCATATTTCTTTTCAATAACCGATATTGGCTAAAACTAATTTGTCGATATTGGATACCCAGGACGAGGTAGCTACTTAAGTCAATCACAACATTAGTGTATTTTTATAAAATATTTGCCGCTATCCTTTTAATTTGTATAACTTTGATGAAATTTATAATTTTAGATTATAGTATCATGTAATCATTCAAAAAATAATTTTGTAATGCTAACAAATTGTAATACTATCAATTATTAATGATAGAAAAATTAAATTTTTAGATTTTGATTAATTTTATTAACTTTTTTTGCTTGAGAGCTAGTCAGGAGCAATGGGAATATACAAATGATTAAATATTATTCAAGAGAAATTACTATAGAAATTAACATTCTATAAGCACGCGTGAATGGAGAAACCAGTGGGCCGGCGTACAAATGGATGAATGAAGTAAATGATTGTTTATTTATTGTGGCATTTTTGTTGGAAATATGCTAAAGAATAACCGCAATTTTTGTTAAAGGATTTTACAAAAATTTATGTTGAATTAAGGAAAATTGTAATTTCTTTTAAAAACTATAATGAAACTTTACTTATGAGTATTTTCTAAGCAATACTGAGGACGAATAATGAGATATTGCTCTAAATTTTAGCAATTTGCAATAAATACAAAACTCTGTAATTTGAAATTTTAAAATTGTTGTTCTAGGCATTTACGGATACTGCTTAGAGCTTTGTAAATGTGAAGATTTTTGCCCTTATCAAATGGATTTAAGGGAAAACTCTGAAAAGATCCGAATGAAATAAAAAATAAAAATAATATTGCACATTTTGGGGCGCATATTTTTTTTCACCACACTCGAAAATGTAGTGTTGTGAACAACTTTATAACTTTCAATTTTTGAATTTTGCTCTTATATTTTAGGTACATTTAAAGGCGTAGAATTTTTTGATTCGATTTTGCTAAACATAAGAATTAAAAATCCTTTTCGGGTAAGGTTAGTTAATGTTGTTATTTTTCTTCTTCCCACAGATCCAAATATACAATATTATATTTAAATGTATAACATTTCATCTTCTATCTTCATAATAAAAGACTATATAGATACTATTCTCAGGCGAAAACATTTGCTTATATTTTCGAAGAGCAGTGAATCAAAGTAAACAGTAGTTTTGGGTTATGTACGAAAGCCCATGTACGTCGAACATATTTAAATAAAGTCTGTAATTCATAATTTTTATTTTTACATTACGTATGTGTATGTGAAATATGTAAAGCACAATACACATAAATTTGCTTCTTATGCATGAATACTAAATAATGTTTAATTTTGTTATTTCGTTGGTGCCAAAAAATAACTTTATCATTGAAATTTTTTCCATTTTCAATTTTAACTAAAACTTAAATTTTTTTTTTATTCATAAAATTTTAGTCCTTAAATAAAAAAAAATGTTTCTCTGTTTTAAACTTGTAGTTTATATTAATTAATATTTTTGGGCCTTTCATCTTAAAGTTGGCTTTTAAAATTAAGAAAAGTTTATTTTATTTAAAAGTTTTAATACTGAATTTTCATTTCATCACTTGGTATGAAGTCGAAATCCGAGTCCTTTTAATTAAATTGCCCAAAATGGAAAATTTTTAACGATTTCGGGCAAAATAATATATGGCGTGCTTCCAAACGATTTAACATAACGTTAAGTCTAGCAAATATAAAACATGAAAGGTGTCAAAATAACAAAAATTCATAAACTTAACCGAAGTGTACCGATTTTAATTGAATTGGTCACATGGTCTGCCCCGTTGATAATATTGAATTTTGCCATTTATTATACATTAATATTGAAATTTTCTATTATTCATACAATTCAAATTCATTGATAGAAAGAAAAATTATTAAATGTTTTTTTTCGTAAGCAACGGAAAATTTTGCATACTTTTGGGGGAACACCAGCTTTGGGTATTTAAGGTCTTAAGATGTCTCTGCTAAGAAATTAGCTTTTACAAAAAAAATTACGTTTTCATGTTTATTTAGTTTAGAAGTAATTGATATGAAGTAACTGCTATGTATTTAGTTCAGTTAGCTTGGTTAGGGGTTAGGGGTATTATAAAAAAAATACTTTGAAATTAATATACAACTTTAAAAATTTTTTCATGCTCTTAGTTATGTACATTGTTTATAAAATATTGTAAGGGTTCCGTGCAAAATTTTCTAATAGTATCATAATGGAAGCAATCATTATATTTTTCAAGAGTTATACATTCGCTTAATTATTTATCTTTATGTACCATTATGTCAAACTGCTCGTTTTATAGAATTTTCGAAATTTAACGAAAAATAAATTAGTGTTGGCAAAATTATGTTTAATGGTTTCTGTATCCATTTTAAATTGTCATACAAAATTGTAAAGTTGAAAAGTTTTTCAACGATATGCCGCATGACCATGTTTGGTGAATGTTTCTTGAAACCTTTACTAGGATCTTGTACGTTGCTCATTTGCAGTCTAGTATAGTAAAAATGCGAATCTAAATAAAAACTTTATAGTCCTTCGCATTCTCAGCGCTTTAACAACATACCAATATTTTGCACGATACTACTATTTTGAAAAATTGTTGTTCAAGTCAGTTTTGCTCTCTCTTCCTCTCTAATTATTTGAAACTCATATAGTAGATCTAAAAAGGAAACATTGTAGATTAGAAAGTAGATTAAAAAGTTGATTTTATTTAGGAAAAAGTGTTTGGAATTAAAATTTCTTAATTTTTATGCGTTTTATATAACCACCAAAGCTAAATTAAATAAGAAGAGAAAAGTTTATATTGTTGTTATTTTAAACTTATACCATGTTGGATTATTTGTGTGAAAAATGAAGAAGTTTATTAAAATACTTAATATTCAAAATTTTTTAGATGCTATTTGGCTTTTAATTTTTTTTGTTAATTAAATAATTTTAAGTAGCACTGATCCTAAAACTTTTTTTGTCTCATTAATGAAAAGTTTTTCTTGTTCTATTCATGTCAGATTATAAAAAATGGACGGTTTTCAGGAAAACTCATGCTATATTTTTTGAATCGCCGCAAAATTAAATAATCTTAATATTTCCAATTTTCTTTTTGGTACATTTTATCCCATCGATTAGGCAGTAGCACGAAGTTCTTTACGCTCTTCTATGTATACGCACTTTTTTTTTATCTTTTCGTAAAACAATCAGAAAAATAGTACAACATAATATTTTTTCTCTGTTGGTAAAAAATTTAAGAAAATTAAGTGATCAACTCAAAACCAACAAGAAGCAAATTTATGTCAATTAGCTAGCATTCAATATGGCATCAATACAATGCTGTACATTAGTTTGAGTTTTGTTAAAAAATTTATTGAATATTAAAATATTCATCATTGAATCTGAAATGAATTAATGTTCTTGCTTCACGTGATATGGAAGTGCGTCTATTCAAATTTTTAAACATAACATTCTTGAACAAAACTATTCGCTGTGTATACTTTCCAATTTTCAATTGTAATATAAAAAACTAGTGTAATAATTAGGATTAAAAAATTTAGTTTAAGTTTGTGTAGATAAAATGATATTTAAAACATTTGGGTCAAACCATTGTTCTGTAAAGTATAACTTATATTTTCAAAAAGTGAAAGGCTTTTAATAATACAAGTGCAATATATTAGATTATCGCATTTCCTGTATGATAAAAATAAGATACAGGGAAGAATTAACATAGTGATCGAGTTTGATGGATAGGTAGGAATATTTGCTTGATAGCTGGGGGGGGGGAGTGGAAAGATGAAAATGGACGTTTAAAGCTTTGCAGGCTATAATTTTTAGACGAGATAGTTAAAAAACAATTTTGTTCTAGAGAAATAAAAAATAAGTTTTGTTGTATTAAAGGTCAATTTTTATGCAATGTAATTCCACTGGTTTTTCTAAACACACACACGCACGTTCGAGCGGACTGATAGAAAAAGTGACATTATTAAACACGTTTTCTTCCAATTTTGTTGAAAAAATTCTAAAAATTTAAACTGATTTAATTTCAAATAAAAAACGTTTGATTTATTTAACAAATTTATTAACCAGAACAATTGTATAATTGTAAGAACAATGGTAATACCCAACGAGCTTTTGAGAATGCTCTACGAAGTTTTCGACGAATGTGAAGGTATTAGCAAAGTTTTGTACTCGTATAAAATAAAAATTGCAGAGATTGTACTTAAAATCAGAATAATTGTTGAAAGTGCCGTCTTAAACTTATTGAGGTAAATGTATTGAGAAATTTTAAAAGTATCAGATTCACTTAAATTAACTCGTATCGTACAGCTCTTATATACCTTTTTTGCGATTTTCATAACGGTAGTTCCCTATCCAGCCCCGGATTTATCATACATGCAAAGTATGCATTTGCAATGGGCGATAAAAAATAGGGGCGCCATTGAAAACTTAAAAAACCCCTAAATTTAAAAAAAAAAAATTTTCACCCAAAAAAAAGGATTCCAAGTTTTTTTTTATACATCAATTTATAGCGAAATTAACTTAATAAAATCTACCTGCATGCAAACATAATATTTTGTTCCTACACATATTTTCTATTTGCTCCATATAACAAAAAATGTTCATAGAATTAAAATTACTCATACATTTCTTTACTCTACACTACTCTTTCATTCTTATTTTTTATGTACTGTATATGCCTATAAACACAGAATATTATTTCACACAGTGTATACATTCAATCGTTCATATATATAAGTGAAATCGTCTCATATAATATATATATACATATATAGAAGCAATGTGCGCAACAAATTCACACAGTGTATACATTCAATCGTTCATATATATAAGTGAAATCGTCTCATATAATATACATACATATGTATATAGAAGCAATGTACGCAACAAATAAAAATATTCAAAAATACATGTACACATAATTTATATTGTCTAATATGAATAAGATCAACACTCATGCGTACACATATAATTATCTCTTAAAGCAAAATTTTTATTTTGCTGAGATTGCTCCCTATCAACACTCGCTCGTACACATATAATTATATCACAAAGCAATGTTTTTATTATGCTTAGTGGCTACACTCGTTCGTACACATTATATTTAAATTGTTTCATACATGCAAAATTTTATTTTTGCTTAGTTGGCGCCCACTCACCAAACAAACAAACACATTATTATAATGTATTACTTTTCTGTATACTATTGCATTAGTAAACAACAAGAACAAAACAAAAAAAAACACAAATTAAGAATGAGAATAGAAAGAAATTAGAAAAAGAGAATGAGAGCAATATTCTTAAATGATGGAAAGCATAGCTTGATATTGAGATTGTGTATACCAATATTTTGTTTTTGTTTAACAACAAAAAATTTTGAATGAATTTTAAAATTACATGATCGTTATGAATTTTTACTACTATGTTCTGCTTTCGTTTTTGAAAAAACTGTTATCAATCACAGAATTAAATTTTAATTGATAAAATCTACTACTTATATTGAATTGAAAAAATGTTGTTTAATAATCAAGTGAATGTTAAGAATTTTTATGCTGAATTGATGTAGTGTAAGTCATCCAAAAAATAAGAGTAAAATGAAATGGCGCATAATTTGCTTCACACATTTATCTCCAAAATTAAAACAGTTAAGCAAAACGACATTCTGAAATTTCAAAACCACGAGCCTATAAATACCAGTAAATGCATTTATTTTAATAAAATCTAAAAAATATAATGAACAGTATAAAAGCTTATAGCTATGTACATGAAAAGCTTAGTTTTTAAGTCACAAATTTTAGAACGAAACTTTGATTTTCCTTAAATTTTTGAATGCAAGTCGAAACTTTTTTTATACGCTGCTTCATTTCTCAGGCGATTTGTGAAATAAAAAGCCAAATTTTACGAATAAAAATAAAAATAATTATAAAAATAAAAATAAAATTACGAATAAAAATAAAAATAATTTTTTACTTTTTTTCATATTCAAATAAGCTTTGAAAAGGTTCATTTGATATAAATTTCATAGAACCTTTTACAATAAGTTTCACTTACGTCAAAAAGTAAATTTTTTGGTTGTTAAAATCAAAAAATCAAGTTTAAGTGATTGATATAAATCTGATCATAACCTCATAAAAAAACGTACAGTTAAATAAATTACCTTGTTTTTGAATTTATAAAACAAAAAATTGAAAGTTTAGTTTCAGTCTTTAATTCTATAATTCAGCACAATAAGGTTACAAGAAACTGCTTTATGATGCACAATGTGCAATGCCTATTAAATTTTGTTCACAGTAATAAAATAGGTGAAAAGGTTGAACGGGGGGGGGGGGGGGGCGCACTTTTTAGGAACCGCTTAGGGCGACGAATACATCAGAACCGCGCCTGTCCCTATCCAAACTCTAAGCGGCAAGTAAGATGAATTCTCTGCATTATGATTTTTTATATAAACGAAATTTATATGAAAAAAATTTTTTAAATTTCCTTAAATTTTTTTATTTTCTTTATATTGAAAAATGTGAAAATTTATTATTGATAAAAGTTAAAAGTACTTCACGATTAATTTGTTCAGTCAATAGGTATTTAATTTATGTACTAGGATCACGTTTCAATACGAATACAAAAAATTACTCTATTAATAAATCTTATAGTTTTTATATTATTCGAAATATTCTATAACTGTTAAGACATTATTAAATCTATAAATTATTGTATAATTTGGGATTCATTCACCTTGAATTTCCTTCTCTTCTACTTAACAAAAAACTTTGTTAAAGGTCATTTTTGGTTTTGTTTTATTAATTTTTTTGTTTTTATGCTTGCGTACTCACACAATCAGTACATATTTTATGGCTTATTCTATTATTACTTTTACTTGCAGCATTGACCACAAAATTTACTTATAAAAATACAGCTTTCCTTTTTCTCTTTCGTACATTCTCTAAAAATAAAAAGTTAATCCTTGTGGTCGTTTTGGATCCTTGTGTGGAGTATTTGTATTTGCTGTCGGTTTCTTTTTATTGTTGTATTTGTTTTGGTGATTTCTTCATTCCGTTATAAATATCGCGTTAAAATACTGAAATCTGATAGAAATCTGAAGTCTGTCATTAGGTAGAACGAGACTCGGATTCATAATAATCCACTAAGGATATCAAAAGAAAGTTAAATGAAACCGAAACAACTTATACAAAAAAAAGAAGAATTTAGAGCAGGAAAAGTTTTGTATCTTTTTGTAAAATGAGAAAGAAAAAAAAAGCTTAAAAATTTTTCAGAAAAGTTTTCGTAAAGATTTAAAATATTGTGGTCTCTCTGTGCTTCTTTCAAGAGTGAATGAATTTTTTAAAACAGTTTTCTCTGTTTTTTTTTATCTTTTAGTTTTAGCAGAATAAAAAAGGCATAAATTATGGTATTAAAATACAATACTAACGAACAGTTTTACAAAATTTTTGAATTCTCTTACACCCTACTGGAGAACTACGCTTTACAAGTATTATCGAAATTCAATGCGAAATATTATTCCGATAGATTGGTGGATTCAAGTTTTGCATAAATTTTAAGAACTATAGTACGGCTAGTTGGAAAACTGATAGATGTCGCTGCTAATACGTACTTCTCATTATGAGTTGAAAAGATAATTGTTTAAATTTCTTGATAATATTAACCACATATAGCAAGATAGTGGCGCAAATATGGTCGAACATTGAATTCCTACCAGAAGTAAAAAAATCTCTTCATTTGGAATTTTTTCCGAAATTTTTTTTTTTTATTTACGTATGTTTCTTGCTCATTTATTGCAACTTTATTTTTAAAGAATTTTAGGTTTTGGGTATAAAAGTCGGTACATAGACCAATCGACCGTTTTTTTTTTTTTTGTTTTTCTGGTTGTGTTCCGTTTGAAAGCATAATAAGGTCAAAGTGACGTTATTTTCTTGAAAAACTATTTTTGGTTAGCCATTTATTATGTCACTTTGTTTTTTTCTTAACTTGACTCTCAAATTTTTTATTTTCTTTCGGATATTTTTGTTGTTTCAATTTCTATTTTTGTGACAATTTTATTTAAATTTCTTTTTTTTTCTTTCATATCCTTTTTTTCATTCTTACCACTTTTTTTTAAATTGCTTTGCTTTTAGTTTCAATCCTCTGTAGAAATAATACAAAAATTGAATTTTTTTGAACGTGAGTATAGAATTTTTGATACCAGTGACGTTTCGCATTTAGTTTTCAGCCTGAAAGTATGCAATGATGCGAAAATTTAACATTAAAAAAAAATATTTTTATATTCATAATGTGATAGATATGAGTTGTGCTATGACTTTGGTTTTAGAAAATAAAAAAAATTATTTTATGCTACTGAACTCCATAATACCTTTAAAGTTTGTATTTCCTCGAATATGCTATACACTAAACAAAAAAAATGCATTCATATTATACAGGAAATAATTTTGAAAAAAAACTAATTTTGTTATTTTAACCTAAATGCAACCGATTTTGAGCTAATGGAAGTCTTCTTTAAAACACACACATTTAATATTCATTTAATGCTTCAGTTTTCTAATATATTTTAATGCCGCCTTTTAATAATTTATTATAAATGCAAAATGGATTTCTAAACAGTTTTCGAAGATTGCCGCAATTTTTCTTCGTGGTCATTTGATAATGTAAAGTTTTGTTATTAACAAGAATTTCTGAATATAAAATAATTAAAATAAAACTTGTGAAAGTTTTCAAACAACAGTTTCCAAGTATTCCATGTCACGCAAGAAAAATTGCAAACAATTTGACTAAACCTCTTCTTTTAAACTTTACATATTATGCATTTTCAAGTACTATGTCTTTGAAGGTAAATTGCGATATGCTCTACTGTTGTCACTGAAAATACTTAATATTTGTGATTATTCCTTTTGCTACACGAATTAGTGGTGGTAGAGATTATTTTGTTTTTCGAAAATTTTTTCCAATTCAAACCGCTTTTGCTAGAAGCTCGTTTTATTTCAACTATTTAATCGAACTTAATTTTTTTTTATTGGATGCCTAAAATGGTTGTTAGTTTGTTCTTCTTATTAAGAAATTCCAATTAAAGATAATAAGTTGCCGAGATCTTAATCTGCAATGACATCAAGAAGTATATTAAAAATTTAAATGCGGTTTCCCACGTTTTTTTCAACGTTTACCGGAGAGCATAAGCTCTGGTAATACTTTAGGTTTGTGAACGTGTGGTAATGAATGTGGTTATTGACTCAAAATGCAAACATGGTAACCTTTTAGAATTGTTCACGTATGAAAAAAATAGTAAACAAACAACCGATAATTTGACGTCACTGATAAAGAATTCAAGGAATTATTTTTTGTATTATAATCAATTGCAAAGTTAACATAATCTCATCTTATTATATATGACACAGCTGAGGGTATTTCCGAATGTCATATTATATTTTGCAATGTGTTATTCAATGTAGCAATATGGCATGATGGTAATTTTTTAGTTCCAAATGAATACTCAAGTGAAAATTTGTTGATGTGCGTACACGGAATTGTACAATATTATACAGATGTTTATATGTAAGGATCTCTAAGAATCTTTATCTTTGATTATTGCAATTTATTATAACTTTTCTCTAAAAGGGTTCCTTTTGTCCATTTCTGGTTTTCTATTTTGTTCTTTTTTTTTTATATATTATGTATATATATTTTTTTTACATTATTATGTATAATATGTGGTACGTATGGGTTGGGAAAATGCAAACCAAGGACGTTCATTTTTTCCCCCTTTTTTTGTGTTCTGTTTAACAAGTTTGTTTATAAAATAAAATCGATTTTCGTAATATTGTTGTAAGGATATTAAAACATAAAAAAGTACTTCAGTTTATTTTCGGTTGGTTGATGAATCAAATGTTGTCAAAATCATTTACAATGTTATTCAAATATATGTGTGGGTTTGTTTTCTTTTCTTTTCATTTTTTTTTTAATTTATAGATTAGGAAGTAAGGAAAATGTACATTAATAATAAATAGGAAATTAAAAATTGATTAAGTCAAGATAATCTTTTCTTAACGATCCTTTTAATCCACTTATTTTTGAAATTCATGAGGAAATAATAATCATGAGAAAATTGATAGAGTATAGCACTCCTAAATTATATTTTCTATAAAAGAAAAAAATATAAAAATGGGTAAGGGTGTATTGATGGGAGGAGAAAAAAGAGCAAATTGGATTTAACAAATTTTAGAATCAAATAAAATTTCAGGAACAGTAAACAATTGGAGGTTTTATATTCTCCGGTAGCCGTGAAAGATAGAAATTACAAATCAAGTTTTATGAGTCATCAGACTATTAAAAATATTTTTCTAAAAATGGAAATAGCACATTTAAAATTAGAATTTGAATTGGAAATTCAGAAAAGATTTAAATTGACAGCAGCGTAAAGTTTTGGAAAATTCAACCTTACTTCCGCGCTTTATTCTCTTTATTAATTTAATATTTTAAGTTATTTTAATAAAACATCAGACCTTTTTACTTTCTGGTCTGCTTATTTTCCCCAATTTATTTTTAATTTTTCCAAATATTTAAAATTTCATTTTAAATTTGCTTTCTAACGAATGATATTTCCAGCTTTCATTATAGCACTCAAAACTTCGACTGTTATTTTTGTTAGCCCTGCAAACACACTACGCTTACTTCTCTTCTTACAAATCCTAACCTAAAAATAATCTTTTAAAGAAGATTTATAATTTAATTTTCAATAATTTAAAACTAATTTAATTTCAAATCAAGTACAAATTTTCTTAGAAAATGTTGAGTATTTCCTTTTTATGTTAAATGATTTGGGCTTAATTAGAATAATCTGAACTTTTTATTCACCAAAATTTGTGTTGTTTACAAATTTCTCAAAAATACTCGTATTTTAGAGTGCTTCAATCTAAAATCATTTGTACAATTCTTCCTTTAGCCAAAATTATTTGTTTATTCTAGGAATTTTAGTTTTTGTTTTAAATTTTATTCCTTTTGTAATGAATTCAATCTAATTTAGTTGCCTTAACTTTATTTTATTCACTAGAAATTATATAAGAATTCAACACAATTTTCTTAACTGTTACAGCCAAAATAATATTATTCCGTTTGAATTTTCAATTCATATTTTGTGGCATGATGAACAACAAATTCGATTGAATTTTTAAAGAATGAAAATTTTTCCTGGAAAATTAAGAATTTACTTAATTATTACTCACAATAAAGTAAATTTAACTCTTTTACAAGAAAATCTTTGATAAGGTTCTTTAAGGGCCAGAAAATTTTTGATATAATATTAACAACAAAATTTAATAAAGAGGAAGATTCAAAACAAAGACCAAATGCAATTAACTAGGACGAAAATTTATAATGGAAATTGAAAAAGTTTTTATTGTCGGAAAATTATTTCTATAAATTTTTAGTACGTTTCGGAAAAAATTCAAGCAAATTCATTCGAAATTTTATGTATTATTATCCCAAAACGTAAATGGCCACTTTAAAATCTTAGTGCTCCTTGATGTCTTTCTACAGGTATCATAAATTTATTTATGAAATTGTGGTCGTTTACAAAAAGAGTATACATAGGCAAGTCGAATAAAGTGGATAGCAATGTAGATTTTTGGAACGTGCGTTTCACCAATAAGCTGATATGAAAGCTTAAAGATAGGAGAGAACTCCGTTTAAAAGTTTGTTATGAAAGAGATCTTAGGCAAACATAAACTAATTGCACTAGAAGATTTTCTTAATAATTCTTTGTGTTCAAGTGAACTGTGTCTGAAATATTATAAGTTGATTATTCATAGCTAGCATTGTGTTATGGAAAAGTTCATGTAAATTGTTAGTATGTGTAAAAATATTAACAGAAATTATTGCTGAATCTTAATTTGGCTTTTCAACGTTACAATTTCAGAAATTAATATCTCTGCAACATAGGCAAATAAAGGGTCTATATTGTATGTACTTACGCATTAAATTGAATAGAGTTTCTATTCATTTTCAAAATTCTATTTACTAATTTGGCTCACTTTCAAATTAGAATTTATTTAGAAATTTGGCAAGCCCTGCTATGGATCGTAAATATCAAATTTTATTTAGGGTTATAATGTTGACAATAATTTTTATAAGTACTCAATTTTTATAAAATTCTATATGTCACATGAAACAATACACATACATGTGTATGAAAATGTCCTCAAATATGTATACGAGTATGTATGTATGTTCGTATAAAATTTTTGTTAATGACACTTTCTAAAAGATTTCCACTTAATAGAAATAATTATTTGTTTTGAAAATTAATTTAAATATGATTTTTTTTGTTTTCCTCTCCTTTTTATTTAGTTTCCATTTAATTGTATTATTAATTTGTTTCAATTTTATTATTTCTATTTAAATTTTTTCTACTTATGGATAATATTTCTGAAATGAAATTTCTTTATAGCCTATACAATTTTAAAATGGGAATATTATTTTATAATGGGATTCACAATTTATATTATTTATTTTGTCATATGGCATAGGTAACCATAACATAGGAAAACACAACAAAATGTTTTATGTGAATTGAAAATTGTTTCAGCACACATACATACATGAATAATTCTCTCACAAGTACTTGAAATAAAAATACTCTTGTTTTAAGAATAAATCGATGTCAAAATTATTGGGTAAAAAAGTTCTTTCATAAATAAGAGAATTAATTGAAAATTTTCTATTGGAATATTTTGTTGTATATAATGAAATAGGGAAAAAATCAATAAATTCGATATTTTTAAGAATTTATTCAACAAATTCTTTCTGCATCCGATATGTTACACAAAATCGTATTTATAAAATCTGTTTTTACCGACCGCATTGCATAAAAGAAGGGTGGTCATGTAATGAAACCAAATTTCGCATATCGACTTTTCGGTGAGACCACACTTATCCATAGCAGGGAAGCTTAAAAAAATATTTTTCGAGAGATGTCAGTCTTTAGGTTTGTCTATCTATAACTGCACACGCGTATCTCAAGTTTGGTTGAACCGATTTTGATGAAATTTTTGATTTGAGTTTATTTTGGCTACGGCACGGATTGGTCAACTTTAAAGATATATATGACTTTGGTAACTGGATCTTTTTGCAGGCTGATTTTATATTTCTGCGTATATATAACAGAAATATTCTATCAATTTTCAAACAAGCAATAGACCTACAAAATTTCTGGAGAAATCAGTGCTCGGAAACCAAACTGGGAGCCGATTTGACATTTTTTTGTCATATTTCTAGAAATTTGATATTTAAATTCTGGTTGTTACCGAAACTAACTGGTGAGCTTTGCAGAGAATTCGGGTGGCGCAAAACGAAATTCTGCTAAGAACCAAATTTCGATTTTTCTAGGTGTGGTAACTTGAAGCTTGCTAACTTCCTTAAAATTGAAAGGAAGTGTTCCTTAAACTAGGCATTACACATTGCGGTTGGTTATGTGATGATCATATTAGATTCTTTGTTTAAAAATAATGTAATTAATGTAAAACAAAATATTTAATTTATTTTGACAGCCAGCCGGTCAAGCTGCAGAGATAAATCTAAAAACATTATTCGAAATGTAATGATGAAAATTAGCTAATTGTCATAAATATTTTTCTCATTTTTACTGATTTTGAAAGTGCAAATATTGTGGAGTAGCTAAATCAGGGAAAAACCGTTCGTAAATGTTTTGTATGGGGAATTTCAATTAATCCTGATGTTTAAACTTCCAAGGTAGTGAAAAAATTCATTTGTCTTCTCTTTGGTTTGAACTTTTTCTGACAAAAAATGTCTGTATGTGAGTTTATCTTGTTGTGAATACATACAGTATGATTCTGTGTAATTACGCAGTGTTATTATAGGTTACGGTAGGCTTGTCATCTACTTAGTAAAATTCAATAACACAAGAAACTGGGTTATGGTTTTCTAAGATATCCATACATTAGGGGCGAAGTAGGATAAAAAAACAAATTACTATAGCTGTTTTAAATAATTGAAAATGGGTGAGAATCGTGCGAAGAAGTAGAAGTTAATGGTTTCCGAGATAAAAACATTTTCAAAAAAAAATTTGCGCAATTCCTACATTTTCTAGCTTTTCAATTTTCGAAAGCTATGTGATGATACTTGTGGTTATACAATAGTCTGATTTTTGTCACTATATTTGATTTTTGTTACGTTTTATATTTAATTATGCTGGAAAATTATTAACAGTGTTATGTAATGCTTAGCAAAACAGAACAATCTTTGAAATATCTAAAATTTAATCGAAATGATATTAAATTGTTAAAAAATCATTTTTAAAACACATGTAGTTTCTTTTCAGCTAGGAGTTATGACAATTAAATATAATATGATTTATTTATATCAACAATTTGACAATTTTCTTATACATAATTAAATACTTGTATTCATAATGTTATGATAAAGTAGAACGTAATGTAATGTACTAACAAAATTTAAGACCAGTTTGTAGTTATATTGTTTTATTGCACAGAACGTACGTTAGTTTTGGGGAAATAACCTTAAAAATAATATAGTAGGATAACATTATTTTAAATATTTTAAAAATTTTATTTAGAATAATTTTGGGAATCCGAAATTATTAAATTTAAATGTGAAATTTTTAATAAATAATTGCCAAAACTTTCGATACATAAAAATATTACACTCTCCAAATAACCATTTCCCCAACATAAAATTTGCAGAATAATAAATACAAGCTCATTTCAGTGTACATATTAAACCACTACACATAATTAAGTAAAAATTCCGAGGAAATAAAGTATTGTATAGCGTTATTTTCTCATACGAAATTATTTATACATATGTACATAAAAATAATACGGCAAGATAGAGGATATAGAATTCATTCATAACGATCATATGTTGTCGATTAAAATCGGTATTCTATATTTGCCAAAATACTTTTAGTTTCATAAATAAAATTTGGATAAATATCAAAGAGCAATAATGGAAAATTAAAAAAAAAAAATAAATTTCTATAGAGATTTTTTTTTATTTTTAGTTTTATAAATTTTTATCATTTGTGTACATACATTTAAGCAAACTTATGTAATGCCATGTGTCTGTTCCAATTTTCCAAAATACTTAAAGCTATTTTATACCAACAATTCGCCCTACATTGAATTTCTGATCGTTAGCTTAATAAAAGTAATGGTTTTTGTAATTAAAATTTGGCTTGGAATATATGGAAATATTTCAAAAAATAAGTACTTAAAAAAGCAAAAAGGCAAAAAAAAAAGGACACAATTTAAATTAACTTAAAAGTTTTTTTTTATTTTATTTTTCTTGTTCTTTTGGTTTTTGTTTTTCGCCTCAAACCTGCACTTTAACTATAAAAATATTTGGATATTGTTTTTGAAGTTTCATGATAAGCAGGTTAATTATTTAACATTTTTTATTTTCTTTTAAAATTTTCCTAAGAAAAATAAAAATATTTTTCTTGTTTTGAAAAGCAATTGACCTTTGAGCTATTTTCCATGAAATCTTCATACTTATCATTTAGTATTAATCAAAAAAAGAAGCTAAAAGAAATGAAACAATCCCTCGGGACAATGAAATATTTTTAAAATTTGTTTTTTTTTTTTAATTTTTAATTTTATTTGTGTACAGGTTTCAGTGACGCACATATTATAATAATCTTGAATTTTAATTAAATCATAATAATTTATGATGAAGTTAGAATAAAAACAAAATGCTAATATCAGGCTGCAGATAAAGCTCCTAAGAAAAAGCAAAATTGAATATTATAACTTAATTAACTGTTTTTAATAAATAAAATATCCAAATGTTTCAGAACTATACACGTATTTGTTCAAATTATGGGAACTTGCTCATATTGGCACAAATTAGAGAATTAACGTAGCCGCATAGAAAATAAACATAAGAAGTAAAATCGTATCATATTAGAAGTTGATATCGTTAACGATAGCAGTTGCTGTATAATATTCTGTACCGCCATTGTGTTGATATAATCGACAACCTGGCTGTGGTGACGGACTCTGTTAACTTAATTTTTAAGTCAATAGAGTTTAAGACCCTTCTTTACTAAATTTTTTGTCATCATAAACACTATAAGCATTAAGCTTTTTAGTAAGTCGAACTCCAGAGTGACACTCTACCATAGGAACCAAATTTGCATTTCTTCTTTATAGTATTTTTATAGTAAAAATTCTTTATAGTATATTTATAGTAAAAATTTTAAAAAAAAAATGTTAAAAGACCACTCCACTTCTCTCTTTAATGGGAATTTATTGAGGATTTCTGAAAATTATACAGAAATTGAATATTTGCGATCGATAATGTGCTGATCACATCAAACTTTTTTTAAGTTTCTGTCTTTAGACATAGGTATTTATTGCTACCTTTGTGCATATTGTTCTATAATTCTACTATTTAATTTAAATTGATTTACGCACTCATGTAACAAGTCAAACAGAATTTTGTTTTAAAGGACTTTTAAAGGATTATTTATTTTCCATTACATGTTTTTCCTTTTCTATTAATATTTGTTAATTTATTATTCAATTTCAGTATTTGTTTTTTAAACTCTTGCATTATTCAAGTCTAAATCCATTAAACAATATTTTACTTTAAGAAAATAATAAATATTATTATTGATTCCTAATATTGAAATCTAATATTTTTCTAAATTAATTTTATTGATGAAGATTTGCAAACATTATAAGCTAATGGTTTTACCTAATGTGTATAACTAATTTAAAATTGAAGAATTTGAGTAATGAAATGCATTATATACGTAATTTAAAAATATTTTGAAATTTAATGGGGAAAGAAAAACACCCTCAAATCCCTAGAAACCCTTCTTAGAAACTTTCGAGAAAATTCCGGAGACTCCCTGGACATTATAATATAATATTAAATAGGATATTGCAATGAATATTACTATGTTATATGAATCTCTTAATAATTTATTGTCCACCTAATTTAGTTTTGGAAATTTTTAATTTTTCTTGTGAATGAAATGAAGTTAACCTTCTTTTCTACAAGAGCAGAATTTTCAAAAATTCAATAAGTATTAAATTCAAAAAGTTTTAAATTGCTGTGATTAATGCCAAGTTTTGATGACTTTTTAAGGGTTTCCTTGAGCACAACTATTAGAAAGTTACAACTGAATTTCTCCAAAATCTATGACTTTAAAATTGATAAACGGTTCTTGCGTAGCTTAGGCTCAAAGATTACAATCATTCATAAATTATAGTTTAATTTCGTTTTTCAGAGTATTATACATTTTTGTGCAATGAGAGCAATGTGAGAAAAATTATATAAGCGTCCAAAAATTGAAAAATTCAATACATGGATGCAAAGCGTGATTTAATTGAATTCAAGATGCATTAATGTAAAAGATCAATTATAATTTGTCATTTCTTTAATTGGCTTGTCTATAGAACATTTTAAAAATTTCAACAAGATACTATTTCGGGTAATGCTTTAATTAACTTAAACAAGCAGTGCTATGCGTAACAGGAAATGTAAAATAATAATGATTTCCTATGCTCAACCATAGAGAGCTCAATGGAAGAGCATTCTTGCGGCAATAGCCTGTATCTCATGTATTAAAATATTGAAAATATTTCGTTATAACAAATGAAATTTGTATTTAGATTAATCAAGTAGTTTAAATTACCAATTTAAACTATTTCTTGCCCCTATGTCTTGAGATTATTCATTTTTCTGAATTATCTAATAAAAATTACCTTTGAGCTCTATTCAATGAAGTTTCATTAAATTTTAATTAAAATATTGGAAGCATTTTCGCCCTATCGTCTGGTAGTTGAAATATCGCTGTTGCGATTCATAATGCGCAGAAAACAACAAACTTTGAGAATTTTTTATTGTATTTTTTATTGTCTGAGCTTTATTCAACTTCGTACAACCAATTTAATTAAAAAATTTATTAAAAAATTAAATCCAAAATGATTGAATCGATATTCTTTGCTTTCTTCCGTCTTCAAACAATCGCTCCCAATCAAAAAAGAAAACTTCAACACAATTATGTATTTTTTTGTCTATTTTGTGTTCAAGTGTACATGTGTGTGTGAAACAACTGAGATATTATTATTATGAATGTACTCGTATGTATGTACGCAACTTGAATATTATTTGTTCATCATTCGTATTTACACAATATTTCCCAATATTTTTATAGAGAGAATTTTCTCTATAGAAATTCTTGAATGAAAATAATTTTATGAAATATTTCATACTTTAATTTTATTTTCTTTTATAATGAAAAATAAATTTTTTGAAACCCTTTTTATTATATTTCATTTGTTAACCGGAAAATATCGTTCGTTAAAAAAAAAATATTAGTCAAAAATCAACCCTTCGCATTTTATTATTCACAATAAATAACGACTGAAGTGTTTTTAATGTGATGTTAAATATAATGAAAGTAATTTTGAATTAATTTTTCCTTTCTCTTTGATTCAGACGATGATTTTCTACCCCTTCAATTATTATTCACATTCATTCTTCAGATTATTAATCAATATTCATCGATATTTTTTTTAAAGAATATAATTTTTATGTTTTAATATTTTCATATTTAGCATGTTTTGTGAATTAATGGGGGTTTACTTTGTCAGTCAATCTATAGTTGTGTGCTCGCTTATTAGTTTATTTACAGAAAATTTATGCGGCTATTTAGAAAAATTACTGAAGCTTATGGATTTTTTTTTATAAAATTTTTATTTGATAAAGGATAATAAATCTAAAAATTACCAATTTCTTTAATGAAGGCATGAACCTTATTGATATGTCTGTAAAATGAACTCTAAGGTTAAAAAAAAACTTGTATTAGTTACTGTTGCAAACAGTAGTTTTTTTCTCTTTATTCTCATGTACTTGATGCATCAATTGAATAGAATCAAGCAAGTCGTCAGAAGGAGTGGTAGTCCAAAAAAAAAAAAAACAATTTAATTAAGTGGTCCTCTCAAATTGGGTCTTTCAGAGGAATCTCGATTTGACGCTAATTCTCACAAAGACTTACATTTATAATCATTGATGTGAACATATTTTAACTCAACTTTTTAAAATTCATTTTACTCAAAAGAAATTCTCGAAAATTATATTTTGTTATTACAACCTCGTGTCCGAAGAGTGGCAATAACTTGCATTTTGCAGAGAATTTTTCGCATTATATTATTGTTTTTCCTAATCTTTCATTTTGTGATAAAATAACATTACAACGACGGGACTCTTCTTTCCAAAATCAGTTTTTTTGTTTTACCGAAATAAATCAAAACTGATAAAAGGACAACAACAAACCATTTATATAAAAATTTTATGCCATCATTAATTCATGAACCCTTAACACCATATTAAGACCAACATAGTATCACGTAAAATTTTGTATGAAATCGGAAATTTTGTCCATTTTGTTCAATCTAAAGATATAAAATATGTCTAGGTTTTATGATTTTTAAAGAAATGTGCTCTTCTCTAATAATTTTTTTCTGCTTCGAATTTTAAATTTTTCTTTTAAATAAATTTGGCGATAAATGGTGAATATTTGGTGTCGGTTGTTTTAACGGCGAGTGTTTTTTTTTTTCAATAGCATTTAAGAAAGAAATTAATTATTTTTTTGAATACATAAGAATTTGAGATAATGGAATTTTATTACAATAGATTTCGAATAATTAAATATGTAATAAACAAATAATAAATTAATTTTTTTTCATATCTAAAGAGAATGGCCCAAAGTATAAAGTGGAGAAAACAGAAAAGTGGTTATGTATTTTCACACAGGATAGAGGAAAATAAACTCTGAAATTTCAAATTTTGGTATTAAAAGTGGAAATTGTAAAGGAAAATGCTTAAATAATGGCCATTTTCAAATTATTTTATGAGTTGAAAAAGTTGTGAATAAATTTTTTAATTAAAACTGATTACTTTGAAGCACGTCACTGCAAATTAAGTGAAACTAAAAAATTTTTTATTTTCTCTTTTTTTTTTGTTTTGAAATCTAAAAAAATTAACTTAATTTATTATTCTGCAGATCTTAATTAAATTTAAAAAAATGCATTTTTTTCGACCTTTTTTAATCAGATTAATACAAATTAATTATTCATATTTCATCAATTATTATCATTTTTAATTATTTTAAAAATTTCATTATGAATTTCACTAACAAGCATTACAAAAGTTTTACACATAAGTTCATAATTATGCACGCATATGTGAGCCTTGCGAAGTGAATAATTAAAATTATTATATTTAAAATATTTTTATTATTCAAATATGTCCACTGATTTAATCTACTTTCATATTTTACATATAATAGTAACTATGATCCCTTCTTTTTATATTTTATAATCATCTATAAAAAATGTAATGAGTGTTATGTCAGGGACATTACAATTCAATTTTTCATAAAAAAAATATTTACCTAAATCATTTGTGGTTTTAATTCTTTGAATACTCTAGTATTCGTTATAAAGGACTTGCATAAAAGTGTTAGCCATCGAAAGCCACTTCTCTTGACTATTCTAAACTTAAACCTAGCGTAGAAGAAATTGTGCAAGTTGATTTTAAAATTTTAAAGTATATAAAATCGAAACACGATTTAATGGTTTTATTCGTCCCTGGTTCATTAAGAACAATGTTAATTACAATTTTTTAGCTAATGGAGGACACTACAGAACTATGATGCCTGAAAGTTTGGATGTAGGAGACTTATGTTTTTAACAACGTGGTACCGTTTTTACGGTACGTTATCGATTAGATATATCGAATAAGTATTTTCTCCTAAATATCGTTTGCTCTATATATTAATTGCTTCGCAAATATAGAAACGTTGGGAAATAAAAAGTTTGATGGATTTTAGCGTCTTTAATATATAAACTTTTCCAAAAGGATAGTAACTTTGATTTACAAGAGTTTGTATAAATCAAAGAAGGCACAGAATATTAAATAATAATAATTAAAAGAGGAAATCTTGAATATGCTCGATGAATTTCAACAAGTCGAATTCTGGAAATATGAATTATAAACATTTTTTATATATTAGAAAAGGTAATTCAGGGATGTATACATCTTCCGAATCCAATGAGCGGATAAATTAAAGAAATTAAACACCAATTACTATATCCTGTTTTTAATGTTGTGTTTTGAAATTAAGTTCTACCAAACATATAGCCCCTCCGCTAAAGTAACATTTTTGCATATTACCATATTTTAGACATGAACACCACTATTTAAAATTTCACTTTATTATATAGTTCCTTCTAAAATGCTATGATTTTTGTTAAATAAGATTTTACAATATCAACTTGTGTTCAGAATAGGTCCAATAAATATTACACATATACATATTTTATTGATATAAAACAACTAATAAAGGAATGAACAAAAAATGTTACGGTTCTACTGTGATATTGCTATTGGGGGTATTACAAACCTTGATTATGTATATTCTTTAAAAATTTATATTATGTCTTGCATGATCTAATTAATTTTTTAAGATTAAATTATTAAAAACCAATTAAAACTGTTCGAAATGCGAAACTCAGTAAAAAAAAAACTTTCTTAAATTTTAAATTTTGAAAATTAGAAATTCTTTTGAGAGGTTTTTTGTGTCTGTTTTAAAAATGGTTTTTAGAGAATATTGTCAAACTTACTATCATTAAAATTTTATATTATTAATATTAAGTACTTATCATACGATAATTATGAATTTGGATTTCTGTGCAATAAACTTTTAACTGAACAAGAAGTTTAAGCTAATTCAAGAGACGATTGTCTGTCCAAAAATCTTGTTTCTATTATGGCAGTTGTCATAAAAAGTACATTTTGTTATTAATTTACAAAGTGCTATTCCATTATGCACAACATAAATTTCTCATCATTAACACGCCAAATAGGTTTTGGCTAATATTTGCCATATGTTTTTGAATATTAATGGGATTATTTGCATTTATTTCCACAAGCTTAAACTAATTAATTTAAAATGTTTGCTTTTTTATGCAAAATCTATGATAAAATTGTTTTTTAAATTTATAATAATTTTTAAACAAAACAAAGAGCTCATTAAAAAATCATAAAAAAATTTCCAAATTCCAAAAGTATAGAAAATAAATTTTATGAATTTTTATTTTTCCCACAAACTATGCTACAAAATTAATTAGTCCCATAACTTGTCTGAAAAAAAATTTACTTTATTCAATTTATAATTAATTAATTATTTTTTAATTGTCGCCAAATATACATAAAGATATTCAAAATAAACTGGAAAACTGATAATTATAATATTTATGAGTAAATAAACAATTAATTTTGAGTATTTTTTTTTTGTTAAGAATTTCAAATTATTTCAACAATAACTTTATTTTTTAATTTTTTTTTATTTTAGATTTTCATTTATTTTGCTACGTATTATTAGCATACTGTACTTTTGTATGTATGGCATCCATAGCAGAATTGGGTCATTTGCTTCATTAGCGGACCGAACAAAATGTTTTAAGGTATTGACGGGCGTCAAAATTTAGTATATTTCCCTCTTTGGCTCGTAATGCTGCTCCTAGGACAAATTTTTTTAAGAGAAAGATACTTAATTAATTTTTTAAAATTCAATTCCATTAATTATCAATAAATATGGGCAATACGGTAACAATATAAGAAGAATATTACAAATACATGTAAACAAAGCATTTTTAGAACTGCTGCTCACAAACCCTTTTTTAAAGACATTTTGTTGAAATTCATTAACTTTTATTTCTATATTGGTATTGGTTATTAACATCGGAACTAGACTCTCCTGAAGAATGAAACAAGAAGATCGTAATAAAACATAATTTGGACGAAAATTAAATTAACACTAGTATTTTGATTTAATGGTTAGTTTTTATGCAACTAAGTCTATTCAACCAAAGGTGAATTTTCCTCAGGCGTGTTCTATACAGAAAATACAATCAGAATAATCTGAAAAAATAATTATAAAATATTTTAATTTATACAACGAGGTTTATATAATTAAACTGAATGCAAAACTTAAATGACATTGCGCATATAAAAATGTTAATTTGGAAATTTGCATATTTTTTGCAAACTTTTAGAGATTCGATATGATTTTCATTATGTGCATAATGTATATCGTGAAAAAAAAAATTTGGTTCAATCGAGCCTTAAACAATTTTAATTTTTTCGAATTCACAAAATGTTTTAGCATTGGTTCTTTATAAAACTGAGTGGAAAATCAAAAAAGTTTATAAAATTTCAAATACGAGAAAAATAAACTAAATTGAATAAATTTAATTTATAACACTTTGTATTTTTTTCATTTTGTATTTATAGAACATTGTTGTATAAAATATTGCAAACCTTTACTTTAATATTTGTATTTAATAAAATAATATAAAATATAAATTTATTGTAGATTTCGCAAAAAATATAAAACTGAACCACATAGTTCCCTTAAATTTTTGTTTATTATGGGAATCCGCCAATTTCAAATATCCTAACCACAAAATATTGGAATAAAAAAAATGGCAAATTTGAATATATAACATCACTACTATTCTATTTATAACTGTAACCATAACGTCATTGAAGGTATTATAATGATAAAATTTCAGTTTATAATTTTGTTCAAATTCAAATTTTTAAGAAAAATTTTATAGTGTACACTGCAATAAAGTAATAAAAATTGCGAGAGTACAGATCAAGGTTTGTTAACTATAAAAAGATTGTAATGATTTTTGCGTACAAGTATATATTATGAACTGCTCAGGCTCGGATTTGAATGATTTCGCATCTTATTAAGAACTTTTGTTTTGGGGGTTCTGAAAATCATTTATATTTATTATTTATCATACTTGTATTTAGGGACTGTAGAAACCTAAGGTAATTGTCTAAATTGTCTTCGTGAAAATCCGAAACTAGTACTGTTAAAAGACAAGTGTCAATTAAAAATTTCAATATCTTATGCAGTAGCCCTATAGTGGCATAAATTATTTATTACCGTGGTTCTTTACACAATTCGTTTCATTCATTTATTTCAAAATTCTTTTATTTATTCCTAATATTGATTGATTCATTCAAAACTTATTGTTACGTTTTGATAATGGTGTGATGCTAAATTTTCAATAGCAAGAAGAAAAAACTTTTTGAATATCCTTTTTTAAAAGAGGTAACAATCATGAATTTTAATTGAAATACGATATTTTTTTTTGTAACAAATAAAATAAATTTATTTGATTTAGAAAAATAAATAAATTTATTTTATGTCTACATAAAAAGTAAACCAATACATATAAAATATAAAGGTATACATATTGCGTAATAATGCAAAACCATAATTTTTTTAACATGAAATTTTAAATTTGAAATTTAATTGAATTTTAATATCATTTCGGAAAGATGTACATGAAATGTGATGTTTTAAACATTAAATTTTATTATACGAATTTTCCTTAAAATATTCCTTAAAAGAATATTCATTAAACACAAAGAATTTAAAAATTTAATTCCCAAGGATTCAATAAGAGCTGTATATACAGGACATTAAAGAAATTTTAATTCTGAAATACTTCTAATAAGAGCCAATTTTTGTGCTAGTATTAGAGTTTAAATATGTCAATTCTTAAAGTTTTTAGAATTGAACCTGTAAACACATAAACCGCAAAATTTGAAAATCAACATTCGTATTACAACAAGCTTATATCCAAAGAATATTAGTGGAACTTTTATATTAGATTAATGTCAGTACAATTATTTTGACTAGTAAGGCGTACCCTAAAGCTTTCTATGTTATCTATTTCTATTATTGCATACATGACGTAACGGGTGACTATATTTCTGAGCAAAACTATAACTGTAACGCTCAGCCGTTCTAAATACATAGATTCAATAAGAAAAATAATAAACATTTCGCTTTTAAACTACCTAAAATTGTTACAGATTATTGTGGTGGTTGGGTTGGGTTTTTAATAATTTTTCAATAATTTTGTACCTTTTTAATACTACTCGATAATGGTATAGAAAAATAAATCCATTATGTAAAAATTATGTTTTGAAGACAACCGCAATAATTATGTTATAAGACTTTTAAAAGAAAAAGCAATCATTTTCCAAAATTTTAATAAATTCTTCAAATACCTACACTACTGAAAATTCTGCGTTTATTTAGACATGATTGTCTTTTCGGTTAATCGAACAATAACTCAAATATGAATACATGAAATACTTTGAAGGGGTTCGGGTAGCTGCAATATAACACAAATAGATAATCTTAAACTTATGTCTAATTACATTTTATATATTATGTATATCCTGAAAGTTTCAATGAAATGGTTATATTTTTTCGGACAGCTTTTATATAACCTTAAAAGATAATTTGAAATTTGGAAAAATAATAAAGCTAGTTGCATGAAATATGGCAATCCATTTACAGTTCCGACTTGAATTTTTGTGTGGAATGGTTTGACAGCTTTAGGTACCTACCATGTAATTATAACCCAGAACGTTATTTTAAATTTCTAAAATACTAATTTTTATTATCAGATTTTCAAGGTGCAGGGTATAACTCAATTGATTTATTGAAACGTTTTTACTTGCTTTTGCGTTAAAATTGTTATAAAGGCATAATTTATTAATAAGTCAAAGAATAATATAAATAATTGTGTGCCATGTAAGGACAAGTTTCAAATAAATTTTCATAAAAGATTGCTTAAAAATATTTTAATTAAAATAGAATTAAAATTAGATTATGATTAATTGATCTTAAATAATATCTTGTTTTAGAAAAGCAATTTAAATTATTATCTGGAAGCTTAAATAAATGAAATTTTACAAATTTTTCCTTGCAAAGGATATTTTTGAAAATAATAAAACATAAAATTCATATTATATTAATTGTTATTATTATTGGGATAAGAAAGATGTTATAAATTCAAATGTTTTGTCAAGGAAATGTACAAAGCAATTGGAAAATTCTTTGTTACCAAAATGCTAACATTTGAAATTCTATTGCAATTGTTATGACTTATTTATATTATATAAAGCGAATGTACAAAATAGAAAGCACAATATCTCAAAATATTTTATTATTTAAATAAATTTTAAATTAATATTAAGTATCTCAAAAACTCTATATATACTAGAATTTAATGTACGACTAAATTCATGCATACCATATAATATATACTTGTTTGAAGCGTTTATAACTGCATGCAGCAATGTTGTCACAAATTTATGACATGTTGGTTGTAATATCCTTTTAAATGATTATAGTTTTGTACACGTAAACAACATAAAATACTACAAATAGATAGTTATTGAAAAAATTACCTAACTGCATTTATAGTCAAGAAATAATTACAAAGTAAAACATTTTCTAAATTATCACATTTTTAACAAGGCTGTTTCTGACATTTTTAATATACAGTGGTGTGAATAAATATAGACTCAAACAAATTTTTAAGTAAAAAGTTAAAATATTTTCACCAATTCGTCAAAACTAAACTGAAACATGATTCTAGTTCTAAATAAAAGTTTTTAAAGTGAAATTAAATTTTTTTTTTTTCATTTATTTTAAAAACAGATGTTCATAATTTGAAAAAACTTAACAAAAAGCTGTGAAAAAATATAAACTCAAAGAACTTTCTTATACTAAAATGAACTATTCTTAACGACTATTTTTCAATATGACGTGTAGCTGCCTTTGTTTTGAATAACCTCAATCAAGCGATTGGCCATACTTCGATTGAGGATTTTTAAAGTCAACCTTGGTATATTTCTCCAGGCTTCAGATATTCGCTGCTTTAATTCGCAAATATTTTCGATTTCCGGCTTTTCTGGGTCGTAAACTTTTTTCACTAGGATGCCCCAAAGGTTCTCAATGGGGTTGAGATCAGGACTTAAAGCCGGCCATGGTAACAATTTAATGCCAAAGTCATTAAACCAATTTATTGTTGTGGAAGCTCTATGAATTGGTGCGTTATCCTGTTGAAATATTACTTTCTCGTCCTCTGTCAAGGTTATGAATGGGAGAAGATAATTTTCCAATAATCCCTGATACTGCACAGAATTCATTTTACTACTAACAAATGCAATCTCCGACTTTAAACGCTTAGAAAATGCCGCCCACACCATAACTGATCCACCTCCATGGCCTCTTCTTGAAAAAACTTTTGGTTCTTTTCTGAGATCGTGCCAATAAAAGTTGCAACCATCAGGGCCATCTAGGTTGAACTTTTTCTCATCGCTGAATATTACATGTTTCCACATGTGATGCTTTTGTATGTACTTTTCAGCGAACTGTAGTCTTGCTACAATATGCTTTTCTTTTAACTTCGGTTTTGGCATGCATTTGCGAAATTTCAGATATTCTGATTTCGCAGCCAATTTCCTAATTAAACTAGAATCACAATCTAGACCAAATTTGGTTACAACTTTGGAAGATGAAGTCCCATTTTTCGACATTTCTCTTAAAACAGCCCTTTTAACGGTGTCACTTAATTTTTGAGGACGCCCTGGACGCTTGTTGGCTTTATAATTTTCTTTACCTTTCAGTAAAAAGTTTTTAACTACTCCCTGGGACCTGTTAATAATTACTGCAATTTCCCGTTGCGTTTTTCCACAGCTTCTTAAATCGAGAATACGTTGTTGCTCTATCTCATTTAACTCTTTTCCTCGTGGCATCTTTTCAGAATTGCTTGTAATTTCTATACATAAAAAAAATATATAAAAATTGATTTATTTTCCTTTTTTGGTTCTATTTTCTTCCATTAATACCTAAAAACACAAATATTTTTCTGCCAAAAGTCTTTAATTACTGGTTGAGTTTATAATTATTCACATCTACATATATCACATTAACTTTACGTTAATCACAATTAAATTATCACTAAAGAAAGAAAAATTCAATATTTGTACATGAGAATTTTTTGGGGACTCCCCTTTATTCGAAACCGTAACAAATTTTTTGAATTTGAAAAATATAAAAAAAAAAACGTTAAAAATTATTTTGAGTCTATATTTATTCACAGCACTGTAATATTTGGTTTCGAAAAAAGTCATCATAATGGTGTTAAATAATGGAATTCAAATTAAGTCGCAGTAAAGAGTTATTTTTAAGTATTGTCATTAAAGAAAAAGCAAATGCTGTATTGGTCAAGGAAATCGTCTGAAGAAGGTGATCTCGGAAAATTATAAAATCAAAATTTTATAAAATAATGTAAAGAAAACCAAAATGTCCAATAAGTTTCTATACATAACATACATATTTAACAATTAACTAACATTTTTAAAATATTTATAAATTCGCATGTACCACTTGTGTAAATTGGAGTAAAAAACATTATACATTGAATTGCTTTAAAAGACTTTATCCTAGTATAAGAATAGCAAGAAATTTTGTATTTACACTGGCGCCTTTCTTTACATACAATATACTTTTCTTTTCATTTTGTGGTCTAAAACCAATACTATGACAATTTTATATTGTAAACAGAAAAACATTGTGTAAAGAAATGAATTTTATATAAAAAATATTTTCACATTTTTTTTAATTTTCTCAAAAATATGGGTCTCATATATAAATTTTTGAAATAAAATTCTAATTTATTTAAAAGGTTCGTTTAAAATACTATGGCAAAAGGTCATTTTACTATGTATATGAAAGGAGAGGAAGTTATTTGTTTTCTTTCAATTTTTTTAATTTTATTTCAAATATTTTAGAAATAATAATTTGCTTGTGTAAATTATATGAATAAAATACCAAAAATACATAACTTTAAATATTAATATTGTACAGTTTTCGAAAAAATTGAAATAATCCTATACATTGTATGAAATCATTTGAAAAGAATATTGAGTCAAGGCTAACGCATTTTGTATAAGAATGTGCTATTATTCTCCCTAATACATAAAATTACTGAAATATTTTTCTATATGGGTAAATAAAATTTGTTAATAACATGATGTTTAATTAGAATAAATATATTTTAATTAATATAAAAATGAAATTTTAGTAAAATTTTTCATATATTTTTTAATTTTGTTTTTAAGTTGTAAAATGTTAATTTAATTAAAATTGAGTATAGGGCAAAATATAAAGTTTTTTTTTTTTTGATAGTTAATAGGCGTACTAATATGCAGGGATGTACGTGGGCTACTTTGGTTCGGGTAAAGTGTAAATTATTTCTTTGTAACACAGAAAACCAAAGATCCACACAAGTATTTATTTTTTTAAGAATTTCTGTTTTTATAAATTAACAAGGGGCTTAGTTTGCTCAAGAAATTGTTGAAATTGATACCAAATTACAATGCTTCATCTTATAAAAACAAGTGTACCAATTTGAATTATGCATTTGCATTGCTAATTCCAGCATGACCTGAATAATTAAATTCATGTTAAGCGCCTTTGGTTCGGCTCAGCGAAACTTTTTAATTTTGTTAAATTTTTTTGAAATTGATAAATTCTCGAATTTTATTTTATTTACGTATCCCGACGAATATTTTGAAATAATTGGTCATGCGTGTTTTAATTAATTAACTAATACAATTATTTTATTTTAAATTACCTACTTAATTAACTTGTTTTAACTTTATTAATAATAATTTTTTATATGGCATATTTGAATGTTTGCTTTTCCTAATTATATGCGAGGCAGTTATTACTGATATACTAAACGTACACCTCTGCCTACAGAAACTCTTAGTAGTTGAAAGTTGTTTTTTTTTCTTCAAATTTTCGCATTAAAATAGTGTTGTAGTACATGTAATAATTAAAACAAGGGATCTCTCCTGGTTACTATTATGGTATTTTTGTTTTCAGTTCTGCTTATTTAAATTATAATATTATAAAATTTTTTCTTTCCTTGTTTTTTCCACAAAATTTTTATGTTTTCATTCTGCTATGTAAGATGAATAAGGTATTAAAAACTGTTTACCTTGAGTAATTTGCTTGACATTGAAATTTTTTTCCATTAAGCTGGCTTATTGATTCAAATTTTCTAACTGAAAGAGCAGTAAAAAAAAACGATGTTCTACTCAGTGGGTAAGCATAAAATGATTACAGTAATATATTTTTTTCATATAATAAGCTTCCGAAAGACCCAATTTTATATAGGTACAGACTGAGTACACTGTTTTACAACAATATTAACGCATGTATTTTGTAATAAAGCTTAATATTGTTATTGCATTGAAATAATCACGCGTCCGGCATAAAACACAAATTGCGCTATTTTAGAACATAATGTACAATTATTATGGTGCAATTCCATTTTATGTGTCTATTATTGGATGTTATTAAAAGAAATTGAAATATTTTTCTTTATATACTCTGCAGGCTTATGCATTGCACTCTCGTTATATGATCACAAGAGAAATTTCGAAGATTATGAACTTTTTCTTTTCCAATTCATTTTGAATTTTGTCTTATTAGATTTAGCATAGACTTTTAGTGGTTTTCATTTTTTATTCACTATACTGAAATGTATGTAGAAATTCGAGACATACTTCATTCATATCTTTGTAAGATGTATGCCAATTTTCGTATTAATCGTTTTTGAAAAGCATATATAGAAAAAATCAATATTGAAATAAAAAATGTTCAAAAAAAAACCTTTTATACTTAAGCATATTTTTTTATATACATACATAAAAAGGAAAAAAAATGAAAGAAGAACACTCCCAAACGCTTGTTTGAACTAAAGTTGTTAGATTTTGATCTTCTTATTATAAAAGAAAACTGCGAAAATAATATTACAATAATGATCAAAGAAAATGTGAAAAATACGCGTTGATTACATACCCAGTTTTTATTGCTATAACAAGTAATAAAAAAAACACGAATGAATCTGTGAAGAAAAAGTGGGAGTTTTGTTATCTTAAATGTTTGTTCTTCTTTTTCTTCTTTTTTGTTTCCACAGAAAGAAACGAAACAAAAAAAAAATTCATACAACATAAAAAATTTAAATTGTCCTTGACTATAGAATCGTTGAAGGATAATTTCTTTGATATACGGGATAGATAGGTGTATTTTCTTTTTTATCCTTCTTGTCTAACATCTTTCTTTCTGTTTTGTTATACAATATAAAATTCGAGGAAATTTAAAGCGCATAAAATAAATTTTATAAGAATATTATAAAGTGAAAATTTCCGTCAGTGAATATATTAAATTTGCTTTCATTTTGGATGTGTTTTAACGTTTAGAAATTTCTAAGAGATGCGATATTTAATTATTTGCTAATACGAATTTTAAGTTTAAGAAATGAAGGCGGAGTTTACAAAATTTCAAATAACTGCAAACAATCATTCCAAAAATTAGAGAAAAATTCGATTTTCAGAAACTTTTAACATAAGAAACTCACTTAAATAGGAATTTGAATTTAATATTAACAGCAATAAATTCTAATCAAAGAGGAATTAAGATTTACTTTGTAATTTATTTCCCTAATATATCTAGACTTTTGTTAGATATGTACATATGGTTGAATGATCACAAATTTATTTTCTTAAATGTCCTGCAAAAAAATAACAACAGTAGCCCTAATCGTTCTACCATATGAGAGTTCTCCTATTTCTGTTTATTTATTTACTTTTACCGATCGCATTGCATAGAAGGCACCAGAAGTTATGTGATGGCACTTAATTTTAAAGTTCGAGTTTTCGGTATTTCTAATGAGATGTCTGCCTGCCTGTCTCTCTATCAGTTGGTCTGTCGATTGTCGGTCTGTGTGTTCAAGCGTGTATCTCAAGTTCATGTGATTTTATTTTGGCCATGTCACGGATCTCAACTTTTGAGATATAGCAGGTCTCGGAAACTTGATTTTTTTACGGGTCGATTGCACATATCTGCGTATTTAAGAGAAATAATCAATCATTCTCCTGAAAAATTAACGTTAAAATTTGGGATGTTCAAATTATGAATTTTAAGTTGATTAACTTACCTTGTGTGTATGTGTTCAAATTTACTTATGTGCATGTACTATACTCCTTTAAAACAATTTTTCGTATACGAAAAAAGAATTGTTCCTTTTTAACCTCTATGTTTTATCGACTATATTATGTAAGTACTTCTAATTTCTGAAATAACGTTTCCGTTCTTTGTATTTGTAACCCTTATTTATAAATTGTGTAAACTTCAAAACAAATTTACAAAAAAAAAAAAGTTCAAAATATAAAAATTTTTTAATTCGAAAATTATTTGGAAAACAAAAAATTTGCTGACGTATTCTAGTTATTCTGAACTTTGAGATATCTACTGTGAGTAAGAGCAAATTTCTAGTACGGCGATTTTTTTTAATTTTTAAAATAACGGAACTGCAAAATATTTTTTAATATTTTACAGAAAACTGCAGAAGCTAATTTTATTTTTGTTTTTTTTTTTTTTTGTTCTTTGTTTTTTTTTCTCATCCGGTCACAAAATCAAAAAATATTTAGGTTGAGAATTTTTATTTTAAATTAAGGATGAATTTGTACGTTATTTGATTCTAGTATATGGAAAGAGAATAGTATAGTTTTTATGTATTTATAAAAATTCAGTATCATGAACATGAATGTATTGCACCAGTACAAAAAGACCCCGAAATTATTAATGTTCAATAAAATGATGGTGAACGAGAAAATTTTTTTCGTCGTCGCTTAATATTTTTAAGAGCATACGAATAAGAGTAATGATGCACGTATATTCACTAGTCGTAAGTTCAGTCCTTAGTCGTAAGTGTTAGTCGCAGATCAAGAAAATTTGTTGCTCAATACTCGAACAGAATTCGTTTTATTGGCATTTCATGTTCCTAGTATTACTGAAAAATTCGTACATATATTCCCATATTATTTTCGTTACATTGTTTGATGGAGTTATCAGAATGTGACACATTCGTGTTAGAATTTTTTTATGTGCTGCTGTTGTGTAGGCGTTATAAATATCACACCAAATACCTGTATTTTATAACATTTGCACTTACTATAATAAAGAGAATTCATGAATTTTTTCTTTTTTTACATTTATATTGCCAATTGTGTATGCATCTGTAAATTTAGAATTAAGTTGGAAAACGTTTTAACATTAGGTTAACATTAGAATTACTATGTGAGCATGACATCATCATTAAATGAAGTAAAACTTATTTCCATAAAAACATTTTTATAAATTATTTTATTAAAAAATCACAGGTATTTACGTTTTTTTCAGTAATTCATTCGAAGTTCTCAGAACATTTTAAATATGCGAAAAAGAAAAAAATTTCAGGAGCAACAAGTTTATAAAAAGGAAATCGGAATAGTAACAATTATTTACGAATACCATAAACATGACTAAATAAATTTGAATAAACGCAATTACTCTCGATGCTGAAATTGATTACTAATTTGGGAAATAATGAGTAGGTATATGAGAGTTGTTGCTCTTCTTGAGAAAAAAATTTGCCTTCTTTAGAAGAAACAAGATATTTTAATAATTATACGCAAATTTACTTGACCTACGTCGTTCTTCAATCGACTGTACAACATTATAATGCTTAATACGAACATATGGATTTGAATTTCATCATATTATATAAAAGAAATATGTATACAAAAATATATCTGAGGTTGATATGACCTTCCTTGAGTACTTATTATAAATTTATATGCATTGTATCTATAAATCATGCAGGATATTTATATAATATATATTGTAGAAAAAATAGTAATCAACATGAAAATCTTGTGAAAGAGAAGTACAAAATAAAGCAACTTTATCTTTTCTCGTTTCATTTAGGTTGAGTGGATCTCAAAAGCAAAATATTGTACGATCAAGGGTAGATTTCCTTTTTTATTCTGTAATTTTTTGTTTTTCTGTTCACCATGTAAATAGCAGTATTTGTTAAGCATTCACATATGTGCATCTTATGTACATATATATATAACTATTTCTATAATACATACATATATGTATACTATTTGTGATTTAAATATTAAATCTAATGAAAATAAGAACCACACATTTTTTTTTATTAAACTTCAACATTTAGCAGCACTTGTTGAAAACATAATATTTTTCTAACTGTGGTTTTTAAATATTCCATGTGCTTTCCTGATGCTACTGCCATGGTTTTTTATTCATATACAAGTAGCGCTATGGCACTATTTTTTTTTTTTTAGTAATGGTACTTTTATGTGCATTGCCTTTTACCAAAAACAAAATAATAAGAAATTAAAAAAACAAAAATCATTTTATAGGTTATCCTTGCTTATTTTGGTGTTTGTGTTTCCTTTCATCAAAGGTCAAGGCTTTTGAAAATGAAAAGATTTCGTCGTTTCACTTTATTTTAGCACACATATTATAAATTTAGAATTAAATTCAGTTTTCTAAATCATAAAAATTAGGGAATGAAAAATCAAAAATCCTAAACGTTATTCTTTAAACGTATGTCTGTATGTGTGTATACTAACGTTCATTTTATGTGAAATGCATTTAAAAGTTTTTTTATATTTATATATGAAGATTTTTATTTATTATTTGGTTAATAGTTTGCAAGGATTTTTCAACACAAATTTTGCATATCGATACTGCAAGGGTATAGTGGTTTTTATAAAATTATTAAATTAAAAAGTTTTTTATTATAATAAAGGTACTAAGTAATTTTTAAATATTTCCACGAATTTTAAAAAAAGGGAGAAAATATTGGAAGGGTTTGAAAAAAAATAAATTTTTCAAGTTTTTCTTTCTAATAGAAACCAAATGGAAAAATTGGTAAAACAAGTTTTCTCAATTTCTTAAATTTTCTATGTAAAACCAAATTTGACTGTTAATTTCACGTATGGATTAATAAATAGTGCAGGGTTGTCTGCTAAAGGTAGGTGTAAAATAGTTTAGGCCATTACTGTATAATTCAAACCGAACTTCATTTACTTCCCTCTTATTGTTTCAAGCAATTTTTCAAGTTCAATAATGAATAGCTTCTTATGTATAGGTAAGAGAAATTCCGTATTTTCCATTTTACTTTAGAATTTAGATTTTCTTTTGTATAAGATACAAAGGAAATCGTTATTCATGTGTTTCCTTTATATTATATTAAAAAATTTTTTTTTATATTAATGTAACAATTGAGATATAAAAACAACGAATTTAAAATATCAAATAAGAATGAAGTTGGGTCAAACAAATGGTTTGTAATGTAGCCCTTTTCCTTTCAACAAGTGAAAATACTGCTTTTAAAAACAATCTGTGTTTTTATATTACATTCTTAACTACATTATTACAATTAGTTTCATTTATATTCATGAGTTTAGAAAAATAATTATGTTTTTTAGTGGCATGCAATTTATCGTTACCTTTCTGTGTTTATAAAAATTTGAAAGAGCTCGCAATCGCGGAAATATTAGGTGTCAAAAATTCAAATTTTACAAATTTCGAGAGGCGATAACTTGAGAGAGAATGCTGCTGGAAAAAAAATTTCTTTTAATGAAATAAACTATTCATAAATTTCTAAGAGCTATTAAACCTGAGATATAGAAGTAAAATGATATCAAAAAGTTGTAAAAAACGGATTTTAGATAGTGATAAATTGTAACGGCCATTTTTTTTTTGTAAAGTTCAAATATGTTATGTCGCGATAGAAGAAATCAACCAATACTTTTTTCCGTTTGCAAAATTTTGAAAAATGCTTCTGTTTTTGCTACAATATTTTACTTGAAAAATTAAACTTTGAGAGGAAATAATTTTAAGGGGGGTAAAAATTTCTTCTATGGAAATAAGTTTCTAGTAAAGATCTATGTACATATGCAATTTCAGTTTTCTATCGTAAATAATTGTAATAGACACACGGACAGACGGACGGATGGTCGGATAGAGTGAAACTAATAAGGACTTTTTTCCACAAATTTTTTGCTAAAAAAAAGGAATTTTGATTGTGAATTCTAGAGTAAACCGAAACTTGTTTAATTGTTTGACTTACAATATCTTTTTAGTCGATTTTCTTAACATATACTAGACATGATATTATTTTTTATTGCTCGTGATTAAAAAAAATTGTTGAATTTTATTTTTGTCGGAATTATGGGCTTTAAGCTTTAGTTGTTGTTATTAATTACATAAAAATATTTGTAAAAGAGAAAATAAGAAACAAAAATTTATGATTAATATAAAAAAAATCCTAAGTGGAATTTCATTTAAAAGGTGGTTCGAAAAATATTGAAAATCTTAAGCTTTTCGCCTGTTTATGATTTTGTATGTCATTTTCAAAAATTAATTACTGAATTAATGTTACCAAATGGAAATAATCAAGTTAATTTCTGCTAACATTTTAAAATATTTTAAAGGAATATAAAATTACGATTTAATAGTATTGCCTATAAATTAAATTAAATTGTTATACGAACCACTTCATTCATCATTTCGACCTTATCGAACTCATATTTTGAAATTTTTCTCTTTCTTGTTCTTCTATGTGATTTAACTATACCAAATCAATTTAATTACAATATAATTATGTACAAAATACATTATATATACTTACATGACGTTTTTGTAGTCTTCCAATCGAAACAAAGGATCATTATTATTAAAATCTCTTGAGTTTTTCCATACTTTTCTTTCTTTTTTCATATTTTTCTTTTTTATTTTCGTTCAGCTTGAAGTGGAAAAAATGTTCTTGCTTTTTAAAGCAAAAATCGATCAATTGTAATGGCATAAATTATTTCGCAAAAGGAAAAAAAAGTTGTTTTAGTGAACTGATTTTGTAATTTTTTTGTTTTTGCTCTTTCCTTGAACAACATTTAAGAAGTATTTCATGTATAATTCTCGTTTGTGGCCTTATACAATAGAAACGAGTAGTCTTCTTCCTCTTCTACAAGCATTAAATTATTGCTTATCATAATACAATATTTCATATAATTTTTTTTTGGTTCTATCCTACACTATATAATCAAAGGCTCAAGAACTTCTCTAGGGAAAACAGTGTTCACGTATACATAGTTATAAACAAGTAAAAATGACTGAAGAGTTAGTTATCTTTCATAACTATGAGTCACACATAGGAAATTAAATTAGTTTTATCTTTTGATGAAAACATTCAAATGCATGTAACGTACTCTAATAGAACAATATAAAAAGATTCTCAAACAACACCTTCTTTAAATTTTTTCAAAAGACCTTGTATTATTAAATTTACACTGTTTTGTATACAAAGCTTGTTGGAAAGAATAGATGGAATTAAATATTACGATAAGAATCAGTAGGTTCAGTGTTCCATTCCGGTATAAACTGTATATATGTATACATATACAAATTCTTAGTCGAAAAAGAAACTGCGATATAGAGTACAGACAGAGAAGTAAAAGAATTGTGTATTAGTAGATTTCTATTGAGAGGTACAACTTGAAATTTTAGTTGACTTCTGACGAAAGTGAAACATAATTGATTGCATCAAATCGTTTTTAACTATTAAAATAAAACCGTTACTCACATTCCCTCTTTTAAAAATGAATTTTATTTTTGCAGAAACGAAGCCGTGAGAAGAGCTATTCATACCCGTATAAACAGACCCATTATTCCAGTAAAGTAAAATTTATAAATTTTGATTATAAAATTTAATTAAAAATTAAACAACACTACAACTTTTGTAATACCTTCCAATAATTTAAACTATGAATATTTTCATGAGAAAATTTATAATTTGAGTCCTGTTAAAAATTTTTTTTGAATGGTGTATTCTCCTTCAACAAAGAAAAGGGAAAAAGAGAAAAAGAAAGTAAAAAAATATTGAAATTCGAAGAAAGAAGAAGTCAAAAATAAGCTTTTTGTTTTTGTTTACCAAAAAAAATCATTTCTTCCAAGCTAAAATACATAAAGCCAATATGTGTCTATACAACTATCCAGTAGGACCGGATAAAGAGGGAGCAAAAATATGAAGGGACGGAAGACTGCACGTTAAATAATCGAATTTTAGTCTTGTATTTTTTTTTTTTTAATTTTTTTATTCTTTTGTTTTTTAATTTGTTTTTTGTTGTCTGTGTGTACATGTACATTGTGTTCTGCCAAAAAATCAGAAATCACAAACAACTCCCTTTCGTTTAATTTATGGACACTTCAATATTTTTTTGTTATTTTTATTGTTTTGTATTGTTTTTATATTTTTCAATTTTTTGTTCTCTTTCATTTTTTTTTTTTACTTTTGCTTTGCCTTGTCGTGCCTTGCCATACTTCCCTGTTATTATTCAATTCAAGAGTTCATTTTACTCCCATATTATTTTCTCTATTACTTTGTTTTTATCCTTGTTTTTATCTGATACTAAATTCATATCCTTTTTTTTTATTTAAGGGTATATTGTACTCTTTTCTGGGCATTTATATTATCGCAATCTTATATTTTATTTTGTTATTTCGTTTTTACTTTTTTGCTATCCTCATATTGTTTAAACCAGAAACAGGACGTTATAATATTATTATGTACACATGTTATAAAGATAGTATATAGGTATAAGTACAACGTAGAATGTTTTTTGTTCCCAAAAAAAGAGCATGTATTCAAAATTTTTCATATTTTATGTTTTTTTCTTGAAAATCTGATATTTTCAAGTTTTAAAGGGAAAGTTCTTATGCAATATGCATACATGTATGTATTTATACATTATACACTTACATATACAATGCATACATTTATACTTTAAAATTATTATAGTTTTCCAATGTAGTTTTCTTGGCATACATTCACTAAAATGTTGATATCAGCTTGAAATTTCCCTAGATTATTTTATGTTTAATAAAAACAGTACATGAGTATAAAGTCTTCAATAGATCGTCATGAGAAAGAAAACACGTATTTGTTTGGATATATACAAAATTATGCATAGGTACATACATATATATGTAGCAGAATATTATATATTGAACGCAAGACTATGGTTAAGGCATCGAGTGGAAAGCTATAATTATTTCAGATAATTTATTTTTCACTTAACATATTAAGACTTGAACCGTGTTGTTGCTTTATAAGCTTACAGTTTTATTGCAAATTTCACATTAGGGCATAAAGCACAATGTGAAATTTTTGAACTCGTATAACAACAGCGAAATATTTTTATTTCAAAATTAAAAATAAAATTTAAGTCCATGTGCAGATTCACATCACTGGTCTAAAAGCAAATTACAGACCTATAGTTAAGACGATTTTATTCTTTCGTGGCTTTTGGAAAATAATTCTGCTTTCGCAAGCATTAATCTGCTTGAGATTTAGTTTTGTCCAGAAAATGTAGTGATTAAAGACGTGTGTTACTTCCTCTCCAAATGTGAAATGCTAACGAGAAAATATTTTTAAATGATATTCTAAATTAGAGACCTTTATGAGCAATTTAAATTTTCTTGAAATAATGAAATGTTCCTAATGAAAAATAATTATGTGTTGTATAAGGTCACCAATAGGTCGTTTACAGTACATTAAAAAACTTCTAAAACTAAAAAAAAACTTCTAACTACTAAAAAATTTATTTAACTCATAACACCTTTTGCATTGCCTTGGTAAAGAAATGACATTTTAAAACGTTTTAAATGTAAATTTAAATTTTCTATTACTAAAATTTGACAATACGATTTGCTGTTATGTTCTGCCGTCTGCAGATTTTGTAAGAGTCACGTCATACTCATATCAAGTACATCAATTAAAAATTTATTTTTTAGATGGTAGGTAGGATTTGCGTTGCATCGTACCAATAAAAGTAAACGACTATAATGAAACATTAGAAAGCAAATACAAGTTGCATACAGGCAGATTCAACATAATTACATGTGAATCGTCTAAGTACTAAAATTATTTTTAAATATTAACCTTAATATCTTTATAGAAAATTTAGTTAATAAAAAATTGTGTCGCGTAAGCGAAAAGAGGTAAAAAATTAATAAAAAAAAGAAATGAAGAAGAATGTTCATTAGTATCCTGTAAATGTTTTTTAATGTAATCCTTGTCTTACCCCAATTTTACATACTATCGTGTTTATATCGCGGTGCCACAATTTTTTTATATAATATGTGCATTTGATAGCTTATAATTTTTAGTGAAAATGATCATTGAAAGCTAATGAGAATTTTATATGTTTGTGCTCTAAAAGCAATTTTTGATTGAAAAAGACAAAAAAAAGGAAAAATTTAGAAACTAACAAAAATATTTACACAACTCAAAGAAAAGCAATTATGTAGTAAATTTATTAAAATTCTAATATAAAATAGATGATGTCCTGATTACCGCATGAAAGAAAATTATATTAATAATATCGTATGTTCGTGTAATTATAAACATTGGGTAATATTTTGTGTCATTCAATAATTTTAGAGAAATCAGAGGAGGTTGAAATTTCTATACCAAAGATTTTTGAGTATCATAAATAAATGCATTTAATTTTATAAAATGAAAAATAAAGCCTACAACTTGTTTTATTTTGTGTTATGAGAGCATGTAAAAATCTATTTAAAAGTACAAATTTAAAAAGGTTGCTAGATTTATTCGTTGAATGCATGGTTTCTGTAGATAGACCTACAATTTGCGTATTTTTTTAAAAAACTATACAAGTACACATGGTTTAATTTTATGTTTGATATTTATTTGAATTGTATACAAAATAATTTCGGAATTGTAAAAAAATTTTCTACCATTTTATATGTTTAAAAGGATCATATTAAAGGATTGTGATGATTGTTAAATTTGAAGATCTATGAGCATTATTATCCCGAATTCTAACTAATCTATCCTATTTCAAATTTTAAGTAAAATATTATAAGGATTTATAAAAAAAAATTATGCATCGTGTTGAGCTACCCTCTAATCTCTGAAGATTTTCATGTAACGCTTCCGCATATTTTGAAAAAAAATTCATTTCAGCATTTTTACAATAATTGCAACTTAATGTTGGTAATTCTTAAACTGTATTTCTTAAAAAATTTCTGCAAGTACATATATGTACGGCTAAACTCTCAATATAATTGCTGATACATTCTTAGAAAATAGAATGTAATTTGGAATTTAATGTTAATTAAAATGAAACAAATTGAATTCTGAAAATGGTTCAAGTATCCTGTTGCTAATACCAAAATAATTTCTTATCTGATTCTTCAAGTAATACAAAATTAACCAGACTAGAAAATTATAGTAATTTAGTGGAACATTTTTAATTAATTTTGAACTTTAGAATATTATTCAAAATATATTATATGTAAGTATATGTAAGTAAATTAAAGGTAGAACTAAATCGATGATAAGAAAAAAAGGCAAAAAAAATTAAAAAACTAGAGTAAAGTACTTGAGCATTATATAGAAGTTTATTTTTAAATTTAATGGAAAGTGTAAATTAAATTAGGGGCTACTTAGCTATGTTTGCTTGAATAACTTACAATAAAAACGAAGTCAGAATGCCTACCTATAAAAATATTTAAAAAAAAAACTAGTTGAATTTATAATAAATAGAAAAAATAATTTTTCAATTCTTCAAGGATAATGCATATCGTTGTATAAATAGTTGTTATACATATATAATAACAGTTTAAAATTACAAAATAAAGGTTTCTTCAAAAAATTTGCTAAGAACTATGCACATTTGCAAAAATAATTCCAAGTAGTTATAATTTCTCTTATCCTGCCATCGCTGTTTTAATATCGTTTCAATCTCTACACTTAAATGTTGATTTGATTTGAACTCATCATTTAATTTTAAATATTGAATTTTAATAAAAGCTCGTTTTATGCAATTATTGTGGAATGCAAACACAAAATTTTATGCTACCATCTCCCCGACGAATAGCAGTTCTTAATCAATTTTTTAAAATGTTGCAAAACTGAAGCTTCGTCTCACTCTATATAAACAAAATTTAAATATTAAGCATTAACTTTAATTTCAGCATTAACTATATAAATAAATTCAAATCTTTGGAATCACCATTTCCCCTATGTTTTTTCAGTAGTGTCAATGACTATCTAATTTACACTTATCATATAAATATTATTAACCTGCAGCATTTAATTTTTACTATCCTTTAGGTCGGACTCTTCCTAACACGAACAAAAGTACAAATTTACATTTTTCTTATGAGGGGGAGGGGGAGGTCAGTATTTCATTTATACATGTATTCATTTTTAAACATCTAAATTATTGAAAAATAAGTTGAAGCGAGATGTGCTTATATAATTTTCTAATTATGAATGACCTTTAATTATAAAAATAATTGAGTCCTTTATATCTCAATTCGAATTTCAATAATAAAACAAAATTTAAATTATGTTTATCAAAGAACTTGTGTAATGTAAACTGGTATACATCTACCATTTTGTATACGTAAGAGATTGCAATGTCATAAAGCATACAAATATTGAAAATTTTTAGTCTATCGTTTTTTTTTTAAATTTAATTTTTTTTTCATCGAAGGAAGGAGGAAAGCTACTAACATGCCATTCCCTGGCAACCCATAGTTAGTTATGTGTTTTACCACAAAAACCTTCTCCTTATATTCTGATACTAGTCCCCTTACACCAACCATCAAATTATCTTAAATATAGATTGAAAAAGATTCAACTAAATCAGAAGACAGAATCCTCCTTAGCCTTCTGGGAGAATGCCGGATAACAAGGACCCGAGAGGCCTCCACGTTGACATGTTTCTCCAGACGAGCTCTATGTCTCACCGCCCTTTCGTTAATTTCGTCAACTAAACATGGAATCTTTCGATCTCTCTGCAAATTTCCATTTCGCACATACCAAGGGGCATTCACCATATTCCGCAAAACCCTATTCTGGAACGTTTGTATTCGCTGGACATGTAACTGTTTGGCATATCCCCACAACTGGATATCATACAACCAAACCGGTTTAATAATTTAGTTATAGAGCAGGATCTTATTCTGTATCGGCATTTTAGCTTAAAAATTTAATTTAAAAAAATTTTTTAAACTTTAATCGGAGTCTAAATCGGAGTTTGTTATATCGGCAGGCTGACATACATATTTCATTTCTAATATTTTGATTTTTTGTATCATTTCCATTTTCTTTGTGGTCATTTAATTTGACTATATTTTTACTAAAATCATTTTGAAATCATTTGGAAAATGTTCCATAAAATTTAATTATGTATATTTTTAGCATACAAAATAAAAAAAAAAAAACAATGTGTGTTCATTTCTATTCTGAATAATAGTAAAAAATGTATTTTGTTATATTCTGTTTCATTTTCAATTTATTACCAGATTATATTATTAAATTCAGTAAATGATTCATTATTCAGCGCAAGTTGTAATTTGTAATTTTAATTTACATATAAAACCACAAAATTTTACATATTTTCTAATACACATGAACTAAATATTGCTTTTTTTCGGTTTTATATTTTTAATTCTCAGTTCCATATGACGCAAAATAAAAAATAATCTATGTACATAATAATATGTTATTAAAACATATATAAGATGTGTCAATATGCTAGGGTATTTGCGAAAATATATCATACTTTTAATAATGATAGGATAAACTAGGATTCCAGTTTTCTATCAGACTACGTCGAGTAAATTTAAGTTTAATTTAATTATATGCTCTTTCTTTGCGTTTTGAATATTTATTCATCCATGCCTGGCATTAAGAATATCGCGCTTAAAATATTTGTGAATGATACTTTTCGAGGTTTTAGTTGAACTGACAACAAGTTTATGGAAACAAATTGTTTTAAAAATCGGTGATTTACACTTTGAAAGCAAATAATACCTGGTTTTGGTTATAATATTTATATTTCAATTTCAAAAATTACGTTTCATTCTAAATTCTCCTGTTAAATACAATATTCCCGCAAACTTTAAAAGTTAAACATTTAAGCTCAGAGTAAAACAAGATTTAATAATCTCAGAAAATGCTTAAATTTTTTCTAAAATCTTATTTTGCCTAATTAAAAAAATTGTAAGAAAAAAGTTATGTTTAGTTGGTTTTAAGAGATTAAGAGAACGAAGGTCTCCATTTAATTGGTGGTGATTTAAATTGTAATGAATATTTTTACTTTTTTTTTTACATTTGAATGACTTACGCCTGAAACAAACAAAAGAATTGAAAATTTCTACAGTGACTACAACTGTAATAAATTTTGTTTGTATGTATCACAAAGAAAATAATTTAAAAGTTCTTATTATGACCACGATGCACCATCCTCTCGTATGGCGAGGAGTTTAGCCAATTTCGCTTTGGTCAGTCTACTATTATATTATTGATTCATAGTAATTCGTATAAAAGTCTTAAGTCTTGCAAAATTGTTTTCATTTAATACCCTAGAAAAATATTGTTTACGTTAATATAATATAAATACATACACAATAATGTACACATGAATTACATAAGCATATATGTATACCTATATGTGTATCTGTTTTTGTGTGCATAATTGTATGTACATAAATTTACAGTAAACATTTTTATTAAAGCTTTTTTTTTTCTTTTACGTTTTTATTATTATATAAGCACAAACATACATATATATGTACATGAATGTAATATTATTTCCTTTAGAAAAAACAACTCAAAGTCATATGTAATATTACAAGGATATAATAATGTACATACATACCTAATATGTTGTATATACTGAAATGATCTACACAGGATATAGAAATTTATATTATTATTATTATTATTTCTTTTAACAATTACATATGAAGTCAGGATAAGAGCAGTAAATGGAAAAAATGTAATAATAAAGAAAAGACAAAGCAATAATAATGAAACGGAAAAGAGAATAAAGATATAAAAATGAATACATTTATACACGCACGCATATACTCGTATATTCAGTAATAATCTATGAATAAATATAATGGACAGAATAATATATGCACATACATATATACCAATATATACATTATGGATATGTGTGTATTTATATGCGTGCATATAAAAAAGATGTATTTGCCCTTGAAACATTCATTTTTGCTACATCTTACTACATTTTATAAACATTAAAACATATATACATACATACGTATGCATGAATACGAATCTTTACTTATTTAGAACTAATAAAGTTTGATAATTTAAACATTAAAAAAGAATTTCTGAAAAAAAGCGAAATTATTATTAAAAAAATAATAAGGACAACAAAAAGGAAAAAGGCTTTCATAATTTTAAAGTGAAAAATAAAAGAAAAAGAAAAACTTCAATTAAAACTCATTAATATTATTTTTTTCGTAACGAAATGAGAAAAGAATAATAAAAATAAAATTGATGAAACAAAATGAGAATGTGAAACAATAAAAAGTGTACAGGATATGAGTTTGCCTTGAATGTAGTGCATTCATGAATCGATTTTTATATTATGATCGATGTAGTCGGTATAACTTGGTGTTCTCAAATTGGCCTTCTTCTTCTTTTCAGTTTATTTTTTAATTACTTTTGATAAAGTTGTTAAAAACCCTTATTTGAGGATGCAGAGATTCACATTTATGTATAAAACACTCAACTAGTTTCCCTGTTGGAGCTTTATAAAAATTCAACAAAATATGGCCATGATGCATATCGTTACAAAAGTCTCCAAAAGCCTTACAACTTTTTGAACGTGGGTCCTCCCGGGCTTTTAGATCTGGTGTATTGTGTGGTTAAGCGGAAGTGTTGCAAAAGCTAATGAAAATATTTTTTAAACATTATTCTTTTCAATTTTAAGGAAGTTAGTCAGTTTTTAGTAAACATATTCTGAAAAATGTGTTAGTTACCATATTCAGAACGATTCTGTTAAATCTGAGTTGGCGCGTACACAAACAGACCGACAAACCAGCAAAGCGATACACCGACCTATCTCTCTCAAAATAGTTTATTTACGTTTCTCTACCATCTAGAAGTGCGTTCCAATGTGGTCTCAAAAATTTTCAATGTGGTCGGTAAAAAGATCTTTATAAACTTACAATAAGCGGTTATTTAATTTTGGCGAAGATCAGAATAAATTATTTTTCTACTTATTTAAGACGTTGTTTAAAGCAAATTTTTTTAACACGACTCATGTCATGACCATTTTCCATCCCTATGATTTGCTTCTTTACAAAATTCATAACGAAACTTATTTCAGAAAACATAAAAAAAAATATTTGAAAATTTAAAAAACTTTGTTTTTATGTATAATAATTGAGATTTGTTAAAGTGAAGGCAGGAGTGTTATATAAAGAACAACTGTTTGGAAGTTTTAAGATCGAACATTTTGTTTAAAATTTTACGTCACCGCATTTTTACACAATTATCACATTAATATAGAAAAACCCGTATAAATTATAAATTAGTGAAACTTTTAATATTTTAATATTCTTTGTGGTTTCCACCTGATATTCAAAAGATGCAAACACAGAAATTAAGTTGAAAAATCTGTTTTTGAATTGAAGCTAGAGACATTGGAAAAATTAAAAAATGAATTCAATGTTTCTGCAATATTCTTTGATAAAATTAAAAATAAATTAAAATATATTTGATTTTGTTGTTTTCCGCCATTTTTTATTGTTATTTTCATTTTATTTTAAGTTTATTTCAAATTAAATTACTTTGTATTTAATATTTCCAAAACAGCAATAAAAATGTGTATTTTTTTAATTATAGAGTCTTGACTATAATAGTGATAGTGAGAGTCTTGACAATGATAGTGCAACTATAGCACTACTGTTGTTGTTTATAAAAGTTCAGAAATATACACATGGTTGCAATTTAAATTTTTCATCTTACAGAATTGGCGAATCTTAACATGGTACTGCAGTAGCATATTGGAAATGCAAGTAAAAAATTTATAGTGTTAACGTTGACATCATTGAATGAACTTTCTCAGTTTTTATTAAAAAAGTATACAAAAAAATCCAGTAAAACATAATTTAATTGTGTTTGTTAATAATTAAATTTTGCAATAAAAATTTTGTAAAAATTAAAATAAAAACTTGTCATGTAAATAATTTATCTTCGTTTCCATAACCATAAGTAAACATAAACTGTATTAGAATTCAGTACATTTGAAAATCAACTAAAAAAAAAAAGAAATTTCAGAGAAAAGCAAAAAACTTGTCACAATAAAAGAAAATTAGAAAATCAAACTTTGGAATTTTTTGTATTAAATTAGTGACTTTGAGCAAGAAAAAAAAAAAAAAAATAAAAAAAAGTGTACAAAGTTTAAGTAAAAAATATTTTCAAAAATTCTTTTAACTTCTAATCTTTTAAAAGAACCATCAGTAGATCCTTTCTTTTTTTTTTTCATTTTATTGCGAAATAAGAAAATTTTCTTGAGTTTTTACATACATAAATAATAAAATGTAAAGAAGAAAATCTTCATCTTCATCATACATATTTCAAAAGACAAAAACAAAAATTAAAAAAAAACATAAAGAAAAAAAATTCAGTGGAATAAAGTTCACAGCGATGATTTTATTGAGTTATTTAAATTTGAACAGTCGCTGATGTTGAAAAGTACAAAGAAAGGACGAAACGAACACAAAAAAAAAGAAACAAAGCAATGAAAAATGAAAGGAAAAAATGAAAAAGCCATCCATGCTCTCTAAAAATAGGAATAAAAATTATTCTCTGTTATTTAAATTACATAACTGTATTATAGAGAGTTATCGCCCCAAAAATATCAAACGCGCAAACATTCCAACAAAATAACAAACACGCCAACAATGCTAAAGCAAAACTTGGTTAACAGTAAAGTTGGTTAACATTCACATTTCAGTGAATTTAAAACAAATTAATTCAGAAGTTAATTTTTCATTTTTATTTTTTATGTAAATAACAAAAAAAAAAAAATAACAATAATAAAGAAAATTAAAAATAATTTACGCAAATAAGAAAAAGAAGAAGAAAAAAATTCAAAAATAAAAGAAAATGAATAAATTCATCCAGTTAAGTCACAGATAAGTTAAAAACCTTACAGTTACTCCTATATTAAAAAACGGGGGCGCGTAATACATAATTCAATAATCATATGAAAATTTTCTACTTTGAAAGTAAAAGAAAATTCAAAAATTAGCCACCATGAAAAGAAGAAAATTAATTATAGTATAATAACCGTTATTTAAACAAAGACTATGCAAATACAATATAAAATATATAGGTAAATATTAAAAAAATTAAATTTATATTATAATTGGGATATAAAATAAATTGTATAATGTGAAATTATCGTACTTTGTTATTTTTTTGTTTTTGAAATATTAAAAGAAAGCAAGAATTGCTCTATATTCAAATAGAAATTATAGAATTTAGATATAAATTGGAAGTGTATTAAGAATTTTTATTTTGTGATCTTAAATGAATTCTTAAATTAACGTTAAACTTTATATAAAGACTGTAACCTTGTATTTGTAATAACAATATAGTATAGCACATTCTAGGAAAACAAAAATTAGTCAAAGTGAAAATAAAAAAAAAAATTCTTTATTATTGAATAATGGAAAGTGATTTTTATCACTGAATTTTTGAACATATTCCTATTGCCATTCATTCAAAATAAAATTTTATTTTATTTTATTTACAAGGACAATCGAATAAAAATATATACTTAATACAAAAGAATAAATTTAAGGATTAAAAATAATTTATTATATTTGATTAAAAAATAAAAAGGAGAAAAAAGGTAAGTTTTCAAAATTATTTTCGCTTAATTATTTTTTAATTCAAGAATCATTTCCTTTTAAAACAAAAGATAATTTTTCTTAAAATTTCAGCTTTTTCATAAGAATTTTGAATTTTATACTCAATAATTTATTTTTACACCAAATACAATAGAAGAATTTAATTTTTTTTTTGTGTAGTGTGGTGTAGGACAAATAAAACAAGGTTCTTCAACTTTTCACCAACATTTCGATTTAATTTTAAATCTTCATCAGGGCTAAAATAATAATTTTATATGATAATAATGTTTTTACAATATATCATACATTTCTTATGTGTATACTTACATAAAGTTATTGAACAAATTTTAATTTGATTTTAACACAATTTACTAATGTTCTTCATTCAAATTTTTCGAGCATAATTATGTAGAAGTCAGTTGATTGTATACTTAATTTTAGACTAGACCTTCCTTCAACTCAAGTCATATTATCATTATCTTCAGTTTTACCTTGTCACAATACTTTTACGAATTTTTGCATATTCATGTTGTTTTGCATGCATTTAAGAATTTTAATATTAAAAATTAGCATTATGACATTTTGATAAACCGGGTCTTCAAACATTTTTCAGTTATTTTAACGGAAATTTAATTGTTAAATAAAAGCCTAAATAATTAAGTACTGTGTATGTCCATTACTTATTTCAATGCATAATAGTTTCAATTGTATTGTCTCTTAAATTAGAAGAAGTAGAAATTCATTTGAAGCTTTTATGAAATTAAATAAGTAGAAAAAAAATTGTAAATCGTTATATAAGCTATAATTGCCGTAAAACGACAACTCTTTGATAAAATAATTTTCTAAAAATTAAGAACTTAAGGTATGAAGAGTTCAAAACATTTTTCAAAAACTGATGTATGTATGTATCATACTTTGTTAACGAAACTCTTTGATCTTAAAGCAAAACAGCTCATTAGGATTTATATTTTTGATTTTCTTTTACCAATACACACTAAACGCTGCTTTGTCCAGAACGGGAATGACGGTATTGATTTTCATATACCAATATAGAAGGTTTAGAATATAATATTATGACCTCGTTATAGTTTTATATTTTTTTTGGTACTTTAATTCAAAGGTTCTCTTTAATTTTTTTATTTTGTTAATAATTTTCATGTTAAAGGGAAAATATTAAAGGAAGAATGTTTTTAGATAAAAATCTCGATGACCTAAGATTCGATGGTGAATATCTACACCAATTAATTTTATGCTCACTGGTAATTCTCGTGAAAACAAATTTTTAATGCGTAATACATGAGAGTATACGTTTTCGATATCTGTCCCATACTATAAATAGTAGTAAGTAATAAACATCACATCCTTTAAAGTCGTTCCAGTGATCAAACCTTCACAATGCCGTCCATTAAACTAATATTCTTTCATTTTCCAGTTCTAGTATGAAAGTGAAATATAAAAATACTGCAAAATCTTTAAAATTTAATGTGAAATGTTAACAATAAAGGAAAAATAAAATTCAAAGAAAATCCAACCAAGTGTGTCTTTTATAATATAAAATATATGCGATCTGACACAACGATGAAATCCTTATGAAAATTTCTATAATTTTTATCTTTTGAATTTAAATTATTTAACATAATTTTAATTTAAAATAAACACGTTACATCTTTTCTTCTTACTACATCCACTTTTTGTTGTCCCCTTCCTTTTTATTATAATAAGTCTATTAATAAATGAATGAGGAAGCATTTTCTGCACGATTAAAACCAAATCGAACATGAAAACTTAAATAGAATAAGAATAAAGAAGGGTGAAAATAAAAAAAACTAATGAAATCAGAATAATTACATTAAATCTTAAACCTAGCAAAAAAAAAATTCATTTATTTTGAAAAAGGGCTAAGGACATAAAAGTGAAAAATCACCAAAAAATTATAGTAATAGAAAAACTTTGGAAAACTTGAACATCATTTTTAACTCTTTTGTGATTAACGGTGTAGAATACGAGTGATTTTACATACTTTAATATTAGAAAGCACAACATTATGTTTACAAGTTTTTTTTATGATACACACATCCGCATATTCTGTTTAGTTATTTGAATATATTTTAAACGGTGTCATTCAAATGCTGCTCTGTGCTATCCTTTTGTATTTTCTTGTTGATTTTACTCTTGTCAATATGAGATTTTTTATGTAGAAGTAAAAAACAATAAAGCGCAATTTTCATCCATTATTTGTTCGATGGGCCTCTAGATAAAATTTTTTATTTGAATATTGGAAACGGAAACAATAAGCAATTCCCTTACAAATTTTTAACAAAAGCATTAGGAATCTACTTGTTGCATTAGTCGGAATTATTTCAACAATGCATTGTAGTTGATAAATTTATTGTTCTAATATTTTGTATTATGTAGACGTCAGGGAATCTTTATATATGTACTTTATTTATTTCAATAAAGTACACATAGTAAAGAATCATTAAAAAAATGTTTTTCTAATGAAGAAAAGCGTACAACAAGCTTTTTTTCTCTAATAATACTTATAAGCTCTACAAAAGAAATTTCCCATTAAAAAATTTGATTAACAATGTTATAAAAAAAAAATTCAAGTCAGAAGAAAACAAAGTTTTAGTTGGAGGGCAATTGGAATATATGACTTTCCTCAGATTATTGTCTATAACATCATTAACAGAAGCAATTCGACATACAACGCCACAAATAATTGCTTATACTCGTATAAAGACATCTAATTTTTAGTTTTGCAACTGTTTGATTGTTTGTTTGTATTCTATAGGTTTATATTCAAGCGCACACAAAAGCAACTGTATGATCGCATACAACTTAGTAATCAAACTATTTGTAGTTTTCTACAAACTGATTGCAATTTTAAGTTAACGCAATCGGTTTGAATTGACGCTATAGTTTTGTTGATTAGATGTCCGCGCAACGATTTTACAATTAAGCAGTAATTGTAAAACTAAAAATTCCATGTCTGCCTGAGCCCTAAAGAACGCGTATTTAAAAAAACATATTTTAGCCATAAAAAGTTCAATACAATTCGGTGAAATTTAAAAATGACTCTCACATTTGTTTAAAATATTGTTTTCTTTTTAAAGAGGTTCCTGTGAAGATTGCGATATATCTAACCTTATTGCATTACTATTGTTCCAAAAACACATGACTAAACTTTATTTGAATTTGTTTAACTAAATGCGAAAACATTAAAAATTTTTTTTAGGAATAAATATTGTCATGCCAAGAGTTACCTGCATGAAATGAATTTCTCTAAGTAACAAATAATTTAAGTGATATGCAAAAAAGACAAAAACCAAATATATTAAAAAAGTGAAAAGCAATAAGAAGAGCGAAAGAAAAAGTTGGTAAATGTGAAATGATTATGGGTTTTTTTTATATGGGTTAAGCGAAAAGAGAACACAAGTTGAAAACAAAAAAGAAAAAAATCATTAAAATCCTGTCAGAATGAAAAAGGACACAAAATAAAAATTAACAAAGAAAATAATAAAAGTATAAAATCTTATTTTATATAAACCCAAAGAAAAAAAAAGAGAAAAACAGAAAATGAGCGAAGTGACAAAAGAACGAAATAAAACCATCACGTAGTCAACTATAAAAGCAAGGAATTTCTTCTTTTTTTCGTTTTATTGCTCGGTAACGCTTTATAGGATATGAGCATTAAATGCTTGTAACCATATTATCAAGTTAAATGTTGTTTCCGTTTTTTAAAAGAATTTTAATGACATTTTCTTGTTCACTCGGAGTGAAGGGGAGGGCCATATATAATTCTATTATTCGTTTATAACTTTTTAATTACAATTTTTTTGATTCGTTTTGTGAAGTGTCATGCAATTCAGATTTTGTTTTTGTTTCTTTTTGGTTATTGTTGTCATTATTCAAATTGCTGCACTTCAGAATAACTAAATTAAAGACACTTAAAACCTTGATTAAAAAGTGTTATTAAAAAAAATTTCATACAACTACGTTGGCATATGAAAAGTATAAATAAACCTGAGAATCATAAAAATCATAGTTTAAAAGAATAATAAGGGCCATTTGGCTTTAATGTAATGGAAGAAAATTACAATATTCTATTCTATTTTTCGAAAATATTGACATAAATTTGAAATTTAAACAAAAAACATTTTCAAGAAAACAGCGAGTGGTTTAAGAGTCACATATTAGGCTGTACTTCCTAAATTCAAATTATGGAACGTGAGAAGTTAAGTACGATAAATTTTTAGGAATTCGATTCAGCGATTGGAATAATTCTAACCGATTTGTTGCCACAGAGAACTGCAAAATTTAATATTCGTTATCGTCTGAGAGTTATATGGGGGACAAATATCGAAAGTTGAAGAAGACAAAAATGATATTAAGTTTTTAAATTTCCTCATTCATTACCGTTCGTCATCAACCCATCTTTTATATTTTCATATTTTTAATTAATTTAAAATTAAACTAGTAGTCACTGAAATTTTAGTTGAATTTCAAAGGCAACGTAAATTACTAATTACTTTCAAGTTAAATTTTTACTTGTTAAGAAAACATTTGAATCTGATGAAGCGAACATCCACATGATAAGTTTAGACTTATTAAAAGAGTCAATTTTAAAATATGCTGTTACCTATGAACTTTTAATTTTACTCCAGAAACAAACTGCACGTATTATACATTTTACTTTCAAACATTTTATTTCTCTTTTATCACATATTTCTCTCTTAATGTAACATGAATATTAAACTCAGTTCCCAATGTAAATGCTGAGATAATTGTGAAAATAAATTTATTACAAATTTTTTTTTTTAGATGTCGAATATTTCACTATCTCATGAATATTTTCAAAATTCAATAAATTAATTTTTTATCAAGTTCAACAGATGTGGTCTGTTTTTTTCCATAACTCAATATTTTATTTGAATTTTCTTTATGTCAAAAGTGAATTTAAATAATGTCTTTATGAATTTTTATGATTTTTAGAGGTCGATGTGTGATAATCAGGAATTTTATCAACGCTGTTTCTAGTCTTTTTCAGTATATTTTTAATTTTAATTCTTTGTTTGGATAATGTACGTAATGAATTCTATAATTTTTTCACGAGAAAAGCAGATCAAACAAATTTTTCTTTAATATTTTATTTCTGGAACGCCAAGCTTCTGTTAAAGATAGAGCAAATTTATTGCCCGCATGTCAGGCATAGGAACGATTGATGTAACATTTTCAGAAATGATAAAATTAATTTAAAATTTGTGATACGTGTATGTACTTGGCCACAAAATTAGTATTAAAATAAAAACTACTATAATGATAGTGGTCGAGACATTGGAAGAAGATATTAAGTTTTCGCAGTTTATCAGCACTTTAAAATTATGACTTTGGATCATAATAAATGTATGCATGAAACACTTGTATCAGTTTTGCATTTTAAATTGATATTATGTAAAGAGTTAATTGTATTTTTACAATTTCAGAAAAATATCCTGGTCGTTCAATTATACACAGATGTCTGGTAACTCTTACTGAAAAGGGCAATGCAAAAGCTCAACCAAGATCCAAAAATTTATTATTCTCGTATTAAATTTAAAGCATTCGAAAATGTTTTTAAATATTTTTTTTTGTAATTTTTTCTTTTCAATTTTGTATTTAATATTTTTTATGCTCTTAAGTTTCTTCATAATGTCAACCTTTTTAAAGTTTCAAGAATCGGTTTTTTAATCATTTTGAACTCAAATAATACTAGAACACTTTGAAATCTTTACATTTCTAATTTAAGTTTGCCCAGTTATGTATAGAAACATTAATTCAAAAATTAAAAAGCGTAACTTTTTTGGTCAAGTTTAACAACTTATAATAATTTTACAATACACACTATGCACCCAAACCCACCCACCCTTCTATTTATTAAAAGAAAAATATTTTCATCTTTTGTTTTCTTTTTATTTTTTTTAACGATTTCTTAGTAAAATTTCAATAACAGAGAAAAAATAAGAAAAATTTTTTTATTGGAACAAAAAGTTTAATTATAAAACTGCTTTACTCTGACCCAAATTTTCTTTGATAACATCGTCTTTCTAATGTAAAATTTTCTTTATTACAAGATTCAAATTTAGATAACCTCATGGAAATTGTTTGTGTAAGAATACGAAAAGAATTTTTTAGTTAACTGTAATTATTTTCATTAGTTCAAGTCTTTGACAATATTTTTAATTTTTTTTTGTTACAAAGCAAATATTAAAACAGCACTTGGGTAGCACTCTTTTTATACCCTGCACTTCGTGAAGGGTATATTAACTTTGGTATGGAGTTTGTAACTACTTGAAGGAGTCATCTGCGGTATGGACATATATATATATTCTTGCTCAGCGTAAAATTCTGCGTTGATTTAGACATGTCCGTCCGTCCGTCCGTCCGTCCGTCCGTCCGTCCGTCCGTCCGTCCGTCCGTCCGTCCGTCCGTCCGTCCGTCCGTCCGTCCGTCCGTCCGATCGCACGATAACTCAAAAACGAATAATGCAATCGACACCAAACTTTCACAAGTTGTTTCTTTTGTGCCAAGGACGAACCCTATTGTTATTGGACCAATTCGGACAACGGGTTCGGGGAGCTGCCATACAACTCAAAGAGTTTATTTTAATTATTTCAAAAACTAATAAAGGTACAAATATAGAATTTTGTATACATGTGTCCAATTATATTCTACATATGCTCTAAAAACTTTAATGAGATAGCTGCACCGGTTCGGGTGGCTGCCATACAACTCCAAAAGCAAATTTTTTATATTCGGCAAAATAATAAAGTCAGATTCATGAAACTTGCCAGTCGTGTGTCCAATTATAGGTCAAAGATATTTCTGAAGTTTTGGTAGAATTGCTTGACAGGTTCGAGCAGCTCCCATACAAGTCCAAAAGCTTATTTTAAATATTTGGAAAAATAATAAAGCCAGATTCATGAAACTTGGCAGTTATGTGTCCAATTATAGGTCAAAGATATTTCTGAAGTTTTGGTGGAATTGCTTGACAGGTTCGAGTGGCTCCCATACAAGTCCAAAAGCTTATTTTAAATATTTGGAAAAGTAATAAAGTTAGATTCTTGAAACTTGGCAGTTGTGTGTCCAATTATAGATCAGATATATTAGCGAAGTTTTAGTGGAATTGCTTGGCAGGTTCGGGTACCTGCCATACAACTCCAAAAGCTAATTTTAAATATTTGGAAAAATAATAAAGTAAAATTCATGAAACTTGGCAGTTGTGTGTCCAATTATAGATCAGATATATTTGCGAAGTTTTAGTGGAATTGCTTGGCAGGTTCGGGTACCTGCCATACAACTTCAAAAGCTAATTTTAAATATTTGGAAAAATAATAAAGACAGATTCATGAAACTTGGCAGTTGTGTGTCCAATTATAGATCAGATATATTAGCGAAGTTTTAGTGGAATTGCTTGGCAGGTTCGGGTACCTGCCATACAACTCCAAAAACTAATTTTAAATATTTGGAAAAATAATAAAGTCAGATTCACGAAACTTGTGTGTTCAGTTATAGATCAGACATATCCGTGAAGTTTCTATAGAATGGTTTCACAGGTTTAAGTAATTGCTATACAACAATGAAAGGTGCAGGGTATAATTCAATCGGTTCATACCGACTGAAACGTTTTTACTTGTTACATTACATTTCAATCCAAGAGTGTTTTGGGTTTTCTACTTTTCAATTATAGAAAATGCTGTAATTAAAAAAGAAAAGAGAAACATGAAAAAGCAGATATGGTTGACGTATTTTAATATTCTGAAAGAGACTAGCTCTTTATATAAGAACTTTATAGGTGAAAGAAACAAATACCTAAACTATGTATGAAATAAATTTACAAAATAAATTTCGTAGAAATTTCATTGCTATTCATAAATTTTAAATTTTTATTATTTGAAAATATTATAATTTTTCTAACGATTTGTTGTACTTCAAAGTTGAATAAATTAGAAATAAAGGATTTAAGTTCTTTTAAATTATTTTATTAGAACTTTAACATAATCATGTTTTTCTCGATATTATACGAGCTTTAATTACAATTAATTTGAATATGCCATTAAGTTGTTAATATTTTATTTTCTAAAAAATAAACGAAAAATTTTACCTAAACTCAAAGGAAAAACAATAAATTAAGATGATTTGTTCCTTGTTACTGAAGAATGGTGGAGACACAAGTACAAATCAAAGTGAGAATAAAATTCTCAAATGGATATGAACGAATCATTTGCTGTTTTCGAGGTGTTGTAAACATTTTGTTAATTTTAAAAACTACTGCCATTAAATTAAGCATTACTTGTAAAATAACGATAATTATTTTTAATCTTGAAGCTCTTTTTGAAAAATATTACTTTGATCTTGACTTTAGAAAAATAAGACTTAGTTTGAAAAGACGACGACTCTTCAACTCAAACTGATATTCTTATCTTTCGCTATTACGACACATTTTCTGCATTCACAACCAGCGTGCTGTTTGCTGCTATTACTTCTGTTAATTCTATTGTTGATATTTACCCGAACAAGAATAAGTCTTCGCGATTTTACGTCGGGTTTAACGATTTAGCTATAATCTAACTTTATTTACATACTTTTTGTATTATTTGTCTTTGGCAAAATATAATATTTTTTATCCTTAGGGCTAGCTATATTTTATACATTGTGCGTGTTTATTTCTTGAACAAATTTCCGATTTACAAGTTATACAACTTTGTTGGCTATTTTAATTTCAAATTTCCGATTCTCGTATTCTAAAAATTAAATTTAATACCTTAAGTTAACCTGTTAGGCTATTGATTTCAGTTTTTCATTTCCAAATCAATATTGAAATCTACAATATCATTTTCGCAATTTGAAAATAAATTTCCAAAGATTTCATATTTTAACAATTTTATTTGAATTTTTGGAAATTTTCATAATTTATAATATAAAATTATTTTATTCTTGTTAAATTTCAAAAGAATAAAATGAAATCGAATATCTTAAATTTTTAATTTTATTTGTAATGTAATAAAATAATCATACTGATTCCAAAAAAATAATTCTAAGAATGACGAATTTATGTTAAATATTGGAACAATACTAAATTATTTACAAAACAAATGCACAGTCCTTGGATGAGCTTTAGTATTGGTATTATAAAATGACCATGTACAGAAAGTCACAGAGAAATATTAATGGTTTTCCAACTTTCTTAGTTGCGTAGGTACCAATAATACATAACAGTATTTTTGTTTATGAAATACAAACATACATACGGTGTTGTAATTAAAATAGAAATTGTCTGCAACGAATAATTTTTCTTTTTATTTTTTGTATCTTACTTAAATTTATTAAGAACAAAGCTCAAAGTGTTTTGATATTGTGGCCTTCAAATAAGGAATAACAAAAATACCTTTTTATGAACGTGGGGTAGACTATACGCACCTATTCACCTTCTAACTTCTTTCATATTTTCATATTCCCTCTTGTAATTCGCAGTTTCAAGTTGTCTGGTGTGTTTAAAGAACTTTTTAAGTAAAAAATGATTAAATAAACTTTTTTAATTTTTGTAAAAGAAAAGTTTTATTTTGTAATATTTGAAAAACTAAAGGGAATATAAAATACAATTTTATCTTTGTTTTCCTTAATTAGAAATCTGTTAAATGAAAATGAAAGTTCTTAATATTTTTTACTTTTGTTTTAATTAATTTAAAAATTGATTTTTAAAATACTTAATTTTAATCAATTAACTCATAAAATATGCAGAATATGAATGAGTAAGGTAAACTAAAATTCGACATTATTATATAAACAGTTTAAAATATATTTCAGTTTCAATTATCAGACGAATTGCTTAAATCAAGAATCACACTGTCATGCGAATTAAAATTTCTATAGAAAAAATCAAGAAGAGCTGCGTTACGAGTAAACATAATTTGAATTACTATAAAGTAGAGATAAGAAACCACTCTTACTTAACACCCTAATCAAAATTGCCAGAATTCACCGCAACAGAACATCCTAATAGTCAGCTCATTACAACCTTAAACCTTATTGTGATGACGAGTATTGAAAAAGTCTTTCTTTAAGTTTATTGTCTATATCAGCGATTATCCTGCGAGTGTACAACATTTTCTAGTCTATCTTTATAAGGAGAACAGACCAATAGATTTCATCCTAGTAATATCAATGGCACACGGTAATATGCTCAAACCTAACAATATGAGAATCTTATATATGTTATATTTATAAAGAAAAATTCTGCAAAATTTTACATAATTTTATTGGACATTGTTAATAGCTTTTGAAAAACCTTAAAATTAAAAATGTAATTTTTAGTTACGAACACTAGACTTTTACTAAAATTTTATTTACATTCTGAAAAATCACAAATTTCAACGAGCCAAACTTTTTACATTGTGTTGCAAGAATATTGCAATATATATAATATTATGTGCAAAGAGCTAACAGTAAAGCATAGTGAAACTAATAAGAAAATGCAGTGCTTCTTAATTTAATTTAGTTACAATTCCTAATTACATACAACTCAAATGAAGTGAAAATTAGTTGAGAACTGATTATTAGTTAAGAGCTGGCTATATGTTGTCAGATCGATCAATTAGTTAGACTAATTGATTACTATTAGTTAAATAAATGAAAATTAATTTTTCATATATTCATCATAATTTTTCTTAAATTGCGGAATTGTTTTCATTTTCATTTAAATTAGGAAATTTATTTTAATTCAATTTATAATTAAATGATAAAAGACACAATGAAAATAAAAACTTTACATTATTTGAGAAATCTTCCTTCCATATTTTACTTTGTTGCTATTGTATTCCATTGATATTCTACTGAAATAAATCTGTTATTGTTCTGTGGTGGCTAGCAGTATGCAAATGTATACAATATTACAAATTAGAGTTAAAAAAAAATTATTTTTCTATAAAAAAATTTTAAATGTTTTCTTTTTGAATATTCATTTCTTCCTTTTTTTGTTGTATTAAAATTCCCAAATTAATAAATTATTACAAAATGAATAATGACAGAATTAAAAATCATTAGTCCCACAATTTTAATAACAAATTTTTAAACATTGTCCTCTTTATTATAAAAATAAATCTGTAAATTGTAATACAATTTTTATGAATTTTTGCTTTATTGCAAAAAAGGCACATAAATTTCAGTATAATCACACAGTTCTTATAATAATTATTCTTGTGATGTTTTGTATAAGATGGAAGTATTGAAATCATATCGAAAAATTTCTTTTGTAAATAATTAAAATTATTCAAATATACATAAGTAAGATCTACAAAGAATTGAGATTTACTTTAGGCAAAAATTTCTCTAACAAACTGAAATATAACATACTTTATAGTTTCCGTAAGTAAGGGTAGTGCTGCGATTGTTTAACTGTATTGAAAACTCTTATAATTAAGGCTTATGTGTTCTTAACATGATTCAGGAAAACTCTATTAGGCTTTGAATATTACAAAAACCATAGTATTAAGCGCTTAGATAATATAAAAATATACTTTTTCGTTCGGTCTGTACAAATAAAACTGTGTAATATTATCGTCAAATTAAAATGAAAACAGCTACAGTAAAGCGAGTGTTCATAAACAAAATTTAAAATTTTCATGAAAACAAGGGTAATATATTTTTCAATATTTCAGTGTTTTCGAAAAAAAAATCTACTTCTATTGTTTTCCCAAAATAAATTCAACCAATTTATTTTATTTCAATTATAAAAGGATACATTATTTTTTCTCCCGTATTTGTACAAACAAACAAAACAGATTTATGTGGAGAACAAGAAGAAAAACCTAAAGCAAAACAATACAAAAGAAGTCGTAAAAATTTTTGTGGTTTATAAATAATTGCATGGCAGTAATTATTATCATTGGGCGTTTAGGGGTATTTGATGATGGAACTGTTGCTGAGAATATTATTATTAATTCGGAAAACACATATTTTAATTTCATCAGTATTTTATGCAAATGTTACGAGTATTCTTGTACATAATTTTGCTTACTATAATAAAATTTTGAATATTCAAACAGCATTCATAATTGTTATACAATTTTTAATGTATTGATATTGGCCTCTATACATGTAAAATTTTCGTGGACTTGCTTTATATATTACACATACATATATGTACAGGGAATATTTTAAATTAATGATAGCAATAATAAATTTAAGTCAATTTTGATTTTAAAATTATTTTTTTTAAATAGCAAAATATTAACCAATTAAAATCCTATAAATAATTTATTTTGTAAATTCGGAGAAATTATATGCCTTGAAAATCAAATAACAATGTTCATCTACATAGTTTACTGCATAAATGAGTATAATTTGGTGAAGTTTTGGAATCTGAGCTCGAAATGATTATAGGTAATTATGTGAATTTAAATTTTCGTGTTGCTTTCTAAGCTTATATATATATTTTTTATAACAATGTCTGGATCTTGGATATCATAAAGCTTTATTTCTAAATGATCAAAACTAATATTAAAATAATTTTTTCATTCGCATACAATTTGACAAAAATGTAGAGGATATCTTAAAGTGATTATATTAAAGCCGCAAGGACGGTTATCTATAGAGCGTAAAATATCAAATTTGCTATGAGTTTTAAGTTCAGTTTCCTCTTATGTTTAGAAAAATTTTCCATAAGAATGATATTTTCTTCATGTTGCCAATTTACAATCTTCTGAAAACTATTCTGATGTGTAAAAATAACAGAGTTTGCAAAATTTGTTTTAGAAGAATACCCAAATCGTGGGAGCCTTTAAATTATACCTCGTATTTTTTGTGTAAAAGCTAAGTATTTGCCTAATTAATCTTAATAATGCTTACATAGTTAATTACTTACTAAATGTGCTCACATTTCAGTCACAAATTTTAATTTTAATTCTTTTTTTTTGTTTTGTACAAATTTAATTACAAATATAAAAGTAAACAGTCTTACCATTCATTAAGTTTAATAATCATTTTAAAATAATTCTTTTATTTTTCTTTCTGTTTTTTTATTCACCACTTTTTAAATTTTAATTTCTCATTCCCTTTATTCGTTATTACTTACTCGTAGTTTACCTGTAAAAGTTTTATTATCCATTTTAATTCATTCATTCTTTCTTCTTTTCACCTTATGTGAAGCAAGTATAGGGCATTAAAATATTCCAAATTTCTTTTTATACCCTGCACTTCGTGAAGGGTATATTAACTTTGGTATGGAGTTTGTAACTACTTGAAGGAGTCATCTGCGGTATGGACATATATATATATTCTTGCTCAGCGTAAAATTCTGCGTCGATTTAGACATGTCCGTCCGTCCGTCCGTCCGTCCGTCCGTCCGTCCGTCCGTCCGATCGCACGATAACTCAAAAACGAATAATGCAATCGACACCAAACTTTCACAAGTTTTTTCTTTTGTGCCAAGGACGAACCCTATTGTTATTGGACTAAGTCGGACAACGGGTTCGGGTAGCTGCCATACAACTCCAAGAGTTTATTTTAAATATTTCAAAAGCTAATAAAGCTATAAATATAAAATTTTGTATACATATGTCCAATTATATTCTACACATGCTCTAAAAATTATGATGGGATAGCTGCACCGGTTCGGGTGGCTGCCATACAACTCCAACAGCAAATTTTTTATATTCGGCAAAATAATAAAGTCAGATTCATGAAACTTGGCAGTCATGTGTCCAATTATAGGTCAAATATATTTCCGAAGTTTTCGAGGAATTGCTTGACAGGTTCGGGTACCTGCCATATAACTCCAGAAGCTAATTTTAAATATTTGGAAAAATAATAAAGTCAGATTCATGAAACTTGGCAGTTACTTATCCGATTGTAGATCAGATATATTTGTGAAGTTTTAGTGGAATTGCTTGACAGGTTCGGGTACTTGCCATACAACCCCAAAAGCTTATTTTAAATATTTGGAAAAATAATAAAGTCAAATTCATGAGATTTGGCAGTAGTGTGTCCAATTATGGGTCAGACATATTTGTAAAGTTTTGGTGCGATTGCTTGACTGGTTCGAGTAGCTCCCATACAAGTCAAAAAGCTTATTCTTAATATTTGGAAAAATAATAAAGTCAGATTCATGAGATTTGGCAGTAGTGTGTCCAATTATGGGTCAGACATATTTGTAAAGTTTTGGTGCGATTGCTTGACTGGTTCGAGTAGCTCCCATACAAGTCAAAAAGCTTATTCTTAATATTTGGAAAAATAATAAAGTCAGATTCATGAAACTTGGCAGTCACGTGTCCAATTATGGGTCAAATATATTTCTGAAGTTGTGGTGGAATTGCTTAACAGGTTCGAGTAGATACCATACAAGTCTAAAAGCTTATTCTTAATATTTGGAAAAATAATAAAGTCAGATTCATTAAACTTGGCAGTCATGTGTCCAATTATAGGTCAAATATATTTGTGAAGTTTTGGTGAAATTGCTTGGCAGGTTCAGGTACATACCATACAACTCCAAAAGCTAATTTTAAATATTTGGAAAAATTATAAGGTCAGATTCATGAAACTTGGTAGTCGGATGTCCAATTATAGGTCAGACATGTCCGTGAAGTTTTTACAGAATGATCTCACAGGTTCGAGTAATTGCTACACAATAACGAAAGGTGCAGGGTATAATTCAATCGGTTTATACCGACTGAAACGTTTTTACTTGTTATTTTTTTCTTTTATTTTTTTTCCAATCTGACAGTTATTTAACACCCTAACAATTCTCTTGTGTGACAGTTCTGGTATACACGATAATTACGGTGTGTTTTACAGCCCAACAAGTTTTGCAATCTCATCGTTGTTTTTACTATTCTGTATGCTATTTCAGTATTCTATTGTTACTACCAAAGAGAAGAAAAACTTATAGGCAAGAATACAAGGGTAAAAATTTTTGTTGGTATTTTCTTCATTCTCAAATATCAACAAAAATCGGGTATGTGTAATTATACTAGTGCTATAAGGAGGTCACCACTACCACACTCTAAAGTTTTTCACATATAATTATTTTGTATTCGAATAAAAGAAACGAAAAATAATATAAAAAAATTAATTTTGTTTTTGTTTTAATTTTTTTTCTGTTTTTCTTAGCTTTCGCCTTTTTATTTGAAATGATTACCTCGTATTAATTTTGAATAGCATGAAAAAACATAAAAATATTCTAAACAAAACACTGAGAGGACAAAAAAAAAGTTTTTTTAATGCAATTTGCGTCTATAAAAAAAAACATAACAATAAAGACAAGTAAATTAACTAAACAATAAAAAATAGAACAACAAAAACAGACAAAAAAATCGTAATGTTTTTTTTTCGGGAAATTTGAAGGCACGTGCAATACATTAGGGTATTACACTGGAGACAAGAATTTTTAAAACGAAATTTTTTTCACTATAGTTACTATCGAATCAGTATTAACCATCAATTATAATCTGTGAGGTTTCCTCAATATTATCTGGTCTAATATGCTAGGAGATCTCATAATAGAAATTCAATATATCGTGTCATATTTATCTTAAATATTATTTAACTTATTTTTTACCCTTTTCCTGCGGACAATTCTTAAAGCGAAGGGAAGGTAAATTAAAATACCTACCGGACAAAAGACATGGATCAGAATTTTTTATTTAATTTCAATCTTATAGCGATAACGCAATTTTAGTGTTTCAAGGGAAAGTTATTAAGCCTAATTCAAATCAACTAGATTTTAGACTCAAATATAATAACTGGGCATTATAATAACATTTACAACTAAAACTTTTAATTTATCCATAATTTCAAAACAAAATGAGGAACATGTTCTAAGATGACATCTTAATTGTATGGGATTCGATTTAATTTAATACAAGGAATGCTCCTGACTTAATCATTTTTTTCTTAATAGATTTTTTCTTTGTACTACTTAAGAATTTAATTACACTTTGCTCTATATTGTGCCACTTAAAATTGAATAAAATACGGAATTTCTTTTCGCACATGCAAATTTATTTCACATGGAATAAAATACCATATATTTTTTTTTTTACATATTTACGTATGTAAGTCATAACACATTTTCTTATAATAATGTTTTTAAAATCAAAGTGGGAGCCAATAAGATTCTATATACTACTGTTTTAAAACCAAAAATAAATAACAACAATAAAGAACATATTTTTCTACTTTAGATTTTTTATTTTGGAAAAAAACGTCTTGCGGCGAATTTACTACTTGTATAACAAGTACACTTAGAGAAAAATAAAAAATATTCGAGCAAAAACAAAAATAAAAATGGCAGTAAATCTTCTCTTTTATTGTTTAAATTATTTTCTAGATTTTTTTTTTTTACTCTGCTCGCTTTTGTAGTAAATTTTGCCTTTTATTTTTCATTTTTTAACTCAAGACTGCCATTTTCAGATTTTTGCACGTATTTTATTTAATGTGAATTTAATAATGAAATTACACAGTGAATTGTTGTGCTTGTGTGCTATTATAATAAAAGTTAAAAAGGACGAACGAAGAGTTTTGGTTATAAGCATAATTCATTTTTACATCGTTTTTGTTTTGTTCTAATTTAATTTCTCAAGTACAAGACAGTAGTAATTCAATTTTAAGAAAAAGCAGAGTTTTCGATGACTTTTTTTTATTTTATTAATTCGTTTTGGTATGAATGTGAAAATAGTACTCGTACCTATTGTGTTCTTAAAAAATCTTTTGAAATTTCATTATTCTGAGTTGCGTTGTGAGATTTCAAAATGTCAAAATGAAAAGTAAAGAAAAATTTTTATTTAATTTTTTTTTGCTTTTGAAAATCGAATCTCCTTAGGATACTACTTATGAGATAAAAATATGTTACTTAAAGAATTATTGCTAGTGGGCACAAAATGGCATAACCAAGAAAACTTTTTAATTCTTTTTGCATTGTTTGGTCCTTAGAAATTAAGTTTACTTCATACTACGTAATTAAATTTAATAATGTATGAGTTTATACGCATGTTTGTATATATAATTTTAAAATAAAATCGAATAAAGACCAAATAATCTAAATAAAGGTAATTTTGAAAATTTTACTTTTATATTTCAGGTGAAATTTCCCATTAAGTGTCATCCCATAAAATTTTAGTTACATAATATTATTTTATCAAAAAAGGAATTAGTTAAAACAAATATATGTAAATAAATATGACATTTAATTATGTAAAAAAAGTAAATATTTTATTTTTGAATTACTAAGTCAAAATCTTTTCAATATCATAATGGAAAATTTTAGCATTGGGAGTTTTTCTGCCTTAAGATTTTAGATATCAGTCTTTGAGTAACTACGTTTAATGACAGTGACTATATTCCAAATTCTCAATGTTTAAATGAAATGTGTAAACAAGCGTAATCAATGGTTTCGCTATACATTGAAAAGGATTGAATGTCCAAAATTTGTTTCAGCTTCTCAAAAAGAATCGTTCATAAGTAAAAGCTATACATTTGGGAAATCTTAAAACTTCTTATAACTAAATTTTGAATAAAAATCGATAAAGAGTTTGAAATGTTACTGGATTTGATACTTTTTGAGATTGGATTTCTATATTTAGTTTTTATGCAACCCAATTTACAATCAATGACTGAGGGTAAGTTTTCATCAAAATAAAGCCTATACTCTTAATAAAAAGTAAGCGGTGCATCTGTTTGCTATACATTTGTAGTTCAGTTATTCGTTGCTTATGCCTAAACTGCATAAATTCATATTCAAAAAAGAATTCCATTAGCAAGCTGTACACTACCACTATACTAGCTTCTTTTTTCATGAAAATGGAATGTACTCAATGATGAAATTCATTTATATTTAATTGTGCATATTTGATTTGATTAGGGTAATGCTCGAATTGTATGAAGTACTATTCAAAAACCATTAGTCAAACAATTTAACATGCTCAAATTATTGTAATTTGTTAATCACTTTATGATTTTTAGTTCATGATTAACATTACTCCTTATATTTCATTCACAATTCGCTTTCTTTCATCCTACGTTATCTCCTAATTAACTTTTCATTGGAATGAAGACTAAAGATCGAAATTATCGAAAAACATGAGTGTAGGCAAAATATATTAAAAGTTGGTATAATCTTATTTTATGTTGAATTTCATAAAAATAAAATTAAAAAGAATATTTATAATAATATAGAATTGCTTCGAATATTATGAGGAAGTATAGAATATTATGGAGGATGCGAATGAATTCACATTTTTAATAATTTTCACAGAACTGGCGAAATACGAATGTTTAACATATGAGAGTAGATGCTAAAATAATTTTTTACTCACTTCATTTGGCTTTTAATTTTGCTAATAAAAAAAATAAAACTCGAGATTTCCTTTTCAATTTAAATGTCGAGAAATTAAATATTCAGTAATAATTAACTGATTTGAATTGATGATGTCATTCTCTTTGATATTCAAGGTCATGTCAAGGAAAAGAAAAGAACATATTTAAAAGGATATTCCAAAAATAAATCTAAATCTGTTCAATACAACATACACACAATTTTTTTTTTATTTTATTTGTTTGTAAGTTATTAAATGTCATGTAATCTTTATATCTGGAATTTATTTTAAGAACTCTTTACAAAAAAAGGACTCTTGTTTTTGATGACTGAGTTTATTTCTTTTAATTTACCAATACAATGACGATTTCTTTAATTAATTTGTTTTGATGTTTAGTTCATGGAATGCGTTTACTGTATCAGTAGTTTAAGTTTATTTTATATTTTAATTTTATAGAAAATTTTTGTACTAGAAGGCATCAAAACATATTCAACTGGCAAGTAAATTTGATTTTCTTTCGCTATACAGAGTTGCTTATTCTCTAACGATTTTTGTTTTACGATGAAAAGGCAAGAGTAAAATTTTTAAAATATTCTGATGACTTACTCATGATAGACTTTGAATGTAAAATTGCAATTAATGTAAGGCAACAGACCTCTATTTTTTTTATAACCATATATCGTATTAATGTGATAATTGCGGACTATATTATCGGAGTAAATTGCTAAGTGCACTATAGGCAGATCATTGAATCACAAGAATCTTTAAGACCGTGGTTCACAGTTTTAAATAATTTTGAAACCCGATTGAAATACTAAATTTTATTCAATTTTAAATACTTAAGTATTGTAGATTAAAACCGACAGAATAAATTTAATTAAATGCATATAAAAAGATTAACATAATTCGGAAAATTATATCGAAAATTTAATTTAAGATTTTAATTTTGAAAAACACAATGTTTTAAGCCAAATTAACAACAATCTACATATTATCATACACAAATGTGTATATGGGCCTCTATTATGTAAATAAGGTTTATTTTTTGCATATTATGTATTTTATTCTATATAATGTGGCCGATATTAAAATTAAAAATGGCTATTAAAAATTATCAATAAAATAAACTTTATTTCATAAAATTAATTTTTTTGGTTTATTGCCAAAAAGGATTCATTCATTTTCCTTTCTCTTCTTTTGGAAAATGAAAGCTTTCTAGAAGAATAAAAAAAAAATATAATTTAATGGACGAAAAATAAATCAAGGACTTTGTTAATAATTTTTGCTTATTTTTTTATATTTTTATTATCAAAATATTTTACAAAATATATACATATGTACATACATATTGCATAATATTGACAAGACAATGTGAAAAGAAGATTTTTAAATTTTATGAATTTTGTTATAGGCCAACCCATTTTAATAATATTTTCTTTACTCTTTCGCAGTTAATTCTTGAAATGGGCATGCCTTACTTGACAATTTTTTTGGCTTCAATGTAGATTCAAAACCAGAGTTTTGATATTTAGAAAAAAGTAAATAAGTTCAAAATTTAGTAATTCGTGAGTTTCGGCGACATTTTTTTCATATGATGCCGAAATTCAAACGTTTGTAATTCAATTTTAAGAATAACTGCAGACTTTGAACGAAAGCGTCTCTGCAATTATGCAAAAGAAATCATTTATTTGAACACACAAATTAACATGATTATTTAGATAAAAATTCGTATACTCAACACGAAGTACAAGGAAAATATAGACAACACTCTACTACACAATGGGTTTCAACTTTACAAAGTCTAAAATACAAAGATTTAGTAGGTAAAAATTATCTTGTGCATTATTATATTATGTGGCATTTCTGGGCAGAGAGTGTAACAGTTTAACTTATGTTTTGGCAAAGCACTCTAATAGGTATATACTTATTTAGTGCTAAATACTGTTAGCGTTCAGTAGGATCCACACAAATACTAAAAATTTTTGTAATGCTCTTCTTTGGTCAACAAAACTTTTTGCATTCCTCAATAGCTTTACGAAATTAGTTATTTATCAATTTATCAGTGGAAAGTTGACTAGTCGTACGTTCTTTTAATGCAAGAATGTAGTTTTTTTTATTTTCTGTTGTTTTTAAGGTAAAACGAGAAAAAAAATAGAGTTGACCTTGTCAACTCTGTGATACCCGTACGAATTTGTTATCCGATGTGCGAATAACTAATGTGCCATATCTAACTATGAGGCAGACTATGACTTTAAGTTGCCGTATTACCATATTAATTTATGCAAAATTTCAGTACTATGTGTTTTTCAAAATAAACTACTATTGAAGTTGTATGGCAGCTACCAGAAAGAGCCAAGAAATTTTAGCGACAGCCTTACTAATATATTCGCTTGTGTGAAATTTCAATATCACAGCTTTTATAGTTTCCGAGATATAGCCCAATAAATTTCGGGCAGCTACCCGAACCGGTACCCCGATCATGTCCAATTTAAATAGGATTCTGGCACTTACTACAATAAATCATTTCTGAAAATTTGGTGAACTTAGCTCAATTAGTTTTTGAGTTATCGTTGGGACGGACGGACGGACGGACAGACAAAGCTAAATCAACTCAGAATTTGACGCTGATCAAAAACATACACTTGAGTCTATATCTAACAAAGTTATTTCTTAGCGTTACAAACGGTAAGGCAAATTTAGTATACCCTTCGAACATACGTTCGTACGGGTATAATAAGGCATAAAAAATGCGTCAAATCGATTGAACTAAATAAAAAGAACAATAATTATGTATTATAAACGAAAAATTTTGCTGATTATGCACGAGGGAACGTATGCTCGAAGAGCATACTAGATAAATTAGCAGCAGACCGAAAAAGCCAGAGGTTGAATGAAACTGTATGTCAATTATCTCCGATATTTAAAATCATTTATTCGTACTGGTATCACAGAGTTAACACGGTCAACTATATCTGTTCTCGTTGTTAAATATGTTCAATTTGTTTGACGTCAGTAAAAGAGTTAGTTTTTCTTAGTTTAGCATTTAAAAGTAGAGGCAAATTTGCAATTTTTGAATTTTTTAAGGCAAATTTGTAGAACGAAGTTTTGTATAAAATAATTCCAATTATAAGTTTTTCACATTATATGCTTTGTGTGGTATCTGCGGGAATACCTAAGCAATTTCAACTCATTATTGCTAAACTGTTTCGTAGGATGATATTATATTGACCTGCTTGGTCTCATGGTTTTTCTTAATATCATCCTACATTTGGTTAGGGATGTGTGAGATCTATTGGGGTCTTAGTGTGCAGCAGAGCTGTGCTCTTGGCTTTATCTCTCCTGTTTATATCGTGAATCCCACCAAAATAGTTGAAATAACAAACATAACAGATGAAAGCAATACGTTTAAACTTCATATTATGCTCATTTTTCTTCTTCCCACTCCATTTGTGCATGATATTCTTCTTCATATACATACACAAATTTTTTTATATACATGCTATCAAGTACCTAAAAAATTTAAGCTTACTTCAAAGCATAGAAGGAAAATTTACTCATATCACTTGAATATTTCCATTTTAGTAAAAGAAAGATGAAATTTAATCCCAAAAATGTAATTGAAGTTCTTTTTTTTTTCATTACTAACAGTTTTGTGTAGAATAAGGCAAGTATTGTTTTCACTTATACTGTCTGCATGACAGGTCTGGTGTGGTGATTTTCAAAAATGATTAAAAATCGGCAGTATGTCAGATAAATCGCTTGTCAGTACAATGAACTAGTTAAATCTTAGGTAGCACTTAAAGTGATTTAGATTCATTTACTAAATCTTTGGATCTTCTTTTAAAATTATAAAGATAATCTTATGTTTTACATGTTTTTGGCGTAATTTTATGAGATTCTGAATAAATTTTAGTCGATTATGTGCGGTTCCAATTCTATGTTTCTTCTTTTTCAATTTAAAAAGATATTTAAAATGTAAAGGAAAGTGAATTGCTTTAAAGTGTGGTATAAAATTTTTTTTCTAAGTTAAAGTATTTTGCATACAAAGCGTTTTCCTTTTTCTTTGTATTTTTTCAAATAGGATCTAAGACTCAAAATGAAAATTATTTAGAATGAAAAACATACAAATAAAAATAATGTCTGCTGGACAAAAATCCTTTTTAGATTTCCTTTCATGTAAAAATATATGAAAAGGTTAGAATGTTAAATTAAATTTGTCTATGTTATCTTTCATAAGCAAAACATTAATTTCTTTGATCTTTTGTGCCACAAGTATAATTCAGAATTTTTAATATTAATTTATTTTTTTTCTAAATGTTATTTATACTCAAAGGATACTAAACTTTTCAATTTAATAAAATAATTTATTGGTTTATAATAAACTTTATAAATTTATGATATAAATAATTTTTTTTTGTAAATAAAAAGTAGGTACTACAAAATAGTTTAACTGCCAGAGATGTTAGAGATTATTTGGCTATCAGTCGGTTGCATTGTATCTTAAAATTTCTCGTGCAATTTTTGAAAAATTGAGTTTCACATTTTTTCTTTATTGTTATTAATTAAGAGTTGAAGAAGAATTTCAATAAAATTATGTTTCATGTTTCGTTAAAATTGTTTGAGAAAAAATTCACGCTATAAAGCACGAGACTTTCATGAAAACCTCTATTTTAATGTCTGCCTGTGCAATTTCTTAAGAAGCTCTGCTTATATAAACAATTTCAGATACAATCTGAAATATTTTGCAGGGCAAAAAACATATTCGCAAAAACTAAAAAAAAAAAATTTTTTTAATTTTGGTCTAGCTATTTTTAATGACAATTTAAATATTTAGCAACTGATTAGAGAGAATTTCGAAAGACTACGCTTTCTTTAATTAGTAAGTAACATCTGTTGAAATTACTGAATCTATTTTCGAAAAATAATTGAGTTTAATTAGTTTTAAAAAATTAAGTTTAAAAAATTTTAAATCCCCTTTCAATTAATAACCTTTGTTGCTTGAGAAGCCTTGGGGTCCGCAAATAAAAAATAGCTTTTACCTTTCACATAATATAAAAAAAAATTCAAATTTAAATTAGTTTGCAAAAAATGTAGCTAAAACTTTGTCACCATTTGAAAAGGGTAATTCACTAATAAAAGCGTAAAATCTCTAACTTTTCTTAAATTATTTGTTTGAATGTGTAAGCGACCATTTAGTCTAAAAATAACTTTTGAAACCCATTTATTTATTTGCAAAATATCTTTTTATCAATTGAAATAAAGTGTGATAAACGCCTTTTTAATGAAGTGTCAGTCAAAGCTAAAAGTAATAAATATTGCTGAAAGTTTAAAGTAAAAACAACAAGACAACGCCTTCAATAATAATATAAAATATTAAAGTACAGGTGTGTTTTCACAAAGTATTAAGGATCTCTCTTTTTTTTTAAAGCGTTTTAAAAACTTCAATACTATACTCCTTTTTCCTAAAATTCTAAAGGATGATTGTAGAATTTATTTTGTTTTATAAACGAGAACCAAAATTCTTTTTGTTTCTGGTTTGAGAAGAAGCAGATACTCCTTATACATCTAAAGGATATTGTATAATATAAAGTACATATTCATGAAATATTTAAAATAAGCGCTGCTCTTTGTGTATACTTGAAGTTTTTGAATATATTTTGCTAAAGTAAAACTTTATTTTATTTGTAAAATTTATACAGGAAAATTGAAATTTTAAGTTGTTTGCAGCTTCTATTCTTAATAACACTCTTCTTGGTTTTGAATCTGAAATAGCATGAATGATGAAATTTATATTAAGGCATACAGAAGAAATTTTAATTTACAAGTAACTTAAAAAAAATTTTTGTAAACTAATTTAATTAGAGAATTTGTGAACGCGATGACGAACTAAAATTCCAAAATTGCTTGTTCCATAAATATTTCTATTCAATTTGAAATATTCTTTCATTGTTATTACAGTTCATAAATTGGTTAGTTAATTTGTTGTAACTTTTAATATAATTTTACATAATGTACGGTCGCACCATATTTTAAAATTTCTGTTTCAAATACCGCATAAATATATTATATAGGTATGTTCTCAACCGAAAAAGATATTTGGATATCTTCTTTCTTAATGAAATAGAAGTTATGAGTATTTTTCAGCCTTTAACTCGTTCGTTTATTAAGTCATCTATCTGTTATGCAGTTGTTTGAAGAATTTTCCATTAGATATTAGAGTATAAAGATAGATAAGAGTATAAAGATACAGGAAGTCCTATAACTTCTAATATAGGATTTCCTGTATCTTTATACTCGTACTTACTAGCACATTGCTATCACTTAAATACTAGTTAATCAAGCAAGTTTCCATCAATTAGATGCTACATTTTCCGCATCTGCAAGACTACAGTTAAACACATTCACCCTTGGTATTAGAAGGACCTTTAAAACAATGAAATTTGATTGAACTCTATGACCTTGGAAACAACCTTAATATTTTTCTTTTTATTAATTTCAAAATTTAAATCACTTTGCGTCAACTGCAAAATAGGTAGGTTGCCTTTGAAAGCATTTTAAAATATTTATAATAATTCATAAATTTTATTTGTTCTTTATTTATAATTTATAATATATTTTTTAATATAAATTCAATTCTTTCGTATTATTGTTTCTTTCAAAAAAAAAACAATGTTTATTTTATATGCTTTGTAGCTTTTACTTTGTCTTTCAAAATTTCCATTCCTTGTATACAAACAGGTAGAATTCATCCTATAACATTTTATATGGTAAAGTGTAGCGTTCAGGCAACATGAAAACTTTATATAATTTTTATAATAAGAATTTAAATTGAAAAACATAACAAGTATTTAATTGGGATCTTTCCATTTTAGTTTAACACTTGTTTGTTACAATGTTCGGAAAAAGGTCAATGTGAATTGGTTTCGATCACTTTGAATTCTCTTTTGCATTTTTCAAAATTTATTTTCTAATTTCTATTCGACCTTAGTAACGCAATCCAAATAGCATTTGTGAGTAAGAAAATCGTACATCTAATTGAAATATGGCATAATAAAATAAAATCGTGTTCATAGAACGCGCGAATGACATGGGTCAAAAGTTGTTTAACTCTCTGTTTTAGAAGAAATTCTACATTCAAAACATTATAATTATTTTGCAATATTTAGGTATTTACATAATTTTGCGATATTTAAAAATTTTTCTTTTAGATGCAACCAATATACTAAGTTGATTTTGTAAAAATCTCACACAATCTCTGCCACATTAACCTAAGTTACCTTATAGTAGAAATACGAAATTTAATGGGATTTTTATTTTCATTTAACAATGTTCAAAAGAATACAGCTCGAAAATTTAAAGGAAACAATGAGGTTTATTTTGTAAACTTTATTTTGTAAACTGTTCTTGTTTGTATTCTCCTTCTCTTTTCATATTTTTATTTAATAATTTTTTTATTTGTTCTCTTATTTTTTAAAAATTTTTATTTCATTTTTTTTTAAAAATCGTCAAGCCCTTGTTATTCCATTGAGAGAACATTTAATTGGGGAGCAAAATAAAATTCGTGGAATCAAGACTTTTTATGATAAACAATTTACAAAAGAAAATAATGAAAGAAAATAAAACTGTAGTTAATATAGTTAATAATTTCAAATAAGAAACTGCAGTAGAGTATTTTAAAAGTTTACATTTAAATAAAACGAGAAAAAATACATATGTACATATACTTATTAATTTTAAATTTGAACATGTCATCAGGTTTGTCGCAAATACATTATTACTTAATAAGGAAAGTTTCCAGTTTGAAAACAATTTGTATAAATGCTTAACTATGGTGATCTTAAGTTTAAATTTAATAGAAATTTTCTTCAATTAAATATTAATATGTAAAACATGCGTTCAAAAATTTACAGTAGAACTTCAATATTTCAAACCCTTGCAACTGTAACAAGTAAGTTTAAACCAGAAATCATGATAAGTCAAATCAAATCGTTAAGATTGTTAACCTGTTGATTAAAGAGGAAGTGAAGTTACAGATAGTCAAGTAAATAAATGTCTTATTATGAAGATGAGAAAGAAAATTATTGCAATACTTTTATTTTAATATTCATCAAATTGATATTAAAAAATTCTAATGCGGTTAGCACATAACCGACCACAATGTATATTGTCTACGCTATTAAAAGTATTCCAGAATATTATGAAAAAGTTTTTTAAATACTTCTTTAAAATTTTAAGACACAAAAAAGCTTTCAGTTAACATACCTAGATAATTATATGAAAAGTTCCAAAGTAATTTCTAGTTGCAACCAGAACTCAAATATTAAATTTCTAGAAATTTCATCAATTCGTTTTGTAGATATGGAAAAAATGTAAAATCGGCCTTCAGATCAGTTTCCGAGCCCTGATCTTTCCAAAAAAATTATAGATTTATTGCTTTAACACCTCAAATTTGAATATTGAATTTCAATGAAATAGGTTGATTATTTCTCTTTATATACGCAAAAATGTGTATTTGGCCGTTAGTAACCGTCCAGTTACTAACGGCCAAATCCAGTCTTTTGCAAGAAGACAGGTGTCAACATTTCTTGAATATTTTCTTCAAAATGGTCTAAAATGGAAAAAAAGCCCGATAAAAATTTGCGTTCCCGAGGTCTGATATATCCCAAAAGTTGATCAATCCGTGCCATAGTTGAAATAAACTTACATATAAAATTTCATGATTCCAACATCAGAATCTGCTCAGCCGAACTTAAGATAAACGCGTGCACGCGCAGACCGATAGACCGACAGGTTGCTAAAACTGGTTTAATTACACTTCCCTACTATTAAAAGTGCGTTCCCACAGAAAACTTGACATCTACAATTTCCTTCCATCACATAGCCTACCTTATTGTATACACAATGCGTTCGGTAAATTTTGTCCCTTTGTGCAATAGGTTAAAATTTTATACTACATTATCATTTAATGCTGAAAATTTGTCTTATGCATGATTTATCAAATCGTACTTAATTTTCCATACAGCCTCAAAATTTGAAATATAGTTTTGTAATCAGCAATTTCTGATGTAAAATTTGATTAAATTTCTGCATCTTCATTATATGTTTAATCGCTTACAAAATGTGTACTATACGTACCATTTATTGAAAATAAAAGTACTGGTTGTTTCTTAAAAATGTATTTAATTCTCTGTTTTCTAAATAAAGATTTTTCGAGACAAAAACGAAGAACATTTGTTCGGTTATAAATACCTACACCACAGCTAAAACTCAGACTGTATACCTAATACAGAAACAAAGCAGAATATACGTACATACCCATATATTTATAAAAAAATATATTTTTAAGAGGGCATTCAAAGAATTTTGTATTTTAGCAATATAAAATTCTCTACGTTGTGAATATCCTTATACATATGTATGTAATTAATTTCTTTACATATTCGAACTCGTCATTATAAAATACATAAATATATTTATTTATCACATACGATGCCAAAATATAATGGGGTTTTTGTATTTAGTTTTATTTGTACATTGAATAATTCGCTCCTGCTGCTCCAGAGGCACAAACAGAAATATTGTTAATGAAAAACCAAAAACAAAAATACGCTTAGGCAACAAAAGGATTCAAAACACGAAATTTTAAGTTTTCAAAACTTTAATTTAAATATAAATAATTTCTTATTTTTCTTTTTTCTTTTTTCGAAAAACAAATAAATATTGGGTTTTACTAACAAAAATAAAATTTTCTTATAGCAAGTAAACAATTATTTTGTTTTTGACATTATTTTTATTCCAACTCACATATTTACTAGGGAAAATTGTTTTTCCCGTTATTCCATTTTCTTTTTGTTGGTATAAAATCACCTTTCAAGGATCAGGGATTTTAAAAGTAGGTCGTAGCAAATAAAACTATTTTAGTATATTTGAGTTATTTACTCAAATGTATGTTTACTTGTAGTGCATATGTAAAAATACACTGAAGCGTATTTAAATTTTATTCAAAATTTATAAATTTTATTTAAAATTTAAATTTTAATGACGGCATACGATTCTCATATTTACAAATTAAAATTTGAACTCGAAGTTAAATGGTTTAAGTGTTTTATACGACCAAAGAGTTAGACTGAATATGCTTGTATGCAGAATGAGCTCATAATAGAAAACTTCACTTCAATAAAAAATTGTAATTAATTTTACATAATGAATAACACTTGCTCAATATAAATTTAAATTTATATTGAATAATTGTAAATAAGAAGAATTGTAAAATATAATTAGTTACAAATTTTGTTAAAAAGATTAAGACTTAGATAACCAATTTGAATATTAAATTTATTTCTGATATTGAGATATTTCTGATTTTAAAATATTTCTGATATTAAAATATTAAAATAACTTCAATTATTAAATTTAACTGAATTTTTCAACAAATATATTTTTTTAAAACTAAAATTTATTAAAATTGCATATTTTTCGGGGCAAAATTTAAAATTACATAAATGAGAGCAAAATTATGTTATTAAAATGAAATTATAATTAATCAAATCAAATTTCATCTTACAATTTCACAATAATGAGAATTATAAAATATGCGGAAGCAAAGAAAATTCTAAGTTTAATTTGAAGCAAAGTTTAGGAGAAGACTTTCGAAAGAATGAAATCTTATATTCTAATTTATATTCTAATCCAAAAATAAAAATGTTTAAAACAAGTAAGATAGGAGTTTTCAAAACCTCTATCAGTTTTGCAGATTATTTGAGATTTAAGTTCAGCATTTTTATTTTGTATGCATATAATGGTTTTATATACCACACCATGCACAATACATATTTTATATAAGAAGTATATATGTATGCACGAAGACTCATAAAAATTGTGCAGAACTTTATGCACAATGAGTTTGTACATTAAAGTTTACTGCATATGCTATCAGTTTAAATCAATTTTTTCGTTTCGGAACTCGACAGATCATGTGTTATTGAAAAAAGTTTACCCGACGTTTCTTATTTTAATCTCATATTTTAAGAGAAATAATCTGTGTTCCTTTAAACACTTAATTCAAAACTGAAATTTTACTAGAATCTCAAGGGCATCTAAAATGTAATAAAATTCTTTGTGTTTAAGAAATCTGATGATTGTTAGAATTTAAAGATCTTTTGTCTTATATCTTAACATATTAAAATTTTAAAATTCAAATTACTAACATAATTTGACGATAATTCCAGCAATTAAGGTAAGTTGTAAGTAAGGAAATATTGTTTTAACAAATTGACGCCCTATATTTGGAAATTATTGTTTTACAGAACCCACAGTTATAAGTGCGCATTGCATATATATGTCTACAAGTTCGTGATACTTTATGAGACGAGGATTTTTCTTAAATTATATTAAAAATTGATTTTAGGCAAGAACTTTTACCCTTTCAAAAATTTATTAATGTTTTAGTTATTTAAAAAAAAAAATAAAACGTTAATAAATTTTTTCATGCAAAAATATTTTTTACTTTTCTAATAAAATGACGTCATATTTTGTTATACGAAATTCCAATCGAAACAAGAACAAATCAAAAAAGAATCTCTGTTTGTAAGAAATAAAAAAAAATCCTTTTCAAATTTTCATTTCATTTAATAATATTTTTTTTCTACATACTTACATTTTTCGAAATGCTTACTAGGAGTAACCACTGAGATTTATATAAAACTCTGATGGCCAATAAAACGCCAAAACAAGAATTTTTCTCAATATTATTAGTAAAAAAATTTTTATTATCAAAAATTCAACATAACAACAAAATTAGACAATATGAAATTGTACGTGATGACTTTAACAATGAGCTTCTCGCTTTTATTAAAACCCATTTCATTGTCTTGGAACATTGTAAAGAGTTTTTCAATAAGTTAAGAATACAAAATGTATAATTTTGGATTAATTTCTTTAATCGTGAGGAATAATTCAGAGTCGCTACATTTAATATTAATTCAGAAAATTCTAAGTTATTGTTAACTATATTAAAAATAGTACTAATTAACTACTCATAGCAGAATGAGGGATAAAGCAAACCTCATATAACGTTAGTCTATAACAGTATTATATCCAAATTTCATTTAGAACTAGATGAGACTCTGTTTTAGTACTTTCGTTAAGTATCAAATTTCTATTTCAAACGTCTACTTCATATTGAAATCAGTCACTTTAAAAATAATCTAAATTTAATTTAATAATTTGACACCAAGTTTTCATAACCTTGTACATTTTGTATGTGTACACATATAACACACATATTTCTGATTTCATTAATATGAAATAAAATTAAATGAAGACTATTTATGTTGTAAATAATGGAAACTGCGTGGGATATATACCCTTGAGCGTAACTGTGAAAGAACAATTACTGTTCTGTTCATACAATATTAAATATGCATTTTATTCCAATATGATTATAACGAAAACATATTTGCACTTAGCCAAAGTTTATTTAATATTTTCTATACACAGAGGTCAGACAAAATTATTTCTGTATTATTTCATACATAGCTACATATACATACTTATGTAATTCAAATCAAAAATTGTCTTTTGCATAGTATATTTTATGTGTAAGACGTTCAATGTGAATATGAATTGATCTGCGAGTTTTTGGCTGGAAAAGGAATTCGAAATTTATTAAAATAAAATTTTGTGCATTGTAATTAATGGAATTCTTGAAAAGAAATATGCATGTGTAATTGAAGCATATGGATATATTTAAATATAGCATTTCTTTGAGTTTTGTTGAGCCTACATTTGGTATTATTTCCAAATTTTAAAAAATAATGCACTCCAATACCAAAGGCTTTCACATTATAAATTTCCTATTTTAATACAAAGTGATTACTTTTTTATATTTTTACCAAAAATTGCTTTCATTTCGTCATTTAAATCAAAGTTTCTTTGCTTTACCGAAAGAAACAAATATCATACCAGAGAAATATACGACAGACTTTCGTTTAACGCACGGCTATGTTGCTTAATTAACTTCTTGAATCTATATAAAAAGAAAATTTTCATGTCCAATTCCTTTGGCGGATCATATGAGTTAACCAATTACCTTCACTTTAAAATTTCACGATATAATATTTAAATTTCTCAATAAAATATTTGTTCTACAAAATTTTAAGTCATTAATATTAGAATTTCACTTTATATCTTAATATAGTACGATTAATTAGAAAACAAATACAAAACATGTTGCATTGCTTTATTTTTCAATCAAACATGTTGCAATCAATTTTCATAATTTTGAGAAATGTTAACAGGACAACCTTAAAGAGCAATAATTAAACAATTAAGCTCAAAAGTTCAAAGAAGAGAATAGACTTACCAAATGTAATATCAACTATTCCAAATCCAAATAATTAATTGATAGAAAATGATGTAAATTTCACTCTATTTGTTTTTTTCTTTGATAAATGATTATTTTTTTTTAACGCAGAATAATCATCAAAATTTCATGGTTTAACTTATTTTACGAGAAATTAAAATATCATAAATTAATTTTTTTCCCTCGTAATATTTTTTTTTATTCTTAAAACGTTAACAACACAAATACCATACAAAAAATTCTTCAAGTCATTATAGAATAATTTGTACACAATTCTGAAATTTCTCTTCCTAAGTTTCTTGAAAAGCTAATAAAAAATTCAAAATTTAAATCAAAATTATTTTGCTAGGAATTCTCGGTTACTATGAAAAAATGAAAACACAAAAAAACATGCAAAACGTGTTAGGTGAGTGGTGGTCATTTTGTTAACTAATTTTTTGTAGAAAAAGGAAAAAAAACAGCAAAACGAAAAAAGAAAGAAAACATTAGGGCGAAAAAATATATTTTTAAAATATCATAAATCTTTCGCTTTCAAGTAAATTATGCTCAATTACCCTTAATTCCATAGAGTACAAATAAAACTTTTTAACTTTTTAAGGAAAAACATAAAAATATTCACTTCTAATCTACCAGACATTCTGAGAACTCTATACATACACATTTATTTACATATACAAAGAGACATTACAAACATTTATTTTTCAAATGAAAAATTGGTTATGCATATAGCACGCGGTATAACTAGTCGGTACTTGTATGGATACCAGTGTAGCCGTATATTATGTTGATGTTAACGTATTCACATACCCTGCACTGTTTTAAAGTATAATTTTGAATAATTTAGTGAATAAAGGTCATGACAGTCCTCTTTTAATTTATGACATTATACAGGTAAGAAAACGAATGATAATTATCTAGAGTCGTTGTAAGAATGCTTTAATTTTTAGTCATTGTTTTATTGCTGGTGACAATGAACGAAAGTACCATTTCTTATATATTCATAAATCAAATTATTTGGATTATACAACAGAATTTTTATCTACATATTAAACTAAATTTGAAGAAGGAAAACTACATTCAGTAATATGAGAAATTGAAACAGTTTCTACTTATTTTTATCTTATAAATTTAGTGTTAGGGTTATAAAAATTTATGATATGTTGATTTATCACTTCTGTAAATTATATTTTGATATTATATTATATTTCGGTCTAAGATCAGAAGATCACACTAACTTTTAACAGATACTCGTATTTTTGAATTGTGGACTTCCATAGTAATTTTAATACGCTCAAACCAGAACTGATTTGATTTTTGTTTAGATTAAGAAAAGTAAACTCTTTCGATTATTGTTTAAACTCAAATTTAAACAATCGGGTTAAAATGAGGTTGCACTTATTACAAGCAAATATGCTCCATATTGTGTATAATAAATAGAGCAATTCCACATTACTGAAACTTTTTTAACATTAAAGGAAAATTTTAAATCAAAATATTAAGCTTGAAATATTAAGTTCAAAATATAAAACTTGTAAATCTAACCTTTAAGGTACATATTATACCTTTCCAGAACAAAAATTTAATAGGATGTTTTAAAAATTAATAATAAAAAGTTTCAATAGCTTTCTATCTTACCTTGTTTTGATGATCATTATTAAAATTCTATGCGAGGAGAATGTTATTAACTAAAAATGATACAAATTAAATAAGAGAGAACGAATTTATGGTACATAGGCTTTGGAAAAGAGAGTAAAATTCTCCTGTACTTAAAATACTCTTCTCTACACAAATTTTTTCCTAAGAAACATCGAAAAGCAATTTTTTTTTGCTTTTTTTTGTGATGTAGAAGAACAAGGCTTATAGGATGTGTCTTTGAATTTGAATCATTCATCTGATATCAAATCAAAGTAGATACAATACAAATAATCACGCTTATAGTTTTGATAAAATATCACGGTATAGTTTTGATAATCACGCTTCAATGCACTTAAATGAAAATCTTGAACTATTGTGAAAACATCGGCAAAATTTTTTATTTTGGCTTCTGCTGTTATAATATTATGAAGTTATTATGAATTACTGCAATTATAACAACAGAAAATCATGACATGCTTATAAAATATTTTAAGTAATTCCTTGGCGACCATATTTAAGAAATAATTCGCAACTGTGGATAAATTCAATTTCTTCCCCCTCTCGTTGAACTTCTTTACATATAAGATTACCAAAGGAAAAAATAACCTATACATTAAAATTTTTATTCGTAATTTTTTCGTATAAATTCCTACTTCCTACATAAATTCAATAGAAAGAGTTTAAAAACTATGTTGATAAATGCGCTTTAATTTTAATGATTGACTTTCGTTTGAAATATTTTTATGTCCCTTAACCAAAATTAAAGAAACATCATATTTTCATTAATGAAACACTGTGTTCTATATTAAATAATTAAGATTTTCTTCTAAGAAAACGTAATATGAATAAAAGAAGATTGTAAAACAATACGCAGTGAGAGGAGAAATTCAAAACAATTCAATTAATTTTTTAGAAACAACATGAATCAAATTAAATTGTTCCGACTTTTCTCCTTTCATCTTCTCTTTCACAAATTACTTTACTCCTATTGTATTTTACATTACAAATGCTTACAAGAATAGATAATGTGGAAAGAGAAAATGTAAAATTATTGTTGCTTTGTGAAGAGCTTCCACTTCAGGTCGCTTTAAATTAAATTTAAATTTTCTTCGTTCTTCTTTCTATGATCATTGTATTGGAATTAATGTAAATTCAATTTTATATTTGTATTTTATACAGGCATTTAAAACACACAAAAGTAATATTTTAAATTAATTTTTATTTTCATAGCGTAGGTACCTATAGATATTTGAAATAAATTATCTTTCTTGAAATAATTGGTATAAAAATCTTTTCATACCATAATCTTACAATGGGAAAGCGTAATGCAGTTGACAACAGTTAGATAACAATTAGATTCACAAAATTTTGCAAAATTTTATACTCAGAAAATTTTATACTTACTTGATTCACATATTTTATAATTATTTGATTTGATTTCTATTGGAAGCAGCTTTAGAAACACTTTCAATTTCTACCATAATATGTTTTGTGGAGGAAAACATTTATGAGGCTAATATTATAGAAAATAATCGATAGCATCAAATCAGCTTATTGTTGATTCACTAATTTTTTAAATATACCAACTCAGAGTAGTAAGAAACACTTTCTCTAGCGAAAATGGTAATAGGCTAAGTAACACCTTTAGCGGTAAAAATGATAATGCAATTGTGCCAAAACCCAATTTTACTTGCTACTCTGTTTAATCTTATACTGTTTGAAGCAAATAATTTAAAATTTAACGAATGAGGAAAATATTTGCTCAAATAAATTGATTTGTACATAATTATGTAAAAAATAAGGGAACTTCAAAATTTATTTCCCAAAGAAAAGATAAAATTTCTCTAAAATATTTTTGAAAAATAATTTTATGTTAAGCGATGATTTTTGGATTATCAAATAAAAGTTTTACATAGTTGGATTTTAACTTCTAAATTTTGTTCTTAATTAAATTTTATTTGTATTATGCAGGCATAAATCGGTCGGTCAAATTTGATGAAAATATTGAAATAGGTTTTACTAAAAAATTAAACGATAAAAACGGAGTTTGTTTTAATTAATTCAATATTTGAAAATAATAGAGAAAATCCAAAAGCAAATTCTACATTAATTTTAATGACAAAAGAAATTTTCCTATTATAACGATTTTCCCTTTAATTTTATTGACTAGTTTGTGTGAATTTAAAACAGCGTACTTCAACAAAATACACAACAAAAATAATCTTTTAAATCCCTGCTTTCTACATTTACTTTGCATGTTACAATTATTGTACAAATCCAGCCAATTATACACAAGGTTTGTCTAAAGAAATTAAAAGAACTATAAAATACAATTATCACCTATATATTTTATTTTTCCTTTTTAAATGAAAGTGCATTTTAAATACAAATAACCTATTTGACTATATTACTCACTTCAGAAATTAAAATTTAATAGATTTATTGTATTCTTTATATGAAACAATTATCTGTAAATAAGGGAAGATCTTAATTGAACTATCAAATTGTAATTAGTAAACGTAACTTTTAATGCTTCAGGGTTAAAGACACTTAAATGAGGATTTTGTTCACATATTTCATTTAGTATATGGAGCTTATTTTTTTATGTTATACATTTAATATATAAATTCATTATTTTTACGATATTTGAATAGAAGAATTGAGGTAAAACGCAACAGGTCGAAATGAATTTGAAATTCTGTCATTGGATTTGAATCTATTGACGCTTCTATATTTTAGGTTGGCGATTTTATATTGAAATTTGTGGTCTTTTTTAGTTACTCAGTGTATTTCTAATATAGGTTATTTTGCTACATTTTAAATCTCCCTGTTTTGGTGATTTTTTATTCATAGAACGTGATTATATAGGGCACATTTTTTCATATAAAGCACACTATATACGATTTATGACACTAAAATAAGTTTCATATGATTGAAATTCTTTGCAGATATTTTCAGTCAAAGGATCAAAAAATTTTGGACCTTGTAATGTTTATGTTATGCAATAATGATCTTATTGCATTGCATGAATGTATAAATGAATAGAAGAAATTTTCAATCAGAAAAGCCATGCTTGATTGAAAATTTCTTGAAATTTCCATTTTATAAGTTTTATGTTGTGGGGCTGTAACCTATAGTCATTTTGGAATCATGGGTAACAATTTTTGGTTTTTCAATCCTCAAACGTTTCTGAACAATATTACTAAAATAATTTATAACTTCTTTCGATTCGCAAATTCACACATAATTTTTATTCAAAAAATATTCTTGTTAAATTGAAATTTAAAGAATTATTTAATAATTAAAAAACTTTGTTTTTTATTGAATTAAATTCTTAATACATGCCTTTGAAGATTTATACTATATTGTTAAAAGGGCATTAAATTTAAAATATTTCCGTCTCATATAATAATTATACATTTACTTTTCACTTTTATTAAAGGTAATCCAAACATCCTTATTAAATTAAGATTTAAACTTGGACAATAGCCAAATATGTATATACGATAAGAAAAACAAAAATATATTGTATGTATGTTGAAACATCTGTTCATTATACACTAATTAAATTAATGTTTCATCAATGTAATTATTTCTCACTTCGAAAAATGAAAGGAGAGAAAAAAAAATGTTATTCTTGTCCTGCCATATTTCCACTTTTTTTTCCGTCTTTCATTTGAAAAAAAAAAACAACTCGCATTGTAATGGAAGTAGAAGGAAGGCATTAATTTTATAATATTAAAACGGAAACAAAGTGGAACAATGTAATAATAACACAGTGAAATCTGCCGTAAATGAAAGAAAATAAAAAATAAACTTAAAAAAAAATTTTAACAATTACTTTTTAGTTGTTTTAGGCAATTCTAAGATGCTTGAGTGAATAATTTATTGCATTTTCCAAATTATTATTCTATTCTAAATATCTACTTAAGATAATCAGTAACCTACTTAAGAAACGTATGGTCATATACATATAATCATTTTGGAGGAAAGGCAAAGAATAGCAGGACTAAAATAATTAAAACCTAAAGAATATAATAACACTGTTAAAATTAACCACATCAATTCTTTTAAGTAGTCAACACAGATTGAATTATTGCATACAACATATTGATTCTAAAGAAATTTTCAGTAGACATCACAAAATTTTTATTTGGGTCTTATAAACGTAGAAATAAAATTTTTAATATTTTCCTAAATACATGGAATAAAATATTGCAGGAAAAAGAGAAACAACTGAAAAAATAATAAAAAGAAAAACATTTAATTTATTTTTTGTCTTGTGTTGTTGCTGTTTTTTTTTTTTTTTGTTCCATTTTTAAACAGCCTGAATATATTATAACGGCAAAATAAAGTACAACTTAAAGTATTTATATTCCCATTTTTGATGCCGTCTAAATATGCAAAAACAAAGCGTTATTAATTTACAAAATGGATTCAAATGACCAGTCAGATCTTGAATTCTTTACTGGGTTTTAAAAGGTTGGTTTTTGTTTATTACCTTAAAAAAAAGAAGGGCAAGAATAAATAAGAGCATTCTCTAGAAGAAACACTAGAATGAGTGACTGAGTACCTTTAAATAAAGAAAATTTAATACAATTAACATTGCGAAAATAAACAGAGACGAACAACAATAAATTGTTAAATATTTGAGAAAAATAAATTATGTAAAACCTTTTAGCAGTAATTTTTTTACTGCGTTAAATATGATATTTAGCAAATTTTAGTGAAATTGAGAGGTTTTTTAGAGAAGTATTCAGAATTTAGGTAGATACACATTGAGAAGATTTCACTTTTTCCGAAAGATTTTTGGGTTTCAAATAGTAGTTAGAAAATCAAGCAATATTCAGATCCCTCGCGAACTGTGACATTTTTCCGAAAAAATATCTAAAATTTTTCCATTGAGTGGAGCAAAATCGAATCTTTTTGTTCATTCAATATTTGCTTCATTATAAAAAAAAATTTAATTAAAAGTTTTACTAGAATAATTTCCCCAAAATTTAAAATAAAAAATCGCTTTTAAAAGAAACTAAAAAAGTTTTCAAAGCAGTTAAAATAATTAAATTTTATCGAAAATTTTAATTCCTTTTTTTTAACAAATAAGTATTTAAATATTTATTCTTACCACTTTACTTTAATAAACCGAAACCAAATTTCACAAATTGGCCATTCTTTAATATTCAAGTTAGACAAATTTAAATTTAGTGAAGCTTCTGTATTTATTGCACTATGCGGTTAAAACTTTTTAATTTTTGTTTTAGAAATTGAATTATAACAAATTTGCAAGATCCGTCAGTAAAATTAAATAGAAAAAATTCAAAAGAGTGCCTACTTTTATTCTAATTATTATTTTAAACATTGTAGATCATAAAAAATTAAATATGGTTGAAATATTCTTTAGGATAGTTTACGACCACATATAAAACAATTTCCGATTATGTTTTGTTTTGCTTACTTATTTAATTGCTAACAAAGTTAGCATAATATTTAGTACATTCACAGCGAATAATAAATTAACAATAAGACAAGTATAGCTCTTTTATACTCATAGTATGCAATTTAGTAAGTAAGCAAGTTAATTTATGGTAAGTATAATCTAATTTTAGTATAAAATTTTGCGATTTATCAATTTATCAGATTGATATAAAGCTATTGTTCAATTTTTGCTAATAATATTTTCAATAGCGTACAGAATAGTAATGACATTTTGGGAATTAGCCCCGTCAAGTAGAATGACCACTGATTTCAAAAAATTTTACGGCAATTTGAAAAATGATTTCAATAAGTAACAGTGGATATTCAACGATTTCTGTATTTACACTTTCCGAAGCCATATCAGAGTATTTAAGTATGTATGAATACGTATGCCTATAATGTATGTAAATAAGTCGAAAAAATATTTATGTATGTTAAATATTTTTGTATAATAGAATGATTTTAGAAGTTTTATATACATAAATTTTATTCATTAAATTTCAAATTAAATGTTATACATACAAAAATTCTAAATTATATTTAAATGGTCTGCAACATTTTTATAAACGTGTACCATTTAGAAATCTGTTGTACAAATATAATAACAAGTGTTATACAATTATGTATTGATAACAATACCTATTATAATATTTTCAAAACTGAATAGGTACTATAAATTTTATTATTTTTTTTTTGCCGACTACATAAAACAAATAAAAATTCTGAATTGAAATTTTTTTGTATATAAAATCAAAAACCGTTATACCTACTTTTTTTCACTTATTTCTTATTGTTTCATTCTTTCGTTTTGTTACTGGTTGTCGTCAAGCGTCGCTTAATTTAAATGAATGGAAGAAAAGCGGACAAAATTAAAGTATTATTATATACATACATACATATTATTATACTTGCATACTTATAGAAAAATTAAAAAAAAAAACTACATTAACCGTAGTGTATGCAGGTATATACATTTTTTTTATATTTATATTATTACATTTGTGTGTATAATAAGTACAATATATTGTGCATACGTAAGTTTGTAGTATAAGAATGGTCGAAAAAAATTCCCTTCCGCCCACAACAAACTTTACACTATATATTAACGTATTATGTACTTACGATTAGTATATGTATGTATCTAATATAATATTATGTCTGTATATCCAAGATAAAGATTTTATATAATATATTATTATACATAAATATCAACATACATTCATACTTACATAAATCTTTTGTATTCAGTTTTATTTATAATGAATATAACATTAAGGGATTTTAATTTATTTTTGTTTTACCTTTTTATTTATATACTCTTTTTCCTCTATTTATGTTGGATCACGTTTTAGCCGTTTAAGGACGTATACGTATAATATACATATTCAATTTTCTCTTTTCTTTTTTGTAGGTCATAAAGAACAGTCAAAATGAAAGCAACAAAAAGAAACAAAAAACAAATAAACAAAATTTTTTCTTCTATTAATTTTTTTTTGTTCTGTGTAGTTTACAACTACAATACAATCATATAAAAAAGCACGATGGTATCATTTTGTGCCTTTTTTTCTTCTTTCACTTCTTTTATAAAGAAGAACACAAATTACAGCACAAAACAAAATAATAAAAAGTATAAAAAACTGAAATAAAATGTGTGATACAAAATGGTTTTATATGGAAAAAATTTTGAATGAAAGTGAAATGAAATTAAAAAAGAAATAAACATATACATGTACATAATATACATACATATGTATACATATACCTATGCTAATACATATATATGCGAGAAATTAATTTAACCATTCAAATTAATAGCATTTAATCGTCGTTTGATAATAATCAGAAATTTTTTTACAAAAATACCAATTAAAAAAAGAAAATTCTTACTCGCCGTAAAGTATGCAACTTTTCTTTTTATCGAATATCAATATTGGAAAACAATTTTAATTAAAAATGATGAGTTTTTTGATTGACAAATTTAACATTCTATTAAAGAATCAAAGAGAAACTTGAGGTAAAAATATTTCGTATAAATTCTTAAGTTTAGCATTGCTGTATAGGGACAAAATATTTGATACAAAATGTAGACGAAATGTTTTCATTTCTTGAATAATTTACAGGATGTAAAAAATTTTCTTTAAAAGAATGCGAAATATACTAAATTTGTTCCGAAATGCTTCAAAATCGTTCCTATAAATTAAACAGACTAGATATGATTGCTTTAAACTTCATAAATCCAAAACTTGAAGTTATTAGATAAATATTATAAGTGGAAGCTCTCATTGATATTGATGTGTTAAGTTTTTCTAAAATGCGAATATATTTGAATACATTGAACACATTTCAATGAATTATATATTTTCAAATGAAATTTTAAAACCAATGGGTTGTTGGGTCTAATATGCCTCACCGAAATTGGTAAAACTTGAAATTTTTCCAAAATTTTTGTAAATCCCTGATCAATTCATTCCAATAGTTTTTAACATTCAAAATCGGAAAATATTGTTCCTGTACATTTGCTTATATGGATTTCTAAAATAAAAATTATTTTAAAACTTCATTAAACTAAATATTTAAAAAAGAAAATTAATACTTCTTAAATAATTGCAGTTAAAAGAATATTTTCTATTCGTTAAATTATACCGATTTTCTTTTTGAACATTTTCAAGTTGAATGTCAATCAATTAAATGATTGCTTGCACTAATTTAGTGGAAAAAATCAAGTAATTAAATTTTAGTTCAAAAGCACTAGTAAATTATTGCTAATAAACTAAATCAAGACTATAGAAGAATTAATTTCAAGTACAGAAAGCATTTTTCTTCATTAAGTTCCTATAGCTATACACATTGTACTTCGATTAGTTTAAGTCTTGCCATTAAGTCTTTTTAAAAAATCTAACATGCAACAATGTACATATTTTGATTAGTGTGATTTTATGTGAACATAAATGGTGTTATACAAGCCACAAAAAAAAGCAATTTTATCATGAAAACATTTATCGTGTTAATATTTTGAAGGCAAAGAGTTAATTCTTAAAGGTTTTCAAATAATTTATGTGATTGGCCTACAAAATGTTTCCAAAGCATATTAAAATATCACAATCCCTATTAAGTTTCTTTTGATTTAATTTTTTTTTTTTGGCTGAAATAACCTTATAGTAATCGTATCTTAAAATGTCGTGTAAAAGTCCTGTTAAAATATAAAAAATCCGTTGTTATATTTGAAAAAAAAAGCATACAATATTTTCATTTAACATACAAAAAAGAAAAATATTTTGTGATACACAGAATTAGATTAGCTTTAATACATTTGTAATACAAACGTGTCAGTGTCCCCCCTCCTCCCTCACCATGCAAATTACTTTTTTCCATTTCAACAAAACCCGTAGCATACAAACTTAATATCCTTCTTTATGTTTTGTTTTATCGTAATCTTCCCTATTATTGCGTTTTCCTTTCTAGCACTTTTTATGAAAATCAAATTTAGGTATTTCCGGTTTTTCTTCAGGAGCATAAAAAAAATATGTAAATAAAATTTAAAGGTTATTTACGTACAAAGGAATTATATGTTATATTTCCGGAAACAATAGAAAAAATGTTAAAACTTGGAAATAAAAAAAATATAATTATATACGAAACTTGAATATCGTTAAAAATTATTGTTGTTGGGAGGGGGAGATTAAGAAAATGGCAAGAAATTCCTTTGATTTTATTAATGTAATTTTATTTTGTAGCGTTTTTTTCTTTGTAGCTTTTGTTGTCTTGACATCAGTTTATTTTCGGAAAATTTGTTAGCATTAAAGTTATTATACAGTCAGTATAAAACAATTAAAAGCTACTTAAATAAAATGACATTTAAAATTTATTGTTCAGCAAATATGTGTACCTTCAATTAGTACACCTGCACAAAATACAATTTATTCATGGGGTATTGTAAGTTTGCATTTCATTTATAATGCTAGCATGTAAAGAAGCATAGTAAAAATGGATAGGACATAATTTTCTGATTTCATTTAATTGAAGTGTTTTTCTTAGAAACCAAGGATATGGTTCAAACTTCTTGACAGAACAGGCACATTGGATTTAAAACCAATTTTCCAATACAAATTTCATAGAGTGCACAAGTCTATTGTTTAAGTTACATTTGTAAAACGTTTTGGTTATAGAGTCAGCATTTTTTAAAATTTCATTTAATATAGTATGTTTTAAAGTAAACTTATATTTACACTTGTTCTTATACATAAAGTTGAAGAAATTTGGCCACGTGATATGGTATTAATGTGCCTAATTTTTATAAAAATTAGATTAAATTCAATTGTATGAATTTTAAAACTATTTCGTTTGAAGATAGTGTGATATTATTCTAGCAAATGTCTTAATAGAATTAAATTTATTTTTGACATGAATTTTTTCAAAATATCCCAGACCAACTATTAAAATTTTAAAACATTTCACACTAACTGTAAAGTTTATTGAATATTTCCATTGTTTATCGAAAACGTATTTGCTGACTTACTAATTTTTAATTGAAACGCTGATCGATCGTTTTCTCTCAAATACCATTGAAATTCGTGAAACGTCTTAAGTTTGAAGTAATAATTAGAAACTAACTGAATTATTAATTTTGTGTTCAACCAAATAAGTAAATCAATATTATAGGTGCAGCGAAACATTAACACAAAGACGGGTTAAGGAGTGGTATTTGCTTTATTCTGGCTGGTTCACTTTAATGGAGAATAAATAAATTAACAAACAGCCGAATGATTAAATTAAAAAATATAAAAGCCAAATTTTGGGAAGCCACAAATTCACCATTTGCTATTGTGAACAAAGACAATGAAGTGTACAGTAATTTCATTTATTTGTCATTGTACTGAAATGTTATTTTAAATTTTCTTCTAATATAATTGAATTGATAGATGCTATTCAAATGAATTCTTGTTAAATTTTTTAGATCATTTAACGAAAAGAAAATTCTAAAAATTTTTAGATCAAAAGTCATCTTTTTCGTCTTTTTTTCTGCTTTTATCATTAAATTTTACTTAAAATACTTAAAAACCACATTGAACATCTTCTATTAAATACAAAGCAAACGCACAATATATACGAAAAAAAAATATATTAAAAAAATTCTTTGTGTAGACGAAATTTAAGGAAATGTCAGTAAATATTGATTTTGGTAATACCACCGTAATATGAGAATATTGTTTTTCTTAAAACTAGATATGTATTTATGCGTGTAGCTAGTCCTGTAACATAAAAACAACAAAAACTTATTAAAGTCACAAAATAACCTCATTAACAATAGCAGCTATCGACAAGATAAAATCATCTTTACAAAAAAACAAGAAAAATACAAAAAAAACAAGATAATAATTAATGTAGGGTTGAAAAAAGTCGATCTTAGATGTCAGTAATTAATTTTAGATTATTTGTCCTTTTTCTTAATGAAATTGATAAAACCAACAACAATAAAACCAAACAAAAACAATAAAAACATAAGCAATTTGTGTTAAAAAAAGGAATTAAAATAAAACTTTTACCGTTTATATGATAACAGTAGTGTAATGGTTTCTGCTGAGCATACCATTACTCCCTAATATTACACAATATAGAGGAAATAAATATTATTTTGTTTGATATTAGACAAGAATTTCTCAAAATACATAATTAATTTTGAAAAAATGAAAGAAATTTTTTGGTTAATGTCATTCACCAGAAAATGTCATAAGAAGTTTGTGTAAATTTTTTGTGGAGGATGATAGATACGAGGAAATTCATTAATTTCCAATGCTATGTACAAATAAACTTTATACAGTTCTTAAAAAATGGGGGAAATTTAAGCACAGACAAGAGAATAACTTATTTATGAGTTTTTTAAGCAGAAAAAAGCATCCTTTGGCTTGAGTACAAAGGAAGAATCTTGAATACTTCAAATTTTCTGATTTAATAAATGGCATGGAAAAAAATTCTGAATTTAATTTATTATATGTTCCATTAAATATTTTAGTTAAAGTTATAGAATGTTATTTCAATTCTTAAAATATATTTTTTCACAGTATAAAAACTATTCAAAACTAGCTAGATCCATAAAAAACTCCAAAATTTGAGTTACGAGTTCAGTTCTGATTACAGAAAAAATTAATTGAATTAAATTGGAATTAAATTTCGATTAAGCTGAAATCTGTTTTAAGAATCAAGCTGAAATTATTTTTTCCCCAATAATTTTAGAAAAAGTTTACCTTTGACCGGAAAAATAAATAAAATTAAAAATTTTAATAAATTTTGTTCAAATGTAAATGTGATGTGGTGTGATTTTTTAAAATAAGAATTGCACCGAATTTTATAAATTAAATCATTTAATAAAACGTAAGATTTAGAGATAAAAAATTATAAGATTACCCACAAAAAGAAACCATTACAATATTGCATTTAATTACAGCAAATTTTCCTGACATCTGCCATATATGCATACTTTTGGGAGTAGAAAAATTTACTAATGTTATTTTTATGATCTATTAGCATGTAAAATGTCAAACCAAGCAATCATATTTTGAAAAAAAGACAAACAGACAAAAGCAGAAAACTTTAGAAGTTTATTTAATTGTTTATTTCTTTTTTGCTCTGCCGGTATTTTCAATAAACAGAACAACATACCAAAACAAAAAGTTGCTTTCCGCATTTTTGAAAGATTTCACCTGATAAATAAGAAACTTTTTGTTTTTCTGTTTTTTTTTGGCTACCTTCCATCCCCCCCCCCCCTCCTCCACTCTTTTTAAATTTTAAAACTTTTTAAAACAATGTATTCTGTAATGCTTTCAGATCTTAACTAGATTCTGGTTTCTAAACATGTTGAATATTACATTGAAGGGAATAATAATAATAATAATATATTAGGTTGTCTTTATATTATGTATGTATGTATTACTGGCGTTAATGGGGGGAAAAGAATGAGTAAGAACATAAAAAAAATAAGGCAAAAGTATGTTGGAATTTAAAGAATTCTGTTAAAAAATTTTTGAGGCTATTATTAAAAACCCTTACTTAACCGCTTATGATAATACAGTAATAGAATAAAAAAAAACAACAACAACAACAATATAATGTTGTTAGGCTTATTATCATCTTTTTTTTTCGTTTACCAAGAATAGAAGTTGATAAGGATTTTCTGAAGGAAATAATAATATTATGAACCGTTATAATATTGTATAAGAAGTTTTCTTGTTAAATTATTTAACATGCACAATCATTGTACGTTATTATGTAGAGTGTTATGAATATAAGACGTGTATAACAGTATGTTAGTATATTAAATGTATAAGAAAATGTAAGTAGGTATTTATAAGATGGTTGGTAATTTTTAATAACTGTACTTAGGTATATTCTATAATATTCCATTGTTTTCTGTTCCGTTTATTGTCCTGGTAGAATTATCAAGGACAATATTTAGGTCGATTAGCAATAGTTGATCTGTATTTTTGGTTTTCCTTGTTACTTCCTTTTGTGTATGTTTTAGTTACCATTAGAGATTCTTTAACGTTAAAACTTTTAATTTAAAACAAAAAAAAATAAAATAAAAAACAAACAAAGTTTTTGCTTGTCTTACTTTTTGTAAGCGAAGAAAATAAAAAAAAACAGAAAATTCTAAGAAAAAAAATTGACATTTGATGTTTAGAAAAGAAATTTGTATTTTCTTTGTTGTTTTTTAAATTATTATGTAAAAACTTTTAAATTTTTTCCATACTCAAATGAAAGATTTTCTTGAAACAGAACGCTTTTTTGAATAATTTTGTTTTCTTTACTTTTTATTTATATTTTAGTTGTTTGTTATTTTAGATTTGGGTTGTATGACTTATGTATACATATATTAAAGTTCTTACAAAAATTATACAGAAATTATTTGTGAGTACAATAAGCCTATGTTGTAGGTACAATGAAAAGTGAAAATTTTATACAAATAAAAATAATTCTTAGCTGGATAGGTTCATTGTAGTGGAAGCTAAAATTGTTATTCTTAAAAAATAAATTGTGTATATACAAGGTAATTCAGAAAGGTATACAACAACATATACCATTAGTTAGAGGATCGAAAATTGGTAAAACTTTTGTTCCGGACTAGGTGCGAAATCTCAAGGGTCTCAGAGTTACAGGGATTTTAACAAATTTTCATGAAATTTTTAATTTCCCAAGTTTTTTTTATTATAACTTCCATTAACAAACAGTTTTTGAAAGGCCTAGTAAAGTTCTTAAAATAGACATGCTGCTCGATTCTGTATTTTATGTACCTACGAAATACGAGTACCAAGCATTCGAACTTTAGGGGAAATCGAGTTTTCCACTTCTCAGAAAATCAGCTTTGATAAAGTGCGTGTGTAGCGCACGAAATATATTAGCAAAAAAAAAAAAAAAACAAAAAAAGGATTTTATTTCGAATAAAAGGAAGTTTTCTTTTCATACCAATAAAAGAATTATATTTCGGAAAAATTATCAACCATTGAAAAAAAATTTTTTTTGAATTTTCCACTTGTTTTATTTTACAATTTTTTCTAACCAGATAATTTCGTAAGAAATTTTTTGAAACCTCGAAATCTTTTTTACAGAATTTTGCGCAGCTGCTTATGCTTTAATTTAAGTCCTTAAAAGTTAAAACTTTTTTTATGGTTCAGATGATATAGCACAAAAACAATTTCTATGTCAAGATTTTGAAGGGCCTATTTTTCAATATTTTTGATTTTTATTAATTTTAAGCGTTCTAATTGTCAACTGTCATTAATTTTTGATGACAAGAGTAACTCGAAAAAACACAAATGACATTTTTAAGAACCGTTATTTTGATAAAAAATCCGAATTTTAATGTTTTCATTGAAATATAACAAATAATAATAAAATTGGAACGAAATTTTAAAAACAAAAATTGATTTTAAAAAAGTTGAAATTTTTAAAAAAGAAAAACTAAAATTTTCTATTAGGAAAAACGAAAAAAAATCAAAAACAATCTAGTAATCAAAAAAATTTTTTTCGAAACTTTTCTTGGTAAAAAAAATTGATAAGCTTTTTATTTTTGCCAATTTCCATAAGAAATGGTGCCTATATGGTTTGAAATTTTTAAATGCATTTTTCTCACATTGGGTGCAAATTAAAAATTTAAAAAAATAATTTTCGGAATCTAGACACCATTTGGCATTTGAACTTATTAAAATTTACCAGTTGGAGCGAATTTTAAAAGTCTTGCCATATAAATTTTGACATTTATTTTAATTGAAAAAAAATTTTTTTCATAATTTTTTTCGTACAAAATGGAGTTTTTAAATGATATGGTCTTAATATTTTGAAGTTAATAAATGTGTTAATTTAATGCGATTAAAAAATTTTAAATAAATTTCTATAAAAAACTAAAATTGGTGTACGATTAATGCAACTAAAGAGCTGTTCCATGTAAACAAATATTTTCAAAAATGCGTTTGAATAGAAAAAGATTTGAAAGAAGAAAATCTTAAATTTTTGCCGAATTAGGTGAATTTCATAAAAAATGTTGGTGTTTGTTTTGAGAAATTTGTAAAGTTATAGGATAAGGTATTCGTATTTTTCCAAATTTTTTTATAAAGGAATATTAAATTGAATTTAATTTTACTTTTATCAACATCTGGTTTGATATTAATTGAATTTCTGGCTTACAGTATTTTTAGTTTTTGTGCTATATCTTCTGTACCATAAAGAATATTTTAATATTTGAAATCTTAAATTAAAGCTTAAGCAGCTAGACAAAAGTTAATAAAAAAATTTCAAGGTTTCAAAAATACCTTACGAAATTATCTGGTTAGAAAAAACTGAAAAAATAAAACAAAGGGAAAACTTAATTTTTCCTAAAGTTTGAATGCTTGGTATTGCGTAGGTATATAAAATACAGAATCGAGCAACATTATCTATTTTAAGACCATTACTAGACCTTTCAAATACTGTTTGTTTGAAGTTCCTATCCCTTTTAGAACGGAAGTTATCAAAAAACTTAGATAAGTAAAAATTTCGTGAAAATCCCAGTAACTCCGAACACCTTGAGATTTTCCACCTAGTCTGGAGCAAAAGTTTTACGCATTTTCGATCCTCTAACCAATGATATATGTTGTTGTATACCCTTTTGAATCACACTGTATATCCAAACCCCGGTAAGAGGAAAACTGCAACCCAATAGTAAGTGAACGTTAATTCACTTCTGTAAGACAGAAAAATAGCATATGCGTGAGGATCCATTTTACAGCACAAAAATTTTTATAATTATTTTTTTAATTAGAGGAGATTTGAAACATTGAAGCTTGAATAACGAAATATGCATAATCTTATTTCAAATTTTGATGTGATTTCCAATATCAATTTCTCTTCGATTAATTTAATATAAAATTCATTTCTCTTTGGTTCCAGTTTTTCAATTAATTTGTACATTTTAAAGTCCATAACAACAAATTATTTAACTTAAACAGAAACTTCAAATAATTTTTAGTTGCCTAAAGTAACATGTGGACATGAAATAATTTTAAAGACTCCCAAAATAAACAGAAAAATGAATCGATTGAACTTAGATTTCAATAAGATTTAACATTATTAATAGGTGCTAGATATTGTTCATAATCTCAATTTAATAGCTAACATTATGTTTCTTTTCATAATGAAAATTAACTTGAACGTGCGTACACTTGTAACTGTAAGAGACACTATCATGGTTCTATAACAAAAAACAAACGAATATGTGATTATGCAATGTGATATTAATAAAAGAAAGTCTAACTAATATATTTTGACACTTTAATAGCCCTTATTTCTAAAAATAAAAAAATTCTTGAAACTGCTGACTGAGTATAGATTTTCATTATTGTAAACTTTCAAGGACACTAAATTTTTTTTTTCAAATATTTATTTTTACATAAAAAATAAATAAAATCAATTGTATTTTTTGTTTTCGGTATGGTAGAGAGTAATTTAATAAGGGACAGAAAAACGGAAGCACATATATCTCTTATAATTTCCAAATTGATAAGTCTGTAAAGGGCGAGGGTTTTCTATAATTTTTATTTTGTTTTTTCGATTCAACAACTTTTGTTTTTAAAAATTGGAGAGTTTGATGCTTGTTATAAATTTGGTTTTCAAATTTTGATTTTTAGAAAATGGAAGTGAATAGGCAGTTAATAAATTTTTGAAATATTCGGGAGAATTGTTATTTAGTTGGAAATACTAGATTTTGACTCTAATTGCACAAGTAAATTCTAATTGCAATAAATTAATGTACAGAATGGACCACGAACATCAAAAATGTACATTAGAGCTGGTTGAGGTATTAATCTTAGCTAAAATGAAATCAACTAAATTTTATAAACGAAAATTGACTTACATAGTTAATCAAAAATGCTTATAATTCTAAAACCATTCATTTAGGGCTTTTTAAATCTGTGTAGCACCGCAACACAGCATTAAGTTCATTCAAAATTTTTATGTAACTGTTGTGAATATTATTATAATTTTATCGATTTAGTCTAATCCAATGGGAGTCTTTTGAATTTTAAATTGTGTTACTTAGCGTTATGTTTTACGTAAGTGCATGTAACTTCACATACAAAATATATTGAGCATGAGTGCAAAATATTTTTTTTGTCTTTTTTATTTCCAACAAAATTTTTTTCATTAAAATTGGAAAAATATGTGCTTATTAGTTTCATTCTGCCGCCGTCCGTGTGTCTGTTTACAAAACTTCAATACCCTTTAAGACTGAAATTTTGTATACAAGTTATTTCTAGTAAAATTATATGCTATGAAAGTGTTAAAAGTGATATTTTTGACTTATTGTATCGAAACTGTCTACAATTTTTAATCAGTTTCTTAGGAAATAAATTATAAATGGCTATACAATAAACGATTGATTTAAATAGTTAGGTTTGATTACAACCAACTAATAACACATACTTTGTCGAGAGTATCGTGAGGTACACACAGCCCAGATAGGCCCATTATATTGGCAGAAAATGAGGCTTATTATAAGAATAAATTGCAATTTTTACTAAAAAACTACTCACTACCTTTGATAGAATTTGAAATATGGGGTTTAAAAACTTCCATAGTGTTGCATACTTTAATAATGCGGTAGGTTAAGTGCGGTTCACCTCGGATTTTTTTTTTTCATTCTAAAACGCTTGAGAATGCATTTAATCTTTAATTCAATTCCTTATAATTTTGTCATAATTACTCATCATTTTGTTTTTACATATTGTGACAAAATGATGCGTCCTTAATTTAAGTAAATGAACACTTATACAAAAAGAATAAAGAAATATCATATTTCTTCTCTTATTGACATTCTATGAAAATTTTATCAAAAAACAGAAGGAGTCACCTAATTTTAAACGTGATTATTTAAAATTGTCAAGTTCAATACATTTTTCTCGTTGATGTACAGTATCATTAATAAGAAATGAAAGGCAAAGAAAGAAAGGCAAACATGACACATTCACACATGATGACACTGTGTAAAAAGAGATGAATACTTTTCGATGTTTTGCTTCTTTAATTTTTCTTCACTTTTTTTTTTCAATTTTATGTTTATTTTCATTTCAAGGGAGAAAGTGTAATATTCTAGGTAAGGTAACCAATCAGTATTAATAATCATAAGGAGAATATGACAAGAACGTGACATTTTTACGCAAATTTTTTTGACATTATAAAAAAAAATATTGATGGTGAGTTTGAAAGAAAAAAAGAAGATAAACAAAGTCTTTTTCGCACATCTTTAATAATTGCTCACCACATTTTTGTGACTGAAGTTGAAGTGAAAATAATTTGTTTTTTTCTTGTTTGATTTTCTTTTTCTTGTTGGCGGTTATGTACTTTTTCATTTTATTAATAATTTGTTTGCCAATATCTTGTATGTATGTACCCTCGAACCTTAAAGTTCAATTTAATTTTTGCCTTTATTTTAATTCTTGTGTTTTTAACCCTTTTGTGTTCTAATCAATTGTGTCTAATTAATATCTTTAAGAAAATTTGAATAAGGCAAAATGAATTTAATGAGATAAAAAGAGTTCCGAGAATATTTAGTTTTTATTAAGCTTTCAAAAGTATGAATTACAAAATAACGGTTCATTCTATGTAAACTTATTCAGACTGCCATAAAATTTAAACTTCTATAACTTTTGTCCGAAATTTTTTTTTCCTCATTTTTTGTTTGAGGTACTACCTAAAGGGTTAATTAAAAACTGGAAGCGTCGATGTTATTATATAAAATTACAAATCATGGGTTTCTTTAAAGAGAAAATAATGGACAATTTATAGTCAAGCTGATGGCAAACAAATAAATCGATCGTTTTCTTGCTATTACGCTTTCAACGGAAATAAAACTAAATAGCTCCGACATTTGTTTAAATTTATAAAGGAAATTTTATGGAATGTGAATTTAAATCCAATATGAAGATTTTTACATAAGTAATCTAAGTTTTATTTTCATTGCCTTTTTGAGTGCTTTAATTAAAAATTTTAAATATTATAATGCCGAAATTGCTATACCATGTCCATTTTAACTTAGTCTTATTTTCTATATTAAATATTTCTGGAAAATTTATTTATTTCCACATTCTTTGCTTTTCTAATTGATTTTTCCCACAATATTAGAAAAAAATAGATTTTTACCATGGTTAAATTAAGAGTCTAACTGCTTATTTAATTATATAAATGTTGTTTTACAAAATGTCTGGAGATTTTCTGCTTACAAAATAGACAACATTCAAAGGCATAACTCAACGTTTTTAATCTTAGGCTGGAAAAGAAACAAAGGTTAAACCATGATTTCTTGTAAGAAGGTTTGATATCTTCTTAAAATTTCCAACAAAAATCCAAAAATTATCTATATTTGGTTGACATTGGTTCAAATATACTAAGAGTTATCTGAGTTTTAAAATTTTATTTCTTGTTTTATCGCAAACATAACCATGCATATGTAATAATTTGTAGAAAACTTGGAAATTTAAAAAATTTTCACGATTCGTATTACACGTAAAGGAATTTAATGGAAAATCGCATTTTAAGAAGATGATAAAGCTTAATTTTTAAGAACGTGCCTATTTTATTTGCAATATTTGATTAATTTAATGTGTATATGCCGTTGCAATTTATATAGTTGGATTTTGTTTTTGTTTTCTTAATATTTTTTAAAGAGAATGGAAAAAGAATACTTTTTGTTAGCTTTAATCTCACCAACTAGCCGCCTGTACGCCTCTTTACAAAACTTGTACATACTTCTATTGTTCTATGTCCAAAAATAATATTCATTAAAAACTTATTTCACAAAAAAGAATTTCCTACATATCCTCCTCCTTTCAGAAGTTACGAACTTTCACAATCCTAACAATGTTGTAGTTTTTTTACAATTTAATACATCGAAACCAAAAGATAAATGAAAAAAAGTAACGATGTTTTTTCTACGCGAAACAATAGATTTAAACATTGCCATGACAAAACGGTCATTGAAATTAATGGTTAACCCAAGATACTTTTTTCAAATTTTTGACACATTTTTTTGGTAAGTTGTAGCAGGTTGAATGCTTAGCAGTTTCTAGGTATTTAAAAGTAATTTATATTAATTGAAGTGAATTTTTACTCGATCTACTTCCCAACCTAAAATCTAATATTACTCTACATAACTTATCTAAAATTGTATTAGTGAGAATAATGAGTAAAAGATTGATTTTTAAAGAACGCTGTTATTTTCATTCGTTTAAGAGAAAATTTCTGCCTCACATTTTTCAGAAAAATTAGTAGCCTCACATTTTTCAGAAAAATTAGTAGCCTCACATTTTTTTCAAATAGAATGAATTGAGTGATCTACTCAGCTCCCACTCGCTAGTCTTAACGTACCAAAAGTAAATAACATTTTATAATTCAAATATTTGTCAAAAATTTAAATATACTAACGTATCGTCTTGTGTATTCCACCAAATGTGTTCTTTAACATAGTACAAAAAGACAAGTAAGATAACAAGACACATGCGTAAATATACAATAATATAAAAGAAATAATAAAGGAAAATGTTTTTGGTTTTGGATTTCTATCAAATAGGCTTTCAATTCTATAACCATTTTAAACAGAATATAAAATGAAAAAAATACATTAAAATATACAAAGACTTTTAGAATTCGTCCTTGAAAATTTTTTGTATCCTAAATTTTTGAATAGACATTAGACATACGTATAATATGTCACATTTTCAACATTATACGTTTTATTGAACGTTTTTTTTTTTAAAAGAAACAAGAACACATATTGTTTTACATGATGACACACATACATTTTTTACATGGAAAAGTACATAGACACATATTTGAATAAAAATTCTATAATGTACAGTAAAAATTTTAATAACAAACAAGAATTTATACAACAGCTTTAATAAGGCATTTTGTAGGCATAAGTGATGTAACAATAAGAGTAATTGTATTTTGCTTTTCATTTAGATTTAAATATCATGTTATTTAAATTCATGGTGATTGTACGTGCTTGTATTTTCTGAACAACGATATTGTGATTTATATTTTTAAGAACTTTAATTAGATTTGGTTTTCATTCAATTTATTGTTTTTCTATTTTCACATAATATTAATTTTCTATATTAATTTGTGATAGCGGGTATTCCTCTAAGAGGCCGACTTGGACTCACATCGATATGGAATAATCTATTCATAGTGGAACTATTCCAATTGCTGTAATAGTTGTATATTTATGTTTTCAAAACATTTGGCACAAACTGCAACATTGTCGAATTGTAACGAACAAAAGAAACACTATTAAGATTTCCCAGAAAATACGAGAGGAAATATTAAAATTATGTATGTGGCAATCACCGGCGACGTTGGACATTAGCGATTTTTAATATTATGATCATGTTGTGAATTAAAATTATCAAAGCTAGCAATTTCATATTATTAGTGATCGAGTAACGACGCAGTATCGAATAAAAATATATTTAGCAAAAAACTTAAAACATCTAAAATAATAAAAATTATACAAATTAGATATGTTAAAATTTAGATAAAAAAGATATTTAGAAATAAAAATATATTTTAATGAAAAAGGAAAGGGAAGTAAAAATTCAGAAGTTTCATTTTCAATAATTTGGCACGAGGCCCTGAATACCTGGACTTAAGCCTAGTTAATTTCCAGTAATCAAAACAATCATCATAGCCGATCGACCCGCATTTAATATTGGTAACTGGCATAAGTTTGTTTATCACTTTTCTTAAAACAATTGGAATGTTTCAAAACCTTCTTAAATAAAAATTTATGGATTTCTCTTTATGAAACTAATGACCGAATTGATTTTAAAGACTAATTTTAATTTGTTGTGGTTTTACTGATACGAGTATAGTGTATAAAGCTCTATCAATTATTAAATTCGAATAAGCGCTTAATGTTCCATCTAAACTCCATTAAGCGAATATTGACAAAATTTTTTATAAAACTACATTGTTTTCAGCTAACCTTACACGAAAATTTGATTTCTGTAATTCTTGCTTTATCCTGTAATATTCTGCAAATACAGCATTTGTAGAAATTTTTTTATACAGCTAGTGTAGAAATTTTAAAAGTTACAGCTTTGATTTTTTTTAAATTCTTTTAAATAAAGTGACTAACACTCGCATGCCATTTCATTACCATATAAAATTTCTTAAATTAAATTTTATTAAAAATGTAAATTGTCTTTATTTAATATGCACATTAACATATTTCATACATTTTATATGAATTTTTATATTACGCCATTGTTATGTATAGGAACTAAAAGTGACAGAGAGAGGGACTATATTGTGAACATAATACTACAATTTTATATATTACTAATATACATAAGATATTAAATTTTAATATTCTGAATGTAAAAGTTGTTTGTACATACATTTTTATTGAAAAAAGAAAAATAAAAAATTAAACAGATTTCAGTAAAATAAGCACAAAAAATACTTTAGCAGTTGGGAGTCGGTTAAATGATTTTCTCTTTACATAGAAGTAAAAAATGTAAAAGGAAAAAACAGCTATTCAGATAAAATTTATAGGCGGTTTAAAGGACTAAATACTCAAGTGACACAAGAGATTTACTTACATTAAATTATCATTAATTTTGTAAATTAAATAAAGATATTCAAAACTTTTTTCAAAGCGTTAGAAGTGAAGAAGAAAATGAGAAAAAATGAAAATGTAATTTAGCCGCTAAATGTTCTATAAATAAAGAATTAAAAGATTAAAAATTTTTCTTCCTTAAAAAGTAATGCGGATCATCCAAAAAATAATTTTCAAGATTCCTTATTAAAATAAAACGAAAGTTTTTGTTTAATTTGGAAAGTCTGAAAATCTCAAAGATTAATTTTTTAATTTTCTTTTTTTTTTTTGGAATACGTACATTTTTTTTTTAAAATGCGCATTTTTGTATAAGTATAATGAAACAGTTAACTTTTCTAAACATTTTAAATTAAATTTCTAAGATTTTTTTGGAATATTTTTCAAATATTATCAACATTATTAATTATTGCAAATTGTTAATTAAAAAAACTTCTGGAATCCTAGAGTATTTCATTAAAAGAAAAAGTATTTGATATTAGCTATAGTTCTTATATTTTATTCTAAAATAAATGTTATATAGATCGCTTTAGATAATCAGACTAATTGGCCAATTTAAGGCGTATCCTTTACTATAAGAAGATGTTAAAATTAAAACTTATTAAATAGGGTTTCCAAAAGAAACTAAAAAAAATAAAATCCAAATTTTATGAGCGCAGCCAAATATTTGAGAAGTTAATAAAATGAATCCTATTGGCTTCCATTAGTTTTTAAATTTACTCCCGGATTACATTTTACTCTCATTTATTTAACTGATAATGATTGTGGAAAAACATTCGATCTAAGACTTATAAACTAAATTTTTTCGAATTAAAATACAAATGTATTACTGCCATGAGAATGATTACATTCTTAATATAAACATTTTGTAGAGAATAATGGGAAAATTGTGGAATAATATATTTGTGAAAAGATTGAAGGGAAAACCTTGAAAAAGAAAACAAAATTTTTGAGTTTTCACTTTAGTAAGTTTAAATTCAAATAAATTATGAAAAAGCTCCGAAATTATAAAATAACTTCAGCGCTTTAACACAGTAAGAAAGTGCGATTATTTTCAAGTTTTTTACTTAATTTTTCAAAGTTAGAAAACATATTGTAGCATGAACCTTTAAAATTTAAGAAGGACCTTGAGCGTATAATAATATACTGGTCAATTCTTCCATAATTACAATTTCACGTAAGTAATAAAACAATATAAAACTTCGAAAAATAAAATGTTATTGTATCGGCAAGAACAGTAATGACAACAACTTTTATAATCAGAGTAAATATTTTCGTTAAAAAACGTGTATGTATAAGTATTATCCTCTAGAAAAAAAGGATAAATAAAGCATTGCGGAAAAATAAATATTTTTTCTAGTCTTTCACTGCCTGTTGATCATTCCTTTTAAAAATTAAATATTTTAGAATTTTATTTCCTTTCAAAATTAAATATTTTAGATGTTATAAAGCAAACATTAGAAAATACGAAGAGGAAGATTTAATACCATTTCGAACCATCAATTTTATAAAACACTCTTTGTATTTTATTTGGTTGCTTTCGTTATTATTTCCGTTTTTGTATTTTTATTCATCGCTTTTTATACCCTGCACTTCGTGAAGGGTATATTAACTTTGGTATGGAGTTTGTAACTACTTGAAGGAGTCATCTGCGGTATGGACATATATATATATTCTTGCTCAGCGTAAAATTCTGCGTCGATTTAGACATGTCCGTCTGTCCGTCCGTCCGTCCGTCCGTCCGTCCGTCCGTCCGTCCGTCCGTCCGTTCGCACGATAACTCAAAAACGAATAATGCAATCGACACCAAACTTTCACAAGTTTTTTCTTTTGTGCCAAGGACGAGCCCTATTGTTATTGGACTAATTCGGACAACGGGTTCGGGTAGCTGCCATACAACTCAAAGAGTTTATTTTAAATATTTCAAAAACTAATAAAGCTATAAATATAAAACTTTGTATACATGTGTCCAATTATATTCTACACATGCTCTAAAAATTATAATGGGATAGCTGCACCGGTTCGGGTGGCTGCCATACAACTCCAACAGCAAATTTTTTATATTCGGCAAAATAATAAAGTCAGATTCATGAAACTTGGCAGTCATGTGTCCAATTATAGGTCAAATATACTTCTGAAGTTTTAGAGGAATTGCTTTACAGGTTCGGGTACCTGCCATACAACTCCAGAAGCTAATTTTAAATATTTGGAAAAATAATAAAGTCAGATTCATGAAACTTGGCAGTTGGATGTCCGATTATAGATCAGATATATTTGTGAAGTTTTAGAGGAATTGCTTGACAGGTTCGGGTACCTGCCATACAACTCCAGAAGCTAATTTTAAATATTTGGAAAAATAATAAAGTCAGATTGATGAAACTTGGCAGTTGTGTGTCCAATTATAGGTCAGACATATTTCTAAAGTTTTAATGGGATTGCTTGACAGGTTCGAGTAGCTCCCATACAAGTCTTAAAGCTTATTCTTAATATTTGGAAAAATAATAAAGTCAGATCCATGAAACTTGGCAGTTGTGTGTCCGATTGTAGATCAGATATATTTGTGAAGTTTTGATGGAATTGTTTGACAGGCTCAGGTACTTGCCATACAACTCCAAAAGCTAATTTTAAATATTTGGAAAAATTATAAAGTCAGATTCATGAAACTTGGCAGTTGTGTGTCCGATTATAGGTCAGACATATCCGTGAAGTTTCTATAGAATGACTTCACAGGTTCGAGTAATTGCTACACAATAACGAAAGGTGCAGGGTATTATTCAATCGGTTTATACCGACTGAAACGTTTTTACTTGTTTTATTTTTGATGGTAACATGCAATGATAGAAAGCTTCGGTCTGAAAATATTTTTTTTTTTTTGGTATTTTCTCTAAATTGAAAATTGTAATTGCTATTAGAATTAATATCACACATGCGTTATTAATAAGGGTATAAAAGTATAAAAGTATCTACATTGAAATTGAACAAAATGCTAAAAAACGACAATGTAAGCACACACGGACCATCTTTTTAAAATTGAATGGGGTACAAATTAATTTATTCGTATTAGATCTACATTAGGGTTACTTTATTATTTTGTTGAGGAAATTCCATTGAATAGTTTTTATATTTTTTAAGATTTACATATTTATTTGAATAAAGAGGGCTTAAATTAAAAAGCCAAGAAGTTTTAATTAAAGGCAAAAGAAAGGCTTTTAATAACGATTTTGTATGAAATTGAGTTTGTCAGAAAAATTCAATAAATTTTGAATATAGTATCCTCAAGAAATAATATATAGTATGGTCACTATAAATACGTGGAACAAATACATTATTGTGTAAAACCAGTGTTGTGTTTGCAGTCAAATGTTGGATACGTAATCAGCTTTTGTGAATTTTGTAAGCAAGAGTTAACAATGGAAGAGTATAATTACATTTTCATTAACTGCTATGAGTTTGATCATATTAAAGAATTTTTTTGAATCTAATATTCATATTTTGAATCTAATATTCATGTTGGCTATTTAAAAAATATTCAATAGCCAACATAATGCCTCCCATTCTGTTTTCGCATAAGACAAACTGAAATGAGTACGATAATTGAGTCAAATGTAACATTATTATACAATTCGGATATTATTTAGTTTTAATTAATAACACAAAGTTTTAAATAAATTTATAACACAAAGTGTATAATGTAAATGATAAATTTACTGGCTGAGATCGTAGAGTATAACACAAAACACACAAAGGATTCTTCTTTTCATCCGTTGAAATTTATAGCATTTTTCTTTTCTAACTAAACTGTTAAAAATACTTTATATTGCATACCTTCGTAACAACTTATACCAATTTCTATTAAAAATGTAGCCGTCCGTTTTAAAGGAGAAACGGGAAAACGGTTCATCTCTTACTTTTAAACACAATGGCTTCACTAAGCAAAAGTGACTTAAATGCAATACTGGTAATTTTATATGTGTTTCATGTAAGTAAAAATGTACAACATTATGTATACTTGCGTGTAAAGAAAAAATTACCTGAGTCGTTCATGTTTTCTAAATATGAGTCTGACACATATTTTTTTTCCTGTTTTTTTTGGTAATTTGCGAATTAAATATAAAATTTTGTATATGTATATCAGTTTTTTTATATAGAATATTATACATATATATTTGGATGTTTTACAATATACCCATAACCCATTATATTTCCAAGTTCTCCTCTTCTTTTATTAAAATGTTTTTCGTGCGATTTAGTCTTCTGTAAAATATATAAGTGAATATGATTGTAATTCTACAAAGGAGCAGTAAGTAGTGATATTGGGAGCTCAACTAAAATGATTGGAAATATCACTGGGAAAAAATGTATACTTATATAAGTTTTATGTATACATATTTAATATTCCACACATCCTTACACACTACGATTCAAACCCTACGTATGTTCATGTTAGATGTTAGAAACTTTATTTGCCTTCATTTCGAATAGTAAGGGATATAGACTGATTTCTATAAAAACATATCTTACATTTTAAATTGCTTTCAAAATTATTTTTAACAATTTGTTGATTTCATAAGAAAATTTCAATGAATTTACGTCTACATGTTTCCAATTCATATTTTTCACGCAGTATGTGTGCATACTGTATGTCTACATGTAGTGTAGTATAAAATATTAAAAGCAAAACGATTCCACTTAAATCTTAACGTAATTTATGACTAAATTTGCGTATAAAACTCTAAAAATATTAGAGTAATTTTGGTAAAATAGTTATGTATGTATTTCGATAAAGTTATAGCTAGTCAGTTTTTGATTTATTTTTATTATAATAAGATTTGAAAGGGTTATTTTAATAAAAGCAAAGTGAGTTGGAAAAAATGTTATAATAATGCTATACGTTTAATTAAAAGTGATTGTATCGAGTTTCATTACATGTATGTATGCTACATAAAACTTAACAATGTTGTTTGGAAAAATCATAAAATTATAGTCGAATCCAGTTCTATTAACCTCAGCAAACTAGAGCCAAAATTGATTTATTTACGCAAATAGAAACAAAAACTGGTTAGTCAAAGTAATTTGTTTTGATAGTCAAATTAATGCCTTTGGGCATATATATGAAGAGTCATTTAACAGGTTCCTGATCAAAACATCTTTTTCTATCATTAGTTTCAATGCGACCTACTAATTAATCATTAGAATGAAATAAATGTTTAAATTTTGTTGTTCGAAGTATGCTACTAGCAAAAAATCGTAAATTTTCAGACATCAAGTGCTTCTTAAATGTTAAAAACCGGAGTGATATAACACGAGCACGTTTTACTTTAAAATTTTATAATTTTACCCCAATAAAATATTTTTTCGTGCTTTGATCACAATTAAAAATCCCTTAAACTTTACGTTAAATAATAAGGAATTGCTTTGAAATAGGTTTAAAATTGTGTATTGTGCATGAATGTTAAAAACAAATGATATGCAATTGTGATATTTTAATTTAGACGTCGCATAAATTTTTTTTTTCATTTATATTCCAGGTTGGATGAGAGAATACCTCTTTTTGTTAATTTTATAAGAAAAGTTCAGTTGTAAGGGGGTCACGCTGTTCCTTTTTAAAAACTATTCATTTCTTTAGTAGTTTCATATTTAGAAAATTCTTCACTATAAATAATTTAAACACATGGAAATTTATTCTAGCGTGGATACTTTAAAATATGAAATCATATAAGAAAATTATTCATAATTTTTAAATGTATATTCAACTCGACAGCACTCTTTAAAATGAAAATTTGGTGATAATTGGAATACGGTTATTAAATACGTAGTTTTGTTTAATTAATTGGAATGAATTTTTCTTATTATACTTTCAGCTTAATAATTTACAAATAATTTATTTTGTTAATATTATAAAACTGTTAACAAGTGTGAATAATGAACTTTCATTATTGTTCTGTGAAAAATATTATTACGAGTAGTAATGTTCTTTGCTTTGTATGGTTGCAAAGGTTGTTTGAAAAGTTGTTGGATTGTTTGTTTGTTGTATATTCATGTATTATTAGTAATGATATACGTTACAGATGGGAAAGGTTTACTGCTATTATAACTACACATTAGGTAATATAAAAGTTTTAGATTAAATTTCACTTAGGAAGTAGTCACAATTCAAATTTTTAGTTTAAAACCCCAATTGAGAAAACTCTATAAAATAAATCAAAATAATGATATGAAAATTTGTACATATTACGAGAATTCGCGAACACACTGAGTTCATAAAGGTCATAAATTCCTGTAATAAAAAAGAAAGGATCCGATAGATCGAACCAATTTTATTATCAAAAATGAAGACGTTGAAAATATTGAAAAACATAATTGCGAAAATATCAAGCAAATAAAATGAAATTGGTCAAAAGATCCATGACGCCAAAAATATCATCGGAACACATTCCAACTGCACTTAATCGTGTATTTGCAAAGACACATTTTCATAAGGTAACTCAAAACTGCGATTGTAATAATTGTAGTGTTTTAATATTTGGGTAGTCACTGACGATGATTATATTGGGTACGAAGTGTTTCATTTTCACATAAATATTTTTGTACTTGCAGATTTTTTCATATCATGATCCTTCTTTCTCGATTTTCCTTTTCGGTAAAATACGAGTACTAATTTTTTTTTACAAACTTTTAATGTTTCCTTTTTCCAAAACTTGCAAAGCTAATAAAACAAATAGTAAAACGAAGAATTGTTATTAATTGCTATTTCTCTTTTAATAAAAAATGCAATTTGTTTTTGTTACGAAACATAAAAAAAAAGGATCTTCTATGACGTATTTATGTATGTATATATAATGTATGTTCACAAATATAATGCGAAATCTAATGCAATTAATATTATATTTGAATTTTGAAGCTCAGTCAAATGTAGCTTGAAGTAGCTTACAATTTAAAGTTAAATTGTGATGAGTTCGCTTCTAATCTACTTTAATTTTATGTTATGTAACATTGTTTCGCAAGTCTTTTTTGCAAAACATTTTATTTATTCTACGAAAACGCACTATGGTACAAGTCCAATAAATGTAGCGCTTTATTTAAAGGCATATACTTGAAATAGTCTTGGTATAAAACAGCCCCCGATATACCAGCCTGTTCAAGGCAACTTGTGCAGGCATATGGATTAAGATTTTCATAAGGAGATTAAATGTTATATCCTTAGTCAAATTTTTTATTCCTATAAAGCGTTGGATTTAAAAAAAATTCTCCCTTATACATATTTAGTAGCAGCTAAGATGCCCAATATTTTCAGATTTCTAAATAAACTGAGATTTGTATTAAAATTTTTCTTGTTAAGTATAAAAATATAGGAAATAAGTAAAGAATGTTTGCCTTATTATACTTAAAAAATTTTGTATTAATTGCTAATACATAATTCTGTGATTAATTTCTAGAATATTATAATCTTTTTCGAATTAAAATTTTTTATTTAAATTAATTTATTGATACTAAATGTAAAATTATTTTTCTACTTCCAGATTTAAAAACGAATACCACCAAAATTTTACGTGTAAGTAAAAACTAAAACGTTCTTAAAAATATTTATTTTAGTTAACAATGGAGTGAGCCGCACCAATAATTTTAAAAAGTATGTTTGTTCTTTTTTGCTGAAACATGTGTCCTAAGACAATTCAGTTTTTTATCTTTAAAAAATATTAAAAATATCTAATCTAATATAGGGATTTTTGTCCACCGGAAAATAGTTGTAATGTAAGTTACAAATTTTTTCACAATTACAAAATTTTCAATTGCAAAATAATTTCTACACTTTAGAGAAAATTTGCTAGTCTTCATAATAGTTTTTACAAAAAATTTTTCTTTTTTTGTGCTAGGTGAAAAAATCTCGAAAGACGAAGAAGAATGACGCGCTATATGCCTTTTTCCTCCGACAGTGGGGGAGCGTGACTTCTACCCTTTAAAAATCACCTAAACTGTGAACAGGTAAAACTGGTCCCACAGACCAACTGTTACCTCTGCGCTAATTTGGTTTTTCCGTACAGGAATTAAAAAACCTTCCATAAAAGTGTTGGTATCTCGTGTTAAATCAAAAGGTCTTGTCCGTTTAAGTCTTTCTGTCATAACGCCAGTGTCTAGCAGCCGAGCTGCTTCCATATTTACATGCTGTTCCACACAAGCCCTATGCTTTGTAGCACAACTTCTAATTTCATCTACAAGGAAAAGAACCCCTAGGTCCTTGTGGATGTGATCATTACGTACATACCATGGCGCATTTACCATGCCCCGTAGAACTTTATTTTGGAAGGTTTGAATTTTCTTAATGTGAGTCTTCTTGACACAACCCCAAAGTTGAATGCAATATAGCCATATTGGTTTATTGTGATCTGGTTATAAATCAATACCTTATTATCAATTGCCAAATTGGACTTACGACCTAGGAGCTAATAAGTTTCTCTTTATTTATATTTTAACAAAATATGAGAAAATTATTGTTATATTGTTTTTGCAACATTACGTCTATTAAACATTAATTAAATGTTTAGGCTTGCACAGATTATTTGCCATTACTCTAGTAAGAACTTTTAAAAGTAAATTTACCTAATAAAAATTTTGTAGATAAATTTACTGAAAATAATTTTGATATGATGAAATTTAAAGTTGAAAAATTTTAAATAGTTGTTTAAGTTTCTTTAACCAGAATTTCGGACTCACAAAATTTTCTGAATATTATACATACATACCTAATAAAACCATGAAAACATGTACATACGTATGTATATCTATTTTATAATAATTTAGAATAATTTTATTTATCAAAATTTATTCATGTTTAAGTTAAAATATTAAAAGAAGGTGAGTTTTTTAAAATATTCACAATATAATTTCTTCACATTTTGATTTCTTGAAGTATGAGGCCATGAGATCCAATGATAAAAACGGAAATAATAGAAGAACCTTTTAGTATATGGAAGATGAAAGGTTGAAGAATGGGACTGAAGTTTATCTTCTTTTTTTTATTTTAATTAAAAATGATTACAGAGATAAAAATAAAAGGTATATATAATTGGCAAAAATGATGAAGAAAGGTAAAATATTATAATTCTTATCTGTTCTATAAAATTACGAAATGAATAAAGCCTTAAAAAATTTTCAAAGTATTTTGGAATATTATTGTACAATATATAAGGATATTGATAGCTTGTTGTCTGGTTTCACATTTTAGTAAAATTAACCAAATATTTTTTATCTTTGTTTTATTGTTTTAATACAAAAAAAATTGAAAATCTTGTTTTGGATGGAGGATTTATTTAAGATTTAAAATATTCTTAATAAGAGAAATAGCCAAATTTTCTGTTTTATTATTCATTAATTCTTTTAAAGCTTATTCTTTTAATTAAAGTGTGTTAATTAAAATGTGGGTATTGTGGATGATAGATGTTATAATCTATAATCTTTATGTCGGGAAATGATTACAGATCCTTATACACAGAATTATTTAGCAGTTAAAGAATTCAATCAAGATTTAAGTCTTAATACGTAACGTTGAAAAAAAATTAAATGTAATAGCCTATCATCCCAAAAAATATAAAAGAAAATGAGTACAAGAGCACATTCCAAAATTTGAAAGTTACATCTTCCGTAATACGTACGTAATTTTGCGTCGGTAAGATGTACGTCAGAAATAAAACTGTTGATAATTCAATATAAGCTGTTAATAATCCAATATAAGATGTTAATAATTTAATGTCAAATCTATAATCTCAAGAACCAAAAAATTTACTCTTATATTTTGCAAATGTTGCAGCACAAATACGCAAGCAGGTACGCAATCGGCAAAACTGCAACTGTTCTTACTTTTCAACAAGAAGTGTTATACTTCTTTCTGGTATGAATTAATATACTAAATAAAACAGGAGTTGTGTAACTCGTGATGCGTTTTGTGCCTAAAACTCAAAGTTTAAATAAAATACTTATGGGAAAAGAAATTTGCATAGTTATTCGAAATATTTGTAAAATTAATTTTTAATGAATACGTCTAGAACACAATCAATTCAAAAAGTATTCATCATTTCATTATGAAATTATTTTAAAGCTCTTTCCTAATTATTTAGATCAGCTGTGAAAATTCAAAAATTTCATAAATTAATATTCAAGGATAAAATAAAAAATAAAATATGTTTTAAATTTTTTTAATGCTGCATCTTCCTTAAAGTTTTTATTTTTTAGACAGACAATAAGCAAAAAAGTTTAAATACACAAGGAAATAATTATAAAAGTATCCTCTGCCGTTTTAGTTCAAAATAATTCTTTTCACACATCATAGCCTGTGGTAATAAGTAATTGGGAATTGGAATTTTTGCGGTGAAAAAGTTAACCTTGCAAATCTATTAATATTTTGTGACGTCATAGTCTCAAAAAACATTTATTTTAAATTGTTTTGGGGATGAACACCATAAAATGTTGTAAAGGACTATTAAAAATTAAATTTTAAAGGCTTATTCCTATAAAATAATTGCAGCCTTATAGATCAACTAAAAACCGACTGGAAGTTTATTTTCAAAATTATAAATATTAAGATATTATTAAGAATTTAAATGATCTTAAAATAAAAAGCTTTACCAAGTACATCTATCATATAGTTTAAATAACTCAAATATCCTTATTTAATAACATTTTAAGACACGCAAAAAAGATTCAGAAGATTATACAAGATTTTTTTACTTTGGAAGATTATTTGTTAAAACTACGAGTTTTTCAAAGTTTCTGCTCAATGATGGTGACGTCACAAGGTTTGAATTCAATGGTGTGGACAACTTCTTTGCTACAATCCTCGAAATTTTAATTTTATGGCATATTTGCAAAATTATTTATATGGTCTACATTTTTTTACACATCAGAAAAGTATCTGGGGACTAAAAATGTAACAATAAAACTAGGTCACGAAAATATTTCAATATACAAAATTGACGTTTTCCTTGAAAATAATTTGATTCATCAAGCAAATGTCATTAATTTTGTGTCCTTTTAACATAATAAAATTTATTATTTTAATATAAAATACACAAACGTAGACATTGTATGTATGTAGATTTAGAAAAATCACCATAAAATGTATTTTTATTCAATTTATCCAAAACAAAGAAAGAAAAGAAAGAACCACAACAACAAAATGAATGAGTTTCCTTTCATATTAATGGTGACAAAATGATTTAATTAAGGAAAAAGTTGACCCTTTCTCATATTTTCATGCCACCATTTTCTTTTCAATCATTAACATTTTCTCATTCTCATTATAATATTATTTTCTATTCAATTCTTTATCCTTAATTTTTTTTTTGTTACTAATATAAAATGGATAAAAATTATTATCCAGATTCCCTTTTTATCTTTTCAGATTTTATACCCTGGAATTCCTTCTACTTTAATTCAACATTACTTTTGTTTAGTCTCAGAAATTTTTCTAAAAGTTTGTTATGATTTAATATTTTAATCATTTTTAAAACAAATATCGGGTATAGAGGTTTGTATTTATATAGACAGTAGATTTAATACCAGAACATAATTGTGTAGGTACGCAGGATTATGTTTTATACGCATAGACCCCACATTAAGATGATTGGTATTTGGTACAACTATATATTTTATTTAGGCATTCTCCAGAAGGGGATACTCCAATTACGTATATACTTGCCAATCTACTCCAATTGTACACGTACCTTCGTATGTATATTTTAGCAATATAATTTATTGTGAACGAATACTCTTATACATACAAATATTTTTCTATATACTAAAGGAAAATTGTTATTGTTAAATATCTTGATTCGTTATATATGTACAATTATACAGAATTATAATTTATGTTATGTGATGAATATGATGTGCAGTATTCATTCCATGAAATATTACGAGAATGAAGGTAGGCATTTCTTCCTTTTTTAAAGGCGAACTTTCAATTAAATACCAAATCATTCATCTTCGCAAGAAATTAATTTTATTGAGAAATTTAAAATGAGTTGTTCTACGAAATAAGTTCAAATTATAAAGAGTACAATTATTCAGTACGGCGAAATGAAATTTTTTAACAGATTTTTATAACAGATTTTTCATTGGGCTTTTAATAGAAAGTTTTGAAATTAACTTCACCCGATTTTGATGCAATAGATTTAATATTTTTCCGTCAATTTCTGTGATTACATAAAATTAGTAAAAAAACCATGACTTCGATAAGAAAAAGTGTAATTTTACAAGTAAAGAAATTTTAATTGTAATGGGCCAATCAGACAAAAATCTTTTATCTCACATAAACGCAAGACATATTACGAAATCTTGTCGGAATTATTTGAATATGAATCCTGTTATAATTTACAGAATAATTTTTGAAGTGCTCGTATTCACACTTTCGAAATGCTATGCATTTGCTTATACTCGTATGAGTCGTTTTTCTGAAATTTTTTTTTAAATTTTCGTAGAATATGAATTGCCTTATCCGTAATAAAAATTTGGTGCGCTCAAAATCTTGTGTGCTTATACACGCACATATAATATATTTTATATACATCCATACATTCAACTTAAATTTTACAGTTTTTATTAGTTATGTAAGTACATATATAGCCGGAAAGAATCTTATGTTTTTAGTTTTTATCTTTTTTATTCCTTGAAATAATAATTTGAATTCATGTCTGTACTTACATATTTTATTTTGATTCCTAAATTGGTGTACGTTCAACTTCAATGATCATCTCATATAATAAGTACTCTTAAAATAATATATATATACTACTGGTCCTATATTAGATATAGCTATTATTCGTACATTATTTGATACATAAATACATACAAGCAAAAAACACTTATTAGGATCGTATATTTTACTCTGAAAAGTTTTTCTTTTGCTCTTTTATGTACCGGTTTTGTATATAGGCAATAATTTTCAATTCCTTTGGGGATATTAAACAAATTCTGTATACAAGTACAAAGAGAATTTTCTTCTTAAAAAAAAATCGTAGATTCAATCCCTTTAAGTGTACACAATAATACTGATGCTACGTTTGTGTGTGTACACTTTGTATATTTTAAACTCATATCCTATGTTGATTTTTTTAATTTAAAGGCTTAACTCACGTATTTTACTATATTTGAATAAAAGCAAAAAATTTTCTTTTACTTTTGTGATAAGTAAATTTGAAATAAAAAGAACAACAGCTACACAATATAAATAATTATTTGAGTATTAAAAATAATAACACCGCAATTCACATTGCCGTATAGACTCTAATATTCTTTAAAATCTTTTAAATTTTTAAAAAATGAAGTAATTCCATTCTGTTGTCAGATTCTGAAGTAATTATATTTTGTTGTCACTGGATGAGCAGAGACATGTACATTTTACTCAAGTGTAACTACAAATTCTTTATATCATTATCCAACTGCACTCAAATATATTTAAGGTACAAGTTCTTTAGAAGGGAATGTTTCTGATTACATCATTACAAACTACACAATACTGAAATGTAATTTGAATAATTTGATCTGAATAGTTATAAAACATCAGAATTACAAGTTGTATGACTGCTCTGATAAAATATGATTTTTCATAATTAAGTGTGTATACTGCATGCAATTGGAAGATGACTACAATTCTATATTATTTGCATAGTCTTTGAATATTCATAGCGAATATTAATATGAAAAAACTTGACCTAACTGACTTTCCAATTGAAATAGATAGTATGGTCAAGTTCTGCTATATTATCTAATATTCTAATTCATTATTGGAATAAATTCAAGAGCTCTCACTTAATCATAAAATGATTGGTGCAAATATTTGAAGTAGCTTATCGTCACCCATTTTATAGAAGGTTTCAAATCAAGGATGAAAAATAAACCTATGCCAGTTTATACAATTCTTAAGCAATCCAATTCATTTATAATATCATTTTCCGTCAAAAAGAAATCAGTGTCTTACAAACCACAATTTTTGTAAAATATTACAATTTTAATATCAACTAATCTTAAAATATAATATGCGCTAGGAAATTTATCGTGATAGATAATGCTAAGAATGTCATAATTATATGCACTGGCATATTTAGAAAACAATATTTCGAGATTTGCATATATGATTTTAATGATCTGCGGGTTGTAAGTCTTCAGAGATTACATGAAAATTGTAATGTTTTTTTCGTCCTTCTAGGGTTCTTCTTGTCTGTTGCAAAAAATGCCAAATTAAATAACTATTTATCGATTTGCAAAGACAATTTATATGCTACTAAACCCATGTACATACATATATATGTATATTTATTTACATATAACTGTGCAGGAAAGAAATATCTTGCTAACTTTTAACACGTTAATTCAGTTGAAATTTCTTAAAATTTTAGGATATTTAAGCATCAAACTTAGGATTATATAAAGTTATATGCGCCTTTGTAACTTAAAGGTTAAAATTTCTTAACTTTTCACAATTTTATTATTTGATCTAACATCTATACATATTTATATGTATATAATTTACTATTTTATACAAAGCTGAAAATTAGAACTAAACGAAGTCTGTGTTATATTTCTCATTTTGTGTGCTATAGACAGAGTATTCTAATCAAAAGAGAGCCACTTGTAAAAAGTACATAAATTTCATGATTTTCAATTATTTTCTTTACGAGTATTAAAGAATTGAAAAATAAAATGTCCAATTTTATGTCTTTTAAAACAAAAATTTGCTTCAGGGACGCACTGTAAACTTGTTTGTAAATCTATTAAATAAAAATGAACTCATAGTATGTGACACAATTTCCTATATTTTTTTTTGTGTTAAATAAATAAAACTTATGAACATAAATTTTAAATAAATTTATAAAATTCATACTTTGGTTAGGGTTTTTTTGTATATCTATTATAGTATTTTCAAAAAGAAAAGGATTTTATAATGTATTTATCTCTAGGATATTGTAAATAAGGTTCAGCGCTCTTATATAACCTTGATATTTTATAGTAATAAGAGAAGTAGGCTTTAATCAGAGCAAAAAAATATATAATACGAACCCTTAAATAATTTAAAAATATAATTTGAATTTACAAAATATTATTTATGTACTACTCTTGGGTATATGATAATGAGTATACATGCCTGTATATGCGTATTATATAGTATTATTTGAGTTATTAAGTACAAATAGATGGAAATTACGCCACAAACAATTTAAAAATGCAAAACCAGCAAGGGATTTATGTTTGAAATGTTATAAATACTAAATTTTAAAACGATTGTTTACATTTTTTATATTTACATAGATTATCAACCCTGACTCTTTTGTTATGGCTTCTTTTGCGTCTTGAGTCCCAATTTTAATAAAACAATTTTAATGTGCTATAAGAATATTTATTTTTGTTGGATATATGCGCGTTTTATCAAAGCTCTGTTAAAGTTTTTCTATTTTGATCGATGTCTGAAAGTAATAGTTTTGGCTTACGGCAACAATACGCCGATAGAATTTATTGTAATTTAGCAGCGTCACAATAAATCTCAAGAAACTTGGGTTAAATACTTTGTAAAGTAATTATAAAAGTAACGTTTTACTATAACATTATGAGTAAAGTGTTAATTTATTACTCTACATTGAATCGAGGTATTTATAAAACCTACGGTATAATAAAAAGCAAGGTTCAATTACGCGAAAGTTAACCAACCCAAATTATCAACAAAATAGAGAGTACTTATTCACAAAATAGAGAGTACATAAAGAGCATTTCACATAAAAACATTATTCTGAATGGAAGTTCTCGTCCTCAGCACATTGAAAGCTGAATCTTTATTGCTTTAAGTTGTAGGCCCACAAAGAACCATATAATAAAATTTAGTTATAGCTTGAGTACAAATACAGTTACAACTTAATTATTATGCTAAAAGTAAAATATGGCCTGTGTGGTAGTTGAAATACAATATTTTACATAATCATAATATAATTACTTTAAACATACAACCGGCCTGTGTAATAATTCAAACTACATTCAATCCAAACAACTCTCTTTACTCTTAATAATTATGAAAAGTGTTATGGTTTTTATTTTTTAAATTAACACTAAATTCAAAGTGTTTATTGTCCATGCTATTTAAATTAATGTTCAATTATTTAAAATTTGGTAATGAAAACCGGTTTACTCTATATATAAAAGCATTAAAGCAAAGCTTTTAAAAATAATCATTTTTATATTTTTTTTTTAACATTGATTAAAAATTCATTTCATAAAATGAATCCTATATGAACCATAAAATTTAAATGCTTTGGTGCTCTTGGTCTTTCATTTGATTAAAAATTAAAATTGTGCTACCCAATGAAATTTCTTTGGCATCAAAAACTCATTTCTTAAATCTAGGCGTATAGGCATAAAATAAAAATCAAAATAAAATAACGAAAATTTTATTTATTCAAAATCTTTTTGTATATATTAACGAATATACTTTTATTATTTTATACATACATACCCTCCCTATACCTATATTCTGTTGTGTACACTACACATCGAAATATTCATTCTTAAATCCTCAAATATTCTTTTATATGTAGGCATGTAAATATACAAATCGAGTCATTTTGGTTCTTCTCTTATTTTTATTGTGATCAAAATGAAAATTGCGGGTGTTTTGCTCATGCTTTTGAAAAACAACAAAAAAAAAAAATAAAATATAAAAATTTAAAAGTAGAAAAAGAAGTGCTAACAGCACAGTATTAGCATCCATGAAGGACATGCAAAAAAAAAAGGAATAAATAAATAAAAAATAATATAACAAATAAGAGATTCTCTCATTGATTTAGTTGAATCTCAATAATGATGAAAAGATAAAAATGGAAATGAGATTAGCATTTTTTTTCTCCTCAAGCAATGATTTTATTTTTATTCTTTCCATTCCTTTCTGTTTTTGCGATTCTTAGATTTATCACATTTTTTTCAATATGAAAATGAATAATTAAATTTCGTGATGCTATCATAGTTTTGACCACACGATTTTTAATTCAACTTCAGAATTCCGATATTATCTATAATAGGTGATTGATATTTTTTAGTGAAATAAATACGAAACCTAAGACTTTCATTAATTTCGGAGGTCTTTTTCATTATTCCGTATCGACTTTCTCATAAATCCAAAGAAGAAAACAGTGATTGAAGGGAAGATGATAAACTAGACAAAAAGTAAGTTATTTCTAAAAAAATGAATGCGTCAAATGACTCTGCTGTTATGTATCTAAACTATTTCTGTAAAGATGAGCACTGATCATTTTTTGGAATTGACTAAACGTTGAGAAAATTTGAAATACGGAATTTTTTTATTTTTTTAATGATTTTTTAACTACCAGAAATCGTCAAACGTTTTACTACCATATTTAAATTTTTTTAATATTTTACAGTAACAGAAAACTTAAACTCAGCTGAGATTTTGATGAAAAATATAATAAAGTCATTATTAGTGAGAGTGTTAGGTAAAATTCTGGATTTAACTGTTTCTTAACTTATTTGTTTCTTACTTACTATTCGACTCCATTATCTTGATATTGATTTACAATTCTATGTTGTTCAGAGCTGCATCGAAGCAATACTTTTACGGTTATTAAACTAAATCTTATATTTTTGTTTTTTATAATGTTTTCTCAAATCTTGAGAAGTGGACGGTAAAGCTATAAAAACTTACGAAACTTTTAAGAAAACTAAAGATGATAATAGCAATCTTAAAAACTAATAATAGCAAAAAAGTTCTGTTAATAAAGTTTTTTTCTTTGTACTTTGAATTGAAAACAATTGCCGACAAAGCTTAATAAACAATTCTTTCACCGCCATAATGAAGTAATTATTCGATCCTTTGAATTTCTTTTATAAAATAAATTAAATTGAATTTTGTTAGCTATTTAAAACTTTAACAGTAAACCCTAAACTCTAATATATTAATTATAGCCCAATTAATTCGTAATATTAATTACGAATTAATAGTTTTCGTATTTCTTTGGTTTATTCAAATTCAAAGTACATTACGAATTAATATTAATTAATAATTTCGAAATAATTATTGCGATAATAATTATTCGCCAACATAAAATAACATGATATTTTCTTTAAATATTTTAAAATATTTTAAATTAAGCAATAAATTTTAAGAGCTTGATTGTTTCTTTATGTTCGAATTTTTCATTACGTCAGTTTTTTCGACCAAAAAACTCAAATTTTCTGATGTATACGGAATTTAACTAAATTTTATAGATCGCACAAATTTTGAAGTTTCCGATATTTTTAAATATAAAATTCGGACATTTAAATTAAAGAAAAAACACTGGAGCGAAACGGTTTATCTATTTAGTACAGTACGACAAATAAAATTTTTTTCGTAGTGTGGGTTTTGGCTCTTCCACGTTAGTTTACACTTTCTCCCCTATTCTATTGTGACGTGCAGTATGTACTTTTATAATTGCTGCAGTACTTTTATAATTATAAGCACGAATTTATTTTTTTAATGTGGAATACAAATTTCAAGCAATTTAGCACTATACATGTGATAACTTCACATTCAATCGAGAAAAATTTTCCCAGCAAATACTTTTCTACAATACTAAATTAACTAGAAACTTCCTTAAAATTTTAATTTGTTCGCTTAAAATTTTAATAATAACAAAATGAATGTAGCTTTAGAAATCTGACAACTTTCGCTTTATTTTAATTGTAACTTCGCAAAATTTTAATAAAATTTAAAGTACAAAAAGTGAAACTGTCAAAATAAGTATCTATATGATTGCAATGGTTTCATTACGTTTTTCCTATAAAGTTGCATATGATGTGAATAAATTGGACCATGACAACTACGATTTTGAATTGCAATTCGCTTCAATGTAATTATAAATTTTAAATATTGATTTGCAAAAATAATTTTCGATTATTGAAAACTTACAGTATCCCTAAATTTTATTGAAACTTGGAAAATATTCATAAAATTATATTTTATAGGAATTTTACATATATTTTCATAATATAAGAATTTTCTCACAAAAAGAAAAAAAAAACAACTTGTTGTTTGATTCTAAATTGATTCCAGTTACCATATAAAATTTTAACGAATATTTGTTGCAACAACAAAATGTTTGTGCTTGTGTAATGAATATGTAATAAAAACAAAGTTCAATTGCATTATAAGTTATGTGTTTATAATTGAATTTCCTTGAAAAATAAGCACTTTTATATTCTCTTCAAAGAAAAAAAGCGTATAAAACGTACAAAATCCTCTCCATACATATTTTATTTAGTTCAAGTGAATCATCATTGTTCAAAAGGCTTTCATTTCACGTATATAAAACATATTTATTAATTTAAGTGAATTTTTCAGAATATTGTAAATAAAAATCAATTTATTGACAATCTTATGTATTTTATGATTACAATATTCTTTTTATGAGCCCCTAAGATTGATTTTATTTTTTTTATTATGCCGCAAATATCCTACAGTTGCAATCGATGGCAATAATTTTTTCCTTCATTTTCCTTTCAACTTTATTTATAGGATATTTTCATCCTTTGAATTTTTTTTTCTTCTTGTTTTTTCTTTATTTTTTTTTGTTGTTTCTTTTGAGTTAATAATGGAATTAGAAAGGACAAGGCTAAAAATTATTTGAAAACATTATTTTTATTAGACTTCGATTTAAGTTCTTTTGTCGTTGTTGTTTTTGTTGTTGCCGTTTGTTTTCTTTGTCGTTGTTGTTTTTGTTATTTTGTCTTTTTCTAACGATTTTTATTTATTCTCATTTGTTCTCTTTTCTTTTAGGGCATTAAATCTGAAATAATTCGATGGTGAATTTTTTATTATTTTATTTATTGTTTATTTTGTTGTGTTTTTTTCTCTTTTTATTATTTTTTTTTGTTTTTGGAGAAATGATTATTGAAAAATTTGGAAAATATTTGCCATCAAAAAGAAGAATAAAATTTGAAGAGAAAACTGTATTAGTTTTTTTCCTTTTTGTCATTTTTTTTTCATAAAGGACTTTTAAATTTTGTTGTAAAATGAAAAATTTAAAGATCGGGCAATTTGAAATTTTTCTTCAATATTTCATAATTTTTATAATATTTACATAAAAAAAATAATGGCTACTAACATAAAATATTAAAATCTAAACTTAAAAATGGAGCCAGACATTATTTAAAATATTGATCACAATTTTTTTCTGTTATAAGAACATAAGGCGAAAATACAAAATTTTCGAACCCAAAAATTCAACAGACCAAAAATGAAGAGAAATTGATTTTTCTTTTTGTCATAAATCGAGTTAATATTTTTTTTTGTACATTCTACATTCAAATGATTTCAAATTCGATTTATGCATATTTATTGGAAATTTTCATAAAATAGATTTGAACATTGTGTTGGGTGTAAGTGTATAAGAGACAATCTAATTTAACTTGGTTTTTTTTTTACAAAAAAAAATTGGAAAATATTTTTCATAAATAATTTTTTTTTGTAATTTCGTGTTTTCATTTTTTTTTTTCTTTTATTCGTGAGGTCATGAACTTTTTATTTGATCCGTTCAAATTTAAATTCATAACTGACGTACGTGCAAATACAAAAAAAAAAGAACATTTTTTTCTTCCTTTTTTTTCGTACTTCTTTTTAAATAGCTTTTTAAATTTTTTAAGGTATTGTTCTTTTCCTTAAAAAATTAATTGTATTCTCAAAAAGGAAAATATAGTTTGAAAATAGGAAGTAGATACTTGGAATTTGTTATTAAGAAACGAAAAAAAAAAACAAAATGCAAATAAAATCTTTTTCATAAAGGTGAAGTGCTTTATGACTTTCAAAATGAAGAATGAATAAGAACTCAATTATTAAGTAATGAAAATTTGTTTAAAAAGAAAAATGTTTTTCTTTTTAATAAAAATTGAACAAAAAGAATAAATAGAAATTTCATTTTAAGATTAAAAGTTGTTTTGTTGAATTTCTACTTTTAAAAGGTGAATTTGTTGTTTTAAATGTGTTTTGAGCACAGAAACTACCTTGACTTTCTTTAACTTTTAAAAAAATATTGCTATAAGCTTATCTTTAACTACATCTACTATACCCTGCATTTTGAATTTAGAGACCTACATATATTTGTTAAAAATATTTCTATAGTTCTAGTTCTACTGTTTTTTATGTTAATGAAAGTTACAGGCAATATTATTCAGAATTTGTTTATAATATTTTTATTGTCTAACCAGTCATAAAATTTAGATGAATGAACTTATATTATTTGCAGACGCAGTCGGTAAAGCGCAGTCTATGGGCATCATGCGGCCGATTCAATATAAAAATTAGGCCCATCATTCTGCTTGCAAGAAAAAAATCATTCTATTTCGACTATTAAAATTTGAAAATTTTAAGAGCTCAATCATAAATAACATATTGTAGATAAGGTGCATAAAATTCCATACAAATTTATTATTTGTCAATATAAAACATAATCATTAAAGTCAGTTTAAAATGTCGTTTCTTCTTATAAGTAGATAATGTAAGAAACTCGAATAACCCATACTTATACTCACATATAGTACTTATTTTCCAAAAAACCACAAAAGTTTGCCGATAGTTGATTTATAGGACACGAAAGTTCGTTAACATTTTACAAATTTTCAAGTTGTAATATATATTGAATTCGAAAAATGTTAAAATATTAAAACCGAAAAATCTTGTAAAAAATAATATGCTTTCTCTCTTTAATTTTCATTCAATTTGGTTTTATTGGGGGCATTATTATTAATATTAATATGAAAATGCGTAAATATATTGGGCTTTTTTCGTATATTCAAGAATACATATATAATTTTTATGGCTAAGGTAAGTTCACGTGTGCACATAATCTAATTATGCTACGCAAACAAGAAAAGAGTAAGAGTATATTGTGGTGTACCCAAATTAAAAATAGCACTTTTCAAATCAACTAAACAAAAAATTGTAAATGTCAGTATGATAAATTAATAATATTCAGTTTGGAGGAAAACTCGTTCATTTAAAAAAAAATTATAAAGGATTGAAGTTTTTAATTTGATTTTAAACATTAAACAGAGTTATTGGGGTTTATGGAGAATATTTAAATAGATATGTGTAATATATATTTAATAAATCATAATCATAATCAATCAAACAGTCTATAACACATTTCGACACTATTCATGAGTAAAAACGTCCACAGCTACATTACTCTCTCCTCTCCAAAAGTAAATTTAGGAACAGCTTAGGAAAAAATTTTTATTTCAGAAGTTGCTTCAATATTTATATACTTTACAATAGCATACCTTTTTAACCTTATATTATGAGACAGGGCTTGCAAATATTTGAAGTGACAAACAACTAACTAGTTTGACTGCCTTTGCTTTCTAAAAAAAATGCTGAAATATGAAATATAATGAATATTGCAATGAGTTAATATGAACTTAACCTTGAAAACTGCAAAAAAAAACTTTTGAAGTTGACGTATAATGAATGCATTTTACGTTAAAGCGAAATATAAGGAACCACAGTATAAAATTTTTTTTATTAAAGTTAAGAAAGAATATGTTTAATCAAAACTGTTGCCTTATTTTGGTATGATCGTAGCTAATACAGCCGAAATTCCTCAAATCCTCTGTGAAGCAATGTTTTAAAATTTATTTTATCATCTTTGCCTTCATCCCTAACAAATTTTTTATAGTTTGTTAAAAAATTTATTGTGATTATTAATGATCCCTTTTCAATTGAAAAAGCGGAAATAAGCAAAAAAATTAAGGTAAGAACAAATAAATTGACCATTCAGGTGAAAATTAAGTGACAGAATACGAAATTTGTTATTTTCTTTTTGCAATGAACATCATTTTTCTTTATCCTTTCACTCCACTTTGAATTTATATTCCATTGTTGTCGTTATAAAAAGTTGTCACCTATAATAATAATAATAATAATAATAATAACGGTAGTAATGATAGTGCGGTTGTAGCAACAATGATAAAATAGAAAAATTTGCTTATTTTTCAAATAATTTTTCGTAACTTTGTATATATTTTTCTTTATATATGGTTTGTTTTTTTTATTATTTATACACAATTGCTTTTATATTGATTTCCCCATTTTATTTTTAAATAATGTAAAAGTGAAAATACAACTTTATTATATGACAATATACAAGAGAAATTGTTACGAAAGAAACGATTAAAGACTCGTGTGCCAATTACTTTTATTGTCAAAATAAAGTGAATATAATTTTTGATACAAAAAAGAAATTATTTTTTACTAACTTTTTTATTATTATTCTCTCTTCTTTGGTTAATTTGTTTCATTTTTCCCCTTTCGACCATTTTCCTCTCGAAAAATTTATGTTTGTGAACTGTAGAACCGGGAAAATCAATTGTAGGAAATGTGTACGAACACAATTTTTTTTTTTCGTAATTTAACATTAACTGTACGTATACATGCGTAATATGTGAATGTATGTTGGATATAATAACATATTTTCGTGTAACCAACTACATATGAATCACACATAAATCAATCACAGTTTCATATAATAAAGTATTTGAATTGAGGAAAAGGAAGTTTGTAAAATGTGATTTTCTTTGAAAAACTTCTTTGAAATTTTTATCATCTTTGAAATACATAGCATGTGCTCATATTTTGTTGTCTTTTGGTAATTTCCTTAGAGAATCTTGGATTTCTCCGTCACCTCTCTAAATATATTTTTTTATTTGGACCCATTAGTTGATTTATATTTTGCTTTTTAGCAACTGCGTTGCATACAATAAAGGAGGTTATGTGATGGCACCAAATTTTGCAGTTTTCGGTAGAAACGCATTTCTCCATGGTAGGGAAGCGAGTTTATTTCAGTTTTTGCGCAAATAAAGAGAAATAATCACCCAATTTTCGTGAAATTTAAAATTATAATTCTCGGTGTTAAAGCAGTACACATATAAATTTCTTGGAAGCCCGGAAACCGAACTATGGGCTGATTTTACATTTTTTATCATATTTACAGAACTAATCGATGAATTTTTTGAAATTTAGTATTCTAATTCTGGTTGTTATCAAAACTAATTTTTTTCGAAGTTTTCAGAGAATTCGAATGGCACAAAGCGAAGTTCTTCTAAGAGCCACTAAGAGACAACAAATTTCAAAAGGAATTTTCATAATCTTCTGAAACACCTTCGCTTAACTAGACAATACACATTGCGGTCAGTTATCTGCTCACAACATCAGATTGCTTAATTCTATAATGATTCTTCTCCAAATAATTTTTTTGTTCAACGTAAGGCTGGTACGGAGCGTTTCACTCTCAAAATTCTTTTAAACTTTTTTTTAATTATTGTTTATCGCGTATTAGATGCCATTTTATTTACTCTTGTTATTGACAATAAACGAAAAATTAAGACTCATACAACTGAATTATGACAATTTGAAGGGGAAAAATAGTATAATGAAGTTGAAGATGTTTGTAGGTTAGAGAGCTCATTACGTAAGAATATCATTAATGATCTTTAACAAATTCTCTAACATACAGTTTAAATTAACCAAATCTATCTTACTTTGGACATTATTGTTACGATAAGTATGATCTATCTACAAAGTTAACATCCACTCCTTTCTAACTATTGAAAATAACTATCTTCATAGTTCAATAGTATAATAGATTAAAATGAAATGACTTTCACTGCACATGCTCATTCCGAAAATTTTTAACATTTTTGTAGTTTTTCTAGTACTTGAAGAATCCATTGATTATTATTGGAAGTTAAAATAAACAATCTGCGATCAGTACGATAATATTGCATTCGTTCAGCCCTCATAAACTTCATACTTAAATTACAACCATCCATAACTCAAAAGAGTTCCAAAATTCAAAATTTTTTTACTTTTTTTATTAAATTTTAGTTTAATTTCAAATCATTTTAATGCAAGGCATGTTTTATTCCATTTTTTCAATTACTACGATTTTTCGTACGTTTAATAAATTACATTATCGTTAAGCTTTAATCTAGATTCACAATATAAACTGCAGAGCATTATCCAAGTATACAATAATCACAATAATCTTTTTTAATTTAAAGGAAGATTAGTAAACAAATGACATTAAATTTTTTAATCGATTATTTTGGAAGCAATAAGAATGCAAGAAAAGAAAAAATTTGCTGAGTTTTAATTTTGTTTTAGTCACATACATTGTACATAAAGTGTTCAAAAACACCTATAAAATGCTTTTGGAATTTACAAACAGAGAAGCAAAATTAATTTCTGTTACAAGGCCATGAAATTTTAAAAGAGAATAAAACTCATAATAAGCCAAGGAAATCTTAATGTAATATTATATTTACAGGTAAACAGTGTTAGTTGAACGTAAAACATTGATCCATATTGAAATTTTCCTTTGAGAAACTTTGTGAATTCCAAAAGTGTATGCCTATGTTTTGTACAAGAAACTAATCGGGTCTCAAACAAAAAACGCGAAAATAAGAAAATATGATGTATTTTTCTTGTTAAGGCCAAAATAATAAGTACCATCAGATTTTTAATACTTATATGAAGATGAAATTCCTTTTCTTACCATTTAGTAGCAAAAGTGGAACAAAAATTCAATTTAACAAAAAGTAAAAGAATGGCTTACAATCTAATCTTTTTACTGACTTGTCTTTCAATTCATTGCAGTTTAAATTGTGAATACATGACGCATTACACGAAAGTCTGTGTCTACTTATGCATACAAAAAAAGAAAACATTTCTGCTTTGGCAAGAAAAAAAATTAAAATTTCTTTACTTGCCAAGAAATTTCATATGTTCCCCCCTTTTTCGCAAATTTTCAATTTTTTTTCTTCTCTTTCATATTCAAGTTTTTTCTTTTATTTTTGGCTATGGCAAGAAAGCAGTTTTTTTTCTTCTTTCTTTCAATAAGTTTCTTGTTACTTTGATGACGTTTTGTTTACATAAAAAGAAATCGTTGTACTTCATTCTCTCTTACATTCTTTCACTCTTTCTTCTCTTTTCATTTTATAATGGGAAATAAAAGTTTTAAGACAAAAGTTTTGTAATTTTAACTACCGTATCCTATGCAGATAAGTATATCGTTTTCAAAGAATGTTATCTCCATTCTAAAAAAAAATTTCTTTTTGTTTTGTGTAGGAAATTTGAAAAGACTTTAAAGATTTTCTGGCTCTTTGATAAGGTTAGAAAAAAAAACTCTTGATCTGCTTATTTTCTTTTTTTTTGGTTTTTAATTTTATTTATTTTTTTTTTTAATTATTATTGATTTATTAAAAAGTTTTCAAATCTTACAATCTAGGAGGTCTCTTATTCAAATAATGTTTAACATAAAAAATACAAATTGTTCAGACACTTAAAACAACTCTTGAAAGTTGGCTTCCTGCCATTTTTGTGTTATGTATGATGGGTAACTGAAGCTGTTCAAGTTATTTCGTAACGATTGAAATAGGATTTGGAAAAGATTCACCAAAAAACATGATTTAAAAAAAGTTTTGCAATAATATTATTGATATTATAAGGATTTTAGTCGAAGGATAAAAACTTTATTCTGACATTAAGAATAATTGGAAGAAATTTGTAAATTTTTTCCTAATTTCTAAGGTTTTATTATGGTAAAAGCCGCTATGATATTATTTGTAGGTGCAGTAGAGAAACAAAATAATTACAAGCGTTATAACTTAATATTAAGGTAAATGTTCTGCAATCAAAATGTTTAATTTTGAACCGATATAAAATCGATCTCACCCGAAGAAAATTAATGAAAATGTTTTTCAAATTTCATATTATTTACAATGTCAATAGTGCCATCAGAATAATTCTAGATTTAGATGTTATGTACATTTATACTGTCTTGTTTAGTAAACGTGATTTAAAACATGCAATTTTGTAAATAATTGCATTTAAAAAAAAATCAAGTCTTCCATTATTTGAGACAAATTAATTTGTCAAAATATTGAATATTAAGAAGTTTACAGAATTAATGTTAAAAGATAAATCATGCTTTATCACCTTTTTCGCATAATTTCTTCAAGTTCAATGTTTTGTATATGTAATTTTGATTAAATGAAAAAATTTTTGGTTACTAATTAAAAACTAAGAAAATAATCCCCTATAAGTATGCAATTTATATGTAATTCCCTAAAGGTATGCAATTCGATCTCAAATAAATTTTTAAGGACCAAATCTGCTCACTTCACCAAATTTAATTAATAAATTTACATAATAAACTTGTTAAAAATATCTGTGAGGAAATTAAATTAAAACCACTCCAATTACTATAATTCAAGTTTGTAAATGATGATTTTGAAAAAAATTTGTCAGTATATGCAATAAAATTACTTCTCATTTGAAACAGAGGAATAAGATTAATGCTGTAATTCGTTTCAGTATACTAAAAACAAAAATTTTTATCCATAACATCTTGTACGTAAGAGCAAGTTGAAAGGCATTATTTTTGGTGATTTTTTTTGCGTAATTGCGTAAAATAATAAAGGCAAATCAATGAATCCACTTTCTGAATGTTTTCTATGGGTTGCTGCATTGTTATATTGCTAAAAGAAACTGAAACCTAAAAACTTACTAAAATATTCTTGAGCTTTGCTCAATATTCAATTCTATAAAAATTTGAAGAAAAAGTTCTTTTATTATTATTCATTAATATTAAATTGTTAATGTGTAGTAATTACGACAAGTGTAGTGAATTTTTATTAGATAGAATAATTGATTAAGAAAATAAAAAAAAAATATTTTTGTCTCTCTCTTTCGCTTTATCTAATTTTTTTCAAATTAAGCATATTGATTGAATTTCATTCAAATAAAATATTTCAATTCAATAAAACTTTCCAATTAAATAACAACACAAAAAAAACAATAAAAAAACCACCATAAAATGAATAAATGAAAACAGAATATAAAAAACAAGATCCTATAAAATTTCTATAAATTTCTAAGCTATTCTGATAACACACTTCTAGCATCATCTATACTGTACGAGCATGTATCATATTGATTATTATGTTGATATGAAGTATGCATATAAAGGTATGTGTAAGAGAAATGAATGTAGTGTTTCGGTTATTGTTCCGCATTACTTTCAATATGAAAGCATATTATTCTTTTACGTTAACAAAATATAGTATTATGTAGAGACATGTGTACAAAATACAGTTAATAAATTTATAGGGAAAATGTAACCAACAATACTTGACAAAATAAATAAAATGAACACACAATAAAAAGAACAAAACAACAAAAAAGAAATAGAATATAAGGAAGTGAAATTATATTTACATACCCAAACGTACACATACCAAATATATAAAAATACATAATCTATACATAATATTTATATAGGCTTGGTCTAAGCAGACAAAAGTGCCACTTAACAAGCTCTGGATCTAAATTATGAAAGTCCACGTGCTAAGAAATTAAATGACCTTAATATAGTTTTCAAGATTCATGGAGGATATTATAAAAAAATAAAATAATAATAAACAAAGGGTAATTTTCTCTGTATGATAACTAAATAAAATGAGAATAGAAAAACAAAAAAAAGCAAAAATAAAATTCCCTTTTATGATTGTATTTGTGTATAAGAAATATTGTGAGATTTTTATTCACGTTGATTTAATGTAATTCCAAGAGCTATCGTAAAAAAGAAGACTTCTTCTTCTATTTAGTTTTATAAATTTTCTCATTTTCATCGCATATTTAAAGGGATTGTTTTAGTAAAATAAAAAGAAAAAGTTTTTTGAATAAAACAAAAACTGATAAAACTAAAAACAACTTTAAGAACTTTTATAGCTTTATACTTTGGTCCCTTATTACAAAAACAAAAAAAAAAAGTCTAAGAACTTTTATTGTGTAAAAAGAATTTTATTTTGTGAAAGTTTTATTTCTATTTTCTTTTATTGTAATACGAGAAATATAATGAGTTAAACACACATACACATAAGTATATTTCATTTCTAGTGCACTCTAAGAAATTGTACTAAATTTTAGCAAAAATTTAAACACTTTTACTCTAATAATTCTACTATCGAACAACAAGTATTTTTTTAAGAAGTTAAAATATTTTCTCAAATATGGGTATTTTTGATAATTTAGGTCTATTACGTATGATTTCAAGTACTAGATTTGCAGCAAATTGAATTTCAGATAATTTAATTACAGATTTCAAACCACACCTGCGAACCAAGATAAGTAAAAAACTTGCAGATTTAAAAATATCGGAAGTCTTGTAACATAATGTTTTAAGAGTAAGTTATGTATATTAAAAACATATGACTGTGACTAGTACTTCAATAACAAAGTAAAAGCCTTCTTTGCTGCAAGTAGCAACTTTGAAATTTTTAAAATAGTTTCCTTCTGCTACAATGACTATTTAAGTTCAAACTCACAAGCGCAAACGACATTTTCAAGAACTCTTATGTTGAATAATTTTAAACGTGAATTCAATTTCAATAAAATAATTTACATTTCCAGTACCTTTTCATGCAGAATATAAGCCTAAATAACAGTTTTGAATACTCAGCAAAAAGTAAGGAGTGCCTCGAGTAAATAAAATTTCTATATGCTTTAAATAACGATTTAGAATGCCTTATCACAGTTTGATAGTGCAACTGGCTAATTTTATATATTCTTAATTTACAAATTACTTATTTTTCATTTTCATCTTCTTATGTTCTCCATAAATTATAATAGAGTTGGTAGTTTTCCAAGAACTTAATGAAATCATATACGAATTTAAAACCATACGATTTTGAAAATTTAAATCCCAATTTCGTTCTACTAAATGGACCCAACGTTAGCTTTTTAACGGTGCAGCATTTAAACTAAAATAACAAAATTTAGATCTTGTTTAAAAGTGCTTTATACATAATATCGTCTGTTGAGAAATAAAACAGTGTTTGATCAACATACGTTATACACTGTTTCATTTCTCAACAGACGATATATAGATTTTTTTACAACATGAAAGCCAGAAAATGTTTTACTGTTTATGCAGATTGCTTTGACGTACAACATTATTGCAGAAAATTGCAGCAAGAATTTCTTAGAGTGTGTATGATATTGGTGCACTTTTGTATGTAAAACTTTTAGGTATTTTTCTTATATAAATTATAATTTTGTGACTATAGTCAAGTTAAAGATAAAGTTTCTGATATCAGAAAAATACAAAAAATAGGTAATGAAAATGGATACACCTTAAATTATTGTAAGACTTTCTGAACAAACAATAGATAAAAATACTCTTTTTGTCCCCAACCAATAAATTGTTTATTTCAAATATGCAGGTTTCCATTTCACAATTACATTGTTCTTTGTTACAATATGTAATTTATCCATTTTACCGTATTATTTTTTTATAATTCAAAAGAGGTTAGCCTATATACTATTCGCGTTCCTTCATACCTCTGCCAATTTATAAAAGTGATAGGTTTATTTGTTTCTAATACAATTTGAGAAGAGTAGTTGTGAAAACTACAATGAAACGATATATAAATAAGATAGCTTTATATATTCAAGTTTAACATTACACATTATTACACATTATATGTCATAAACTAATGCTCACTTCCGTCAATCGTCATAACCGTCAAATAATGTCACAATTGTTGCCTTTAAATTTTCAATTTCTTCTTCATTATACTTAATAATTGTTACTACAATATTTTACCAAATAAAATCAATAAACCAATAAATCAATAACTATATGGACATTCTTAATTCAATTCAACATTCTCATTTATGAATTAATAATTAAAAGATTTAATTTGAAACTAATTCATATTATTTAATAATAAAACGGAGCCTACCAAAATTTACATCCTTAAAAGCTGCTTCGTGCTCTGATTTTTAAAAAAAACATTGAATTTGCTTTTTCTTTCTGATTGAAAACTTATTTTTTCCAATATTAGATTTCTTTCAAAAAAAAAGAAATCTAATATTGGAAAAAACCCCGAACTATTTTTGAACACATCTTGGATAAAAGGAATGAAACAAAGCAGAAACAACGCATTATTTTTAATAATTTCAATAGAAAGCATTTTAAAATAAAAGTCAATATTTTTAGTTATTTATTTGCAAATTCATAAAGAAATTTAGTTATAAAAATTTTTTTAAAAAAAGTGCGTTAAAAATAAAAAAAAAACAAATTTATTTTCTGTAGAAATGGAAAAAAAGTCTATTAATATTATTCATATGTCTACGTAATACCTTTAAATCTGACGAAGGTTTATTAAAAATTCCACCTGTGTGGTTTTCTTTCTTTCTTTTTTTTTGTTGTATTCTGTGAAATTACTAAAGTTTTAAAATTTTTTTTTTGCTTTGGTTTTTGCTATTTGTGCTTTACAAACAGTGTAGTTACAAAATTTTTGAAGTTAGTACTAAAAATATACAATTTACCCGAATGATAAGAAGGAAACTGGAGAGCATGGACCTTATGCTTTATTATGTTAGATGAACATCTTCTTAAACCGTTTCCTTTACCATCGTTTTTTTTTTTTTTTTTTTGATGAAAAGTGTAGGAAAAGGAAGGGAAATAAAAAAACGCAAATTTCCCATTAATATAAATTAACGCCAAGAATGTTGTAAAAGGTTAAATCTCAGGTAAATAATATTTAATAAAACATAATGTTATATAAGAATAAACAGCAAGAAATGTGAAAGAATTCAAGTAAAAGAATTCAAATTACATTTTCTTGTTATAATTTTTATCTTCTTCTACTTCTTCTTCTTTCTCATCTCGTACTTGGCTCCATTGCTTAATGTTCATAAATTTAAACATGGTAAACATAAGTTTTTTGCTCTAATAAAAAAAAAAAGTTTTCTGGGTATGCCCGTATAATAACAAACAACTTGTATAATTTTTTATATTTATATTTAAAATATTTTATATATGTTATACATATATATAATTTCACAAAATTATATTTGTATACATATTTATATACGTATACATAATTTACTCTATATACTAACAATTTGCTTCTAAAATGTTTTTTTTTTTTCCATAATAATTTTTCTACTAAAGAAAGTTTTTCATTCATGGAAAGCATACCCATAATCAAGCTTATCGACCGACTATTATATTGTTCACTCAATTCAACTTTAGGCATACGCATAACATTCCTGATATTCATAATGCGAAGTATAATAATTTTCAAGTAGGATATAAATAATTACATAGTTTGGTGTATAAAAGAGAAAGAAAATAAATAAAAAAAAAAATACTTGGATGTTTTCTGTTGTTTCTCTTTCACTTTTGTTGGCGGTGTTGTTTCGATTTGTACATAAATTTAAATTATTTCTTGCAGTGATTTTAAAATGTGGGTTAGCAATTTTTTTTTTTCAATTTTTATAAAGCGTTGCTCCGTTTTTACTCTCTTTAATTTTTTTTTTTATATAAAAACTGTCAGAGTATGACACATGACAGTAATAACTTAGAATAACTAAGCTATAATTTTAAACACAAAAAAAAACGAAATGGAAAAATTAAACAAAGAACAAAAAAAGAAACTTTTAAAAAAATCAGAGTCGTTAGTCTGTTGATAATATGAAAATGGCAGCATAACCGCAATTATTTTTCTTTCTATCACAGTTTCCGTATATAAATAGTGAACATACCGACGTTATTAATAGTTATTTTTTTATAGACCGTTTACAGAATGTTATAAACTGTGTTAAAGACTTTCCAGTTCAGTTTTATTTAACCAAAATAGCAAGTGTATGAAATATTTGGAAAGTATTGATACAAACATAAGAAGTGAGTAACTTAAGCCATATTGTAATTTTAGGTAAGTTTATAGTATTGGCTCTATTTTTTTATTTATCAACGTGCTACATTAAATTTTTTGCAAGAGAATATAAGAATATGAGAAATTATTTTAATAACATTAATTGTAAGGACATATTCCCCATCTGGTAGGAAAATGGTGAAATCTCTAATTCGTATCAGGTATTTCTCAAGTGAGAAAAAATTAAAAGTTTATATTTACTCGAATGAGCTACTCAATCGCAAATGTAAGAATTGAAATTTCATACTACTCATTCGATTCCATGAAGCGTTATAAGATATTATAATGAGTAATAATATGACATACTCGTTTCAAAATAACATTTCGGTAATCTTGAAGCCAAAAGGCCCGATAATGACTTTTAATTTTTTAAAAATTTAAAAAATTCAATTAACTTAATGAGGATTTTTAAATGAGGATTTTTAAATTTTATCAGTATTGTCCAAATCTTGTTCCCATTACCAAATTTGCTTTGTTATATCATACGAGCTATGTATTAATACTATTCAACATAACACCAAATATTTAACCAAAACCAGTCCGACATATGATTAATGTAAAAAAATCATTATATGAAGAAATGTGGTTTATGATAAATCTAAAAAATAAGGAAAAAATTAGATTTAACGAAGCCGAAAAGAAAAATTAAAATAAAATTCATTCACATACTGATATACACAAATGAACGAACGCACTTGTGAAAAAATTTTTCATACATTGTGACTACAATTAAAATTTTTCACTATACAGAAAAATTTATCAAAAAAAGAAAAAAACTGCCAAACATACAATCACCTAGTTTCTTTTTTTCATTTTCATACTTTAAAATATTAAATTTTTCACACACACTCGGAGACAAGGACCTTTAAGAAAATAAATTCTCATAATTTCGAAAGACTAAAATTCGGTTTTACTGTTTTTTCAGTTTACATAGATCTACCACAATAAAAAATAAGTATTTTTTGAAAAGGAAAATTAATTGTAAATTTTGCATTTTAAAAATAAGTTTTGTTTAGTTTTCTTTAGTAGCATAACCTTAATGGCGAAAGCTATATTGCAAGGGATATTTTGCGATTACTCTAAGTTTCGTATTTTAAGTTTTAACTGAAATATACTGTTCCTTTTTCTGTATTCGTTCAAATTTAAAATTAATTTGGTTTTAATTTATGGTTTCGATGCTAATTCTGTTTCTAAATTTTAAATGAATTGATAAGCTCTACTACACTATCATGTTATTTGATAGAACCAATTGTAGTAAAACCAGAAACATTTTTAAATTCCGCAAACACTGAAAGATAACGGCTGACTTCTTCTACCGCGAAATATCATACTCGAACTTTACAAAAACGAAATTGCCGCCTAAATTTACCTTAACTTAAATCCGTTACTCAAAAATTTTTGATATCGTTTTTCTTGTAGATCTCAGGTTGTAGCAGTATGAAATTTTGGTAGCTCTTTGATATTCATAAATAGTTTATTACCTTGGAAGAAAATTTTTCCCTACCATCACCCTCTCAAGGTATCATCACTCGAAATTTGTAAAATTTGAATATTTGGCACCTGTTATTTCTGAAACTGCAAAGTTTTCCAAATTACTATAAATGCAGAAAGCTAACGGTAAATGCTGTCCCATTAAAAAGTAAAAGTATTTTTTTTAACTCGGACAACTAACCATTGGGATCGAGCATTGTGCTAACGCCTTTTTAAATCTTTTTTTATTTTATTTCAATGATTGTATTCATTAAACATCCTAAATGTATGCAAAATTTTAAATATATTCGCATATAAATGAATGTAATTTTAATAATGCATCTATTCATAATTTAATAGATTGGTTTTAAAAACAGTATTTTCACTTGTTGAAGGGAATGTGTCAAATTACAAACCAAGTATTTGATCCAACTTTATTCAATGGCATATAGTTATATACCATGTAATAAAGTTCTTTCTGCTGTTGAAAGTTAAAATTAATTTCATGTTTCTGAGAAACTATTTCAAGGCAGTCAGTTATTGTTGCAGTTCTAATAAAGCATTTACTAAATCACCACGCTGCGAAAGCGCGGCTTTTACTTAAAATTAATTAATATACTTGAAACAATAAATAAAATAGTAGTGTGTGAACAATTTTAGAATGAAAATTTAAGCATTGTTACCCAATTTTATGTTTCAAACCATTTTTTTGCTATTGTAAGCTTTTACTAGAAAAGGATTTCCTTCAAAAAAGAATTCACTATTGTTACAACTTTTATAAAACGGTATAATTTGTCCAAATAATTTTAAAGAAAAAACTTCTTAAAATTTAATTTTTTATTTTACTTCTTCACTTATTCAGAAACTTCTTAAGAAGTGTGCGGAGCATAATCTAAAATTATTAGAGTGAAAATGAAAAGAAAAGCTTGTAATAATAAAAAAAAGTATATTTTTTACGCTAGTAAGTAAAAGTAACTTTTAAAATGATCTAAGTTAACATAAGTAAGAAAAATTTTATTCTATTTTTTACTTTCTTTATTTTCTCTTATGAAAATGAATTTTTTCAATTAGGTGAAGTTTACATTTTAAGAACCAATTCAAATTTATTCATTAAGAACTTACTTTTTTATAAGAAGGTGTAGAAACTACTGAAACAGTTATTTTTTTCATTACTCAAATTTCAGTAACGATAATTTAGTTGATTCAAATAATAATACTAAATATAAAGAACTATTTTTATATTAAATTCCATTTAAGATTAAAAATTAATCTGCTGTTAATTTGAGCGACATCGTCTCTAGGAGACTTTTCACTGGCAACTCTAAACAAAGAAACTCTTAAAATTAACGAAGTAATCTTTGAAAATGTTAACTCAAATATTACTAAAAATGCTTCATGAATCGGTAATTGAAAAATTAATAATGTAAAATAGACCATTTTTCTAATAAAAGTTCAGAAACCTCAAGACTTATTCAAAAATACAGAAACTCATAACCTCTTTACAAACAAGGAAATAGAGAATTCCCAACTGTTCAACATTGCTATATTTTACAGAAATTCTAATCTTAAGAAAATCTTTTTTTAAATTATGAGGTTGTGTACACATACACATAATAATTCCTGTCTCCGTTATTATAATATAAAATACATGACATAAAATAATATTTTAAATCTACATCATATTATAAATATGACAGTTTCCCATAAGAATACCGTACACAAGCATACATTCATACATTAAAAATTCCTCGTATATTATGACAATTTCCTAAATAATATTTTTATATTAATATTTTATGAATATATTGTTGACATCGTACTTTCATATTATATAAATTTCGATAACATTAAATTTATCTTACGGATATGATCTACAGTGATAAAAGTATAAAAATATCCTTAAATTTGACCAAAATATCTAAAAATATATTTAATATGTGTGTATGTTTTTTTTTGAAAATAAATTATTGGTTAATAGAATATGAAAGAAAGATCTCGGTAAAATTTTTATACTGGTTTAACAAAATAAGAAATGAAAATTTCGCAAAAAAAAAAATGACAGCCATAATAATAATATCGCTCCTCTTAATAACTTATATGTCTATATATATTTATATACACATAGTATTATAACACATTATATGAATGACACAAACTTAGACACATACATAGGAGTAATTGTAGTAAAACTCATACATAAAGAATGCTTATGTAACTTAAGATAAACAGCAATGTAATGTAAGAGCTATGAGTTGATGTTATAGAAATCGTTTACCCTTCATTATTTTGAGCTTACAATAGCTTTGTAATTTCATAATGTCATTGTGTAATAGGGTATAATTTTAAGAGTAAAATTTTTGAAAAATTTTAAATGTTTAAAAGATTTAAACATTTTTATTTTATTTCAATTTTGTCATAAACGCCAACCAATAAAAAATATTCAAATAACTTGAATTCTTAAATTAGTTTTAAAAAAAACTCGTATTTGACCTGAATCACTTTGAAAGAGACCTCTTTTGACGATATTAACGTTAATCTACGCTAACACTTTAAAAGCTCAAATCACACAATTTCAAGCCCGCTTCTTAAAACTGTTGTGTTGATCTAGTAATTGTTTTATAAATCTATTGTTACGTTCACTGCGTGAAAACTTGAACCATCTGGTTGTAATCAATTGCTACGAACATTCAAGCCATTGAATTCATTAGAAAAAAAATCTTGAAATTTTTATGGCTCCGCAGCAATTTGTACTAAAATAACGTTATCGCCCTCTTCAGAAAGTAACAACCTCTTTAAAACATAGTTTTATGAGGCCAAATGCAGAAACTTCGCTCATTTACAAAGCAGTTTGTATATAAATTTTGCCCCATTACTAATTAAAATTTTTTAACTTTAAAATTTTTAATGTGAACCATAATTAATTACACAATTTACAAATTAAATAGATGCGGTTATAAAATTTTTTTAAATTGGTAGACAACATGATTTCAAGATATAATCAAATTTTTGAAAAAAAAAACCTCTAGAGTAAAGAGATATAGAACTATTAGAGCTAGTCGATTATTGTCTCTTACACATTTTTTTGATTATAAGCTAAATAAAGAAACGAAGGCACATTTAAAATTATAAAATTTATTTTATTGAAAATTTTTGATTTAGTTATTCAAATTTCTGGATTTTGTGCGTCGCAATTATTTTACTACTATGTAAAATATTTAAAACTGTTGATGAGCTTATCCTAAAGTTGTTATTATTATAATTTTTCATTTTTGTCCATTGTTTTGTTTCTAATGTCATTTAGATTTTATTTATTTACAAAATATTATAAATTATTATTATATGGTCTTCATTATAATTCGTACAAACCTATAGTAAGTACGAAACAGTAAAGTCTTGCGTTAGAAGAAATATTTAGTTGCAATTTTATAAGAACAAATTTATGGCAGAAATAAAGCCCTACCTTCCTCTAATTAAACATACTTTGTGAATGTTCTAGAAATTCGAAAATGTTAAAATTTATATTTTGAATGGGCACAAGAGCACAATAGAAGAAAATCACGATACTTAAGTATGCTCAATTTAGTAATCATTTCATTTTGGCACATTTTCATGATTAGCGATTTGCATTTCTGTGTATTACCTACCTGGACAGTAATATGTATTTTAATGAGTTCAATTTTTTGAGAGTATCTTCAAATTATAATAGTAAAATAAAGTTTTAATTTTTTCATAGCTTCTCTACAAGTTCTTTTATCTATTAAAAATAAATTAAATAGGTAATTGGCCTAGCTAGACTGTAAATTGAATTGCTACAGTGGCTGTTAACATTATTGAGAATTTACTGTGGAAAATATTATTAATATCATTACCATAGATTTGGTTTTATTATTATTAGTGCTATTACTTCCATTTAGGACAAAGATATTTTATTAAAATGTTATTAGAGTTTGTAGATTTTTTTTTTCGGAAATATCATTGTCATTTATTATGATCGTTAGCCAAATCTATATATGTACTCGTATTGTAAATAAAAATTTAGGAATTTGTGATGTCCTCATAGTTAGTTTATTAATGTGGGTCAACTAACAAAATATTTGTAAAAACGCTTACTGCATAGAAAATATTTTTAAATCCAATATTATTCATTGTATTATTAACTACTTGCTTTCATGTTATAGGCCCGTACTGTATTTGTTTTTAAATAGTATTTAAATTAAAACTTGTAAGAAGTGACTATTCCTACAGAGCTGAAAGGAAGTTTTAATTTACCTTCAATTTAAATCTATTGTTTAAAAGTCTGCATAATTTATTTTAATTCAAAAGAGAAAAGATAGACTTGACATTTTTAACTGTATATATACTAATATTAGTAGCTCTTGAAGCTATATCTACTTAACTATCAATTATCTATAATAAAACGCCAATGTAGTAAAAAAAATTTTAAAGTATAAACAAATGATTATTTAAATTAAACAATCTTAGATACCATTAACTTTAAAGCGATCTGAAAATTATGAAATCTTTCACATTTTATTATTATAATTAAAAGTTAAATTGCTCAGGGAGAATTTGTCACCTTACAAGGTTTTAGCTTAATTCAAGTCTTTTTTAATGTAAAGATGTGTCAAACTAAGTTTGTAAAGAAAATCTAGCTTTTTACTACATTATTTAAATTAGTTTCATTAATATACATACATATATGTACATATCAACCCAATATGTATCTACCGACATTATAAAACAATTGCATACATTTAGGATGAACAAAATAAAAATGAAAGAAGTATAAACTTTAATTAATTAAATTAAAATTAATTTAAATTAAATGAAAGAAGTTAAGCAAATTAGTTAAGAAAAATAATTATATTTTTCGATAATTACGGGTAGCGTTCCCCATTTATGAAAATTTTCAAAAGCTTACAGTTTCGGAAATATAAGGTGCCAAAAATTTGAATTTCGGAAAGCGATAAATTGAAAGGAGATCGGGTAAGAAAAAAATTCTAGGGAAATAAATTGAATATAAATATCTAAAAGTTGTTAGCGTTTTAGGCTTTATTTTACAAGAAAAATACTATTAAAAATTTGAAAGAAAATGGATATAGAAAACTCTTTTTAATTGCCACTTTGTTTTTTTAAAGCTCAACAAGTCTAAGCCTTGGTGGAAAAAGCTTTTCTGTGTTTCCAGAATTTAAAACGCTTCTGTGGTCTCGTTACAACAGACAAAAAAAATGATATTTGTACGACTTTGTGGGGCTCTAATTTTTAAAGGGGGGAGATAGGTAAAAATTTTCTTCAAACCGAAATAAATTTTTGGTAATTTAAAGTAAAATTTTAAATTTGTACTTAAATTTATATTTCAAAATTGTATCTTAAACGGTGCAGAAGTTTTATCCTAAAATTGTTATCAATACAATTTTTCATTTTTGTCCATATTGAGGAGAGAAACGTTTTAACGTCAACAAGCGAAGAACTAAATTTACTACAAAATAATATTTTCCTAAGTCCCATTCTAAGTTCTAACATGTTGTTGTAGTAGGGTTGATAGAAATAAGTGTACAACTTCTATAAGATGTAACAACATAAAACAGACAGCTTATGACACTACATATGGATAAAATAATACAAGATATATGTTATAGTGCCGTAAATATAAAACTCGTGTTGCTGTTATTAAGGAAATATTAAAATTTTTGTGTTTTTATTTGGTTTCTTTAACTTTTTATCACCTAATATAATTTATATATAATATTTAAGCATTTTAATTCGGTTTAATTTTAAAAATATACTAATATATATATACTTCCACTTGTACATACAGACATTTACATCTAATAATAATGAAGCTTTTTAAAACAGATAAAATATTTTCTGTAATTTTCAATTTTTACTTTTATTATTATTTTTAATCTGGTTTATATCATTTTATAACATTTAATTGTTTCAGTCATATAGTGCTACAAATACATATTACCTACGTCTATGGCAAATAATGGTAGGTATATGTGTGTGTATAGAAGTGAATTAATTATATTTATATTACTTTATATACAGTATAATAAGTTCATGTACAAAAAAGTTTTACCACAAAAACGAAAAAAGGAAATTTATATTTCTTAATGTTATCAACTAACACATTCATGTATGCCTTTATTACTATGGTATATGAAACACATGTTTGTGTGTGTGAAAGATATAAAGAAAAGAAAGTGATTTCTGTGCGACATTAGCATTTTAATATTTTCACTTTTAATTTTTGCTTAATTAAGAGACTGAAGTCAGCAATATTTTTATTGAAATGATTTTCATTTTAATTGATAAGCATTCAAGCATTTGGAAAGGGCGTTTTTTTCTTGGTGAATTATAAAAAATTATAATCTTAAAAATATAAACAGTGGTGAAATTTAAAAGTGTTTCAGCTTCAGCTATAATAATAATGTTTTTAAAATCCAATTTAAGTATTTGAATTGAAGATGAATATTTAGAAAGTTTTATTTAAGTAAAGTTGGAGTTTGCATGGCTTATTAGTTGAATTTAGTATTGTTTAAATTGTTATAATATGGAATTATTGTAGGTGTTTTTTACTATTTGTGAAAATTTTTAGTTATTAATTAATCGCACAAACTTTGATAAACAAATTTAAAGTAAAATTTATTAAAATACATGAGAACTACATAGTTCTCATAGAGTACGTTTACTAAGAACTAGACTTTTAACTCTCTAAAGTCGAGAGAAACATTAAAAACTTATTATATCTAATTCCATTCATTATATAAGATTTATTATCGCTAGTTCTATTCACCTTTTCACAATAATATTGGAAATTAGAAGTTTTTGACATAAATGAATGAAAATTTAACAATTATCTTGAACGTTTCGACAGCGATGTCTGATACACTAAAATTTTTTACATCACTCCTAAAAATGGAGTCACTAAACAGCAATAGTTTTTAAAATATTTATAGGCAACCTTTACGATTTCAGTCAGTAGTTACAAAAGAAGAGACCAATCTCTAACAAAGTAATTAAATTGGTTAAAACATATGAATAATTTTTTGCTATTTGCAGAAATTCGGTAAAGCTCGTGGTTAATTAATCATGATCTAAGTAGTCTGTTAATAGAAAAATATAACCTTCACTCTTTGCTCTTACAAAAAAGCTTGTGTTTTAAATTTTTAGTTTACAATGATCTTACGGATAATTAATTGTTATAAACACGTCACTGTATACGCATATAGGTAAAAGAGTATTATTGCAACCCCTTTTAAAATTATTGTGTACACCTACCTTAAAAAAAGTTTTAATACTTTTTTTAGCTTATTTTATTTTAAAATTTGTTGAAATATTTTAAATTCTAGGAAATAAAATATATTTAATTATTGTTTCATGAATTTATACGCAAACGCAATGTACGTTAATGTTTAAATATAATTCTATTTATGATTTTGTACATATACATTATAAATGATGTTTATCTCATACAACAGTGTCGCATAGAATGGTTTTGTCAGTGAACACTAACTCTTTACAGGTTTGCTAGTATACTTTAATAGCATGTCATATATTATAATTGCTTTTTATTTTATTAAGTTAATTATAAAATTTTTGGGAAATAATTTTCCAGTTTTTTTTTCTTTATTTGCTGCAAATTTGAAGGTTTTAAAGCAAATTATAAATAAAAAGTTAGGGAAAATTAAATAATTAAATTAATTTTGTGAGGAAAAAGTTATAATTAATTTATAAAAATTATTTTATTTTTGCATATTTTTAGATCTGGAAATTAAGAATTCCGAGTATATTATGCATGGTAATATTCTCTATATTTCATAAAAACAATTATGTTAATTAAGTTGGATTTGTATTATTTTCAAAACATGACATATTTTTATGAATATTTTACGGTGCATACATACATATTAATAAAATATGCTATGAAAAATTTCAATATTGCAAAATTTTAATATTTTATGAAAAAATTTAAAAAAGAAATGAATTAATGAATTTGTTTTGGAAATCTTTTTGCTTACCGCATTGCATACAATAATGGAGGTTATATTATGATGGCATAACATTTCGGAAGTCGTAATTTTGGTGGAAACACGATAATCGAGTTATCGATTTATCGAGACGCGATAATATCGTCACGAGTTATTGTTAGAGAGTGCACGAGTGTATCTCATGTTGGATTGATAATTTGCTAAAGACCTATTCTCCGTTCGATTTTATTTTTTTAGCAGATACAGAGAAATAATCAACCGATTTCCTTGAAATTTATTATTTAAATTCGGGCTGTTAAAACAATGAACCTATAGTGTTTTTTTTTGAAAGATCAGGGGTAGGAAACCGAACTAGGAGCCGATTTTATATTTTTTGTCATTGAATTTGGATGGCACAAAGCGAAACTCTACAAAGAGTCAACTTTAATGTTGGCTAAAGCTTACTACCTTTCTTGAAAATGGAAAGAAGTGTTGAAAAGGTATCTTCATAATCTTCCGTATTACTCTAAAGTAGGCAATACACATTGCGATCGGTTATGTGATGACTACATCAGGTTTTTTTTACATGTATACCTATAAATTGAAGCGTTTTTTAAAATTGATAACTAAAGTTTATTTAAAGTTTATATTCGAAACATAAAATTCGAATTATGTAACGTAATTTTAAAAAAATGAAAATGGCAAAATTTTTTATTAAGTATACATAATTTATTTACCATAAATATTGTGTAAAAAAACAGTATTAGAGCTAAATAAAAGCATTAGATTTCTGGGAAAAAGTTGTTTACGAGTTATCTTCTTAAAATCAAGATCTTCCTACGATTCAAAAATAAATTATTCATTAAATTTGAAAAGTTTGTGTTCTTGACTTAGGTTATAATTTACACAATTATTTACACATTCTTATAAGTAAAAAATAGTGTAAAGGATTACGTATTAAATTTGTTCCCTAAAATCCCGTTATTTGAATGAATACTTGTATTCTCAAATGGAACATGGCGAGGTGCAGTCTTCACTTAAGAGCGCGATTAAGGTAAATGTTCTAAATAGTGCGTAAAACTTGTTTTTTATATCTTTTAGTAGCAAACAGCCTTACATTAAAATATGGACGTTTTTTAATGTCATAAATTCATAATGTAAGCTTAACTTGATTCAAGTTATTTATTAAATTGAAAAGCAAGAACAACTAACGAAATTCTGCTTAATAACAATTTAGAATGACATTTTCAAGGTTATGGCAGAATGTCGCCATACCAGTAGCCCAATATATTAAAATGAAAAGAAATGAAAATTAATAAAAAAATTTTTATGAAATCTAACTGTGATCATTAAATTCTTTTAACAACTTTTGAAACAAAAGAATTATGTAACATTCAATTTCTCATATTTTAAAAATTCGTCGCGTATTTTATTATCCTTGTTCTGTAACTCCTATTTTTTTTTATATTTGTGTCTATTTTCAATACAACAATAAATAAATAAATCATTTTGAATTTTTTTTTCGTCCTCATTTTTTATGGCATGCTGCTCTTCGGCTGTATCTCAATTGAAAAATTCTTTAAATCCAAATTTTTTTTTTTTAAATTTTTCCTAAAATTAATTTAACTAGACCTTAGGGTTGGCCTTTGTTTTTTGTTTTGTTTTTTTATTTATTTTGTTCTCTAACAAGAGTCAAGATGAAATAATTTTCGTGTATTTTTTATTACATATTAAATAAAAACAACAGGAAAGAAAAAAAGATATAAAAAAGTAGTCAAAAAAAATTTTTTTTTATTTAAAAGAACAATGAATATCGCTATAAATTGAAAATATTAGCGAAAAAAATTGTTTTAAATTGGTGGTTCCAATAAATTATCGGGCTACTTTCAAAATAGTAGAAATAAAGAATAAAATTATTCTGCAACTTGCACATAAAAATAGTTCTAAAAAAACATCTATATCAATGGTATTTTTGCTTATAACTATCAATAGTAGAAACCTCAGAACGTATCTTCCTAAAAAAAGTAACATGCTACAGCATTAGATGTTTTTGTTTTGTTCACTTAGGGAATGATATGTTCTACAATAAACAAACTAAAAGTAGTCGGAGGTGGGTTCCTTGTATGTATGTTATATAGAATATTTATCAAAATAAAATTTACCAAAATCGCATTAGACTCTATATTGGACCATAAAAAATTAAATGTATAGTGATATTCATATTGAATTTGCTCTTAAAGATTATGTAGAGCATAATTGTGAATTAAGAATCAAAACTTAAGTCGCAATTGACTTAAATATAAATTAAATTAATAACACTGAATTCATTCATATTTCGTAAAAAAATTCTGTGTTGTACAAAGGGGCCAACAAAATATTTGATTCTAGCAGAATCAAATTGATTTTTATAAGTATATGATTTCAAATGTGAATAAAATTACAGAGGCAGACTCATTTCGATACAAACTATAAAATTGGAAATGTTTGGAAATTAAAAATGTTTGGAACATTTTTAATAGTTCATTTATTTTATATTTTATCTAATAGACCTGAATATATCACATATACGATAAGCAAGTAATGCTTTATCCAACCAAATGCTGATTTACATGTATATTAGATAAGCTACCGCTATTTCTAATGAATTATCCCACAGTTATAGAGTTTTTCCTTTTTTTATTTTCAATTTTTTTAGTAATCTCACAACTAAACAAACTTTGGATTAAACTTTAATTCTAAAATCATCCAAAATTTGTTAGCAATATTCCGTGCCGAAAGTCAGAATAACTATTGACCACAACAATAATGGTAAAATATTGTTTTTTTTTAAGAATTTATTACCATTGAATTAAAATTAATTTCAATAAACAAGTGATTCATAATCAGTGATAATCTACATTATAAACTCAATATCACCAAATTTACAAATTTTAAAACTTGATTGTTCCGAGCAAAAAATCGAATAAAACATTTTTTTTAAAGTATTCATCAAAGGCTTAATAAATGGTCAAAATAGAAAAAAAAGAAAGAGCGTGCTCTTTTTTCATCAATTTTATAGTCAAAGTTTCCATTTTTAGAAATTCCTAAAATATTTTCTTCCTTTTCTTCTTAGTCCTTATTTTTACTAACTTTTTTCTGTTTTTTACAGATATTATTATTTTTCATTTTATTTATAAAAAAAAAAAAAGAAAAAAAAAAGGTTGTAAATTTTTTTATTGATTTGTTAGAACAAATAAAAAGTATAAAAAATTGTATACTTATTCGTTCATCTTTTATAGCTAAACTTTCCAATAACTTGAGGCGTTTTTGTTACAACAAAACTCATTCCTCATTCTTTTTAAAATTAGGAAACGAATGCATAGAATAATCAGAAGTGTGTGGTGAAAAATGGGTTAGATCAGAGTATTTAGGATGCCTTCTTATATAAAATGGAATAAAAAATTTTTACCAAAAAAAGTTTTTCAAATTAGAATTTTTCTTTTACTCCCCAAAATTGTTGTATTGAATTTTGATATTTTTGAGTTTTGTGTATTTTATTAATGTGTTAACCCTGAAGAGCGCAGCATAATTTTACACAGAAAATCATAACTTGAGCTTATCAGGGTGCCATTATATAAATTACAGGAAAAAGTTATTTTTTTGTTGAAATAAATTAATTTTCGTCATTAAAACAAAATTAATTTTTATATTATAAGGCAACCAAATAAATATTTTTAACTTTTAAAACAAATTAAACAACAAAATTTATTTTATACACAACATTTATGACGAAAAACAAATGGTTTGGACATACTTAGTTGTTTTGGGAGCTATAAAAGTGCGGACATTTACATAAAAGAGTCAGGTAAACAATTGCAAAAACAATTTGTTCATATTTCAAACATTTTAATGAGTAATTTATTGTGATCAGTGGTATAATTTTTCTATAATAAGCTTAGTAAATCATACAGATTACTAGTACGGTGACGGGATACAATGTCCTATCACCGCCTAAGCGATGCCTCTAAGAGGTCATTCTAAATGCAGAAAATATCATAAGAATATTAAAATTTAGCTGTAATAATTATTTGCGTAATGTTTACGCGTTTTGAACTTATTATAATTAATTATAAATATTGCAGTATTTCTTGTTTCAAATAAATTGACTTATTTTCAAAAAAAAATTTGGGTGCTGAAATTTCCAAAACTTTTGTTGCTTTCATTGCCATAAATTTTATGAAATTTAAAATTAGTGCTTCTCTTCGTAAATTTATGACACGAATCATAAATGCTCATCATGTTATACGTTTTCGCTGCAGCTACTTTTACTTAAAAAATATAACTATATAATATACGTTTTAGGGTTAATCAGCATTATCTTCATACAAAACTCACAATATTTTAACTTTTAAAAAGTCTATTTTATTTTGCAAACTCATTTTAGAGAATGAGCTCACTTCTTGGCGAACGAAATGCCTGTTCTATTATTTATTATCAATAATTATGAAAAGCAACTAATTTTTAAGCACTTTTCTAAAAATTTTTGAAAAAAGTGCTTATTAGTTTTACCTTGTTCGCCAGTCCGTTTGTCCATCAGTTCGTGGACATGCTTACAAAACTTCTACACCCTTGATGATAGAAAGCTGAAATTTTATATGTATATAAATCTTTAGTGGAAACTTATTCCCGTAGACCAAAATTTTTACCTATCTCCTCTAAAATTGGTATTTTTTAAACATTTATTGCAGTGAAACAATAAGCATTTCTCTAATTTTACAAACGCAGAAATATAGTGGAAGCCTTCTTCTACCACGAACTACACTTTGACTTTATAATAACAAAGTGGCCGTTAAAATTTACCTTTATTTAAAATTTGTTTTTTCCAAATTTTTGACGTCATTTCTCTTCTAGACCACGGGCTGTAAAAGTTTGAAATTTTTTACAGATTTTACAGATTTTTTAACAGCTCGAGCATCTCGATTTTTGTAAAATTTGAATATTTGGCCGTTGCACAGGGTGATTCTGAAAGGTAAATAACAAGATATACCATTCGTTAGAGGATCGACAATAGGTAAAACATTTGTTCCGGACTGGATGCCAAATCTCAAAGATTCCCGAATTCCAGGGATTTTAACGAATTTTAACGAAATTTTTACTTATTCAAATTTTTTGGATTATAACTTCCGTTCTGAAAAGGATGGGGACTTAAAATAAACAGTTCCTGAAAGGCCTAGTAAAGGACTTAAAATAAACATGTTGCTTCATTCTGTATTTTATGTACCTTCGGAATACCAAGCTTTCGAATTTTAGGGAAAATCAAATATACCCTTGTTTTCTTTTTTAGTTTTTCCTAACTAGATAATTTCGTAAGAAATTTTTTAAAACCTTGAAATTTTTTTTTATAGAATTTTGCCCAGCCGTTAAAGCTTTAATTTAAGTCGTCAAGCATTAAAAAAATGTTTATGGTATAGAAGATATAGCACAAAAACCACAAATATTGTGATCTAAAAATTAATTAAAATCAAAGCGGAGGTTAATAAAACTAAAATTAAATTCAATTTAATATTCCTTTATCAAAAAATTTGTAAAAATACGAATTCTTTATGCAAACATTTTACAAATTTCTTAAAACAAACACCAAATTTTCTTATGAAATTCATCTAGTTCTACAAAAATTCATGTTTTTCTTCTTTCAAATCTATTTCTAATCAATCGCATATTTCAAATCAATTGCTTTACTGGAGTTCCTCTTTAGTTGCATCAACCGTATACCAATTTTATTACGTTAAATTTAGTAATTCCCTTAAATTATTTTTTAATTATTTATTAGCTTAATAATGTTAATACCACTTACCATATCATTTACAACCTCCATTTTGAAAAAAAAAATAAATTTTCCTATTCAAAAACATTTTTTTTCTAACAAAATAAATGTCAAAATTTATATGGTATGTCTTTCAAAATTTGCTCCAGCTGGATAATTTTAATAACTTCAGATGCCAAATGGTGTCTAGATTCCGAAAATATTTTTTTCAAATTTTTAAATTGCACCCAATCTGAGAAAAATGCATTTAAAAATTTCGAACCATATAGGTACCATTTCTTATAAAAATTGGCAAAAATTAAAAACCTACCAATTTTTTTACCAAGAAAAGTTTCGAAAAAAATTTTTTGATTACTAGATTTTTTTTTTGTTTTTCCTAATATAAAATTCTAGTTTTTCTTTTCAAAAAATTCAAATTTTTTAAAATCAATATTTGTTTTTCAAATTACGAGTAAAAGTTTGTATAAAATTTCGATTCAACTTTACTGTTATTTGTTACTTTTCAATAAAAACACTAAAATTCTAACTTTTTTTCCTAATAACGGCTCTTAAAAATGTCAACTGTTTTTTTGAGTGACTCTTGTCATCAAAAATTAATGATAGTTGGTAATTAGAGCGCTTAAAACCAATAAAAATCAAAAATATTCAGAAATAAGGCCTTTAAAATCTTCAGTTAGAAATGGTTTTTGTTCTATATCTTCTGTACCATAAAAAAAGTTTTAATGCTTAAGCACTTTAATTAAGACTTAAGCAGCTGGACAAAATTCTATAAAAAAAATTTCAATGTTTTAAAAAATTTCTTACGAAATTATCTAGTTAGAAAAAACTAAAAAATTAAACAAGGGTAGATTTAATTTTCCCTAAAGTTCGAATGTTTTGTATTCCGAAGATACATAAAATACAGAATCAAGCAACATGTTTATTTTAAGCCCTTTACTAGGGCTTTAGAAATTGTTTGTTTGAAGTCCCCATCTTTTTCAAAACGGAAGTTATAATCAAAAAAACTTGATTAAGTAAAAATTTCGTTAAAATTCGTTAAAATCCCTGGAACTCAGAAACCTTTGAGATTTGGCACCGAGTCCGGCACAAATGTTTTATATAATTATGTTGTTGTATACCTTCCTGAATCACCCTGTATATCCGAAACCACAAGCTTTTTCAAATTTCTATAAACGCAGAAAGCTAACGGTAAATTCCATGACATTAACTCACGTAATTAACCCTTAAAATCGAGCATTATGTTAACACCTATTTAAGTTTATTTTTCTTTATTTCAAAGACTGCATAAATCGCTCATCCTAAATATATGCAATCCTTTAAAAAATAGTTTCGTATATGAATAAATGTAATTTTAATAGTGTAGTAGACTGTTTTTAAAAGCAGTATTTTTACTTGTTGAAAGTATAAAAATGCTGCAATACAAACCATTGGTTTGACCCAACTTTATTATATCATTCTTTATATTTATTTAGCATAATAATGCTAATTTCAATAAATTTCAAATATAAACTAAAGTCGGAGATGTCAAAATTTTATGTAGCACAAATTATGTAATATTTATGGCCTTTAATTGAATTTCTATAAGTAGTTACAGAATTTTTAGTTTATTTCAAATAAACTTTTCTCAAAAGTTCTCAAAATGACATGCATACATATTGTAAATTACATACATATGTTAAATTTGAAGAAACTTGGTTTTTATGGTAAATATTCGGAAGCATGTTCCTATGTGCACGAAATATACTATTGAATAAATTGCTTTTTAATATAGAAACTATAAAAATTTTGAAAAATGAATAACTGAACACAATAAAATATTTTTGGTACAAATTTTCGGTGTGCATTATAATGAGAAAAATATAGAGTGGGAAAACGACCAATTCATTTCCCTCGTGCGATTTTAGTTTACGTAGTTAAGTCACCCAACTAAATATTGTGAAGAACAAATTTACTTTAATATTTAACGTGTTAAGATTTGGAAAATTAATTTTGTTTTATTTAAAATTTTGCTTCTTGTTGCTTGTTGTTTACTATCTTGTTGTTTATTATACTTTGAATGATTTTATAATTAATTTTCCGTATATTTTCTTATAAACACTGGAAAAAAAATACATCTAAAATGATCACAAACCATTTCGAAAATCATATTTTTCCTTTGTAAATAAACTATTTGATAACTCGTAATTTTCTCAAAGTAGAAATTCTCTTTATATAACAGTGATGAGCAACCAGCGGGCTGACAAATTTTTTTTTTGCGACTTAAAAAAAATTAAGTTTGTTTCACTTATTCACTTATTTACTTATTGTTGTCAACCTCCACATTATAGCTTTTTTGTAGGCACAAGACTTGACGACTTTTCCTAAAACTTGAAGTATGTAGCATGAACAGATTCAAAGATATCGGTTTTCTCTAGGAAGGAGTTGTATGGAAGCTCATCGAACAAACCCACCACAGCTTTTTTCAAAAATGAAAATTAACAAGAAATCAGCTCGAAATCGACTGACTGATGAAAGGTTCCAACCTGTTTACGTGTCGCAGTTTCTAATACACCCGCAAATATTTATAAACTTGTGGACAAGAAGCAGTGTCAAATTTTCCATTAAAACTTTTAATACTTCTTATTGTTTTCTCTTATTATAATTTTTCAATCACTATTTTTATAATAATATGTTTAAGTTTAAGAAAATAATTATAATATCTAAGACACATTCAATAAACATTTAAAAATAACTACAAAATGCCTTGAAGTTACTTATTACTGAAAATAAACTTACTTATTATTGAAACTGGAAAATAAATCTGCTATAACTGCGGCCCGGGAAACGATCGCTTTTTCTCATTTAGCCCAATTTAAAAAATGGTTGCTCATCACTGTTACTCGTATATAACATAAACATATTTTAATGCTTCTTATAGTCAAACGCGCTAAAATTATTTCAATTATATGGACAAAATAAAACTAAAAGGCATATAATGTATAGCAATTTCGTAGATAAACCAACTTTGATATACGAATGTTGAAATGAAAGTGCATGTATAAATAGCTCTTTTGGCAAAAGTCCTGTTTTGTTTTCCAAAATAAAATATAGCTGAATAAAAAACGATTTGGTTTTTTATTCACCTACATTCTCATGTTTTGTATTCCAATAAACTTGGAGCTAGGTTTAGTGGCATATAAAACATTAATAAAACAATTTGTTTGTAATGTGTGACTAAAATTATTTCTCAATTCCTGGAAAAATATTTTGAATTTGACTAAAATATATATACGAAATTTTTGTAGCTTATTGACAAATTTCTTTTTTAGATAATTTATTTTCATAAACAGATCAAAAGGAGGACTAATTTAAATACAGTATATATATTTTATATTCAAAATAAAAACAAAGAAGTAGGAAATAAATTTCTGTGAAAATTAGTTATGTATAAAGTGTGGTTGTCGTAATTTCGGATATAGGTAGTTTGCGTCTGTTGTGTTTATAAAAAATATATCCAAATTAGTTTAAATTTTTTCTCAGTGGATGTATACGACATGTTATCCTTATTAAAAGTGAAAGATTTGAAGAAATTTAAGTAAATAACGTGAAAATTATAAAATTTCTCCAAAATAATCCTAGGTTATCTATAGCCTCAAGTTAAGAAATAACGCAATAATCAATTCCCAAAAAGACAACAACTGTTTCATATAAATGCAAACTTTAAATAATGTGGTAGTCTTCAAAGAATTTTCCTATAAAAATAATATACAATAATACAAGATTCGCAATACTTTTTAACATTATTTCATGGTAATTTTGATACGAGTATATGAGCAAAAATGATTTATTTAAGAAAATCAAATAGAGGAAATTACTTTTCAAAAAAAAGGTTCGAAGGATGCTTATGTGCATGCCATGTTCATCTTTTTTATAATCATTAGATTAACAAGCAAAAATCAAAATGGGAAATTAAAGTAATGTAGTAAATGAAATAAATTGATGGTTCATGAAGATCTTTTTCCAAAATACTATAAAAAAATGTCTAAATGTATATTATGTCTATAATCCATGTAACCTTCAGTAATTGATGGTAACATACAGTTATAGCATAATATGTATACAGGAAAAAATAACATTTTCATGTTTCTGGGTTAAGACCATGCAAGATTGGAATTTCAATCTTGTGTGGTTGTGTCTTGTAGAATTAAAAAACTAAAAATAAATTGCTACCCTCATTTATAATTTCACTTCTTCGTATCTCGCTTATATTTTTGTTGATTGAAAAATATTGATTGAAAAAGAGTGTTTTTTTCCTTTTTGTGACGATCTCTCTTTCTGTACGTTTCTGACAAATTAGAAAGTATAAAATCATTAATTGATCTGAATTACTTTCTAAATCATTAGAAAGTTTAAGGAACAGATTTGAGAGCAATTTTAAAAATTGAGTAAAAAAGGATGTGATTTTATACACAGTATACTTTGTTAACATAATTAATGACCCCGTCTATTATCTCTTGAAGAATTCTTTGGGCATACTTTTAAATTAAAGAAAATTAATAATTTATTCACTAATTGAATAAAGACTGAAAATATTCTATTAAAATTGATTTCGTAAATTTCGATGATGTTGAGGTGCAGTAAACTTGGAATTTGAATTTTCAAAAAACTTTTAGATTTTTGACGATTTCCAATATTTTTCTGTCATAAAATACTAAAAAATATTTAAAAATTTTGAATTGATCATTCTAACACAATATTGATCATTCTAATTTTATTAAAGCTCTAGTTTTAATGTAGAATGATCATGCTTGCCTATATGATTATGCGTTTGATCGAAAAGCATGGATATTGGAATAGATAAAAATTTGCCGATTGTCCTATAACCTTCTCTATGACCCTATCAAATCATAAAATTTCACTAAGTTCATCATAAAATGTCAATGTATTTTAAAAAATTAAAGAAGATTAAAGAAAGCTCATAGCAAAATATTTGTTTGATAATTTGAAAATTTACAATTTTATTTATATAGATACACCATTTAACACATTCGTAGCTATAAATAAACTTGTCAACTGTACTCGTAATAACATCATCCGGTATCATCACATATAGTAAAACATTTGACTTAACAAACATAATTTTGTCTCTTTTATTACGATTTCGTTTCGTTTCATGGAAAATAAGTTAAGCTTTCAAGTGCAAAAATTTTAAGTTGTCTAGAGAAATTATGAAAATTGTGTACATTATATGTATGTATTTATAAACATATATATACATACATACACTACGCGTATAAAAGGAACAAAACAAAATAAAAATCAACACCATAGGGAAATCAGATGGTGTTGAGCAATTTTTATTATTTTCATGTTTAAAATGACGATTCACATGTAAGAAATATTAAAAAACTACCAATTCAATGAAATGAAAAATTTATAAATGTATGTTATGCTTCCATTTTATAATGAAAGAATTTTCAAAGGTTAATTTTTCTAGGTCAAAGGATACAATAAAAATTCTGATATTAAATGCAATATATAGGGAAAACACATGAACATTTTGCTGATCCTTGTTTCTGTAATTTTAATATGCTTCTCCTTAAAAGTTTGCAGAAGAGTAGAGATACACAAATTTTACAACAGTTGTTTTTGACAATTTCTTTTAAAACGTTTTTAGTATTTACTAAAAACATTTAAAGGAGAATTGGAAAAATTTAAGTTTGCCACTTTCGGTTAACTTTACGAAAAAAATTCTAAAACCTTGAACCTTAAAAAAAATCTTTGTTTCTTAGAGAAATCATCTCAATATGTTTGCATATAAATTTTATTTTTGCGGAAATTATGGGACAAAAGTTTTTATTTCTAATGTCCTTCATAAAGTTTCTAATGCTAAAAAAAAATTATCTGAAAATTTTAATATCTAAAATCTTTTATTTCATATTTTGTTCTCAAATTCTTCTTCACTTTTAGTGGCATTATAAATATTAGCAATCATACTTTTAAGAAATAATTGGCGATTAATAACACTTTTTATTTACTTGTTTTATATTTTCAGATTTTAATAAAATGAGAAGGCTGATATGTAAGTACACTTATTATGAAACTTACCGTAATATAATTTTCCAACTACTAATTCTGTACTGAGTCATACACGATAGGTACATATTATTCCAGGCACATCACCAATTTCGGCCATGAAATTTTTATTCTATTTATTCTATTATTTATTTTACATGTTATCATATTCTGTTTCGGTAGTCGTTCCGGTTACAAAAACCAGTTTCAATACTGTTTTCATTCCAGTAAAAAATTAATTTTCGTCATTGATTACGTGATGGATCAATTCTGGGGTGCATAATCTTAGAATTCAAACTATTTATTAAACAGACAAAAAATCTTAAAATTTTGAAATAGTTTAAGATCTATCTCCATAAATTTTGCTTAAACTCCATGTCCCTTAGAATGAAATTAAAAATTTGTTATTTGATTTTAAAAAGGTTATTTTAGTATATACTGTAGCACTCCAAAAACTGCACTTTGCAAGTATAATTATCAAAGGAGTTTAAGTTATAACGTTATATTACCGTAATAATTCATAAGTCAAAAAGTTCTTATGAAATTTTTCGAAACAACGATGAATGAAAATACATTTGGAATTACATTTTAAATGCGTATGGATTTCTATAGTTTTACAAAGGTTGCAAAAATTATAATTATAATTGCATTCATCCCAGTTCGAACGAACATGTGTTCGAATAGTGTTACGAATTTTCCACACATGTGCATGGGCGAAAATTATTAAGAAGTTTTGTATTTGACGTACCAGATATTTTTCAGTTATCCTTTTCTTGTTCTAAGTCTACGAAATTCAAAGAAATACACGTGATTTTCCTATTCAAAGGAAAAGTTCTTATTAACGACAGTTTTGAATCGCTTCTGCAACTAATACAGGAACTAGAAAATTGGTATAAATAAATTAACCGTTTTAAGGATCTATAGGTTCAAAACTGATGTCACAGTTTCGAAATATAGATCTGTACATACGCAAATACTATTACACATTAATGGCAAATAAAATTTGAATTGGACAATTTAAAAATTGGGAATAGTGTGTAGAATTGTTATCAAAATTTTTAATTAATTTTGAAGCATAAAATAAAGAATTTTTATTTTTTCTATTTGTTTTTCGTTATTTACTCGTATTACAATATAATGTTAATATGTTAGAGGATGTGTACATTTAACACTACATATATTTCATTTCACATACAACTTTGGCTTTTTATTTTTTATGTTTTTATAACTTACTTCATTAAGAAAAATGTTACAATCCTTTTTTTTTATTCAAAAAATTCTCTTTCTCAGTTTAATTGTTATAAAGTTTTACTTGGGTAAAAATTGAAATTTATTTCTACGATTAAGTGATTTTCTTCTCTCTAAGAACAAACAAAAAAAAATTACTCAATTACAGAAATAAAAAAAGAAAAATTAAAAAAAAAGGAAGTTCACATTTTTGTTGTTAATTCCTTCCATAGACATCACATATCTTAATTCATTTCCATGAACATTTCCTTTCCATCTTAATTTCTAAATTAAATTCTACAACCATTTAATGGCATAATTCGAAAGATTTAATTCCCCAAAAAAATAATGTTGACAAAGAAAAATATCAAAATGAACCATAGAAGAAGTTATATAGATCCTTACAAAAACAACAAAAATATATGGCATGTACCATAAAATACCTTAAAAAAATACTTAATATTTTGTTTTTTTTTTATTTTTCTATCTTCCTTAAAATTAAACAGCAGAAATGGTATAAAATGAAGAAATAAACGCAGACAAGAAGGATATTATTTTTAAATTTACACATTTTCTAGAATTAATTTGTAAACAAAGCATTTCCTTACAAAAAAAAAATAACTTAAACTCAAATACATAGGTGCTTCTGTGTGTATAGATTTCTCCATATATTATGTAATTTGTAAAATATAAAATCACATACAAACATGTGTGTATGTTCGTATGGGAAAAAACATATACATATGTTTGCATATAAGAATGTACAACTAAAACATCTAAATTTCAGAAAAAAATTTCTTTTAAATAAAAGATAAAAAAAATTCCTAAAATTTAAAACAAAAAGAAAATAATAATGAAAAAGCAGGAAAAATTAATAATATAATTCCATACCATAAAATGATAAGATGTTACACGTATGTATGCCAACATACGTACATACTCAGTTAATATGAACGTACAGTTATCATTATGTCTATATATCCGAACAAACAATAGCATAAACGTGTATGAGTGCATTCATTCATATATAAAAAGAGGCTTCCAAGTTTTTAGAAATTTAAGAAACTTTAGAATTGCCGTAAGTTCAACACAATGGAGAATTTAAATTTCCAATATTTCTTCAAGATTTCTATCATAACAAGCACTTATTTTAAAACTTTTTTTTTTGTAATCAAGTAGTGAAGGATAAAAAAGCATGAAATATCTTGAACTATATGAACTCCCTGTAACTCGATGAACGCTGTTTTACTCAACTCTTTAATATTTTTTCAGGAATTAACATACATATTTTTTTAGGAATTTTTATCGTTAAAATCTGGTAATCTAAAAAAACAAGCCGTACTATTTAAATGGTGTCAATATTAAAAATTAAATATTTGTTATTAGTAAAACTAGGGTATTAATTTATTGAGAAAGAAAACTAAAACTATCAAATAAGAAGGCAATACAGATTAGGTTCAAAGAAATTACTTTGATTATTAAAATAAAAAAAGAAATAGATCAGTCATGTCATGTAAATAAGTCATGTATATCGGCAATTTCATGCAATTTTAGTTGGTTTTCATAATTACCAGGCTTACTAAAGTCTTATGGCTTACTATACCTTGGTTTACTTAATATCTTTTAGGTAACTGCGATTTCCAAAATTTAAACATAAAAAAGCATAACTAGACACGTTAAGTGCTTCTTTTAGTTGAGGTTTTTACGTACTTTTCAATAACATTTCTTAAAAAGCAGGATAAATTTTTAATAAATTTTTCCGAAATTCTGTAAAACAAAAGCATTGTTTGCTTACAAGCTAAAAAAGAAAAATGTTAATGTCGTTTTAAAAAAATCTCTCATATTTTTTTTTAGATAATTTGAAAAATATTTCCTGTCTGTTATCATATTTTTTTATCAAGTGTTTTGTACAAAATATTTATAAAAACTCCCTACATCTTGTCCTGTGATTAAACTAAGTATATGCATATACAATTTTCAATTCAGTAGTCTACATAATTATGCAACACGGTAACACTTTTGTGAAAAAAATAATTCGGTTTAAATTACAGTTCTTTTTTCTTTTCAAAATATTAAAACAAAAAAATTTCAAGGAAATTTTTAATGTAATTGTTTTCATCCCTATACCTTATAAAATGTACATTTATGTTTGTATGTACTTAAATGAGTTTTCAAAATATACATATACATTTAATATATACCTACGCATGTAGCTACAATATGAATAAAATATTTTTTCTCATAGTCATAACAATATACCAGTATTGTATTTAAAGAAAAGGTCAAATATAATAATAAGAAAAAATTTTCTGAAAACGCATAAAGAAAAAAAAAGACAAAGCAATTTTTTCAGAAATATTTTCTTTTTCACAAAAATTAAACCCAAAATCGAATTTATACTAAAAAATTTCATAAAAAAATATCTTGCTTATATTCTTCGATTCTAATTTAAAGTTTTATAAACATACATATACATGCACACACATAATATTGTAATAATGTGGTTAGTATTAAAGTTTGAATGAACTCATATGTAAAAAATTGTAGAATACTGTACCGTAGTTTTCTGAGCCCATTAAATTCAATTGTGCGTATATTATTACTACACTTTAATGTATTAAGAAAGTTTTGGTATTTTTTACACAACATTTATTAGTAATAAGTACCTAGATACAAAATTTAGTATAAATATAAGGATGTGCTTACAATGACTCAAATAATTGCTTACTAATGAATATATTTGTGGTACCCATGTAGTATTATTGCATAATTTTAACCCAAACAATATTCATTAAAACTAATATGGCAAAATTTTTAAATTTATAAATTGTAGAATTAAATTTGATTATTGATGTGTCAATAGTGTTGTACTTAGAAATGTAGAATATATACAAGTTGCAATAATAATGGAAACGTTACTACATTCTTCATTAAAATAAAAAAAAACCTGATGTGGTCAGCACATAACCGACCGCAATCTGAATTGTCTAGTTAAGTGAAAGTGTTATGTATAAGAATATTATAAAAATGTCTGTCAAGCACTTCTTTCCAATTTTTAGGACATTAGTAAGTATAGTTAACATACCCAGAAAAATGTAAATTTGGCTCTTAGTACAGTTTCGCTTTGTGCTAACCGAATTCCCTGAAATGCTCGCCAATTAGTTTCAGTAACAACCAGAACTCAAATATCAAATTTCAAGAAATTCCATCAATTCGTTCCGTAGATATGGTGAAAAACGTAAAATCGGCCCGCAGATCAGTTTTCGAGCCCTGATCTTTCCAAAATTCTTCCAATGAACATTTATATGTTCATTGTTTTAGTACGAAGAATTTATATATTAAATTTCAATTAAATCGGTTAATTATTTCTCTTTATATACGCAAAAATGTATATTTGGCCCGTAGTAAACCTACAGCTGCTGACGCCTGATTTCTGCTGGAAGTAAGGAGGTTTCGCGGACGGCCGAGCGAAGCTTATATATATGAAATTTCAAGCAAATCGGTTGAATATTTTCTTCATAATAATCAAAAATGTAAAACAAGCCCGATAAAAAATGCAGTTCCCGAGGCCTGAAATATCCCAAAAGTTGATTATCACATAACCTACCTATTGTTTACACAATATGGTGGGTAAAAAGCAATTACATTGGAAACTTTAAATAGAATTAAAAATAATGAATTGAATACTGAGCAGAACAGTTTTATTTAAGCAGAATTTTAGAATCAAAAGTCCAAAAACATATGTAAGTGCATTCAAATTTAAATTAACAACTTGCAAGCTAAATTGATATTAATTTAATTCTTGTTGAACCAGCTGCAATTCACAGTAGCAATAACGGAAAGTAAAAGAATTTTTAAAATTTGAGGTTTTTATTTAAGGTTTAATAATTTTTTTTTAGTAGATAGATATTATTTGTACTTAGGTTACCTTGAAAATGTTTATACTGTTATTTTAGTTTTGGTAAGTCTATATTAAACAAGTGAAAACGTCTCAGTCAGCATAAACCCATTGAATTATACCCTGCATTTTTCATTGTTGTATAGCAATTACTTGAGCCTGTGAAACCATTGTACAAAAACTTTACGGATATGTTCGACTCTTTGAGTTGTCTGGCAGCTACCCGAACGCGTTTTCCGAATTAGTTTAATTGCAATAGGATTCTTGCCTGGCACAAAAAAAAAATTGTGAAAGTTTGGTGTCGATTGCATTATTCGTTTTTGAATTATCGTGCAATCAGACAGACGAACGGACAGTTATGTCTAAATCAACGCAGAATTTTACGCTGAGCAAGAATGTATATATATATTATATGCCTATACCGCAGATGACTCATTCAAGTGGTTACAAACTCCATACAAAAGTTAATACACTTATAATTTAATAGGATACATTCCAAGTATTATAATAGAATAAAAATGGATACGCTAAAAATTTAGAAAAACTAAACAAACCAACATGTTTGTAATTCTTTAAATAAAAGATGAACAAGTCGGCAAACTGTTTTTTTTCCCTTTATCTTTTGTATTCATGTAAGTGCAGTATCATTAACAATAATAATTAAGAAAAATTTAAATTAATATTCTTTTAAATCATTGTGTTTGTGTATAGCAGATAAGAGATACGTCAACTTCATGCCGGTAGTTCACATAGAAGTTATTGCTGATTTTAAACATCACATGGCCCACGTCCTATGTACTACAGAAATTGAGAATTTACTAATTTGCTTATCAGATTTTTTTTTGAAATTACGAAAACAAACTAAGAAATACTCACAAAAATTATATTGTACACAAAAAAGGATATTTTCAAATGTCTATAATTAAATGAAAAATAAAATGAAAACAAGTCCTTTTTTACAAATTTCTATAATATTAAATGAGATTATCGGTTTAGTTTTTAAATTGGCAAAGATTTTCATCTAAAATAATAATGCTATAATTAACTCGTCTTACTCGTCTCTGATGAAATGTAAATGTGAAGAAATCCTTGCATTTAAAAGTATTACAAAATGAAAATTCTCAATTTTTGTACAGAAAAATGTTAAGAAAAATTTATTCTGGTGCCGGTTTATAGTTATTTTTTTCTATAATGAGCAAGCGTTTATACGCTTATACGAATTAACATTTCCAAAATTTTTTATATTTCTAAATTCCTTATAGTCTCTATATTAAAAGTGATTTTTGATAAACAAATAGCAAGGGTCTTAATATTTTGAATTAAAAATGGCTGTTAGTTTACTTTTTAGAGGTGCAAAACACTAAATACACGTACACAGAATAACAGACAGAGTAAATTTGTTCTTTTCTACTTATACCAGCGTATATAAGCTAGGCCATACTTCATTTTAGCTTTTATTTTTTTGAAAACTTCAAGTTGTAGGAAATTTTCCTATAATAGCAGAATCGTAAGCAAAAATGTGGTTGGAGAAATTGTAATTTTGTAAAGGAATTTACTGTAAAAAAAAATTACTACAATAAATGGGGGAAAAGTGTTGCTCATTACGTTAAATGTAATTAATTTCCGTTTTAAGGGTAAAAGAAATGTTTTTATAAAATAAGAAAAAATAGAGTACGCCGTATTGACTCTACGAGGGCTAATAAAGACCCATTAATATTTCCGTCTAAAACAGTGGTTCTGTTACTAAACTAATTTATAGCAAATTTAAGAATAAATAAAGTTATTGATCGCCATGAATTTAAATTTGAATTTCTTTTATATTATTTGTCAAACGATAAATAAGGTTTTCTGCTTATAAGTTAAATCCGAAGCAAATACAGCGTGCGCCTCTGATTTTTTGTTCAAATGACTTCATTTTATAGGCTGACCCTGTTAAAAAAGTTTATTGTACTCATCATAACGTCCATATATCCATAGCTTCAATCGATGTATTTTAGTATTCTGTAGCGTCATATTAATTGCAATCCATTTTCAAATCATTGATATACAAGCATGTTATAGAAAATATAAAAAAATATGGCACACATAAGGATGATAAATATAAGAACAATTTGAAAATATCCTAAAACTAACGTGATATATTTAGTGAAATATATATGCACACATATTACATATATGTGTATGTATGTTGTATGTACATAATATTTTTCAAGCATGTTACCGTAAATATCGTAATAAATTATATTATATTTCTAGACAGGTAACTATTATAAGAAAGAATAAAAACGAAATAGAATATGCAGGTGAACAAATTCAGAGACGCAGAAATAGATGCAATGTAATAATATGAAATAAGTAGGGTGGATATGAAGAGAGTTCAACAGCCTCTCATCTTCTAATTGACGTAATTTAACATTTTTTTTTATATATTCTTAAACTTATGAGAAGTTTTTCTTAAAATAAGCAACGAAAAAAATATTTTTTTTTTAAATATTATTTTTTGAATTATATTCAAATTATTTCATTGAAAAAAGTGCTAGAGTAGGTCAAACTTACAATAATTTTGTTCTTGTTTTATAAGGAATTAAAGTGATACTCATGAGATCTGCATTAAAACTCTTATAAGGTAACGATTTCAATTCGTTCACCTACATTTTGATTTATTCTTTTTATTTTTCTATTTTCGAATGAATTTTTTAGTTTTGCTTTTTTCAAGTCCAACAAAATAATAAGCCTCATAAGTTATAATCAGCAAAATGGTATTCATATACCTGTTACGTATATATGCCATAATGTAGAACTTTATATATGTTTAACTGTTAAGAAAACTTCCATATTATTTATACGGACTAATTTATCTGAATAAATATTATATACGATCTACATATTTTCTGTTATGTATCCTTGGAATGTTTTTAAGGATGCATATTTCTTTTTTGGCATAAAAGTTTTTTTCCTCTTTGTATTTTTTTTTTCTAAAAACAAAAAAAATGTGAAAAATGTTTTATTTTCAACAGAAGTAGTGTAAATAAATTTTTGAAAATGGTTTTAAATACACCGCTGACCAACATAATTATAAAAAGGAAAAGCCCACATATACTTAAATAACAAAAAAATCATTTCTTTTGAAATTAATTTTAAATTGCGAAGCTGTGATTGGGTTTGAATTTGAACCCGAATTGCAACAAGCGGTTTTGTTATCTTTAATACAGTCAAGTTGCTCTTAATATTTTTTTGTTTAAAATGACCAGTAATATAATTTTAATATATGATTTTAGTATTGCGCCCCCGAAATGTGTAACTTAAATTTGATTATAGGTATTTCCGTTTACTTATTCAATTTAAACTTTACTCCGTTTTTAAAACTAAAAAGATAAATTCTTGGGTTTTTAATGTTTTTTCTAATTTTATACCGTGATGACTCTGATATTTAACATGAACGCGTATTTTATCTTTATTAAGTTTACTTATTTGTTATGCTCTAAGTTGCATAAACCTTAAATTTTCAATATAATAAGAAGCAATAAAACTAATTGATCTTGAGTTGATTGAAACCAATTATTAACAAATTAGGTATGTAGTTAATAATTCCAAGGAAATTGCTTTTTGTAATATTAAATAAACTAATATACTTAAGCTTTATTTAGACGCAATTTGATTTAATTATATACGAACAAGTCATATAGTGTATTTCGTTAACAAGCAAGAATTTTTGGTCTTAAATGAAATTCATGCTACTAAACCAATGTTTCTTCAAATTCAAAACATTTCTGAGAATCTACAGGGGTGATTCAAATGAGTAAACCTATTCTCTTTTTAAGTATAATACAAAACTCTAAAATATGATGAAGAATTCAAACTGTAGGTAACCGTTTATTATTAATTTTACTTATTCGCAACTCGGCTCGAAAAAGAATTACATGATTCTATTTTAGAAAAATTGAGGGCCAATTCATTAATCAGCACTGAATTTAGATTTTATAATTTATTATAGTATGTAATTAATTTACACATATGTAATAGGTATACATTATATAACAGCTTCTATACATAAATTATCATCAAATATTTCTCATTTAAAATATTTGTGTCAAAAATTACAGTTTTAATAGAAAAAAGTAAGAAAATAAAAATATTGATGATTAATTAAAGTATGCGTATAAAAGAGGATAATAAATTTTTTTTTGTTCGTTTTAATTTGTTTTAATTTCACTCAAGACACTTCATTTTATATAGCTAGCTACTTTAAAATACAATTTTTTTTGTTTTTAAGAAAAAAAACTCCTTATTTTAATTAATGTACCATGAAAATTTTAATAGCGAAAATAAATTAAATTAATGGTTCAATTATTTAGTTTTGATAGTTTTATTAGATTAAAAATAGTTAAAGTCGAACATATTTTAAAGTAAATTATGTGAAATTAATATGAAAGAAAATTTAATGCTTTCAAATTAAAAATATTCTTACGTAAGTACTTACACACGCCCATATAATGTACACGTTTGTGTAACACTAATCGGTAATTAAACTTGAAATTGCTATAAAAAACTTCCTAGAAGTAATTATGATGGATGATTTCGTTAAATTTTATTATTGAAATTTCAATAAAATAATTACATTTTTTAATTATTTTATATTTCTTAGAATGTTGCGAAGGTGAATAACATACACAATAATTAATAATTCTCGTACGATTATGTCAGTTGCAATTAATATAAAATAGTTACCAAATGAACTCATGAAAGTAATGAGTGTAATAATTATACTATTAAATGCCTCAGACACATTTACGTACTATGTTGCATTGAATATTTTATATATTTATAAATATCTTTTAAAGAGGTACTAGATGAATTTAAACTAACTAATTAGGCAATTGCATATAGCGCTAATTTAAAATAATAATTATTTTAAGTTGTGCTAATAAATCTCAATTTTCTGTAACAAATGTAAAAATATGTAGGGTTTTAAATCCAATTAGGATGTTTAGTATTAGCAATATAAGAATAGTTAATATACGATAAAGTATTTACTTTTTCTGTCATTTTGAGAGATATTTTAATCAGATTTATATTCTGAACTTTCAGGCCAGCATCGGAAAATACAACATTTTGAAATCTTCAAATAGTATTTGTTAATTATTGTTAATAAATTTAATTTTTATGCAATGGTAAGTTTGAAAAACGATTAAATTTTTATTTTGATTAATCATCTTTTATATTTTGTTACAATTTCAACTACTTAATTAAACTGATCATCTTAATCAAGTTTAGCTTAAAAGCAAACTTTTTAATTTATCGTCCTAAAATTGTAGTATCACAATATAGTACTTGTACTATATCTTAAATAACTTGAACAACACAGTTAAACAAGCAGCTAAATTTTATTAATGCTATAATGTACTCAAAACCAACATCAAAATCGGTATACTTACCTAAAAGTATGCAATTTTTTAGGTAATTTTAAAATAATTTTTTGCATTAAAATGGTACTAAAACATGACTTAAATTTAGTCCAAAATATTTATTATTCTTAAATTTCATCATGATTTAATTCAATTTGACATTCAAGACAATATGTGCTTCATTCCATATAATTCATATATATATGCATACATGCATACGAGCATCTTATATAATATTATGTTCCATTTAAAGTCTAAGCTTTTAAGAGAAAAAAACTTAACAAATTGTTATTTCTTCTATTTTCTCAATCGAAAAGTTAAGAATTTTACATACTTATTATTATAATACGAGTATTCTACTCATCTTACGTATTTTATTAAGCGTAACATAATAAGTTTATATATACCTATTCATAAATTATTATCCATAATAATTGCTGATGGAAAATCCAATTGAATACATGAACGTATCGCATTACAGTATTTTTATTGTGCTTAAAATACCATGAAACCTTCAAATAATGTATATAAAATAATTTGAATTTTTGATTTTCACTAATGAATATTGTTAGTCATGGTTATTTTCATATTCCTAATTTTCCTTATTGTGAACTTATAAAACATAATAATATCTTATTTTATATTATCTTGTTATACACTAATTATTATATACATATAGATTTTAGTAATTACAAAATTATTATTTTCAATTACATACCTATAGAATTCATCTTTTTTTGTTTTTCGCACATGATAGAAGTAGAAGAAAGATTACATGTGTCATACAATGATTTCTTCGTTGCTGTAATTGGCATAACATTCTATGTGCTCATATTCTTATACATCCTTGTTAATTTAAGACTATAAAAAACATATGTTTTTGTACATACTATGAATGGTTTGATAAAGTATAAAAGAAAACAAAAAAAAGGATCAAAATGTTTGAATTTTATTGAAGTAAAATAATATTGTATAAAGGTTTGTTATTATTCCAATTTATAATTTTTGATAGAAGGTAATAAGAAAATAATAACCACAAAATTATATTATTATTTTACTGCTCTCCATGTTATTTGATTATTTGCAACACTGTTATAATATGAGGAAAGTATAGAAGAAATAGGAGAATTAAAATAATATTAAGTGAGAATTTCCAGTAAACGATATATGAGAGATTCTAATAGGTGTAGATTAAATGAAAAATCATTTTCCGTTTACAGCATAACAGTAGTAAATAATGTCAAAAATAACCAGTACCCGATGACACATTGAACTGTTTATGAAATTCTGTGTAAACTAGAAGATTTTCTAGCAACCAAATATAAATATGTGATATTTTAGCAAAAACATCGTTTTCCTTTTTTTTCGAGTTATTATTGCTCCAATCTTTAATACTAAATTATTTTAATTTTTGCACATTAACCAATCAGTCCTGCGTGATAAATAGGAACATTGGGAAGCCGTTTTTAGTATATACTAGTAATAATTATTGTATTGTAGTTTCTGATAGTTTTTGTTATACTCAGTTTCTTTCACTTCTACATTAAAACATTCATGCCTCATAAAAAGCCGACTAACATCAATAAAGTTGGTAAAAGACCATTATATAAATTGCCAGACGCTTTGATGTACAAAATATAAACATATGAACAATTCCTTTTCCATATACAAACATACATACTTATATATGAATCAAAATAATGCTCTTCTAATTATTGTTAGAAGAAAGAGGAATAAAAAATAATATGAGAGAAAATGTGAAAATGAATTTAATCATTGATTTTCCAATAATGAATAATAATTATTAGTATGAAAAGGAACCTTTATCTATACAGAAAATGAAATCAAATATTATTTCACGATAATAAATTGATGAAAATTACAAAAGATAAATAATTTGTTATTACACAAGCTTTGATTTTAAAAATGTTAACGTTACAGTTTTGTATTTTAATAGAACTTAATAAGTAAGAAAGTTAAGATTAAAATTACAAAACAAATAACATTTTAATGACATATTATGTGCATTGATCTTGTATAACATACATAAATACATGCTTTGTATTACATGTGTCTGAGTGTATTGAAAAAATTGCAATTAGATTCGTTGTGAAAGCAAAATTGGAAGAGGAAATAAAAAGCAAATTAAATTCGAATCCAGTAAAAATTCTAAATATAATAAAAAATACTTTTTATTTTTAAGTAAAAAACAAAAAGAAAAACTAATTAGAATCGTAATGAATATAATTGTGTTTGGAAGTTCAGCTACTAAGGCAACAGTTTTTTTTTTTCAAATGCATTGGTACTAGATCTAAAAATGCATATGGTATATAAAGAAACACTGAAACCGAAAATATTATTAAAGATGTCTTTTAACTTTTATAATGAATAATTTTTAATTAACATAATTCAGCTTGGTTTGGACGATTTTCAATTAACATTGGTAATTGCACACATAAAATAAATTTTAGAATCTTCGCTTGTAATCATAAAAAGAAAATATCCAAACGATTATATTAAAATCTCGGATGAATATATAAATTCAATGATTGAGCATATGCAAATTATTATGAATGTATCGCAGCAAAAACAGCGTCGCATGTCGCACATTTGCGAAAACATTGACATAAGTCAAAATGCAGAGTCGCAAATTTGCTTTTATTACTTTTATATTTTAATATATAAAGCTTTTATGTAAAAAAATAATACAGAAAATTTGTTCATATACTTGTAGAATAGTTCCATACCAATGTTTATTAGCCTTCGATAGCAATTTTACAGTCGGCTATAAATGCTTTAAAGTTTAAATTTTGGAAGTGGAAGGTATATTTTCGAGTTGTATCGTTATTCTTCTTAATGAACGATGTGAAAAATTTACATTATGGCATTTTTGAAACAGCATTTACATAAGTCCATATTTTCTTATATTTTTAAGATGTAATTAGGAAAACTCAGATATTTTATGTGAATTTTTCAATAACTAAAAAAAATTCGTTGTTAAGGAAAATAATTTATTGAAACTGTGAAAATATTTTCTCTAACAGATTAGAGCTTTTCTCCAAATTTAACATAGATATTTCTTATATTAAAACTAAAAAGAAAAATTACTTTGCAAAACGTAAATCTGATAATTACCGATCAAAAATCGTAACATTTTTCTAATTATTCGCATTAAAGCTTTTGAGAAGGTCTTAAACTATATGTTGGTAATTTAGGTGTCGTGTTATGAATTTGTGTAAGAATGGCATTTCTTCAGTGTCAAGTATGTTATTAAAAATTTAATTGATATTAGTTCTTGAATGAGTCGATGTTAAGTTTGATTTTACCTTTATATGATAATCAATAGGGTGGATTTTATTTGGAAATTGTGATTAGGAAAGCCACGGATTTATTGACATGCTCTAATTTTAACGTAAACTTTATTGCGGGTGTTCGTTCTCTGACTTAATTAATTGTTTTTTTTTCGTACACTCAAAAACATTATTTCTAATAGAGAAAAACCAATGTCAGATAAATCCATTATATTTATTTTAGTAATACATAAAATGCTATCGACGTTAAAGAGTTATAAAATACGAAAATATAAATATGACATATATATCTAAATGTTAAATTTAAACAACAACAAAATCTTCATTTCCAAATTGAAAGAAATGAAATCCTAAAAGGTAAGAATAAAACATTGCATGATAAACGGTCCGATTTTAATGCAAACTTTTTTTTACAAAATAAATTTATAGTTTTCTTATAAAGTATCAAGCATTGTACATTTGTATATTTTTATATCTATACGAATAACACCCCCACAATTAATTTCTATAATTTGGAAAGTAAAAAAAAATTTTTGATAATTTTCCCTATTTGTTTTTCAAAATTTTTGAAATTTGCATGTTATCGTAAAATAGTTATGTAGTCATTTGTTGAAATAAATTTTGAGATGTTAGTAATATTTTTCTTAATGACATTGTCAATCTAATCATCAAGAACTAAAGCTTACCTATTCGATTTCTTCGCTGATTTGTTTAAAGTTTATATAGTGATGTGGGAAACTCAATTTTTGCAGCATATAAAAAAAATTTGTTAATAAATACTAAAAATTAAAAATTTATGAATATTAGATTTTTAACCGATTTTGTACCGTATCATTATAAATTTCAAACTTTCAAAGACAAGTTAGTTATAATCTCATCTAATTGTAATTCGAGCACCTTCAAAATTTTTCCCACTGACTTCCTCATTCAAAAATTTTTTTGAATGTTGCATAATCTGCATGTATTCAATGCAAATAGAAAAAAATAATTGCAGAAATTTGATTAAGATTATAGTAATTGTAGAATGAATGTCATAGAGGTCTTCTTCTATGTCACTGGTCACATATAAAATCAATTTAGTTTAACAATAAAATAGTATTATCGAATTACATATATGTATGAAATTGAAATATATAAAAATTCTCAAGTAAATAATATTTTTCGGCATTTGATTGATAATATGAAAAAAATCACCTCTACATATCTTATGTTCATGAGCACAATTAGAACAACAGGCTCATGAATGAACAAAATGGCTCATGAAAGAAAACAAATTTAAGCTTTGGCGTCATTATAAAATTAGAAAGTTTTGTTAGGGGTGCGATTAAAGCGTGTGTCCACACATAAATAAAATGGTTTTCATTCATAAGTTTTATATAAAGAAGAGAAAATTTCCTTTTTTTTTGTAGTTCTTCTTTTATAAAAATAATACCAATAAATTTTGTTAAGCCTAAAAATAAACATTATTATTTTATGTTGTAGCCATTTCACACCCTAAACAACAAGAAATATTTTTTTTTCATAATATCGTAAAATATGAACAAAATTACAATAAACAATTTCAAAAGTTTTCCTATTCTCACAAATAAACTCACCTCAGGATATAATATACTTTTTATAGCCTTTTCTTCCTTATTTTGCGTTTTCCTTTTGGTTTTGTTTTTTTTTTTTTTTGAAAAAGAAAAAAAAGGTTATAAATTATCAATTCCCAGAATATTATCACAGTTCGTAAACAGTTTACTTTATGTAGCGTTTTACTGTTTACATTAGCAATTGAATTAAAAAATAAAAGTATAAAAATGGAAAATTTTTAAAAGTTCCTTTAATTTTTTTTTTGAAATTCTTAGTCTGGTTTCTCGTCCTATTATATATTTCATGAAATTGATTGACCACTCAAGATCATAAGAAAGCCGAAAAAAAAGTGAAACAAAAAAAAAGGAAATTGTATATAAAAACAAAAAAATTAAAAAACTTTGAAAATTTTCCTATATTTATTTTCTTATTTTTCTTTATGTTGTTTACCTTTAAAAGGACATTACCATAAAATAAACAAAACAAAAAGAAAACCCTTCATATTTCTAAAACTGTTGATTATATCTGCCATCATTTCCAATAAAAAAGGGTTTTTTATACCCTGCACTTCGTGAAGGGTATATTAACTTTGGTATGGAGTTTGTAACTACTTGAAGGAGTCATCTGCGGTATGGACATATATATATATTCTTGCTCAGCGTAAAATTCTGCGTCGATTTAGACATGTCCGTCTGTCCGTCCGTCCGTCCGTCCGTCCGTCCGTCCGTCCGTCCGTCCGTCCGTCCGTCCGTTCGCACGATAACTCAAAAACGAATAATGCAATCGACACCAAACTTTCACAAGTTTTTTCTTTTGTGCCAAGGACGAGCCCTATTGTTATTGGACTAATTCGGACAACGGGTTCGGGTAGCTGCCATACAACTCAAAGAGTTTATTTTAAATATTTCAAAAACTAATAAAGCTATAAATATAAAACTTTGTATACATGTGTCCAATTATATTCTACATATGCTCTAAAAATTATAATGGGATAGCTGCACCGGTTCGGGTGGCTGCCATACAACTCCAACAGCAAATTTTTTATATTCGGCAAAATAATAAAGTCAGATTCATGAAACTTGGCAGTCATGTGTCCAATTATAGGTCAAATATACTTCTGAAGTTTTAGAGGAATTACTTTACAGGTTCGGGTACCTGCCATACAACTCCAGAAGCTAATTTTAAATATTTGGAAAAATAATAAAGTCAGATTCATGAAACTTGACAGTTGGATGTCCGATTATAGATCAGATATATTTGTGAAGTTTTAGAGGAATTGCTTGACAGGTTCGGGTACTTGCCATACAACTCCAGAAGCTAATTTTAAATATTTGGAAAAATAATAAAGTCAGATTGATGAAACTTGGCAGTTGTGTGTCCAATTATAGGTCAGACATATTTCTAAAGTTTTAATGGGATTGCTTGACAGGTTCGAGTAGCTCCCATACAAGTCTTAAAGCTTATTCTTAATATTTGGAAAAATTATAAAGTCAGACTCATGAAACTTGGCAGTCGGATGTCCAATTATAGGTCAGACATATCCCTGAAGTTTCTACAGAATGACTTCACAGGTTCGAGTAATTGCTACACAATTACGAAAGGTGCAGGGTATTATTCAATCGGTTTATACCGATTGAAACGTTTTTACTTGTTTTATATATACTTGTACATACACAAATACATACATAACGTCCATTAAGGATATAATTTTGGAAAATAATTTTATTTCAAGTCTTATGGGAAATTTTGTAAAGGTTGCTATGGCAAACTTTTTTTAATTAATTTTAGATATTAATGTTATATAATTTACGATAAATTTTCTCTTTTTCAAAAAATTTCATAAATTGAAAATAAAAAATTACATAATAAGATAAAAAAAATAAAAACTGAATTGAGTTTCATAAAATGAATTGAAAAGTTGGTAGGAGAAAATGTTTTTTTTTTTTTTTGGTTTGACAAAAGTGACCCGTAAGTCAATTGTTTCAATTTTTCTTACCCGAATTATGTTACGTAATCTTCCAAAATAAAGTTAATTTTGTTAAAAATAAATTATTTCATTTCCAGAAATAACAGATTCTTAACAAGTTTAAAGGTAGCAAGCATTGATGAAGTGTAAACACAGTTCAATAGTTTCGGTTAAAAATGGATCCGATAAATATTATCTTTGTGAAAAAATGTCAAAATTACCTAACAGAAAAATTAGATGTAACAATTATAATGATTTTCTGTGTTTGAGAATCAATTTGAGATTAGCGATTTTTACTTTATAGTAACTTTTCGGGCATTTACAATATTAAAAAAAGGCTATATTTCTATTCCATTACGTTTGCAAAACTAAGAAATAATGGTATATACTCAAAAATATGTTTTTGATCAGCATCGAATCGATTTAAGTATGTCAGTCCGTCCGTCCATCCGTCGCAACGATAACTCAAAAGCTGAGCTAAGTCCACTAAATTTTCACAAATGGTTTATTATGGTAAATGCCAGAACCCCTTTTTAAATTGGACATGATTGAGGTACTGGTTCGGGTAGATGCTATACAACTTCAAAATTTATTTGGCTATATCTCATAAATTATAGAAGCAATGGTACTAAAATTTCGCGAATTCATTATTAGGCCCAATGTGCTTGATAAATGTCGTTAAAATAGCTTACTCATGCGGGTATCACAGGGTTGACACAGTCAACTATATTCTCGTTTTAATATCAAACACGATTAATATTTTATTAGACATTTGTTTCCAGTTTTTGTACCTTGAGCGGTAAAATATTTTGTACATTATTCTCACGTTTAAATTTAAAGTGGCTAAGTAATAGCAAATTTACTCAAATTAAGTTTTCAATAATTTTTCATCTTAGAACTCTAAACTATAAAAATTCATTACGTTAAATATCTTTTATTCTTAATTCTTTTCAAATTAAAAAAAAGGAAGGATGATTTTTTTTTCAAATAGTGCATGTAGATAGATTTATTTCTGTACTCAAATTCTCAAAGGCTTCCTTATCCTGTGTTGTCCTGGCAAGAAATAACTTTCTCTTTAAAAGGTAGAAAAAATATTTCAAGTGAAACAAGTTTATTCTTTTTTCCTCGTTATTCAATATTAAATTTTTTTATGGGTGCTTTGAAAACTGTGAACTAAAGAAGAATAAAACTTGATAATTTTAGCTATTCCCTTATTCATTTGATTTTCAGGATATTTTAACACTCGAAATAAGAATGAATACTTATCCAAATTTCTGCATTTGCAAATTTATTTTGTTAGACATTGTTCTAGTGTTTGTAAGACATTAAAGGAATTGCAGATTGTTGTAACTTTCGAAGAAGAAAACTTTTTTTATTATTAAGAATCTGAAGAGTTGCTGCAAACAGTGAAGAAAACTATTTCTACTGGGCAAATAAAAAATGCACAAGAATTTTAACTAGTTATGAATAAAATCGCAAAGATTTTTAACAATTATTGAGAAAATAAAAAATAAGTACATTCAACATTGTTTTACGTAATAGTTTATTCAACAAAAAAAAAAATTCCTTAAAACTTTTAAGGACTTGGATTTGGAAACAAAAAATTACTTTTCAATCGCTTAAATCTTTTGTGAACAACCATATTTTTTTGATACCCGGATTCGCTGATAATTTTCAAAAATTTGTCATTTAAGTAATTTCCGTAAATTTTTAACTAAATATAAAAATTCACTAAATTTAAAACTGTAAGGCATGAAAATGTACAGCAAATGTATGTGGATATAAGTCCAACTTTAAGCAAATAAACTGCTTGCATCTAAATTAGATAAAACCTCACTATGTTTTTGGAAAAGAATTAAGAAGAGAAACTTTATTATTGTGCCAAAAATTTTAATTTCTTTTTTGCCTAAGATTCATATTCTCTTTTACAAGTGGAAAATTGAGCTGAAATGCAGCAAACAGGTATTCCAAATCTTTGAATTTAGTACTATCGGTTTTAGGTTTGAAATGCACATTTTGTGTTGATAAACCCTTTAAAAATTATACTAACTAGAAAATTAACGACATTACTTCACCATGAGCATTCAAATTAATATTCACAAAATTTCGTTTAGAATTTTTAACGCTGCTCTTCATGGATATGGTCGCTTTTTATGATTGTTTTACATTATTTCTTATTTATCATTTAAAATAATTCGAAAGAAACGTGTAACCTTTTCTAAGAAACAATAGTTTGAGGTATGCATTTTGAATATTCTTGTTCGGCGTCGAAATCTGAATCGTCTTTTCTAATGATAAATCAGACATAACATGCTAAGTTTACGAACTTTTCGCATAAATTATTACTGTAAATGACAGTATGCTGTGAGTATTGGAAGTGGTCGAAACAATGATTCGGGGAAATGTAATTTTAACTTCAAAAGTTCTTCAATATATGGATCGAAATTTTACATAAATAAATGTATTATAAAGGCTGTTTGGTTTGATAAAAGTCATTGAAAATGCTTTCATTTCTTATATGCTTCAAACTGGATCATATTTTTTGTAATCATTCTTTGGTGTATGGGTATCACGGTCATCTTCACCTATTTTCGCGTTATATTTAAAATAAATATTTTAGCTCATTTCAGATTCATAGACCTTGTTCACCTAGGATATTTTCATGGTAAATGACTACACATATACGATTGTTGCAATTTACAACGCAGCCTTTTGAATAAATTTTTTGAAATTTTTTCAATTTTATTAAAACTTATGACTAAATTTTATATAAAAAAAATTTATTTTGTACTGTCCTGTTTAAATCACAACACAAATAAATCTTAAAAATGAATGTTTGTTTTCTTTTAACTAAAAGTATTTCTTGAATATTTTTGATCCTTTTAGAAGACTTTAAGATTCTATAAGGACGTACCCAAAAATAAATTCTAATTTGTGGTTCTTTTAAATTTTTTCTATTAATAAACAATACATACAAACAAAGATGTATTTATATGTATTTTTTTGTTGAATGTTTTAAGATTTGTGTTCTTTTGCAATTTCTATACATACATACATACTATATAAATAATAATGTACATAATATTACAAAATAAAGAACCAAATTCATTTTATTTTTATTCTGAATTATTTTTTTATATAATTCCACTTCAGCCCCAAGACATAACAAAAATGTTACTAGGATTAATTATTATTTACTTTCATTTTTGTTTTTGTATATTTTATATAAGCAAAAATGCCATCTGATGACTGCGATTCTCTCTACGCTATTTTTATATACTCTTGTATATAAATTTATATTATTTTGTTAGCTTAGTTTATTTAGTTTTTTCATTTTTGGTTTGTTTTTCATTTGTTTTTCTATTTTTTTTTTCGTTTTTCGTCAAGGAGATCAAAATAAGGATTTTATAGTGAAAATAATACGATAAGGCTGCCAAATAATTGATTATTTTACACAATATACATCATAATATAATCATTTACCCTGATTAAGTCTATATCTATTTAAATATCTGAAAATTTTATATAATATACTTTTCTAAATAATTTTATGTATACTGAAATAAATGAAATATTAATAGAGTGAGAATTAATTGTATGATAACCTTAAAATATTTCTTAAATTTCGGTTTTATTTTCATTTAAATTAGAATTATGTAATATTTACGAGGTGAGATTTATAATGAAGGAACTATCGTAATACATAATATTAAATGTAAATTGCAACATTGTAAGTTAAACAAGATACATCATAGAATAGCAGTCAAGTTTTTTGAAACGAAAATAAATGATGAATGACTGTTATAGTAACCTTTATCTCATTTATATAAGGAACTTAAGGTTTAAAGAAAATTTGTTTCTTTGTCAAATTTTAACTCATGAATTTTTGAGTGAAGTTTTGAAAGTTCTGCATCTTAAGACTACATTGCGCATATATAAGTATTGTTATAAAAAAAACAAATTGAAAAATCAATCAAATATTAAAGCAAATTCCTCACATAGTACTATGCATGTTGTCACACCATTCATTCTATCAAAAACACCTCTAGAAGCTATAGCTGTAATAAGAAAATAATAATCTTTGTGAAAGCGTTTCCAAAAATATTCGTGTATCTATACCTACATTTTACATTGGAATATATAGTTGGTCTATAATATATCTATGCATTTAAATTTAGGAAAAGAAAAGGATTTGGTTTTTGAGATCTTAATGGGAAGTATCAAAAGAATATTTTCTTCAAGACAAAAAAAAAAAAATTAAAGGAAAAAGAAAACATACAAGAAACCAAAAGCAAGTGAAACTAAAATGAAATCTTCGCTAATAAGCTTAAGGGATTTGAATAAAAAATGTTCCATTGTTTCCAGTCTGAATGAAAATTTTATTATAAAAATGTAAAAATAAAATATTGCCAAACTTTTCATGGAATTGAAGAAGAATAAAATATTTTTCGAAACAATAATAACGAAAATTATTGAATTTTTGGTACTTTCCTAAAATAATTAATTGAATTACTTACAATTTACATATTTGAGAGCACACTATTGGTCTTCAAATTAACCTTTCTATTTAAAGACAAAGGAGAAATAAGTTCTCAATAAAAATTTACGCATTCAATTTATTTTTCTTCGTATTTCTAGTTTGTGTCTGACGTAAAACCCAGTCTTTTTTGTTTCATTATTATTTTGAAAGACGTACATATTTCAAAATGTAATGCAGATAGTAACAAAATAAATCAGGTTGCAAATTCTTAAAAGGTTGAAAAATTATTCATAAAAAATTAAAGCCTGTTTACATGGATGCCACATGTGGTAAAAAATTAAGGTTACTTTAAATTTAAATGTTAAAAATTCAAATTTTTTGTCTAAAAACATTATAAATAATGTTAACAAGTTTAAATAATAGTGAACTTTACAAAATTTAGGATAAGCTTATAAAAAAACCCAAACGACCCCGGAGTTTACGTCACGCATTTAAAATTTTACCTTTTTATTCAAGCGGGTGTGTATTTGACACAATATAAAATATTAAAAGTAAGATATTCTAAAGAATTATTTTCAACAACCTAAAATAAATAATAAATAAATTAGTAATAATGACCTAGAATATATAAATATAATTAAGTTTATAAAAACACGAACAAAACATTTATATATGGCAACTCCGATTTTTAAAAGTCTCACAGTTCAAATTTCAAATGAATTCTTTTTTGTGATGATGATGATGACGATAATAGTATTGAAGAGCATAATAGTGTGGTTTTATTTTCTAGTGTTGATGATAAAATAGGGAAGAAATACTTCATTTACATTTTTTTTAGGACTAAAAAAAAGGAGTCAAAGTCTTCGTTTTCCTTTTTGAAACAAAAAAGTGAAATACCTTTAAATATGTGTATATAAAAAAATCTATATCTTACAAATATAATACATACATAATATATGTACGTATATATCTATTAAATATCTATTAAAATTGTAGAAGTATACAGAGGCATGAAGAAGAACGTATCTACCCAGCTAAATATTAATATGACTTAGTTGAACATTATTTATACATATATGCATTTTATTTATACATTCACTAAAGAAAAATACTTCCTCTTTTGTCCAAACAATCTTCAATGTTAAAATATAAATTCAAGAATTCTTTGTATTTCAATTTAGTTTAATGTCAGTAGGAGGCGAAATTTAAAGATTGCCGTCGTATTATCCAGTTCTTTATTTTATAATTCCATATTATGTATAAGCGCATAATGTACTTACACATAAGGATTTGTACATTTATATGAATTTAATTTTTTTCTTGGATAAAATACTTATTTAATAAGAATTTCGTTCTCAGCATTACACCATACTCTAATACATATGGTATAAGAAATTCAACCACAAAAAATTTTAACAATAAAATTATTATCCATCACACGGCAACTTTCATTTCTTCACAATTTCAGCTTAAATATAGTACGTTTTCTGATAATTAATAAAAGAGTAATGTGATTCCATGCCAGCGCTATGAAATAAACTTGATTATGATTCTTAACCTTAATATTTTAGAAATGGTACAAGTTTAAACGTTGTTGTGCTTAAAAAAATATTAAAAGCAAAAGTTTGTTAGGGTATTGGGTAAGAATTGAAGCGGTAAGTGGACGAAGGGGTTATCTTACATTTGCATCTTAACACATTTTTTCATTAACAAATTGTAAAACTATTCTCGTCTTCTATTAAGTTTCTAGCTATAAAAGTAATCACAGTTGAAAATATATGAAATTTAATGATGTTCCGTTCGAAAAGTTCAATTTTCGTAAAAATGTTAGTTAACCCCTTTGTCCACTTACCTCTTCAATTGTGAAAAATTAAAAATTTTTGTTCGAGATCTTTAATAATTAAAATAATTCTAGTTACAAAATTTTAGTAATATCTTCAAGTACAAGTGATTTTTATAATAATATGTAAATCCTAATAATTTTAGTCACCATCTTTATATAGCTTAGTTATCATAATAAATTTATTCATAATTAACTGAAGATCCAAAAAATTTTAAAGTGTGTTTTATTTTTAATTTCAGATTTGCCGAAAAATCTTTCATAGCGAAAAAAGGTAAATAAAAATTTAGTTCAAATATTAAGACTCTTTAATTTCACAGCAGGAAGTAGAATTTTTGACTTAACTTTTAGTGAAATCAAGAGGTTTGCAATGCACCACTATTCTGTCACTTTTATTCTAAAGTTATTGAGAATAATATTACAAACAGGGTTTATGAAAATTCTGTACTTAAAGTAAAAACTGAAAAAATTTTAAAATTTTCAGCATCTATGGTCTGATCGGCTATCTCGCTATTTTACTCTGCAAGTGAGATGAAAGTGAGTAACTTTCATATATTTGATGATGTAATTTTCGATTGACAAGACTTATTTGGTATTGCGTATCTCGTTTTTTCCTAAAATGTATTCAAAATTTATTCAGTTTATTTTTTAAAGTGAGACATTCAGTCGATAATTTGGAAAAAAATGCAAAGATCCTATTGAAAGAATGAATAATTTTATCGGAATAATGAAATATCCATTAGAAAAAGGGATAATTCTGGTTTAAAAGTGAATAAAAAGTTAGGAGAAACGGCGAGATACACGATTAGGCTGTTTAATTTGTAAATGACACTTTTGAGGATTTTTTTAAACGAAACCCTTAAGGTTTCTCAGTTCTTAAATTTTTAAAAATATCTCAATATTTTGGATAATATTATGTAAACGACGCAGTTTTGATATGTCAAAACATTCTTATGATCTTCGAGTGAAGAAAAATCCTGAAGTAGATAATTATTAAAGGAAAATTCAATATTATTATTGTTTCTATTAGTTAAAATTACCAGTTTTTATAGAAGAGAGCAACCAAACGTTCCAACATTGAAGTCTTCCAATTAATTATGCTATTAAAAGCAGTACAAAATAAAATTTAACTCACCAGCAAATAAAATTTAAAAATATTTCATTAACGACAAAAAATTAAAAGTGTTCTATTATTGGTAGTAATGCAATTGGCTTTTATCCTTTGATATTCGTTAATAGTTTCCAATAATTTTTTTTGAAATGGATTCAATTATATTATTATTTTAAAACTCTCTAACTACAAATAAGAAAATTGAAAATTTATAAGAGTTTTCAAATAAAATGTTTAAAACAAAGAAATATAAGGATGAAAATCCTTAAAAGTTTTCCTATTATTTCGTAATTAAATTCAAGTATCTTGTAAAAACTACTCAAAAAAAGGTAAAGATATCTGAACCTAAATTTCCTTTCTATATTTTATTTTCTCTTAAATGCAATATATCAAAATTTTCAAAGAAAGAATATTATTATCCTTTCAAAAGTTTAAAGGATAATATTTAAAAAAAAAATTTTTGAGCTTTCATAAACTTAATTATTATTTATTATTATTCTTCCTTAAATTGCAACATAATTACATTACAAAATTATCCTTTTGTTAAAATTTTCAGATTTAATAAAATCCTGAATTTTTATATCTATCTATATAATAAAATTTTTTTATGAATTTTTCTACATAATTTTCTACAGAATTTAAAATTCGAATTTTAAACTTTTTGGTTTTAAATAACTATACTCAATATTTTAGTTTTGAAACTAAAAATAACTTTGATGAAAACAATAACTATAAATTTAGGAGTCTTAAATTAGGTCATTGTAGTAGGGGTCATAAAATGTCATAATATTGTCAACTACTTATTATAGTTGCATTCTTTTAACTTTTAAAGGACATATTGTGCAGTTAAATAAAAAACAAAGAACTTGTGAAAAATTCTAAAAGTTCAACTGTACACAATATGCACTAACAAATACACTAAAAAATTTATAAAAAAAATTTATGTTGCAGAAAAAAAACAGGAAAAATTTAAGGTGACGAAGTATTCTGAGTAAAATTTGAATTACTTCAGATTACAATTTTTTAATGCGGAGCACTGAATTAGAATCCAATGTCCTATATAAGTTTATACCAACATACTCCGTGTGTCTTAAAGCAAAAGCCTAGAAAATATGTTCAGAGAAGAGAAATTATTATTTTTTGAGCCAATGTTGTCTAGGTAAGTTGAAGGAAGGCCGTATATTAAACAAATTTTTAAATAAAATTCTAGCTTGTTATCCTTCCATTCCTTTACCATCTTATTAGCTATTTTACTCAATTAAATTTGGAAAAAAAAATTTCTCATCCACTTACTGTAAAATTTTACAATCGCATTTTAAAGTATTCGAAGGATAAGTAAGTATACAAAGCTCTACTATTTTGAAAATTTTTATATTTACTTTAATTAGATTTAAATAAAAAGAAAACATAGCACCTACCTAAAAGAATATTCTACGATATCTTCCATATTTTATCACAGTATAAGTATATCAATTTATATAAAAATGAGAATCATTAAGAAAAATAAGAAAATCAGAAAAAAAAAAAAGAAATTTTCTAGGAAAATAAACTGAAATTATAAAGTAATCTTTCAAGTGCAAGGACCTTATTGCAGACATTATTGACTTGAGTAATTAAACTTTGTAATAGAGTTATAATAAATGAAATAAAAAACTCAGTTTTCTATTATTCCCTTTCATTCCCATCCAGGAAAACGATGAATTAAAATAGACACTTATCTGCAAAAATTTTATTTCAAATCCATCTAACTCTAAGATTATCAAATTTTAATCATTAGCCTAAATAAATTAAGTGGTTTAAATATTAGATCGCAGATTGTTTATTTCTTTTAGACTTTTAAACTGAACCATAGATTTATTTAAAAGTAGCTCAAAACAGATTCAATACCCTATAGATTAAAATAAGTCACACAACATAATTTCTACATAATTTAAATCCGTTTCCGTTCATTTTGAAAGTTTTTCGTCTTTCTATAGGAGTAACAGAGTTCTTACTTTCAAATTGATGCCATTTTCAATTTTTTTTTTAAATTCAAATGAAAAATGCATAGAAATTCTGAAGCAATTCATTATGAAAATTTCTCACGAAAAATTGCTTAATTCAATCTATATTGCTCAAATATTTGGCGGGATATTTCCTTGACAATGTACGAAAAACTTTTAACTTGGTCGACTGAAATTAACTGAAGTTATCAATATATTTTTCTTGAAATATGGAGACTTTATATAATTTTTTTCAAGTACATTATGAATGAAATGTGAAAATGGAAATACTCTACTCAAATCATAAGAATATGAAAAAAAATGACACTTCATTGTAACTTATTAAACGATTCGTTTCTTTTTTAAGAATTTCTTTTTCTTTTTACGAAGAAAAAAACTGGAATAAAACTGGAATAAAATGAATTAACAATGATTTAAAAATTTATATTTTTATAATTCAAAATAATTTTCGTCTGTCAGTTAAAACAATTGAAAACGTCAAATGTGTCTACCTAAAATTAGCCCTAACTTCTAATCGTGTCAATGTCCAATCATTTGTGATATCCAAAACAGTTTCTTTGTTCAAATAGATTATAAGTTTAAAAGTTGAAAAGAAACCGTCGACACAACTGTATTATTACGTATGCAACAATCAACAAAATTTTAGTTATTTTGTACTACAATTTTGCCAACCGAGTATATTATTTGGGCGTTGAGTTTTTACTAAAACCCAAAAAAAATTTAAATGTTTGCCAGGCATATTTCTTTTTCTCAAATTTTCTGAATAACTCTTAATATTGTATTTGCATAGTCAAACGGGTTGTTCACTCCTCCATTATTTTCTTAATTTTAATCTTTAATCATTGATTTAAAATCATATTTAAAATCAAATAATGCATCAAGGCTTAACTTCAAAGCTTCTTTTAGAATTTCTTCAAATTAATTACGGTTTCCAAATTAATGGATTCAGATAAAGTTAATAAAACAGAAATTAATACGAGTACATATAATCTCAATTGAAAAATTAGCACATTTTATATTATTTCATTTTATCCCTTTTACAAAGCCGAGTATTCTCTGATACTAACTTGTAATCGTTTTATTATATCTTCTCTAATTCTATTTTGCAAACTAACTAAACTGGTTACTTTTGTTTTTTTTTTTCTAGAAAAAAATAGTAATTTTTCCAGTATTCAAAATATTAAAAAGTGTTATAATGGGCTTGTGGATGAAGAGCGTTGTTTAAATAAATTTTCATTAATATAAAAACAGTTGTGATACTCGTAGCTTTACATTAATGTCATGGTATATTTGTACTTTCCTTTGTAATACTTGAAAAATGCAATAGTTTCGCAACTGATAAGTTTATCAGTTGGTAGAGTTGGTACAAGTTTTGTACTTTGATAGTATATTGAAAATACGAAATTTGCTGTCAATCAAAACTGTGATTGGAAGAATTTCGATATTATAGATTTAAATAGAAATTCGAAATTTTTAATTCTTGAATTTGAGTCACACTCGTGGAAAACAAAATCCAGTCATATTGTGTTACAAAATCTTTTTTTTTTGGGCTTAAAAAAAAATCTCGAAAACCGATCATTTATCCTTCAAATTTTTCCTTCAATTATGAGCTTTCGTTATGAATTTTAATATTATGATTTTTAAAAACTTTCTGGAAATTAATAAAATTGATATATGATACCAGTTGCAATGACTAATTGCCATTTGTATATTTTTATAATCACTGTAATGGAAAATGGTACGTTTTTTTCTGCACATGATATAGATTCTTCTACGAGACTTTTATTGTAGCATAAATCTCAGGTCTTTATCGGCCATCTCATTTGAGCCGTGATTAAACAAATGTTTCATCAGTTTTTCAAATTAAATTTTCATAAACTTAGTCCCATTCATGATATTATTATTTTCCATCTGCTTATTATTATCAAAAACTAATATAAATCCCATAAAAAGACCATCGTTTAGTTTTCTTACCGATAGATTAATTACAGATCTGATTAGAGATATTTACAGCACAATTAATAAATTGGGAACTCAATCATTTTAGATTTTTGTCTAAAACGATTTATTGGTAAATCGTATAGTGACTTAAGCCAACTAACTATGATTCTATTCAAATAACTGTGGGAGACATCGTCACACACAAGAACCAAAAAATTTACATAGCAGTTTTCCATGAAATGTCGTACATAAATTGTTATGGCTATAATGTTCGGAAAGTTTTCCTGAGCAACTGTACGAAATAATTATATTTTTTCTGTAATTTTCTGTAATATTCTTCGAGCTTGATCCATTAACAACACAAATCGACAGCACATAATTTCAAGTTGAACAAAAGAAGGGTTTTTTTATTTTTCCACATTTAATCGAGTTTTATTCATCATTTTCTTAATGGTAATAATATTTATTTGATTTTAATGGTGTGGATAGAAATTATAAAAATAAAAAATAAAAAATAAAGAAAACTCTAGAGATCTTTTTATTAAAAATAATATGGCAGAGTTTAACGCCCGTATTAAAAGTATTCATAGATCTAAAAATACAATTGAGAATAGAATTGCCTAAAGTTATTTTGTAACAATTCTTATTGGGATGTGCCTGTAATTGTCTCTGTGATAACAAAGCCTTTATTTTTTTTCTCGTTTCTTTCCTTTTATTTTTTTTTTTTGTTTATATTTTACTTAAATGCATACAAAATGAAAAAAAAGACTCTTTTTAGATAAAATTGAAAAAATTTACAATAGATTATAGAAAAAGGATTTTTTGTGTTTTGTTTTTGACTCATTCTCTTTCCAATTTGTAGAGAAAATGAGCAAATTGTTTTACAAAGGATGATTTTTGCAGAAATTTTAAATGCCCTTATTATAAAATATCAAAAAGAATTTCCCTTAAAAATAGCAAAAAAAAAAATAGTAATAAAATAAAATAAAATGAAAAAAAAGGGAAAAGATAGAAAAAACAAAAAGTGTTTGAATCTCGTTTGAAAGGATTTTTAAATTCAAGTAAAAAAGAAGAGTTGAACAATATAATAAGTTTTTACTTGAATTTCATTTTTGCGATGAGAATTTGAAGCTTCCGTTCCATTTTTAAAATAAGTTTTATTATAAATCGTGCAGTTTTTAACTAAAACAAAACAAAATACGAGAATGATGAAGAGCGCACTAATGAACATTTCGGAAACAGTCTTTCAAAAAATTAAAAATGCTATTCCTTTCAAACAGTGTTCAACTGACTTTTTTTAATAGCACAATCTAATATTATTATGTTTGTATGTATAGGTTCATATGAAGTAGGTACTAGTAATCTTTAACCTTCATTTCATCCTATTATATATAAATGAATAAGGAAAACAACGGAGGAGTTTCTTTTATCTAATTGGTAGGCTCTTTCAAAGATTGACATTAGAGCGCATTATGACATTTGATTTCACTGATTTAAATTTATTAAGTACATAATTTAAAATTATCATGATCCCTGCAAGTAGGTATTATGTATACATACCGCACAATACATAAGATATATGTTCGAAATGCTTTAAGAATTGGAGTGCTATAAAATTTTTATTTGAGTTTCAATTGATTACATCAGAATTTGAAAAACAATTGCACATAGTTAAAGCAACAAGCCTTCGCATCGGTCAATTGGATAAATTTTAGACTTTGTAAAAAACAAAAATTTTTATAATAAAAATCTTAATAATAAGATAATAATAAGATTTTTATAAAAAGAAGCGTACTAGTCAGAAATTATAATTATTCAAGAACAAAACTCATTGAACCTTTCCATACTCAATGAATTTTGCTGCATTCAAGCTCACACTCGGATAGTTGGATATAAAGTATTTCTCGATTTTATAAACTAAAATATTAATAAACTCAAATTTTCTCGAAAACTTGAATAAAATGCTTTTTCAATATTACTTGTAAACTATAGCGTAAATTTAGAAGACAATAAACTGAGAATTTCTTGAGGTTTAAATTATATATTGTTATTTAGGTCTCCTTTGTTTAACATTTTCAACACGCCTATAGTAGTGATTTAGTTCAATTTCATTAAAATAATCGGAAAATCACTTCGACCTAAATCTAACACCTTCTTCAATAAGAATCACTATTCTCATAATTTCATTTAGACAATTTTAATTTTGATTTAAAACCATATTTAATTCATTATCTGATTTATTTTAGCAAGTAATCTATTTCAAAGGGTATAAAATTTCAATTAATTGAATCCAAAGAAGGTTTTTTTTTAATTAATTAAATTTCAGATAAACCGTAGCAAAATAAAGGTTTCTCCACCTTTTTACCCTCTCCATAATATCAACTAATACCTCCAACAAAACTGATTCCGAAATGAATGCACTAAACATAATAATTGTGCACTTTTCCCTTTCATAAGGACTCAACTAAAATCTATTAGATTAGAAAGAAAAAAAATCTAAATAAATCGTTTTGTAAAATGTTGAATTTAATTCACAGCAACTTAAATACACGCTTTATTATACATTCATTTTTTTTTTCTAAATAAAAAGGAAATCTAATCAAAAGCGTCAAAATTATAATAAATTTAATTAATTTGCAAAACTACAAAATATCAAAAATTCGCTAAAGTTAAATATTTTTTTTTTTGAAATTTCATTTTGAAAGCTATTATTTTATTAATTAGAAAATTAAAAATTCTTTGCGAAGAATTAATTTTTCCTTTGCATAGTACGGGTTTAATTAAATTCATCTCATATTTTTAAATAATTTCTTTTTCCTCTTATTTTGACCTTAACCTCATTTTCAAACGGAAATCAAGTAAATTTAAATGTTTTAGTCAGCAAAAAATTAAATTTCATGCGGTTTCCAATAACGTTACAAATCTTTACGAGTTGCGAGAGAAAAAATCGTGATAAAATTTGGTGTACAAACGGTGTCTGCCTTTTCATGGGAGTCAATTCACAATATTGTATTAACCTCAACAATAAATAAGACTTCTATATGGTGGTGACGTATGGCATTAATAAGTTTCAATTTGTTTTGAAAGTTATTGGGAAGAGTAAAGTTCTGTAAAGGATTTTTAAACTGATTTTTTCTTACATAAATTATTTAAACAAAATTACGACAGTTTTTCAAAATTGTGTCTGTTTTCTATTATGAAAATTAGGTTTCTAAGTAATCATGAAGGTTATGTGAATAATTTTGTCGGTTGCACAACTTCTGAAAACATTCCCAAAGTTTTCCCGGAGTTGACAGAATCAACATTATATTGCCAAATTAGAAAACAAAACTTTGCCACGATTTCGGTGGCATTGAATGCAAGTTCAAAATTTAAAATAACTAAAACCTTCAACATTCCAAAGCGATTTTAATCTACTCAATTCTTCGCCAGACAAATGTCTTTCCCATATACCTTTCATTACGAAATTGATTTTAAAAATGTGTAACATGAAAAGGGCAAGAGGCTCCAAATTAAAAATAAAATTATCCTTTTTAAAAAGAATTTCAGGACTATTTAATGAAAAAATGGAAATCATTATTTAACTGCATAATTCAAATCGTTTTTTGCGCGAATTTAGCCTTTTTATTTTTTTTATTTTTTTTATTATACTTTCTTAAGCATGAGAAATTCTTAAATTTGTTAAAAAGTTCTTTCAACTTTTCTTAATTTTTAATTAGTAGAATCACAAACACACTTGAAGTTGAATATATTTGCATATATACTAAATAATATATAGAAGAAAATAATACTTGTGTATGTGTATGAACAACATTTTCTATATGTTGAAAATAAAGTGAGGAGAATTACGTTCGTTCTGACACCTTTATATAAGCCGAGACTAATATAATTTTTGTTTTTTCTTTTTTAGTATACATGTTAACCCTGAGGCCCATAAATTCTCAACTTTTCAAAATACCATCTCATAGTATTGTTTTAAATTTGAATATTTATTGTTGTTGTATAATAAAGAATTAAAAAAATTTGACGTTTTTATTGAATCAGAAATAAAAACAAATTATCAGACAGAAAAATGTTCCAGACAAAAATCTTCTTTCTGTAATAAATAAGCCTGTGCAATTTCCAATTTGATTTCTTATTTTGTTTTTCGTGATTTTGAGTTTTTGGTAAATTCTAAGCAAGGTTTTAACTAAGAGATACACAAATTTCACTCTTTTAGCACTTTTCCAAAACAAATTTTGAAAAAAAAGTTTTTATCAGATTCACTCCGTCCATGGACATGTCTACAGAACTTCTACACCTTTGAAAATAGAAAGCTGAAATTTTATATGTATAAAGATCTTAACTAGACTTTTTTTTATAGAAATTTTTACCTATATTTTCACTTGCAAGAGTTATCGTGTTATATCATATTCTCCTGGCTTCTTTTATCGTAGCATACCATACTTGAACTTTACAAAAACTAAATGCCTTTTTTTCCAAACTTTTGCAATAACAGTCTAAAATTGTAACAGCCTTTAAATACTAATAAATAGTTCATTTTGCTAGCAGAAACTGTTTTTTTACCTCCACTACCACTCAAATTATCGCGTCTTGAAATTTGTAAAATTTGAATTTTTGGCACTACGTATATATTTCCGAAACTGCAAACTTTTCCAAATTTTTATAAATGCAGAAAGCTAAGGCCATTAAAAATGTAATATAGTAAAAAAATAAATACTATGCCATCAAAAAATGTAATTATTTTTCTTAACTCATGCAATTAACACTAAAATTGGAGCGTTCTGTTAATACCTTTTTTAAAAAATTTGCACGCGTTGCTTGTTCTAAAAGTATGCAATTTTTGAAATATATTCGTATATGAATGAAAGTTATTTTAATAATGTAGATTAATAGCTAGATTGTTTATAAAAGCAGTATTTTGCTTTGTTGGATAGAAAAGTGCTACATTACAAAGCAGTGGTTTGACTAGCCTTTATATTAATTTAAATCCAAAAATCTAAACTTAGATGAAAGGAAATAATAAAATAAACTTGAAAAAAATCAAAATTTTTCAAAACTACTCTATCTTTGACAGCAGGTTATATAGATTACGATACAATTATTTATATTGTCGCTACGCAATTACACTGTAGTGCAGCGCAAAACGACAAAAAATGATTTATTTAAGGGCAATTATTCGATTGATTTTTAAATTTTTAAATATTTCTCCAACTATCGTTGTTCTAGCTATTTGATTCTGAGTTATTTCCTCGTTATTTAATTTAGTAAAAGAAAAAATATACCGTATTTTCTTATTATTCTGTTGCAATAATTTCAAATTTTGTGATATTCGACAAAATTTTTTCATTTCTTCAAAAAAAAATTTTCTTTATTTTTTTACATCCAGAAAAAATTTACATTTTTTATTGAAATTTATTAGTATTATAAGTTATTTTATTATTAGACATTCTGTTTATCATCAACTAAATCCGAAAATCATTTTGTATCTGAGGCGTACTTTGAATTAGTTGGCAATCTCTAATTAAACGCGTGTTTTTCACGACGGATTAATTCCTTTTGCTTTAAAGTTTCTCTCATGAATTTTTTCAAAATTTTTTGTTTCATTTCAACATTAACAGTCTTAAATTGTAACAGCCTAGTCGCGATTTCACATTTGTTTAATTAATACAAAGTTTGCAAATATTGAAATGCCCATCACAGCAGGAGTCATTCATAAAGATTCCTACACACATAAAATTAAATAATTATGTTACAAAATGCTGAAATTATTAAAGAGAAAACGAAAAGAAAAAAAATTTGTAATGATATTAAGAAATGGAAAAGTTTGCTACTAGCCCAATTTCTTATATTATAAAATAAGCAATAAAATTCACAAGAATTTTCAATATCTTTATAAAATTAATTTTCATTTTAATTTCAAAATTTTTTAAAGAATAAATCTAATATGAGATTAGAATGGATAATAGATCAGCCAAAAATATCCCTTGAGAATACCGCTGGAATCACAAGAAAACAAAATTCTCAAGATTTATTAGAAACTTATTCCCCAGGACCAAACTAATAAAAAACAAGTAAAAACGTTTCAGTCGGTATGAACCGATTGAATTATACCCTGCACCTTTCATTGTTGTATAGCAATTACTCAAACCTGTGAAACCATTCTATAGAAACTTCGCGGATATGTCTGATCTATAACTGAACACACAACTACCAAGTTTCGTGAATTTGACTTTATTATTTTTCCAAATATTTAAAATTAGCTTTTGGAGTTGTATGGCAGGTACCCGAACCTGTCAAGCAATTCCACTAAAACTTCGCAGGTATATCTGATCTATAATTGGACACACAACTGCCAAGTTTCATGAATCTGACTTTATTATTTTGCCGAATATAAAAAATTTGCTTTTGGAGTTGTATGGCAGCCACCCGAACCGGTGCAGCTATCTCATTAAAATTTTTGGAGCATATGTAGAATATAATTGGACACATGTATACAAAATTTTATATTTGTACCTTTATTAGTTTTTGAAATAATTAAAATAAACTCTTTGAGTTGTATGGCAGCTACCCGAACCCGTTGTCCGAATTGGTCCAATAACAATAGGGTTCGTCCTTGGCACAAAAGAAGCAACTTGTGAAAGTTTGGTGTCGATTGCATTATTCGTTTTTGAGTTATCGTGCGATCGGACGGACGGACGGACGGACGGACGGACGGACGGACGGACGGACATGTCTAAATCAACGCAGAATTTTACGCTGAGCAAGAATATATATATATGTCCATACCGCAGATGACTCCTTCAAGTAGTTACAAACTCCATACCAAAGTTAATATACCCTTCACGAAGTGCAGGGTATAAAAAATTTAGCGTTTTAAATTGTTGTTCATTCAAAAACATTTAGATTTGTTTTACCGAAAATTAAAAATATTGGAGCTATTTATAAATACAGCAACTGGTTCAGCCTTAAAAAAATAATATTGATTTGTAAAATGTGCGTTTAAAAATAAAATGTTAGAAATAATAATATAGAGGAACGTAAATTAATTATGTCAGTTAAATAAATTTTCTTGACAGCAAATTGTAAATATTTAACGTTTTTGTTTTGCTCAGCATCTCTTAGTTGTCTTATTTGTTTAATATATAGGTTAGATATCTATAAAGATGAAGCGTAGTTAAAAACATAACTATATAACAAAGTCTTTTTAATATTTTTTTCAATTTTTTGAATAATATTAAATTTTGAGGAGTTATACGTATGCAAGAACAAAGGAATCATTTTTCTGTACGCTTTAATCGACTACAGGGATAACATTTGTAGTTTTAGAATGAACATGCAATGAGTAATCTGCCTTCATGCTAAATTATATGAAAACTTTCAATTAATGATACTCTCTAAGGTTAGCGTAATGACACTATCAAAATTTAATTTTATATGGCGCAATTTTATTATTACCTTGGGTAAAAAAGTTCAAAACTTTAATATTTTCCAAAAAAAATTTATTTTTAACTTTGTCCGTTCCTCCTTCCGAGTTTCCGTCTTTCTGTGCTTCCATCCCCGGACATGTTTACAAAACTTCTACATCCTATGAAGATAGAAAGCTTAGATTTCATATATATATATATATATAGATCTTTACTAGAAGCTTATTTCTGTAGAAGAAAATTTTTACCTATTGTCAGTTTTCAAATATTTATTGCAGTGAAACCATGACCACTTTTCAAATATTGCAAAAGCATTAAAGCAGTGATTTGCCTATTCTTAAAAGAAAAACAAAATGGCCGTTAAAATTTACGGTTATCTAAAATTCGTTTTTTCCAAATGTTTTATGTAATTTTTCTTCTAGACCCCAAATTGTGAAAGCTCAAATTTTTAATTAATAAATAGTTAATTTCATTGGAAGAAAATTTTTTTCACTTCCACTCCCTCTCAAATTATCGCTTCACGTAATTTGCAAAAATTCGAGTTCTTGCACCTTATATTTTCAAGACTTTCAGCTTTTCCTAATTTCTATAAATTCATAAAGCTAATTGCAAATGTCATGCCATTAAAATATATAATTATTTTTATTAACTCACACAATTAACCCTTAAACTCGTGCATTATGTTAACGCTTTTTCCAATTTTTTTTTCACTTATTGAAGGGAAAAATGGTAATTACAAACCATTAGTTTGACTCAACTTTATTTATAATATATAAAATAAATATTATCAAACATTAATAAAACTTTCTTATCTCCAAAATTTTGATGTTGAAAATTACCTGGAAAAAATCGAAGAAAATATTTTTTGACTAATAAACCGAAAAGATTTGACTTTGCAGAATAAAAAGTTAAAATGTTATTGACTATGGTAAAGAAGTTAAAATTTCACACAAAAGTACATAACAAGAGTAATTTACGGATTTTGTACATACCAAAGTATGAATGCTGTAAGTTTTGCCAGAAAACATTAATTATTTCATCGCTGATCCAAAAAATTCAACGAAATTTTAATTCCATACCAGACGATTGTTGTGTACACGTTACTTGTGTAAGCATTTTCTTTTTATTTAACTCTTTATCTATACATATTGTATGTATTGTATGTATTCAATACATACATATTTTAGGTCCCGCAAAAACTACATTATGTTAAAATAAAGTTTAGTTCGCGTTTTTATTCATAATAAAATATTTAATGGAGTAGCATAAATCGAGCTCTTATTTGAGTTAAAACAACTAATTACCTGCATCTTAACATTAAATTTCAACGATCCAGTCAGAAAAAAAATGAAACTTGGAATGGAAAAATTGAAAAAAGAAAGAAAACAATATTTACTTTGGAAAGAAAACCGTTGTTGTGAAACAAATCCTTAATTATCTTTTTAGAAGCTAAGAAGTTTTCTTTTTTCTTTTTGTGGAACAAATTAAGGACTTAAGACTTTAATTTTCTATTAAAACAAAGATAATATTCATGCATTTTTAATATATAAAAGTAAAGAAGGCAACAAAACTTTTAGAAACATAATTAATTTTTTTGTTGCGGTACGTACACATAAAAATCCATAAATAAAGGTAATGAATGTTGCATATTGCACTGGTATACTAAAATTATCCTGTTTAAAATTTTTTTTTTTTTGCATATTGCCTAACTTTTGTGGTAATTAGTGCTTTCTTACAGTTAAATTACGTTCTTAATAGAGAGATACCGCGTTAAATGATTTTCTTCTTATAATTTTCTTAATGAAAGTTAGAATAAAAAATTTTATAATCACAACTTAAGATTTTTTAATTATTACAAAGTGGGGTTTGTATATTTTATAGATCTGGAAATCCTTTACTATCCTCTTTTTGTTTTTCTTCATTTGTTATGAATTTTATAATGAACGTACATAAAATTGTATTGAATGAACTTTAATGAATTTTTAATAATTTTTACAGCAAGCTAGAATTGGATAAATGGAATTTAGCAATTCCTAACTTATTTTCTAATTCCTTGTCACTTTGACTATATTCTTCGAAAACCTTAGCAAGCTTATCTAACTCATACTCATCTCACAACTATTGAAAAAAAAATATTTAAATCGTATTCTGAAATTTTGTTCCAAGGAATTAAAAAATCTGCAGACTTTAAAAAAGCGCTACATTTATCTAATGTAAGGCACATTTCTGCTATAAAATGGGAACTTTCCGTCTATTTTCTGAGTTTTTCCTTCTCAATATTTGCGAAAAACAATGCCTAATGCTGTTCATAATTGAAAGTGGTAAAAAAATATTTTAAAGTAAATCAAACTTTAAGATCTATTTTGATACATTATTCCGAGATTAGAAAACCAGAGTTTTTACAAACTTTACGTTTAAATCAAATTTTTTAAAATATAAAAAAATTTTTTGCAAAAGCTCTTAAAATAAATTTTTTTTTTGACATTTCACATCTAACTTACATTTTGCTTGTAAACATTGTCGTTATGTTATAAAACTTTGCTATATTAAGTGTCAAAATTGACAAAGACAAGGCCACGTAGGCATTTAGTTCAAAGCGAGATTTTATTCAAATATATACAAAACAAACCAATGGTTTGTAAAATAGTACTTTTCCCATTTTGCAATCTTGTGTTTAAATTGTTGTTTAAAAATTAAAAAAAATGAATAAATAAATGAAATCGAAAGGTGGAATCATTCGATTTCGACAGTTAATTAGGTTAGTTGAGATGAATAGCATATTTTTTATTGACAAGCCATTTATCGTTAGCATTTTTGTGTTATTTGGAGAACCTTGTCGTTTCACCAATATAATTAAGGAGCTGAAAAGTGAAGTTTTTCTAATTTTGAGGTGTGGTAACTTAGAAAGGGAGGGAAGTACCAAAAAATAAAAGAATGCTCCAGCAAAATAAAATACTTACCAATGCCCGGAAGCTGTCAATATTTCAGACTTCTTCAACTTACCGGGAATATCATAACATTTGGAAGATATTGTACCTTAAAAGCAGACGATGACTAACGGAAACAGTCTCACCAATAGGGCATTTTTTTTGACTTGTTTAGAAATGTACTAAAAATAAACAATAAACAATAAAAATCAATATTTTAAGTCAATAACAACAACGACATTATCATGTACATAATATGAAAGATGACAACGACATTACACTATTTGTACATGTATGAATGTTGTAAATTGTGAAAACATATTAGAGATCTCTATTTTAGTTTTGAAATTATTTTTGGAAATTCCATAAATATTCCTTAGTAGTAGGAAAAGCTCCCATTTAAAATTTCCAAATCTCTTCATCAAAATCTGGGTGTATTATAATTTAACTCTGTCTACGTTGTCACTCTCCCACTATCCACATTCTTTCAAGAGATCAAAGTATTTTCAACTCCTTTACTTACTTAAATTTACTGTCCGACCTAAATTTTATTTGAAAGCGTGTGTATGTGTTTATTACACATTTATAAAATTATATAATTATAAGAGGAAATTAGCAAAGTTATTTTATGCATAAAGCAAAAATTTCTTTAATAAAATTAAATGATATCTACTACAAAAATAATCCTAAAGTAAATTTAATGAATTATAGTCGAACTGGTATGATACCTTATTATTTTGGGAATCAATTCAATTCTATTTTCATGTATTCTCATATTATTTCCTATATAAGAAATCACTGAACCAGGTGGAAAAAATTAAAAAAGTTAAGTAAAAGTTTTTCAATCAAAAATCTATTCAAGGTAACGGAGTACACAAAGAATAGATCGAAGTTTTTCTGATTTTTTTTTCCAGATGAGTTTTGTATACCGATAAGATTAATGAGAAATATAACACAATCCTAACTTATTAATTTAAAAAAAAAATTAATTTAATTTATTGCCTTTTAGAAGAAAAGAGTATAGTTTATATTAAATTCGATCAGAAATCAAGGAAAAAAGTTTAATTTGAAAAGTTTTACTATATATGGAATTTAAAAAGAAATTTTTTGGTTTGTAAAGAAGAAAGAAATCAACTTTTATAACAATATTTTCAACCTAGCATTATGACTTTTTGTGTTATCAGTGAACTTATAGTACAATGCATTTCCAATATTTTTAAAATTTAAAAAATTTCTATATTTAAGCTTAACAGTAAATTCTTTAATTTTAATCAACTTCAAATTTATTTTCGAAAAGAAGTGTGAAATAAAATTCAGAATGCTTCATTTACTAGGTTTACCTAGCATTATTTTACTACTAGGTAAAAAATGTGATGTGATCAGCACATAATCGACCGAAAGGTGTATTGTCTAGCTTTATCAAAAATGTTGCCCAAGAATATAAAATTGTTCTTTAAATACTTCTTGCAAATTATAAGGACGCTAGCAAACTTTCAGTTAAGCAGCCCTATCATGAATTTTGTTCGTAGTTATGAAATTCGAAAAATTACGAAAGCCTAATTTAATACTCGTATTGCCAATTCCGAATTGGTAAAATTCTGCTCCGAATATTCATAATAGAGTAATCATAAATTACGTTTGTAGTAAAAATATCTCTCGAAAGTCTACGAAAGAAATTGTCACACTTAACAAGTTATTTAAAGAGAATGATTGTTTTAAATTTTCAAGTTTTGAAAGTTTTTGTTTGAGTTTCTCTAACGAACGAATTTACCACGAAGGGAAATGATTGCGTAATTGCTAAAAATTAAAAAAAAATTTACAAAACTCCGCTCCTACAGAATATGCTTCTGTATGAAAGTTCTTTACTCAAATAGCAACAAAAATATATAAATAAACATTTGACAGTTTAAATAAAATACAGATTTTGACATTCCGAAAAATAGTATTGCTGGCATTGCTGATGCATAAAATCCACGAAAGGAATTTGCGATCATTCAAAAGTCCGTGTCGTAGCTAGGTTCGTAATTCATAGAATTCTTCGAGTGGAATTCATGATAGGGCTGAAGATGTTTACAACAATGTAATTTGGACTCTTAGTAGAGATGCATTTCATGCCATTTGAATTCCTTGAAAAGTTCGTCATTTATTTACGGTAAGCAAACAGAACTCAAATTTTAAATTCCACGAAATTCCGAAAATTAGTTTTTTATGTATGATAATGAATACAAATTTGGCCTGTAGAAGAAATCCATTTACTGACACCTGATTTCCTTCAATAGTTAATTTGTGCATATGAAGAAAAAATGGACTTCTACGTCCATTGAGAAAGCTGATGCTTAGTTATTCTAGTTATTATCAATCTTTAATAAGAAACCATGCAGTACAGCAGCTTTGAGAAATAAATTTTAATCTGTTTCGTTACGAGTATGTCATTTATTGAGACTTATGAAGAATATTGTATAAACTTAACTGATGTCACAAAAGAATTGCTAAAAAACCATCACATTTACTTCATCACCACAAAAAGTAACCAAAAATAAAATAATTACATTTACTTGCGTATGTGTGACAGCTATATTTCGGATTAAACAGCATAAAATCTATAAAGTATAAGGATTGCTAAAATATAATTCTCTCAATATTTTTTTATCGTTACATAAAATTTAATTGAATTAATTAATCATAGATTTTATATGAGCTTTAAGTCCACACACAAGATAAATTATTAATTTGGAAACAATAAATAGGCATTTGGTGCTGTTGATTAATTAAACTTCACAGAGCACAAAAATTTTACCTTTATTTTGGAAAATAATTTCCTTATAAACTTTTTTATCTATTTAAAATTCTGATTTTTTTTTTATATTGTATATGACGTTTTTATTTTACAATATTTTCGCAATAAGGTGAATGGCATTTCACAAAGTCCCTTGAAAATCGCAATTTTTTTTCACACAAGAAAGTCTTAAAAAAAAGGATATTAACAAATTCTTATTTATCAATTTTTTTACTGAACAATATTATTTTATTTATCGCTTCTTTATTTATAAAAACAGTATAAAAATTTATTTTATTATTTTATTCTGTTTTATGGGCGGCCGTTCTTGTATGGCCTTTGACATTTTAAGTAAAAAGTAACAATGACAAGTCGAATTGATTTCACTAACTGTGAGATATTTGGGCTTTATAGAAAACTTAGTCGTTTTGAAAGCGTATAGAAAATTTTAATTAAAACTTCAGAAGGGCATGGTGCCGCTACATGACATCTTCTAATATGAAACTTTTATACGATTTTCTGTTATTATTTTGTGAATATTACTTCGGTTCTTAAATTTCTTTACACAAATAAATTCTAAGATTTCGGCTGTATGCTTCTTAGAAAATTTGAACAAGGTAAGGCAATGTACAATCCTCGTGGTATGTTCGATATGGCTTGCATAAAGTCTGTATAAAATGACTTTAGATTGGGTTACAAATGTACAAACTATATAATTATGCTCTATAAAAGTTTCAGTAATAAATAGAATTTTTGCGTTAATTCTTTCTCATTTACTTCTATTTCTTGTTCTGAGTTCAACTAGAGTCCAGTTAAATTGGTTTTAATGTTATCTATACAATTACTAAACATTATCTATAACTATAAGATAGTGGTTAAAATAAATTTCTCAGTATATTATAATTAGAGTGACAAATTCATAATATCTTTCAGGCACACTTTTCATACAAATATAAGGACCATCGACGTTAAAAATGTTTGAATAATTTTTTTTTAGTACGTATAATTTGTGAAATATCGATTTCAATAATCCAATGTGTCAATGATATTATCATGCATATGTCCCCACATTGGATTTTTTTAAATTGTTTACGACATCTATAACCAAACAAATAAATATAAATAAATAAATAAATAAACAAAATAATATAAGGAGAATATTATCATGTGCTACGATATTGATTGTATATTACAGAATTTTATTTTATCAATGAGATACGTGCTTACGTATATCATGGTAATAAAAAAGCACGCATTAAAAAAGTCATTTGTCTTAAAGAGATCATCTTTTGTTTGCACGTGATTTATTATCACTGCCGAGAGAAGCGTTTCAATATCAAAAATATGTTTAATATTTTCTAGTATGCATGTGACCCAGAAAATAAAATAACACATACAATTTTTCTCATAACAAATTTTAATCGCATTCAATAAACGGCATAAATACAGGGCTTGTGATGGATTGAATTATGTAATATGTATGTAAATATGAAGGGACAAATATAATAAGAACTATTGTCTTCATAACACACAATATGATTGTATGCCTAAGAATGGATATGAAAAAAGTTTAAATAACAACACGCTAAGTAATAGTTATAAGCCTACACATAGAACAAATTATGAAAATTTCATAAGAATAATACGTTGATATATCGTGTTTGTTTACCATTAGGAGTGCGATTCGGTTTTCCTAATTATGTCGCAGAATTCGATATTATAATATATTGATTGGAAACTTAGTTCCTCACTTATGTTACATGCCAGGTTATATTATATTTTGATAGTCGTGTTCATTCAAAACTACAAATTCTTAACAAGGTACCAAGGATTCCATAATTTCAACCAAAGTTGAAAATCCATATGTCACTTATATGACATAAGTGAAAGTTTTTTTGTAAAATTTTCCAACTTGATTTTGTTCGAATTTATGGTATTGTGAAGTGTGATGTTCGAATTTATGGTATTGTGAAGTGAAGTAATCGAAAATTTGCTAAAGTTTTTTTAGTATTTGATATTTTTAGTATTTGTAATCACTACAGTTCTCAAAGAACGTATTATATGTACATAATATGTATACACATTTAATCCCATAAGGCGGCTTTACTTTGTATTTAATCATTGCTTACAGGTGGCTTATTTAAATCACCGGGTTCTCTTGAGGAATCTATCTAAGTTCCCGATGCTCATCTCCGATATTTCATTCAACCACAACATACTTACTCTACTCCATGTGGTCAGTTAAAGAGTAACGGTAGCCCAATGGCCAGTGTCCGTGTAGACTGCTATGAGATACACACAATGACCCCCATAACAATGAATGAGATTATTTTGGGCTACATTTTTATTGCGTCACGCATTTGAATAAGATCAACTGCGGTCATCGCGCGCAAGTTTGACGCAACCAAACTGTGTGTCAAATCTGTTACACATTCGAAATCGTTGAAATTTTTATGAAACTAGCTTCTGACTAACAAAAAGTGTAAAACATAGAGTAAGACAGAAAGATTGTTTTATACAAAATCATGTAAATAATGCTCTCTTCATTTTTAATGGCAGTAATTTTTACCATTTTTCTATTTTGATAAAAAATACCAAAAAAGTTGAATAAAAAGTATAAGAATAAAAGCTTACGTAAGAGCTTTTTAAAGATTCAATTTACAGGACAAAATTTTTTTTATAAGGATTTTAATTGTCGTTCTCAATTTGAAATTAATTTAAATACAAATCCATTACCTAATATTTAAATAAAAAAAATATTATCCTTAAATGGCTAAAGCTAGTTCAGATAGAAAATTTTTTTCTCTAAAATATTTCTTAAAATTTACAAAATGACATTTATACCAGTTATAGCATTTTTTATGCACTATAACATTCTTGATATTCCATATTATTATGAACAATATACCTTCATACATTAATACTTAGTATACCCGTATGTAAAGTAGAAAGAATAATAATAAAAAATAAAAAAATTCCCTTTCCACAGGTGTTGAAAAAACCAAGAAAAACCAACTCTCCGAAAAAAATCTTTTAATTAAAAGAATTCAAGTAATTATTTAAGGTAAAAGTAATTTACAATATTGTACATGAGGATAGTGAGAGCTGGCAAAAAAAATTATAAAAAATTCTCATATTTTGTACAATGGGATTATGAAACATTAAAAATGGGTTGACTTTATTACTAATTTTTTAAAATGAAATATTAAAATAATAAAACCACACATTTATCCTTTGCGAACATACCCTTTAAACATTATTATTATACTCGTACATTCCATACATATTACTTACACATATACATATATAATATACATTATTCTTGCAAAACTGACACATTAATATTGAATGTATGCCAAAGTTAAAAACTCATGAGTATATTTTTAGCGAACAAAATAAATAGGTTTTACCCTTAAGGAAGTTTTTTTTTTCTTTATCAAAACTAAAACAAAAACAAAAGTTTTCTAAAGGTAAAAAAAAATAAAAGTTTTCTAATTAAGAAAACTGTTACGGAAATAAAACAGGAAAACCAAAGATATTACCAAGTTATTCTGTGTGTGTGTGGATAATATGGTGGGATTATATGAAAAATACCCTATAGAGAGCGCACCATATCTAGTAAAGTAGAGAAACAAAATAATATATTTTTTTTTTAAATATGGCTTTGAATAATTACTTAAAGCATATTAATTTAAATATTTTGCCAAAATAAAAATAATTTTTATAGTATGTGAAATTTTAATAACTTTTTTCAGCAAAAAAATAAAGACAAAATCAAAATTTTGTTTGAGAAGAACAAAGCGTATAACAAAATGAGGCCAATTTTATTAAATTTTCATTTTAGTTTTTTTTTTTCCATTTTCTATAAAAATGAAAGTTTCTTTTGTTATTCAAAGAACTAAAACAAAAAATCAACTAAAGTTAGACATCTACTTACTCAGAATAAATTCTTTTTCTTGCTTTTTTAAGTGCGATTACAAGGAAGAGAAACAAAGTTTCTCTATATCATATTTAAAAGATTTTTTTCTGTTTTATATTGTTGTGGTCATCATGGCTCTATGTGGTCTGTAAATATAAAAGTTTTTTTCATTCTTTGTATTTTGTTATTAATATTGTTATTGTTATTAGGGTAACAGTAAAAGGCGGGGATATTTTCTCATATTATAATTAAAACCATTAAGAAAAAGGATATATATGGGTACAAATGTAATATAAAAGGATTCATAATAAATTGTTATATGTATAATAATTCCTTGGACTCCTCCTATATCTGTATTTAATATATAATTTATATTTTGTTCATAATAAGTACACAGAATTATATGAGCATATTATAAAGATATTATAAAATCAATATTTTTACTTTGTTTGAATGAATAAATTTTAAACGCATATTAAATATTAACAAAATTAAGTACAGTGACTCCACTTCTGTACGATACTTTATAAAGTAATACTAAAAAAAATTACTTCTTAAATTTGAATGGTAATTTTGGGACTCATCAAAATAATTTAATAAGCAAGCGCGAAAATATTATAAGAAAAGATATGTGATTTTCCATACTTGAACAACCTTCAAGAGGAAGATTATTATTTGGATTTTTTAAGTGTTAATTAATTTGCAAAATCAAAATTAAAGTGACGTTATATAAAAACCATGACTGGCAATTTTTCAATCATCTATTATGAACTATCATTTATATGAACTAATAAGTACCGGAATGATTTAGAGAACTGAATTTTTCAAATAAGTAAAACTCATTTACAAGAATTAAAACTTTTGTAGAATTACTTAGATTAATTTAATGTGGTACTATAGATGTCAATCAGACAAAAATTCTTCTTTTATATTATCAGAATTTAATAATAAAATTTGTTTTCGTTTAAATAAGAAGGATAGGAGTCTCATATAGAAGTTGTTATCCAAAATATTGATACTGCGTATTTATTTATAAACAAGTAAATTAATTCGGATCCGAATTCTACAAGACGGAATTTTACCAGCTTTATACGTTATCATTTCCAAATTGTAACAATGAAAAAATTCATGACGCAAAATTTATAAAAACACAAGAAATTTAGACACAACCCAGGCATTTTTCATGTACGAAGCTTTAAAAACAAATACTTTTACCCTGACAAATTATCATTCTACGCATGCCTGTTTTGCACTATAATTTATTAACATACATATGGACATACATTAAGAAATCATGTACATAAATACAAATTTTGTAAGAACTCATTATATTGTGATGTGTATGGTAAATTCATATAAGCTGTAATATTATATACATAAAAATAAAATTTATTCCGAGTGCAAAATTTCGTCCTTTTCAATAATATTTTGGGTTATTTGTAAAAAAAAATAATAATATTACCTTCAATATGATTACGGTCAGCACAATAATTTGTATATGTATGATAATTTTAATGGCCATAACGATTGATAATAAGAACCATAAAATGGAAAAAAAATGTTAATGAAGATAATAATCATCACAATTATTAAAGAAAATCCATTTTATAAAAAGGTTAATGAATAATTTTTCTTAACTATTATGAAAACTACATAAAAGTTTAGCTACTCATATATGGATTTTATTATGATCCTTAAGTAATATTGATTATTGAATCCTAAATATCTTAAAGTTTGCAAGCAATTTGAAATATGTACCTAAATATATTGCATATACCAGATTTTATTTTATACAGTAAAAGTTATTGCATTATAGTATGTTAATAATGGTTTTGACTGTGAGTTAGCGTATACTTACATTATAAATTTTGCGATGGTAAATTAATAAGAAAACATTAGCTTTGTTTTGTATCCAAACAAATTGAACCGGTTTTATTTATTACGAAAGAAACACTTTTCGAATCCATAATCGCCGACATCAATATTACGAAAAGGTCTCAATATTACTTGCGCAAAGCTATTGGTCACTCATTGCTAAATGTAAACTCCGCCGATTTGCTGTTGATTAAAATTTTCCACAAGATTGTAACAATTCTTAAAGACAAAAATTTTCCTCAATAACTAATCGTTTTGAAGCAAAGCTAATTAATTCGTACCACTACTTTAGTTAGTTTATTATTTTAGTATGTTTGTGCAAAATACTTTTATCATTATTGTTATATAAGTTAATTCTGTAATATTAAAGCTATGTCTCTATTATTTTAATCAAAAATTCTAAGAATTTTTACACTAATTTTGCAGTATATATGCATTATTTAATAATTCTACATTATTTAATTTTGATGCACTTTTATACCATTATTAATTCTCATAAATACTCAGAAAACTTAAAGTTCGCAATTTCCAAAACACTCATTAATAATAATAATGAACAGAAAATTTAACCGCAGCAAACTGTCATCAACAATGTTAGATTGCAAAAATGATACAAAAAATGATAATTTTTAATGTTTTTTTTTTTGGAAATTATCCCAATAAGCTGCAAGAAAATTAATATTTTAAATGCATACATGAATCAGTTTAACAATCATTCACTTCATTAAGCATAATTATTAACTATAAAATGTAAAATTAATTTCATTTGATCATAATATTATTAAATAACTTCATTATTATTAAAAAAAAAAAACAAAAGCAATTCATGTGTGCATGTAGGTTCGCAATATTGCAATCACAAAAATAAAGTTTATATAAAAATTTTATGTATTAAATTTAACTATGCATTTAAAATAATTAATGAGGAAAATCTGTTGACAGCTTGTGAACTTCTCTAAATGTTCGTATTTAATTATTTAGTTCAATGAATTTTCAAGATTAACTTTGTTATTATGTAAAATAAAATACTTCTGCAATATTAAAATTAATGCTGAAGTAATAATATTAAATAATCACAAATAAATACATCCATGAGCACAACAACAAATAGATTCATTTATGTTGAAAAGGATACTAAATTTATTTTTACTTAAAAAACACAAAATTACATAAATACAAATGCTTTAGTATTAATGCTTTCCCTAAGGGCTGAAATATTTTCATGTAAAATATTTTAAACAAGAGATTAAAATAAATAAAATATTCTTTTTATTATAAAGCCAGTAGAAATGAGTGTCTTACACTTTAAATAACTTAAAGTTTGTGTAGTAGATAATTTTGCAGCTGGTTTGTATTATTCATTTGCTTACGAAATTTTAAAGTTTCAAGGACACTTCTATATTTCACCCCCGTGTTGTAAAATAATCAGTTCTTTTTAAATCACTTGAAATTGTGGTTGGAAAAGGAGAATTTAAATTAGGCATTGAATATGCAACGTTAAGTAATAGTTTAATTGAGTAAACAAATAAAAAAAAATTAAATGCAATGAATGTGTCGATTTCACTCCCACTCTATTTAGCAGGCACCATGTACTTTTGTTGCAAAATCTTTCGCAATTGTAATATAATTTATAATAAAATGTGATCGCTAGTTTCGCTGTGTCGTTCCATTTGTCCAGTTATCCGCCATCTCTATATGAGAATTTAAAATATTTTAAAACCTTTTGGGGAAGAAAGCTAAAACTCGTTTTTACTGTTATAGTGTGCTACAAATTTCATAAATTTCTCGTTCTAGTTCCAAAAGTATGCTACTCGTATATCGGAATAAATTCGTAAAAAACCACGTATATTTTTGAAAACTAAAGTGTTTTAGAGGACATTTCACAATATACTGCTTTGACAAAACGTGTTTCATGTTGGTAAACATTTTGGTACAATAAATTTGTGAAAGAAATTTGTTACTTGTTTTTGAAGAAGTAACCAAAAAATGTTTACCTTCTAAAGCTTGAATAAACGACGGCAAGTAAATCAATTTACAGCATTTTCTTCAAAAGAAATGTTGAGCTATTAATGATAAACTGTATACATTTTTAAATTTTTTAATATTTCAAGATTTTGGTAGCATATATTTTCTCGCCTCTTTCATTCAAATGAATAAAAAAAAATGTTCACGTAAAACTCACCTCAAAATCCACACTATTCATTTGATATAAGGGTTAAAAGACTATATGCAGACACATGCCAAGTTTTACATATTGCTTTTGCTTTTATTTTCCTTTATTTTCCTTTATTAAAACGTATTTCTTTTGAAGACTGTTTAGAAATTTTATATAAGAGGTAGATATTGTAAAGTCATCCACCCTAATTATTATTCACATCTTAAATTTCTGAAATGCTTTGAATAACAATTTAATGTAAATAAAAAAAAAAATTTAAAATTGTGTGATTTAAAAATAAAAATTGCAGCCCACATTAATCACAATTGTGTGTACGTAACAAAGAAAATTATTTGTGTTAGAAATCTTTTGTGTGCTAAATTTATAATAGGGGTGAAAAAAAAACAACTTTTCGGCTATTTTCCCACATGTTAGTACAAAGTATTTATTTACGGGGTGATGTTTACAAAAGTGTGTTACAAGAAATTCTTGTGCTTGATTGAATTTTAAAATTATAATGGTTAAAAAAAAAGTACCTACGCAGCACCTCACAGCATTTTATTTTTCGCAAAAAATTTTTCAATTTTTTATTTTAATAAGTGAATTAAGGATTCCAAATTTTATTCTGCAACAAAGAGAAATCTTTCAATAAGTTTGAATAGTTTTAAGAATTTTGGTTCTATTAATCTTTTTTACAGAAAATGTTAAAATGAATGTGAAATTTGAAGTTCCAAAAACTCGATATTAGTAACCACGAAATCTCAATATAGTCTGCAGACATAATATTGGCTTCCCTTATAATTCATTCATAACGTTTTTCTATAAATCATTTAACTGCGTCTTAAAAAGCTTCAGTCCAAAAATTTTTAAGGTTATGTTTTAAAGAGGGAAATAAATTTTTGAAATCAACAACAATTTTAAATAAGTTAAAATGCACTTTTCTAAAATTAAATTATTTTACATTTTTGAAAATTATTAAATACTCTCTAATAAAAAAAATAATTTTTATAAAATATTACAACTTTAAGCACATACTCAAATAACAAAGGCAAGCAATTTATCATCACATGAAAAATCAATTTGACTCGAAACAAAAATTCTCTACAAGCCTTTATGTTATAAATTATGATTGAATATAATAATATAATGATGTTTGAATTATGACGAATGTAAGATACATAATTAAAATTGTTCAACTACTGAAAATTAGAAATAAAACAAATTTTACGTACAATGCATTTTAACATCAAATTCCGTTAAATTTCAATCACACAGCCTAGCAAAAAGCACCTTTACCTTTCAACGTACTAAAGGATAACTTAAAAAACTTAGCAAAGTTATAAAATTTTGTTTTGTTTTATAACGATTAGATGAGATAACATGGCGGATATGGTCCACATAGACCATAATTGGGTTCATAGGGATATCAGTTTCCGCGACTAATTTCTGTTCTCTTGGTATGTGGCACAGCAAATGTTGCAAAATCTCCTTTCAACAAGCATATTGAATTTCCTTGAAAGACCACTATCTGCCAGCCTCATCCTAGCAAAACACTTATCCGCATGTTGTTAAAATCATTTAAATGTTTACTATGAACTAGATATCAAAGGTTATATTGTCTTTAAACAGCATAGACTCTCAAAATCATTCAGCATTCAAAAAAATTAGACAAAGTAATCTTAGAAATCAGATCAACATATTTTAATATTGCCTTTTTTGCCGATTTCAAAAAGCTTTTAATTTCAGCCAAATATGCATTAACAATTTTTAGAGGCTGCCTTTAACTGATTGCTAAAAAAATTTTTAAGCTAGACCAACGAATAGACAAAAGAGGACTGTGCTATTATTTCAAACCATTTGTACATATTTGTTTTTCAATTTATAGAAATAAAATTCTTGCTTTGATAAAATATTTTAAACTCATCCATCTAATTCACTTTGACAATTTCAAATTATAATTTGTGTAATTGTAAATAATTAGCAACATCAACATTTTATTATACATACTCGTATGTACATAGCTAGTTGAGACCTTAATATGCTTATAGCTTTTGAAATAATTTAATTTATTTAAGCAAAAAACTGAAATAACAATTCACTTTTAAACTAATATTTCCCTTTGTTGTTAATTATTTATTTTTAAATTCAGATAGAAAATAAAGTTCGGGTGAAGTATTTTTTGTTCAATCACGCTATAGAAAAAACAAAAGTAGATCAACTTTAATTTCATATGAAATAATAATGTCACAAGCACAAAAGAAAAACTATTTCCAAAACGTATGTAATACAAAATTTCAAACGAAAAAATTAATTAAAAATCATCACTCTGTACGCCATGTTAATAAGGAGATTTCAAATTAATTTTAATATCTATAGAAATTTTAAATGCAGACTTCCTGAATTATTTTAATCATATTGAAACAACAATGGTTTTGTTTTTTCAAATTATTATTGGTAAACTTAACGTATAATGAGTAAATTCTTTGGAAGCTCTCATATTACAAATTTAAATGGAAATGTTTGAAAACATTTGAAATTTTTGAGCTACAATTGTGCAGACTGTAAATGTCAATTTTACCTCCATTATTACCTTGAAACTATAGGTAGTTGATTTTTCAAAGGTTTTTAATTAACAACTTTAGTACATACTCGCCTTAATATTTCAAATTCTATCTGTCCAATAAATTGCAATTTTTGACGTATCTGTTTCTGCTTAGAAAAGCTGACAGTAACGTTAACTAAACTAAAAAATTTAAAATATTAATACTAGAATATTGCGAGACTATTAAATTTTTTAGTTAGTAACTAAAATTTTTAGTTTACAAATACCTCACTTAAATAATTTCAATTAATATACAATTGTATGTGCGGGAAATAGTTGCTTAAATAGACCTGAAATTTTGCATCAAAGCAGCAAAAATGTTGCAATGATTTTTAGAAAAATTGAATAATTTACTGTGTCATAATTAATTAATTTATTATAAAATTTTATTTCCAATTTCATTTTCAATAATATTTTATTAAAAACAAACAATTACAGTATAAAATATTTTGACTGTATTAAAACAAGTCCTTCATATTCAATAAATTATGAATTTTAGAGTGTTATACAAATTACAAAATATTTATTTGAGTTCTTGATAAGTACAGAAATCGTACAGGCACACTAAAATTGGTAAATTTTATTATGATAATTTAATTTTAAATATTGCATATTTGATATATATATATTTTAAATATATTTACGTACAAGTACAGTATATAACACTCACATACAATCGTTATACTCATATATAAATGATAAATGAGAACATAAAAAATTTTTAATATCATTTCTCAATTTTCCTTTTGTAAAAACAACCACCTTCCATGAAAAAAATAGCAAATTAAATATTGTTTGATGACCTCGCTTCTTTCATTTAATTACAACCTTTATGTGCTATTTTCAATAGAACAGAATTTTCAATGTACACCCATTTAATGTAAAATCATAAAAATATTGACTTAATTTTATTACCATATAAACATTAAATTTTAATGTACCTAATAATATTTTTTTAATTGCATAAGTACAGGCACATACGCATGCACTCGTATCAAGAGAAGTTTCGATGAAAATTTTTTCGTGCAAGAGTTTTCGTGCGATTAATTTTTTCGAGAAAACCCTTGTAATGGAACTAAGTAAATTATTTAGGTGGATACTGGCAGTGTCACAGGAAAGCATTAGTTAGTGTAAAGTCACAGTGTTTTAAATATTGTTGGACAATTTTTTTAATTCGTTGAGTAATTTTTGTAATGCAGACGAAATTAGCTGTAGTGCATCTCTTAATAAAAAAATAATAGAAAAATATTGACCAAAGAAGAATTTTAGGTATAGTTGAAAGCAAATTATCTTAGGTTAATCATGAAACTGAAGTGTGCGTAATTCAAATCAGTCCATTTCCAGAATAGATGCCGTTAAATAAAATTTAAATTGAATTTTAAAAGTAATTATTAAATTTTAAAATTCGAAACACAATTTTCACAATTTAATCAAATCATGTCGATTAAAGTAAATGAGGCAGATTTACATGACCTCGTAAAATTTTTGTATTTATCAAACTTAATAAAAAAATTACTAACTTCTATTTTAATTACCGTTATGAGATCAGTAAACCCTTGGATTCTGCAGTGGTGTATGAGACAAATATCTAGCCTTAAAATGAACATTTTATATGTCAATGTTCAGCTATTTTTAAAGAAATTTAAAATTTTTTGTTTTTAGAGTAAATGTGGAGTGAAAATTTTATTCGAGTGGAGCGTTCTTAGTAATCGAAGCAATTCTTGCGGATATACGCTTTCGAAAACATGCTCTTTGTTTCATTTTATAAAATAAATAGAAATTCCGAAAAAGGCAGATTCATTAAGCTTGAAATTGCTTATAGTGCCATTTAAATTCCTTTTTTATTAAGTTTCAAATGCGATGGGTTGTTATTTGGGCTCTACAAATTCTTTTTTATTAATATAGTATATCAAGCCTTAATTAGAAAATTTTGTACTATTTTTAAGTCTTATAATATATTGTAATTTTTTAACAAAAATATTTTTAACCATAATGCGATTATGTTGTTACCAATTGTGGTGTTATCATAATGAATAACGAACATATCAAACGTGTTGTCAATTTTAAATATTTGGGTTGCCAACTTGATAGGAGTTGGACTTTAGATAAGAAAGTAAGGCGTAGAATTGAAATGGCAAGAAATTCCTTTGTTAAATACAAAAACGTATTGTGTATAATCCCGAAACAAACATCAAACTTCGATTAAGGTATCTAAAATGTTATGTTCGGTCTGTGCTCTTATATAGAGTAGAAGCGTGGACAGTAAAAATGACGACGTTTAAACAAATTAGAGGCGTTTGAAATGTGGTGTTATAAAAGAATATTGAGAATTTCATACACAGACAGAGTTACAAATCAAGAAATTCTCAAAAGGCTAAATATAAAAAGAGAACTGCTTCTAATTATCAAGCGCAAAAAACTAAGTTACTTTGGTCGCATTATACGAGGCCCAAAATACGAACTACTCCAGCTAACAATACAAGGCAAAATAGATAGCAAGAGAAACATAGGTAGAGAGCAAATGTCATGGCTTGGAAACATTCGAAACTGGACAGGTATTAACACAATAGGAGAATTAGTACATAGTGCAAGATGCTAAGAAGGCTATGCTAACATAACTGCAAATCTACAGTAACATGTGAGCGTTTAACATCTAGTAGTGGATTATCAGTTGAAGAAGAAGAATAATGCGCTCACGGAAAAATACATTATAGAATTACATGAAAATCACCTAGATAACTTTCAATGGCTTTGTATGAACATGATTCAATACCACAATAAATAAAAAGGAATCTCATACATTACGCAATTTTCATTTACAACGCGCGTCAAGAAGATTTTAACAGTTATCACATACATTCCCAATATAAAAAGATTTTCAAATTTTTTTCTTTTTATTTAAAAATTAAAAACATGTCATAATAGCATTTACAATAATTTATTATTGCATAATGTAAATTTAATTTATTGCTTGCTATTAAGTGACAGTTTTATGTTAATGTGTTTCGACACATTTTCTCAGTTTTCCTAGATAATAGCAATATCATGTGCACATGCATGCATGTGTGTGTCTAGAAAATTAGATTTTTATGAGCAAATAGTACATACAAAGTTCTTCTTTAGCATTCTGCTCTTCTCTAACAATAAAAAAAAATTATTTGATAGCAAAAAAACTTAATGTGTAATATTTAATTTTAGATAAATTATCACTTAACAATAAAAAGAAAATTTAAATAAATTAATTTTTATAATGATAGTTATCACAAATATTAATTAAAAGGTGCAAAGATAATGTTGTAATAAGAGGCAGTGTTGTATGCACATGTTATCAACTCTCAAATCTATAATTTCCTAAATTTTCTTTCAAAACAAAAACTACAAGTTTTTAAATTTTGATTCTAATTTCGCTTTAATATTCTGACAACATACTAAACGTATTATTAACAGCACCGTTGTTTCTTCAGTTCGTGCATAGTATTGAGAAAATGTTTTATATTGTATCTAAAAGCTAAAATAATATCTGTCGCAAAAATTGAGCGCTTTCATTTCTTGTTAATACCATAGAGAGAAATGAATCTAAGCTCTTTGTATACTCTAAATAATAGAAAATTTTCTGTCGTATCTAAGAAAGCTATGCAACAACATACATTATTGGTTAGAGGATCGAAAATGGGTAAAACTTTTCTTCCGGACTGAGTGCCAAATTTCAAGGGTTTCTGAATTCCAAGGATTTTAACGAATTTTCACGAAATTTTTCAAAAATTTGTAAAAATACGAATTCCTTATTCAAAAATTTTACAAATTTCTTAAAAAAAGCACCAAATTTTCTTATGAAATTCATCAAGTTCTACAAAAATTCATGTTTTTCTTCTTTCAAATCTATTTCTATTCAATCGCATATCTTAATTGTTTTACTGGAACACCTCAACCTTATGCCAATTTATTAACCCCATTAAATTATTTATTTATTAGCTTCATAATGTTAATTCCATGTCATTTACAAACTCCATTTTGTTTATTTGTTGTTTAATTTAATTTTCGTATTAAAAAAAAAAAATTTTTTTAAAAAAATAAATGTCAAAATTTGTATGGTACGACTTTAAAAATTCGCTCCAACTGGTAAATTTTAATAACTTCAGATGCCAAATGGCGTCTAGATTCCGAAAATTATTTTTTCAAATTTTTAAATTGCACCCAATCTGAGAAAACTGCATTTAAAAATTTCGAACCATATAGGTACCATTTCTTACAAAAACTGGCAAAAATAAAAAACTTATCAATTTTTTTTACCAAGGAAAGTTTCGAAAAAAATTTTTTTGATTACTAGATTTTTTTTGTTTTTCCTAATACAAAATTCTAGTTTTTCTTTTCAAAAATTTCAAATTTTTCAAAATCAATTTTTGTTTTTCAAATTAAAAGTTTGTATAAAATTTCGTTTCAATTTTATTATTATTTGTTAACTGCTCTTAAAAATTCAACTGTTTTTTTGAGTGACTCTTGTCATCGAAAATTAATGATAGTTAATAATTAGATCGCTTAAAATCAATTAAATTAAAAATAGTGAAAAACAAGGCCTTTAAAATCTTCACTTAGAAATTGTTTTTGTGCTATATCGTACCATAAAAAAAGTTTTAATACTTGAGCACTTTAATTAAAGCTTAAACAGCTGGACAAAATTCTATGAAAAAAAATTTCAAGGTTTTAAAAAATATCTTACGAAAGTATCTGGTTAAAAAAAAACTGAAAAATAAAACAAGTGAACAATTTGATTTTCTCTAAAGCTCGAATGTTTGTTATCCAGAAGGTAGATAAAATGCAAAATCGAACAGTATGACTATTTTGAGCCCTTTACTAGGTCTTTTAGAAACAGTTACTTTAAGTTTCCTATCTTTTTCGGAACGAAAGTTATAATCAAAAAAATTTGAATAAGTAAAAATTTCGTGAAAATTCATTAAAATCCGTGGAACCCGAAAACTCTTGAGATTTGGCAGTGTTGTTGTATAACTTTCAGAATCACCCTAATCGCCTAAAACGGTATAAATCTACAAAAATTTAGCTTTTAACAAAAATAATTACTGAGAATCTGAAATAAGGTTAAATGTCAAGATAGCTTCCTAACTCTTTCGAAGAAAGAAAAAACCTCAACCGTGCAATTTAAAGCCTAGTACAAAAATTATTTTATTGAACTTGGAATATTGATTGCTGATAATAATCTCCCAAGAAGTTACACAGTTGCAAAAATAATTTGAAATTTGTTTACTTCATCGATAGAAGCTATGTATAATGAGTATTTTTTTTGACTGGCATAACACATTTATGCAAAAGAAATGGAGCTGAAAGAAAGCACCCATAAATTTAATTTAAAATTTTATTCTTTAAGTAAAAAGAAGTGTGCGCTCTAAATTTTTTACAGTAAACCAATCTTTATACCCTGCACTTCGTGAAGGGTATATTAACTTTGGTATGGAGTTTGTAACTACTTGAAGGAGTCATCTGCGGTATGGACATATATATATATTCTTGCTCAGCGTAAAATTCTGCGTCGATTTAGACATGTCCGTCTGTCCGTCCGTCCGTCCGTCCGATCGCACGATAACTCAAAAACGAATGCAATCGACACCAAACTTTCTCAAGTTTTTTCTTTTGTGCCAAGGACGAGCCCTATTGTTATTGGACTAATTCGGACAACGGGTTCGGGTAGCTGCCATACAACTCAAAGAGTTTATTTTAAATATTTCAAAAACTAATAAAGCTATAAATATAAAATTTTGTATACATGTGTCCAATTGTATTCTACATATGCTCTAGATTTTATAATGGGATAGCTGCACCGGTTCGGGTGGCTGCCATACAACTCCAACAGCAAATTTTTTATATTCAGCAAAATAATAAAGTCAGATTCATGAAACTTGGCAGTCATGTGTCCAATTATAGGTCAAATATACTTCTGAAGTTTTAGAGGAATTTCTTTACAGGTTCGGGTACCTGCCATACAACTCCAGAAGCTAATTTTAAATATTTGGGAAAATAATAAAGTCAGATTCATGAAACTTGGCAGTTGGATGTCCGATTATAGATCAGATATATTTGTGAAGTTTTAGAGGAATTGCTTGACAGGTTCGGGTACCTGCCATACAACTCCAGAAGCTAATTTTAAATATTTGGAAAAATAATAAAGTTAGATTCATGAAACTTGGCAGTTGGATGTCCGATTATAGGTCAGACATATCCGTGAAGTTTCTATAGAATGACTTCACAGGTTCGAGTAATTGCTACACAATAACGAAAGGTGCAGGGTATAATTCAATCGGTTTATACCGACTGAAACGTTTTTACTTGTTTTTATTTAAATTCTTAACAAAGTGCAAATTTAAAGTTACAGGAAGGGCAATAAAAGCTGCAATAAGAAATAGTAATAAAATTAGTAATTTGGTAATTAATACCATTACCATGCATGAGAATTGCATTTTCACGTGTGCACCCTTCACTTTATACAAGTGTTTATTTTCATTAATTGGTATTTTAGCTAATAAAGTGTATTAAATTGATAAAGGTTAACTGCTAAAGAAAAACCTTTGGTTTTCATTTTCATTTTACAGACTTTTTATTATCACAAACTTTCTTATAATGTCAGCATAACTTGAGTCATAAAAAAAATTTTTATTAAAATATATGAGTTAAAATTTATTGGATTTGAAAAATTTCTAAACTTAATCCATTGACAGATCAAAAACTAAAAATTTACCGATATTTAAGGGGGAGCAAAGGTTGAGAATCAAAAATTTTTCAAAATAATACCATCATAAATTTCAATAATATTATAGAAAAAAGTAAAGTGTTGTCTCTTTCATGTAAGCAAAAGACTTACATTTTCAAATGCATTTATTTATGAACAATAAAGGACAAGCAATTTTTTCATATAAAAAAAATGATTTATTTGTCTAAATTACTTTTCTATTTTCATCCAAAAGTTTAAAACTTTTTCAAAACTTTAAAGTCTGAATAATTTTTTATATATGTTTATATATACGATTTTATACACAGTTTCCTAGAGGAGTTTAAACTAAAATTAACATTTAGTATAATAAGCATTAAATGGAGGCAATGAGAATTTATAATGCAGTGCTTCTAAGTATGTACTAATTTTTCCACATTGACTTCCAAAAAAATTGCATACCATTGGGGGTAAAATTGTGACTGAATTGAATATTGTTTATTGAATAATTTAGTTTCGAATTTTTATTGCAATTGGGAGTTTTAAAATCTACAACACCAAGGAACATAAACTTTTTTTTCTTTTATCAAAATTAATGAAAATCTTCCCTAATCTTTGGAAAAAAATCTCTCTTAATGTTTCAATACGATTTTATTGAAAAAATTCGACAAACTAGAAGATTTCTATAAAGTTATAAATTTGATGAATGGGTTAGATTAATAAAAATTTTTCATTAATCCGACACATTTTATTGATTTAAGTAGAGAAATTCTCCAAAAATATTCAGGGTAAATCTAAATACAACGTATGAAATATTATGTACTTACAAGTAATTGCATATGGAATAAAATACAGTGAGAGCTACCTCGTTATTCTTCTGACTAAAATATAAGAGGATATTATCAATGTTAATGATGGTAATTTGATTTATTTCTAAAAAACTAAATAAAAATTTATTTAAAAATATAAGAAATATAAGCAAATAAATTTGAGAAACAGAAAAAGAAAAGTAGTTTTCTAGTGCTTTATCTGAGAAAAGTTTTTTTTGAGAATTGGAATATCAAATATTTATGTTTGTAATTTCCTTATATATACACAAAATAGATTATATATATATTAAACAAAAGCTAATAAATCATATGCACAAATGTACAATATTTTAATATTATACATCCTTTCTATACTTTCCTCTGTATATTCCTACATATTTTATAAATGTTCAGATTTTATATTTATCAAAATTTTAATACGGTTAAACATATTACATATATGTACATATGGAATCAAGTTATTTAACCGCTATAATCCGACATAAATTGTATCCAACATAATACATAATTTGTCAAAAAGTAATACATAATTTGGCAAAATCGTGACTGAAAGAAATTCTTCTATACAGTAAAATGTATAGATTATATAAAAGATGTTTCCCTTTCTGAATTTTCAATTTACTGAATGTTGTCAGGTTTTTCAGTTCATATCAAAATAATATGTTATTCATGGAATGTTATTATATAAAGCCCATCCAATAAAAGCGAAAAATATAAAACAAAATAAAAAAGAAAAGAAATTAAATATAAGATCCTTGTAGGTGCTTTTGATCTCAATATGTTTTAAATATAATCGAATACATATAATGTATATACATTGTATATATATACATAAATGTACGTGCGTTCTTAGTATTTTGCTATCGTTCATGAGAAAAATGGAAAACGAAAATTCAGGACCAGAAGAAGTCAGTATGTCAAGAAATGGTCTTAATATGATATTTGAATGTTCCCATTTTGTAGACAAATACTCAATTTTGAAAACATTATTACACATAAGAGAAATGCATATATAATATGTATAGTTAAATATGATGTCGTAATCGCAAATTAAAGCACTTCATTAAGGTTTAAAAGTAGGAATTTATAACTTATATAATTTGTGAATTATGAATTTAACGATTGCATGTTAAATAAAAATTTGAATTCTAGAACTAAATTGAAAACTTGCAATTATTGTAAAAATTTATTTTTCCATAATTAGTAAGAAGTACTAATTATTTAGTGATTTTCATGTAATATGAAAAACTGATGCTAGGTCCTTACAAAAATGGGAAATAAGCAATTTGATATTGTAAAATAATAGTTTTAAATTTACCAACACCCAAATTTAGCCACCCAAAATTTCAATTACCCACACACTAACGTGCTCTCTAGGCAGTTTATTTTTCTGATTCCACCGCAGGTAATTTTTATTATCACAATTTTCAGTGCAACTGTAAAACCTGAATTTTTCTATTAATTTGTTGTAATTTTTTTCAGAAATTGTGTAACTTGAGTGGTCCTACGATTGAATTGCGGTTGTTGCAAAAAAAGATATTGAGATTTCTAAATTTTATCTTCGGTTATATAATTTAATAATAATAAACTGATAATTCAGTTACTTAAAAATATTATACCAAATTTTAAAAATTAATCCTTTTACACATACGTTTTTTTCACAAAAATACATTTCAATTTTACTTGAATTTGATCACCATACTTCAACAAATTAGATACTAGTTCTTGCTGACATAAATAGAATACTACCAAATAAAATTTAGTTGTAACCTCAATACTATTTCAAGCGGGTCTGTGAATAAATAAGAAGAAAAGGAATATCATGGGAATCAACTCCACGAACACACAAAGAATCGAAATAGAAAATGCGATAAAAAATATGAGATCGATAAATTTAACTACTGGAGGGTATCATAAGCATAAATAGCGGAACAAAATGATATATAGAAGACAAACTAAAGAAGACTATACATTCGCGAGGCTATGGAAGGTCTGGAAGTAAGAATATTCGATGCTTGCGTGAAGTCAACAATGTTATACGGGAGCGAAACCTTGCTAGGAAATAAATCAAAGATAAATAAGTGTTCACTAGCAAATGTCATCGAATTATCAGCAAGATATGCTGGCCAAACAGAATTTCAAACGATGAGTTGTGGTCTCTATGCAACCAACAGCCGATAGAAATACAAATAAAGAAAATAAAAAAAATGAATGGCTGGGATATATACTAAGAATGCCAAAATGTATTATAGCAAGGCTAGCAGTGGAGTGGAACCCTCAAGGAAGCAGAAGAGTTGTCATACAAAAACAAATACATAAATAAGGACAGTCATTAACGAAATATCCAGTCAAGCAAAAACATGGGGGCAAATCTGGAACATAGCCCAGATAGAAAGGTGGAGAGGCTTTGTGGAAAGTTTATGCTTCAAAATAATTTCAATAAGATTGAAATTGAAAAATTTTTTTGTTAATTAAAATATAGATATTATTTTAATTTAGGTTAGATCTTTTTAACCGCTATGCTGATACTCACAGGTAAAAGATTTCTAACAATCCAGAACAATAAGTACGAGTATTACAAAATTATAAAATCGGAGGCGTAAAGATTTTTACAGAGCCGAATTTATTATATTATTCGTGTTATGTGTAGCATATCATTCACATGAAAATTAAAAATTTAAAAAATAAAGTAGATACGATTATCTTATAAGTCTATACGAGTACAGTGATTATAAAAGCAAATATGATTGGCGATAAATTGTAATATTAGAAAAACAGGCGCTCGTAAAAATTTTATCAGCATGCTGGCATTTAATTAACTATCATGAAAATAATTCTCTTTATGTTGAATTGATAATGAAAACCAAAATATTAATTTCTAATTATGGTTGTACTATAACAGTTATTTACGTAGGGTATTGTAGTCATTTGTTTGTCTCAAATGCGTATATATTCCAAATTTACTAATAGAAGATCATTCAAACCCAACAAATTATTCGAAAGGCTTGGAGATTTTTCTGTTTTTCACAAATATTATGATTTGAATTAGTCCGTTTCATAATTAGAAATCATTGCCGTAAAATTTAATTATAAAACAAGTTAACCTAAATCTAAAACAATGTATTCCAAGAGAAACACTTTTACTCACATTTGTCTATAATTTTTAAAACGTTATTTTCAATTTTCTTTTTATCTTTTGTAAAATCAAGTTCCCTTTTTATTGAAGGACACTGTGGTATAGGATTACGCTGAAATTTAATTCCATTCATTCACGGGGTTATATAAATTTTTTTTTTTGTCTATAAATTTCAAATAATATTTTTTATTGAGCATTTTCTATTTCCTATACCATTTGTGTTGAGCAATTTTACTCGTGTATGAGTAAAAATACCACATAATGGTGACAATCTTCATTATTTACTAATAGGTCTCTTAATTTATGGGTGTACATTTCTCTTATTATATTATTAATTTTTTTTTGAAGATTATTTTTCCAGTTTTTATAGCCCTCTTTGAGAGCCTTGTATATATAAATATAATCACATACATTTACGTGCGTAAAGAAATATAGTACGTTTTTATTGTACAAGGTTTTTTCTTCCTGATTAATTTCTCCTTTATAAATTAATTGTTACAAATTTATTTACTTTACATCGGATTCGTTACACATCACAATGTCCACTTTTACGCTTTTTTTAGCACTTTTCCAAAAAATTTTTTGAAAAAAGTGCTTATTAGTTTCACTCTGTCCGTCCGTCCGTCCGTCCGTCCGTCCGTCAGTCCGTCCGTCCGTCCGTCCGTCTGTCCGTCCGTCCGTCTGTCCGTGTGTCTGTTTACAAAACTTCTACACCTTTGAAGATAGAAAGCTGAAATTTAATACGTACATAGATCTTCACTAGAAACTTATTTCCGTAGAACAAAATTTTTACCTATCTCCCCCCCTCTAGAAGTTATACCCCCCCAAAACCCTAAAAATGGCCTTTTTTAAATATTTGTTGCAATGAAACCATAAGCATTTTTGAAATTTTGCAAACGCAGAAAGGCAGTGGCTTGCTTCCCCTTGCGCGGTATACTATAGTTCAACTTAAGAAAAACAAAATGGCCGCTCAAATTTACCGTTATTTAAAGTCCTTTTTTTCCAAATTTTTGATGTCGTTTTTCTTCTAGACCCCAGACTATAGAAGCTTGAAATTTTAGGAGCTTTTAGATATTAATAAATAGTTCATTTTGTTAGAAGAAAATTTTTTTCCATCTGCACCCCCTCTCAAGTTATCACCTCTTGAAATTCGTAAAATTTGAATTTTTGACACCTTATATTTCCGAAACCGCAAGGTTTTCCAAATTTTTATAAACGCAAAAAGCTAACGGTAAATTCCGTGAAATTAAAAAATATAATTATTTTTCTTAACTCACACAATTAACCCTTAAAATCGAGCATTATGTTAACCCCTTTTTTATATTAATTTTTGCTTTATTTCAAAGACTGCATATTTGCGTCATCCTAAATATATGCAATCCTAGAAATAGTTTTGTATATGAATGAAAATAATTTTAATAGTGTGATAGCTATACATAGACTGTATTTAAAAGCAGAATTTTCACTTGTTGAAGGGAAAAGTGCTACAATACAAACCATTGGTTTGACCCAACTTTATTTATAATATGCTTATTATAATAGTATAATAGGATGTTTATTTCTATGGTCCTACTACATAAATATGAATATATTATATGCACGTATGTATACATACATATGTATAATACTTGTATTAATGTTGGTCCATAAAAAAATATATTAGAAAAAAGTCAAATAAAATAATTATTGTGGCATTAATTACAAAAACTTATAAGTTTCCTTAATTCTTGTCATGACTTCCAGCTGTCCTTGTAGATTATTGAATTGATTTTATTGAGTAGCAAATTGAAAACTTATACAAGGGTTTTATGCGTAATAGAGAACAATGATTATGAACTGAATCCTAAGAACAATTTTTGATTGCATGAATTTAAATAAGTAACATAAAATGTATAAAAAATTAATATTGGTTCTAAATGTATAAAACCCTGTATAATTCGCTTAAAAAATTCAAACAACTTTTTAAATGCATTTTAGTTAAAATATGTTCATTGCAAAACTTTTAAAACCCTTTTTTTGAATTGTTTTTTTTTTATAATTTTCTCTATACTGGAAGAAATTTTAAATTTCAACACTTCTGGATAAATATCTTCTAGAAGTTGATAAATATCTTCTTTTATTATAGACCACAAGCAAACAGGCCAGTTTTTTTTTTATTCCTACTTCGCTCCTAGGAGGAGCGTAGGGCTAGTGTACGATATTGTAGATAACCATGAACACCAGTTTCTTACATCATTGAGTTTGCCAAGTAGGTTAGGAGCCTACCGTAGTTTAATATTAAATATTTAAGGTTATTGATATTCACTATTTTATTTTGCTGGCATTTTTAATATTGGATATTATTGAAATATGGCAATTAGTTGATATGTATAATGTAATGTGTATAAAGCTATATAATATAGAACATACATTTTATAGTGACCTGACTGGGCTTTAAACCCGAGACCCTTCTTTTAAAGTATCAGAGTAACAAACACTGCACCATTTAGGTAAGGCTAGTAGTAGGCAAAAACTTAGAAAGTATTTTAATTGTATTTTCACAAACCTACTCCAACAGCTTCATTGATTACTGTGTATTGTGTTCTCAAAATAATTTTTATTATATGAATGCTCATATAATTGTTTTGGTATTGAAGTCTAAATCATATATACCGTAATTCCCATGTACGTACTTAATAAATCTAAAAAGAACAAAATTTTAAAATCTCTATATTATAAACACTTAAACTTTTTGGATGAATATGCACGAAAAGTTTCATAAAAATTAAGAAAACTTAAAAAATTTTTTAATGCACATATGTTGGTATATATTGTTATACTGAAACTTATTTTTTAGGACTCGACGTGCGGCATATGCATATCAGTAAGAGAGAATATAAGAAAATCTTTTGTTAAATTTTTTTGTCACATTCAGTTTTCCAAGACTTATAAATAAATAACATCCTTAACATTTCCTTGTGGTGTAAAAATACAAAGATTCTCAAATTGAGATACAGGAATGTATCCATGTATCATTATATGAATTTTGTATCCATAACCAAAAATTTTGTATTCTATGCATTAAATGTGGGTTCGGAAATATTTGCAACATATTTGGGCCTCTCCCCATATTTTATGTGATATTATATTAAATTTATCAAAAAATAAACCTGAATAACCAAATCTTTTGCTTTAAATATCTAAATATTAATTTCTTTCAAAAATTATTCAAAATTTGTAAAGACTTTGTCAGCTCGAATATTTTTTCAGATCGAAAAATGTTTTGTATTGAAAAAACAAAATAATATTTTTCAGATTCGAACATAGTAAATCAACTATTTTAAAATACGAGTATGTTACGTCTCGATTCTAACTGGAAATCTTCACTCATTTTGAGAATCATTGTTATATTCCATATGTTAAACATGTCCTTTGATATACTTAATTTTGTTTTTCTTTTTTTCTCTATTTATGCCATTATCAAAGCCTGTCTCTTTTTTCTCTGTTTCTTGCCTTTAGTCAAAACTTAAAATATTTTATAAAAATGATTTAGTGCTAAATCCTTACAAAAAAGAAAAACTTATGACACAAACCAAACTGTTAAATAAAAAAAAAGCAAAATTTTTAAGAAAATAAAAAAATATAACTGATATAGTAAGGAAATTCGAAAAAAAATTGAGATGTAGACAATTTCTGAATATAGGTACATGTATTAAGTTGCTCGAGTTTTTGCATAATATTTAAAAAAAAATGTATACATTCCCTAGCAATAGTAGATTACTGTATTTTCACCTTATTCAAATAAAATTTATATTCGTATAAATATGCTAAGAAATAACGGTTTGAGGTATAAGAAATAACGGTTTGAGGTATAAGCCGATTAAGCTATATCTGTCCTTCCGTCCTAACTATAACTTTAAAACAATAAAGTTGGGTCAAACCAATGGTTTGTATTGTAGCACTTTTCCCTTCAACAAGTGAAAATTCTGCTTTTAAATACAGTCTATGTATAGCTATCACACTATTAAAATTATTTTCATTCATATACAAAACTATTTCTAGGATTGCATATATTTAGGATGACGCAAATATGCAGTCTTTGAAATAAAGCAAATATTAATATAAAAAAGGGGTTAACATAATGCTCGATTTTAAGGATTAATTGTGTAAGTTAAGAAAAATAATTATATTTTTTAATTTCACGGAATTTACCGTTAGCTTTTTGCGTTTATAAAAATTTGGAAAACCTTGCGGTTTCGGAAATATAAGGTGTCAAAAATTCAAATTTTACGAATTTCAAGAGGTGATAACTTGAGAGGGGGTGCAGATGGAAAAAAATTTTCTTCTAACAAAATGAACTATTTATTAATATCTAAAAGCTCCTAAAATTTCAAGCTTCTATAGTCTGGGGTCTAGAAGAAAAACGACATCAAAAATTTGGAAAAAAAGGACTTTAAATAACGGTAAATTTGAGCGGCCATTTTGTTTTTCTTAAGTTGAACTATAGTATACCGCGCAAGGGGAAGGAAGCCACTGCCTTTCTGCGTTTGCAAAATTTCAAAAATGCTTATGGTTTCATTGCAACAAATATTTAAAAAAGGCCATTTTTAGGGTTTTGGAAGGGTATAACTTCTAGAGGGGGGGAGATAGGTAAAAATTTTGTTCTACGGAAATAAGTTTCTAGTGAAGATCTATGTACGTATTAAATTTCAGCTTTCTATCTTCAAAGGTGTAGAAGTTTTGTAAACAGACAGACGGACAGACGGACGGACGGACAGACGGACGGACGGACGGACGGACGGACGGACGGACGGACAGAGTGAAACTAATAAGCACTTTTTTCAAAAAATTTTTTGGAAAAGTGCTAAAAAGAGTTAAGTTTAGCAAATTTGCACCAATTATTTATTATAGTAAATTCAAAAACCCTAGTTTAATTGGATGTGGTTGCAGAGCAAGTTCTTTTACAACTTCAAAAGTTTTTAGGCAACATATCAGAAATTATAGAAGATATAGTATCAAGATTTCTCATAAATAAACATATTGTTAGGACTGTTGGTTATCGTTAAAATTTTGGTAGCTCCCTCACTCCGTTGGTAGCTGTCATACAACTTCAAAAGTTAACTGTATAATGGTGAAATCGTATACAAACGAATTTGATAGTATGGCTTATTTTCGGTAAAAAGCTCTGAGATGGTATGAGTTTATAGGGTAACTAATGGTTTCTATAGCTTGTATGGTATAAATTTTAATTTTATTTATTTAAGAAAACAAGATGCCGTATAAAACGAAATGGCAATTATCATGTAACTTGACGCGATCAGCTCTACCTATACTTATTTAATTCAATTTTGAATTTAACGCTTAACTGTTCTACTTTTTTTCACTTACGTAACTGATATACAGTTTTTTTCACTCTCAGAAAAATGTGCTATTTTTCTTTTATAGCAGTGTTTTTTTTCGGTATTTTTAACATTATTCATTGAACTAAAGTCAAAAATTATATAAATTCGTTTTTCAATTTTTTTTAGGATAATAAAACAAATTTCTCATACGTTCGTGATACACGATAAAATTGGCGGAAAAAAGTTTGCATTTAAATTACCTGAAAGAACAATCTTCACGTTCGAGGTTGGTTATTGTGTATGTACCATTACTTATAGCACCTTAAGGGTTAAATGAGGAAAATTATTGAATTTGAAAATATTTCAATTGATATTATGATAATTCTAACGACATTACCTGATAATGTCGTTAGAATGTCTAACTCGAGACAAACCAATCTCACTTTGTCATAATATGAAACATGGTTAGGTTATTAAACCTTAAGAAACAAACCCTATTTCAGTCAAAATGTTAAAAGCTGGGCTTATATGTATTTGCAATAAAAAATTGTGACAATAATTAATAAAGCTTACTTCTTCACTCGTGACACTATTGTATTTGCTTTTGTATTAACAATTTTATCCAATCTTTTTTTTTTTAATTCTTCAAAATTTTATTTAAATTATTAAAGGAAAAGTAGTTTGGTACACAATCTATCTTCATATATGATTTCATATACCTAGTTCCAGAATTTTATTAACTTTTTAATATACCATCATTTATAATAGATGAAGCTAAAAACATTTGACAACATTTTCATCTTTATTTACATTTCTTTTGTTAAGGAATTTACACTTGAAAATCTTTCTATGATTATAGATACAGCATCGCAGTTTAGTATACAGATACATAAGTTTGTATCTACGTATAGTGTATAAAAGTGTGAAAAAATTCTCTTACCCGCTTAATGTTTTACGTAAATTATGTGTATGAATGTATGTATATGTACGTGTTTGGTGGTATTTAGGATACGGGAATATTGTCTTTTTATTCTCTTTCCGTTGAGGAACAAAATATCTTTGCTTTTTAGAATGTTTTTGAATAAATGAATCTCGTTAGTTTGATGTCTTATTTCTATATGAATATGCATGTATGTATAGTTAGGATTTATTGGTCGACAACGAAAAGAAAAAAAAAACAAACTTCTAAGGAACAAAAATATTTACGTAAGTATGAAAACAAAAAAGAAAAATAACAAAAACATTTTTTTTTTGTCACATTGCTACAAAGTCAATTCAAGTTTTATTGACTCTTTCAGTTCTATAAAATGGTAAATCATGTTAATTTTTGGTTCATATGTGTTAACATTAATAACTTAAGAACCTTTCACCTCAAGCAATGTCCTTTTTATGTTTATTTTCTTTTTATTATCTGAGTGTATATATGTCCGTATGTATGCATATATAAAGTTAGCTATATTAATTAAGTATCTTGTACATAAATCACCGAAAAAAAATGTCTGCGGTATAAATATATATACATATAAATGTACATAATTATATAAAATCTATAAACATGTTATATGTGTGTATGTACACACATGAGTGTAAAGAGATGTGTTTATTAAATTGCTGTATTTTACTTGTAATATCAAATTATATAAGTGCCTTATTTCTGATAACAGAATATTACGGTGTTTATTATTATATATACATTATTTTTATATATATACATACAGTGGTTCTATAATAATCTTATAAAATAGGAAAATAAGAAGATGAGTGTAATGTTTCACATTATATTATATACCAATTACAACAAATATGCATTTACATTAATATATACACATATATTAGTATTATATAATATAAATATGTAAAGTGTAATTATGAAAATTAGTATAATGGTAAAAAAATAAGAAAAATAAGAAAAAAAAAACTCGATATTTAGGCATTACAGTTTAAGAGTATGTACAAAACAATTAAACATAATTGGGCGTTTCATTCCGGAACATAAAATTTAAGTCGGAATAATGACATACAAAAAAAAAACCATTTTTGAAACAACTAAATATGCACTAAGTAATTAATGTATACTCGTTGTTTATTTATTTAGATAAATGTGTGTTTTCCACATAATAAAAAAATAAAGCTCGTAGGACCTGTTTAACTATTACAATTTCTTATACTCGTACCTATGAATATTTTTAAAATTTAATGTACTTATTTTATACAAAAATTAAGATGAAAAATATTGTCATTAAGATGGCTTTGTTCACGCGTAATGCCGCTTTAAATAATATTTGAGAATTTGAATTAACTTGCAAATTGTATTAGTCATAAAATGTAGCACAATTTTCTTTCAATACCACTAGTACTATTGAATTCAGAATATGAGAAAATTATAGCCTTTTTTATGTAAAACAAACCAAAATATTAAAAAATATTGTTTCGTAGTCTGTGATATTTTAATATTTTCATTACTTTAAGCAGTTTTATTGTTTACACAATAAATATATTTAGTTTATTTTCAAAAGTAAAACGAAAAAAAAATAAGTTCATTCAAGAAAAAATGGTTTGATTCCGTGATACCCGAATAAATGCGCTCCAAAGCTCAAAGGGACTCACACTTGCACAAATTATACAAACCTTTAATTATGCTGTTTTAGAATACCTTATCCTGCTACTAAATTTTTAAGTTATTTTAAACATTATAGTCGCGCTAAGGTACTGAAATGTAAAATTTGAATTAAGTAATGCTTCTGTTTCTATTATCTATCTTCCATTAGAGTATTACTGTACGATTTTCCCAAGCAAAAGAATTCTTAAAATTCATACAGACCAATATGCCAAACTACTGATTAAACGATATCTCGTCAAAGACAGTATTATTTAGGTTTCCCTCACATGAAAGTGCACTTTCCTTAAAATCTCTTTAGTATGATTACAATACCTCTCTTAAATTATTTAACGCGTAATGGGTAAATTTGCAAAAGAACAATATCAGATATAACACAATGTTTTATATCACATTAACAATGTCTAGGTTCAGTATTTTTATTATTATAAAAATAAAAGATTGTGAATAGTTAAGCAAAATTTAAAAATTTTATTCCAGTTTGATGAATTTCATAGATTTTCTTTAATAACCTTTGTTCAAATGTCATATATGAATCTAATGAGGGTAATAATGGTATGTATACACATTCAAAATTGATCAATAATGAAAAATATCGATGATTTCAATATAAATTAGTTATGAACTTTTGTAAATTGGTTTCTTTTGTAGGCTGAAAATATTTATATGATGAAATCATTTTTTTCTTTTCTTTAGAGATAATGTGTTTTGTCTAGACATAATGAGCAACAATATAAATTTTGCAGTGTCCATGCTAATATTATGAAAAACCAAAAATTTTTCTGTAAGACTTAATAAATAATTTTTTCATTCACTGTTTTGATTAGAACTAAGAATGAGTTTATTTTGGGATAATCAAGGTCAACATGCCTCATTTCAAAAATATAGATGCAAAAGTCAGCAATTATGGAAAAAGTTAACAAATTTATTAGCGCCTTGTATTATTTATTGGGTATTTCAGTAAAAAAGAACATTGCAAAGAGAAAAAAAAGGTCTATTTTTTTTATTTTATCGCAATTTATGAAAAACTATAATTTAATTAGCAACCTGTTAAATTAAAATTTTTTTTTATAAATAAAATTCTTCTGTAATTAAATTAGCAAAACATGAAAAACATAATTGAATTTCGAAATTTAATTCATTCAATTCAGAAAAGCTTTTATATTTACCTGTTAAATGTTAACTACCAATAGTTTAAAATAATTAAAAGTGACTTTTATTTTATCAATTATGTATAAATATTAGTATATCAACAGCTGTTACAAACAATGCCAGTATTGACGCACATTTTTCATAATTCTAGAAATTCCAATTAATCTGTACTTAATTTTATAAAATATGCATAAGGGGAGTATTGAATTTTCAAGGACGAAATGTTCGATATTGAACACATACATAAAAAATGAAATTCGTATTAAAAAAATTTGTTAAATACATTTTTATAGTATCAATTCAATCATATAAAGTGGAATATTTCAATTGTAAAAATTTTATTATTTATTGATTTAAGGAATCTATTGCTCATAACCTTGTCTATTTAAAGAGTCTATACAAGTGTAAAGTGATATGGGGCGGCAAAATAGTTATTACAATTGTTTCAATTATTTTTTAAAATTGTAAGTACAAACAATATGTGTATTTCAAAGTTTTTCTATTTTTATGTGGAAAAATTTTATATAAAGGAACCACACAATTTGAATTGTTCAGACATTAATTTTAAATTATTTTTCAATAAATAAAGTTCTTAAAAACTTTATAAATTTTTTTTTAAATTTTTGCCTTAAAACTGTAAGGCGGTAATATTGTTTAGTCCGATTAACTTAATCTAAAAATAGGTACACTTCATAAATAGCGAAACACACGTTTGGTTAAAAATGCAGCTCTGTAACATATCGAAGCTTAAATAACGCTTGTATAGTACAAGTATTACCACAAATATCGTAAATATTTGATTTTATAGGGTAGGGTTCTATAAATAACCATTTGATTTACTCGCGGTTCAATAAATAACCATTTGATTCACTGGCGAATGTTATTTAGCGCTTATAAACTTATGGCCTTTTTCTTATAAAAAAATTTTTTTTCCTTGTTCACTCCTATGAGGAGCATAGAGCTAGTACATGATATCACGCCCCAGTTTCATTGCGTCATAGAGTTTTAACTAGCTAGCCTATATTATAATCTTGCTTTTTCAACCTCTCAGTGCAAATGGACTTCGGGATATTAATAAGTTATAAGCTCAACATATATTTATATTCCCGTTTACTATGGAAACAAGAATATAGTAGTAATAACAAAAATTATTTCAATGTCTGTTTCATGATGAGAATTTTTTCCCCACTTTAATGATCTTATAATACGAGTATATATATCTAATCTGAAATATCGTAACAACTTTAAGTATTATTAATACTATAATGATACTATGAATTCGCATAAAATTTCAACTCATATAGACAACCTGAAAATAATAATTCTTTTCTTACTGAAATTGAAACAATTTTTAAATAATTACTTTACAGCTTTCCTTCTACACGTAAGTTCTTACATGCATAAGATGCAACTTACAAATATTAAAATTAGCTTCTGGAGTTGTATGGTAGGTACCCGAACCTCCCAAGAAATTCCACTAAAACTTCACAAATATATCTGATCTATAATTGGACACACAACTGCCAAGTTTCATAAATCTGACTTTATTATTATTTTTTACAAATATTAAAAATTAGCTTTTAGACTTGTATGGGAGCTACTTGAACCTGTCAAGCAATTCCACCAAAACTTCAGAAATATATCTGACCTATAACTCGACACACAACTGCCAAGTTTCATGAATCTGACTACATTATTTTTCCAAATATTTAAAATTAGCTTCGGGAGTTGTACGGCAGGTACCCGAACCTGTCAAGCAATTCCTCTAAAACTTCAGAAATATATTTGACCTATAATTGTACACATGACTGCCAAGTTTCATGAATCTGACTTTATTATTATGAGTTATCGTGCGATCGGACGGACGGACGGACGGACGGACAGACGAACATATCCAAATCGACGCAGAATTTTGCGCTGAGCAAGAATATATACATATGTCCACACCGCAGATGACTCCTTCAAGTAGTTACAAACTCCATACCAAAGTTAATATACCCTTCACGAAGTGCAGGGTATAAAAAATGCAAATAAGTTTATTTATAAAACCACTTTTAATATAAAGTATGACAATTGCAGTTTTCAACTGTATTAACTAACATCGACATGGGTATGTTCCAGAAATAAAGTTTAATATTGCGATTTTTTTCCTTAATCACAATATTATTATTAAGTTTTCATAGTTAACTGCTACTACCACTTATTTTTAATGAACCAAAACCAAAAAAATAAAAAAAAAATAAAAATATTATTCCCCTACCGCATAATTTCCTGGCCATATTTATATAAACAGGTCATTAAATTCGGTAGGAAAAATTATGCTAAACAGTTATAGTTGCTAAAAAAATGATTGTTAAAATTTGAATAATTTTCTAAGAGCATATTTCTTTAAATATTTAATATGTACATGATTTCGATTAGATTTGAATCTATTCTGTTTAATAACATTACTGGTTTCTTTTTTGTTAGTGCAAAGTACAAATATTTATGTATGGATGTATGTATGTATGTATGTATATTTTGAATATCATTTTAATGAAGGTTAATTGCTTTTAAGTAAAAATTAAAAAACAAAAAAAAAAGAAATCGCGACAAAAATAGAACTAGCTATGACAATGGTGGTGATTCTATATGCAGGATTTGTGTAACTTTATATCCTTGAGCGAAAAATCATTAAAAAATATTTTTCAATTCATATTCAACAACACTGTTGGGTATTAACATAAAAAAAAATTTGCTTTTATCAATTGTACTACAATTTTTTTTTACAGTATTATTTTTTTTTTCTGTTTGTTTTTTGCAATCACATTCGTGTAAATGTAAAATTCTATTTTTAAAACTAAGTTCTATGGCATTAATAATTTCTTGAGGCTCAATGAAATTCTTTGTGATTAAAAAAAATTAGATCAGGCAGTTCATTTCATTTGTCTAAGGGGAACTTTTTTTTTAAATTTCGTATCCTCATTACACAGTAATTTTAGATTCAGTGAGAAGTCCGTATTTACGTTATTTTATATAGATACCAAATAATTTATTGCAATACATAAGTTTTTTTAAAATCGGGGCAAAAAACCAAATAAAAGTTATAAGAGATAAAAATTCTATTACAATAGTATAAAAGTTTGAATGGAGAATAGATTAGAGTTCATTATAATTGTGTTAATAGTAAAATTAAATATTGAAATTGTTTGAATTAAAGTTGTGTGTAAAGAATTAATTCAGCATTTCATGTTATCATTGTTTTAATTTAATAGTTTATACAACGGTATGTCATATATCGGTATGTAAAAATATTGAAATTAAAATAAATTAATTTTAATACCTATTTACACAAAGTAAGATTTCGAATAGAGTGTGAGTCGTTAAATGAATAATAATAATGGCGTCCGCAGTGCTAGACATTCCTTTCAAAATTTTGACTTAATGTAGACATAGATAAGTTTTTGTATCTTGCCTTATTTCGTTAGTAATTTCTTTTAACTAAAATTTTACTGCCGACTTCCATAGCTGAGGCTAATTATTGTCAAAATAAAGTAGTATTATTTTTGTCAAACCGACTTGTAAATTTCCTTGTTTTATTGAGTATTTTATTGACTCATTGACATAATGCTTTTGTCAGATCACGAAAAGCAATTTTCCGTTTTCAGTCATCGTAGTGTCAATACCGTCGTAAGATAAGATTTTGAGGAAAATTTCAAAACAATGATACATTCTTAGCTACTTTTCGAGAATTTTCATTGAAAATTAGTTTCAATTTGACGATATACAATTAAATTCATTATAAATTCTAACATTCGAGTATAGTTACAATAAAATTGCACGTACGGCGGTCAACTTTTCTTTTAAAAATCAAGAAAATTCTAATAACCTAAGCATTTAATAACTTTATCTTTTAATACAACTTGAATATGGTAAATGGTTTAATTTGAAATTTTTTTTTTCTCTTTTCAGGTAAGTTTCTTTAATTTTGGAACCGAAAATGAAATGTATGGCTAATAAATAGAGTAAGTACTGTTTAAAGTAAATAAAAGTTATGGTCATTCGGAATATCGCAATCAAAAAATTTTTCAGTATCTCCCTTGAAGATAGAAAGCTGAAATTTAATACGTACATAGATCTTTACTAGAAACTTATTTCCGTAGAGCAAAATTTTACCTATCTCCCCCGATCTAGAAGTTTTAGGGGCATTTAAACAATTACAAATAGTTCATTTCATTAGAAGAAAATTTTTTTCCATGTCCACCCCCTCTCAAGTTATCGCCTTCTCTTAAATTTCTATAAACGCATAAAGCTAACGGTAAATTCCATGAAATTAAAAAATATAATTATTTTTCTTAACTCACACAATTAACGATAAAAATCGAGAATTATGTTAACCCCACTTTATATTAATTTTTGCTGTATTTCAAAGACTGCATAAATCGTTCATCCTAAATATATGCAATCCTAGAAATAGTTTTGTATATGAATGAAAATAATTTTAATAGTGTGATAGGTACACATATACTGTATTTAAAAGCAGAATTTTTACTAGTTGAAGGGAAAAGTGCTACAATACAAACCATTGGTTTGACCCAACTTTATTTTTTTTTCAAATAATATTTTAGGAAAATAGATTTCTAAGTTAGCTAGGTAGACTCAATAAAACAACATTTTTATAAATTTTAAAACCAAAACTTAAAAACCGTTGTTTATAAAACTGTTTCACAGCTATTTACGAGAATCCTACACCTATACCTCTTTCTTACATAATATTTAATTTTTGATTACATCGCCCTCAATAAAAATTCTAACTTCTACATTTTTCTTCTGAGAATTAAACGTTCTTTCTAGTTTTTGCCAACACCATTTTTTATTGTAAAAAGTTAAGAAAGTAAGAAATTAATTTTAACCATTTATTGCATAAATTATGTAATGCAAGTAAGACCATCTCTTGTAGTTATTGCAAGAAAAGCAACGAAAAAGAAAAATATTTCTAAAAACTACAAAGTTAAGTAAAAGGAATTTCAAAATTAAATTAATCGTCCTTTAATACTGTCCTGCGAATAAAGTGTAAAAAAAATTGCAGATTTAATTTTAGTTTCTTTTTTATCTTTTTTCAAAATGTCTTTCATAATAAGCTGTTTGTCTTATTATTGCTTCCTTTTAAGAATTTTGTTCTCTTTATTTTTCAAAAGAGAAAAATTATTTTTGAAAGAAAAATTTATTTCTAAATTCCAGAGAAAATAATAAAAAAGAAGCAAATAAAATTTGCCAAAGAAAGGGCATGAAACCACTAAATTTTAAAAACAGCAATAAATTCTAACTCACAACTCATTACATCGCATGTTGGGTGAAGGTACATGTTAAGATCAAAAATATTTATTAAAAAAAAATTGCTATGTTATGTTCTGTGAAAGAAACTCCATGACTTACAGCAATACGTATGTAGTATATTGTCGTTCATGAGCACACATACACAGCTACACACTGCCATTCCTCTCTGTGACTGTTATATAATGCATAAAGAAGTTTTATCATAAGAGTCTTACATTTATACGACAATATTTAGAAAAAGTGACTAAGGAAAAACAAATAGAATTTTTTTTAATGTTGCATCTATACTAGCCTTCTAAAATAAAGCAAAAAAAAAAGTATAAAAACTGCATGAGCATAACAAAATTGCAGAGGTAATCGCCTAGAAACTAAAATAAATAAAAGAAAAACAAAATACAAATGTTATAAGAATAGAAAAAGGGACTAAAAAATGCAACAATAAAAAGAAAAATACAAGATTACTTGGCATAAGGCCAGGACAAAATAATAAAACACCATCGTTGCAACGTTAGTTCTAATGGGCAAAGATATTTTCTTATGTTTTGTTCCATTTGATAGGAAAGGCTGCATTAAATCTAGAACGTTTACTTTGCATGATTTTTGAATCATACTTAGCTACGAGAGGCAAGAAACAAGAAAAATAAAACAAACTGAAATAAATGACTTGTTATAAGTGTTAGAGTATTTGGAATTGCTTTCAATAAAATTTTAGAATTTAATCATGCATTTCCAAATTGAAACTATAATCAATTTTTATGAAATTAAAAATCAGGTAACTTTAATTTATCTGTTTAGAAAATTCCAATATCTGAACTTGTGCGAGTTGAAGATGTAACAACATTTTGTAAATTATTCTAAAGAATGTCTAACATTTGGCTTAAGTTTAACTTTAGACTGAAACGCAGTTTAAATCACTTATGTCTTAAAATTAGAACAAGACTGCGTACAAATATTAATATACGTTTACATATGTATATGTACACCAGTCCATGTACATACACGAAATCGAGCATTCCTTCTTCTGCCAACTTCAATCAACACCAGTACACTGAAAACAATGTACCATTCTTCACAACCTGTTAATCAATTTTCCAAAGGAATGTCATGATACTCTCAGCTGATCAAGCATATGAAGCCTCACCTTCTCAGAAAACATATTTCGCATATGGTTTGAAATACGAAATATTCTATATATTCAGCCTCTTTATGTATTATGATATTTAGGAGTTTATTGATCAAATAATAAATATTCTATTTGATTTGTACACTGTTTGACACAATATTGTTGTGGTGTAAAAACAAATTTTCATTAACAATATTGACCAGGGTTGACCTGTCTGCAAATCAATGATAAAATAAATGTAAGAATGTCAATTGCCTCATTCGATATAAGTTTCTTGAACAAGAAAATTTAAATTTTCAGTTCTTAAACAATGGAATGAATTACCTTAGCATAACATTTTATTTTATTTTGCAAACCATTTAAAATATTCTTAAATAACGTAGAGCTTTGAACATTTGATTTTTTGTGTCTACCGTGTCTACAATAAAACCATTAGTTTTTATATGTCTTGTTTTTATTCTATAGACCTATTTAAAATTGTTGACGAAACAGACAATTTAAATTTTTAATAAAAATATTTATTTCATATTAAGAAAACAATAATAAATGCAGCATAACTATAGAAAATTTTTAAGAGCTTTACAATGCAGTGTATCTCTAGCAGTTTGTATTGTGACAAAATGGCTATATTGTTATCTATAACAACAATCTCTGCAGCAGCCATTCCCATATAAGTAAGACTAGACATCGTTTACTAAAATTATTTTATTCTTAATTTTTTTCTGCTATATTCTGTTGTTTTGTTCCTTTCCTTAGAAAAACTATATTTTTTGTTTAGATCCGACATAAAATGCATAGCTATGAACATAATATGTAATAGGATCATAGCGGCTCTAGAATGTCCTTTCTTGTACATAAATTCTAAGTTTGTATACCGTATAAAATAATAATTCTAATGTCATATCTCCCATCCTTATTATACAATTGGAACATGGTCTTTATTTTTTTCTTCTTTTGTCATCATTTTATTTTGTTAGAAAAATGGGAGAAGAAGTTAACAGGGATTGCAACAACGGGATCTAAACTAGAATGCACAACTTAATTTCATTTCTTTATTTTTCCGTTTTTTTCTCACATTTTCTTTGATTTTTTTTCCTCTAGTACACATTATTATTGTTACTCTATTGATTCGTATGGAAAAAAGAAAAATAAAAATCCTTGACAAATGTATTTTTTTTTGTTGCTCCGTTCTTTTGTAAAGTGAAGAAAAAGGATTTGTATTTCAACACAGAGTTCTTTAAAAGAAGAAAATCTTTATATAACAATATTCTCTTATTAGATTTCAATTGAAATAGGATAAAAGGACATTTATTTTTATTTTATTTTCTTTTTGCTTTCTGTTATTGAAAAATAAAGATTTTCTTAGTTACAACATGCATACTGAATAAAAGAAATCCAAGAAAAATAATTGTTGAATTAAGTTTACATTTAAAAGAAAAATAAATATGCAATAGAAAATTAAATTTTCCTGTGACTTTTGATAATAAATTTGACCTTGTTATTTTTTTTTGCTTTGTATTTTTAAAAAATTGAGTACTTAAACTTTGAACTTATAAATAAAAAAAATTATAAAATTTTTATAATGTTTCCCGATTATTAACGTCTTGCTATGTAATAAAAAATACGCATTAGACAATTTCTGGTACTAGCTGCTTTTCTCTTGAGTAGTGCCAAACGATAAAAGTAATATTTTGCTCTTCTAACAGAAATCATGGTGTCATATACAAAATACTAGATATTTTTTGCGTGATACTTACGTACATATGAGAAACATGCACTTGATTTATTTTCAAGGTTGTCGCGTGTCAATTTGTATAAGATCTCAAATAACCCAAATAAATTTACACTTATTTAGTGCTATTCTCTATAGATATACATTAGTATTTCCTTCTCTAGTATGACATACGAATTGTAGAGTAGTAAATTAGTATTGTCACCTCCAGTGTGTAATACGAGTTGTAGAGTAAATTAGTATTAACACTTTCAGTATGACATACGATTGCAGAGGATTAATTCACCATAGTATGTAAAAAAAACGTTAGATATGCTTAAAAATGCAATTCCAACTTATTTTCGACTCATCACATTATTTTTATTGACAACAATCTCACCGAGAAATATTATAGACACTGAAAACTGAATAATTATAAGAAATTGGAAAATTCAAGTCAGTTGATGCATATTATCACAATGTTAACGATTATTCTCTTTCCTATAATTTGGAGATGCGAACATTTGATCGAAATATCTTACTGAACATTTCCAAGGAAAGCTGTTTGGCACAATCTAAGTTAATCAAAAATTGTCTAATTTATTTTCAATTAGAATATTAATTTTTATGAAAGACATCAAAGTAAAATTTATTAAAATGCAAATTTTTCTTCATATTTTGAAAACAACTGTTCGGGATATGGAAATATTCCATAAAATTTCCAAATTTAGATATACATATTTCCAAATATGTATTAAAAACAAATCATAACGATACTAGATGTTAAAAATTTTTAAAATTCGTATTTTTAGTTTCAGTTTTCTAAAACAAGTAATCAACATTACGTTGTTATTATTAAAAAAGTAAATTTCGCATCTTTCTTCAATTTTTTTTAAGCTAAACTTTTTTCTAGTTTTAAATCCCATTATTCTTTCTTTTGAAAAACATCTTTCAAAATCACAATTATGCTATATCTTTATATCCTAACTAAGATTATCCTTTAAGTTAAGATTAAACATTTTAACCAGCTAGCAGTATAATCAAAGTAATTTTTGAATACTCTTTGATTTCCCTTAAGTAAATTTATATGTATATAATTAAGTGTTTGAATATATGTACTTCAAAAACAAAATAAGATTTCAATCATGTAAGGGTCACCTTTTGCTTCATTATCATTTTTGAAAAATTAAATATTTGTAATTATGGGACAACTTTTACCGCATTTATTAATAATTATCCTTCAACTAATTGCATTACACGGCAAAGGCATTCAAACATTTTCATTTCCGTTCCGGCATAATAGAAACATCATGTTACAATCATAAATTTCTACATTTTTGGTAATAATGCATTGAGCCATCAAATGAAAATAAAATCAAAAAATATAATTCTGCTGCAATAAAGCAGATAAAATAAAATCAGGAAAATTTCTGATTTACGGGATAAGTTTAAGTATCCTAAGTGACATGTTCTTTTGAGATTTTTCCTCTTGTTCCCTTAATTCCTTCGATTTATTTATGAAATTGCACATTATTTTTTCTGTACACTTCTTTTTATGTTGTTTGACTTTCCATCTTTTCATAATATTTTATTTATTACATTTTCAATGTGCCATTTTCCTTATGATTTCTTTTTTCATCTTAAATTTGAAAAAAAAAAAGAAAGAAGGTACATGAATTATGAAAGAGGAGTGATCTGTCATGAATCAACCAATATTTGCATATAAGAAAATAATAAGAGTCAATTTTTCTTTTTGAAAATATTATTATTACTATACTGTGCAAATAAACACACACACACACCTATAAGTTAACTTATTCCTAAAAATTATGATGAGTTAAATTCAGTTATTCTTTGATATTCCTTCAACAGTTTCCTTTTCCATCTCTTTCTAATTGCATATTTGAATCTTCATTCTCAATTTTATTTTTCAAACTTTTACTTTACAAAAATGTCTTACACTTATCGAAAAATAATGTCGTTTCGAAAACGTATGTATCTTTTTTCGTTTTTAGTATATGTAATATTAATGAGTATATATGTATTTAATATAAGGCATCAGAAATTTCAACATAGATTCTGGATGAGATAGAATCCATCTGGATAGCAATTGTTTTGTGTTTAAAATTGATTTCCATTTTATCACTGTCTATTTTGATTAAAATTTATTAGAAATGAACTGTTTTTTTCTACTAAACGCATACACAGCTTATAAAATAATGTTGCTGTGACTACTTTCTGCTTGGACTGAAAAATTTCGAAAAACTATACTATTTCAATCAAAATGATGAACGGAGCACAACTTATTTTCCAAATCCTAGTTCTCTATCTCATCCTATTTTGTAAGTAATAATTAAGGTAACTAGATACAATAAATATTATGCGAGCCTATTAAGGTCTTATCTACCCACTTTAGACCCTTTGGGTCTTATATGTTAAAAAAGGTCATAATATTATTTAAAGTTGAATATATTGTAGAGCCACTGTATTATTTTTTCGAGATTACAACTTTACAACCATAAGCGTTACCTTTTCCCTTGAAAATTTCGATTTTGTATGTACATTTTATTGTTGTAACATAATGTATAATATGTCATGATATTGCTTAGAAGCAAAAATTATTTTTGTTCCGAACATCACTCATATACCATCTCTTAACAAAATTCATATATATTTGCATTAGAAAACTAAAAAAAAATGGAATATTTTTATGTATGTTGACGAGACAGGAAAAACGAGGTTATTGACACTCCAGTCAATATTTATATCAAAAAGTTAACAACAGCACAAACAAGAAAGTAAAATAAATAAATCCAAGTCAAAAATTGGAAAATCTGATTATGAATGATATAACGTTATACAGAATCAAGTGAAAATAAGCTGAGTAAAATATCCTCTAGCTACAAAACATTTGCTTTTTTTACTGGTAGTACAAAATCCAAATGCAAAAAGTATTAAGAAAGAAGAGAGAGAGAGAAAAAAATTAAGTTAATTTCAATAAAAAATTCAAAAATTTAATATTCAATTTTTTTTTTCTCACTAACAAATACAAAACACATAATATATTTTGTTTGATGTACACAATACACATACAAGTAAATACAGGGTTATTTTTAAGTAACGGTCTCATAAATTTTGAAATTAATATTTTGCCGGATGTATATTAGAACTTAGAATGATATAACTAAGAAGCGATTTCTTTAACAATTGTGAGATCGTGCAATTTTTTTAAATAATTTATTCTATCTCGATATACTATTAAAGTGAAGGGATTTGATCGCAATCGATACACAAACTAGGTTAAAGCATTGCATCTCTAAGAAGTTCGTTTAAATATTTTTCACAATTTTTTTTTTAAAACCTATTTTGCTTTCATTACAGCCATTTTTTTTTATAAAGACAATTGTTTCTCAGTTAATATCTCCGTTATTTTATTTAGGACATTGGTAGCGCATTCTATTATATTATTTCCTCGCTTATATCGACTATCGATTCAAATTTTGGGAACGTATAATCAATGAAATTCTATCCTAATTGTACGAAAAATTGGAACATCAGAAAGGATCATTGAAAGTGTAGTAACTGATAAAAATTAAATTGAAATATTTGAATAGCAAATTGAAACCGTGAATTTGTCCATTGTGCTTTTTGTTTTTTTTTAATTTTAAGTCGAGAGCTTAAGCAATTCTTCGGGCCTTCACTTTATTAAAAAAAATAATCAATGCATATTTCCATCGACAAAGTTTTATTAACGTAATTGAAAATATTACAAAAAATAAACAAGAAATTTGGAAAGAGCTACACGTTAGTGAATATGTCAATACGAGATATGCATTTGAATAATATAATATATGAGAAATTGCACTAGAATCCTTACAAAGCATTTTTAAGAATTATTCTATTTATAGCAATACTTTACTAGAAATTTATTTCCAATAATATTAATTATTCATTAACATAATATTTCGCTGTATTTCTAGGTTCAGGTAATTTAAATTGAGCAAAAAATTACGGAATTATTGTAATCCAATCGTATAATACTTTTAAGGAAAATCTACGGAAGCTTATTCTTAAGCATAGTTATTAAAGATTTATTTTTCAATTTTTCATAATTGCTGATTTATTTTCATACAAATGAGGTTAAAAGCTGAAAAAGATTACAAATAATCGCGCTATATATGAGTATAAATGAATTTTCTCGAAAAGAAATACGAAGATTCTTTAATAATTTTTTCAGTTTGTACCGGTATGATACAAGTTCTCACTCAAAAATATTCTTATAAGAAATGTCTCTTTTTCAAATAACAACAAAAAAAAAAGGAAGTATTGATTGTACTTTTTCAAAAGTCATCCTGTGTAAAAGGATTTTTCAATAAGAAGAAAAATAAAAGCGGAACAAATTGAAATTTAAAAAAAAATTAAATTGAAAAATAATCTGTTTTTTTCTGTGTTTCCTGTATTTAATCACAGAGAAAATAAAAATTATTATTTTCATTGTATGTGTTCTTTCTTCCGTTTTTTTTTTGTGATTTACAAACGACTTGTGATCTCTGATTGCATTATATAAAAAAAATTTTTACATTTTTAAATTATGCAATTTATTTTGGAAATAAATTCATTATCTTTGATTACATTGTAAACATTATTCATTCAAATAGAGCAATCTATCTTTTAAAGTAGCTTGTACAACTAATTTATAATTGGTTCTCATACACCTAAACACACTGTTGAATTAAATATTTAAAAAATTCAAGTTAAATTATTAAAATTTTGACTTTCAACTTTATTTCAATTCAAATTGAATTTTTTTAAATGACGTGCGATACGAAAATATTTTGAATTAATATTTAGGACATTCACATAAATCCACGTCAAATACGCAGTTTAAAATAATTGAAAAATATTATTGTATTTGCCCATTTATAATTCAAATAACAAATTCTGACAATGTCAATTTGAAACTTCAAAAGAAATTGAGCATTTTTTGCTCAATTGAATTGTTTATTTAAATAAAAAATTGTTATAGCAGTATAAAATGTAAACACTTCACCACAATGCGCCAAAAATAATTTTCTCGTTGAAAGAAGCTCGCAAAATGCTTTAATATAAAAAGCATACTAGAAAAAGCAAAAACATTATTTCAGTTAACACATACACATACATATGTAAGTTAAATTGTATTAACTTTTAGTTAATTTTTGTAACTTCATATTTCAACTTCAAAATAATAAAATTTATAATTTTGGTTTGATTAAAACTCCAAATAGCAAAATTTTGCTTCTTTTTAGATTAAGGTTTCCGATCACAAAAAATCTACTCTATATATTTATAACTGTAACTGTAAACTAATAATAAATCTTACTTAATTTTATAACATCTGAAATGATAGTTTATCATACATTTTGGGTTTGAGCCCCGAAGTCAGGTCATTATGAAAAAATTATATTCAACTGTACATATATACTTAACTTATTATACAATAAAATATAATTATGTAAAAATATCACAAAACGGCCCAATATCACTCCCGGAGATGAAAAAAAACAAAACAATCATATATTTTAAATTGATGGGAAGTTCCTTTTCAATACGGTGTAACACCAACCAAAGAAAGACCTCTCTCTAATTTTTATTTTCTAATTTTTTTGTTTTCTGAGTGAACAAATTATAAAACCTAGCTTGCATATTCAAGTACGGCTATTGGCAAAATTGATGAATTCATTTTGTAAAATTCCCTTTTGCATTAAATCAATGCTTTTCAGAATTCTTCTCATTATTAGATACAAAAACAAAATATGAGCAGAATCTGACATTTAACATAAACAAAAGTTAGACACAGTTCAGTTCACACATAATTTATCCTTGAAAGATTTTTTTTTTTATTTTAACGTAAAAATTTTGATTTTCTCACGCACAAGTAATTTTTGCTCATCCTGGGTTGTTAATAAAAATGACTTCTGCGCCCACATAACGGAAATTAACAGTTAAGTACAATTTTTTGTTTCTCATGCTTCATCTTAGAATAAGCGGTTTAGCTGAATTTTGGATTACAACCATAAATTTCACAACTTATGGTTAAAATTTAAAGATCGTGCGATCAGTGAAATACGCTATGCACTTCTATTGATTTATAATGACATGTCAACTGTGATAGACGTGAATTTTACGCACTGCAGCTGAATGGTATAGAAGTTGCTAACATTTCTTTGCAAGAAGATATGCCCATTCAGCTAATAAAATAATAATTTTTAAAATTGCTAAAATGAAAAATTGTTATTCTCTTTTTATACAACTTTTGAAAATTATTTTAGCATAAAAGATCATAAAAAGGTTAAAGTAGGACATACTATATTTTATAAGTTGTAATGTTTATTTAAATACAAGCTAAAAATTCTATATGTGTAATATTAAAATGTATTCCACACGAATTAAATTTGAAATTACTAAAACTTTACAAAATTATTTTAAAAGGGCTTTAAAGTCAAATATATTCACATTCAACTCATTTTCATGCTATACTTTCTGAGTATACACGTCGTCTCTTATAATGCCCACACAAATAACTATTTCTTCCCAACTTATTTAAATAAATTCAGCGTATGTATTTTAAGAGATAACAAATCTTAATTAAAACAAGTAAAAACGTTTCAATCGGTATAAACTGAATGAATTATGTATATCTTCACCTTTCATTGATGTATAGCAATTACTCCAACCTGTGAAACCAATTCATTTAGAAACTCCACAGATATGTCTGACCATTAATTCGGCACACGACTGCCGAGTTTGACAAACCTGATTTTTTTATTTTTCGGAATTTATTGAAATTTGCTCTTGGAGTTGAAGGGCAGCCACCCAAACTGGTGCAGCCATCCCATTAAAATTTTTAGAGCATATGTAGAATGTAATGAGACACTCGTATACAAAATTTCATATTTATACCTTTATAAGTTTTTAAAATATTTAAAAAACTCTCTGAACAGCCTATTGGTCCAATTACAATAGAATTCCTCTACTCGTTTTCGAGTTATCGTGCGATCGCACGGACAGGCGGACGGACCTGTCTATATCAACGCCAACTTTTACGCTGAGCAAGAATATATAATATACATGTCCTCTTTTAAGTAGTTGCAAACTCCATACCAAAGTTAATAGACCCTTCACGAAGATGCATGGTATAATTATGTAATTTTGATATCAGCCTGGAACTACCAAGCAAAAAATAGCCGAAACTAACACGTTGACATTAAAAAAAATTTTCTACAACAAACGAAATTTTAAAGTTAAGAAAATAATACAAGAAAGAATCTGTTTTAACTCAGTAAATTTAAGCAAATACTACTGTTGGCCGGGATGTCCAGTGTTATATATAACTACGGATCCTAGGTTTATTTGAATCGTTCCAAGCTTCGAAGTTATCTATAATTTTAAAACCGCTATTAAATTTCAATTCAATTACAATTAAAATTTTTTATTGTATTCTGCAATTATTTAATGCTCGTTTGTCGTAGATTTAGTGCTTAACTTCGTGAAAATTTCCAATAAGATATTGCTTCAAAAAGCTGTGAGTGAAATGTGCTTTAAATATATACTGTATTTATGCTTTTATAAAAGCGAAAATTCCCTTATCATTTCTGCTCACTTAGTTAGATGTCTAAATCAATCTTAAATATCTCAATATTTGTTTTTTTTTTCATTCTTAGATTGCGGCTTCTATTAAGCTTTTACAAAATTATACACTTACGCAGAGGTACACAATTAAGCTGTAAGTATTTAATCTGATAAGTTGGAAATGTGCTCTTTTTCAAACCATGGATTTAATCGATCACATTGTGATTAAACAAAAATTCCCAAGTAATAGAAAATTAATCTTCTTTGTGGTTTTCATTAAAAATCGATTTACTACCAAACCAAAAGTTTAATAATTATGTTATATAGTATATAATGACCATGTTATACATCCTTAACCTACAATCACTTTTTTATTTAGCTAAAGCCAACAGATATTCTTTCGAATAAATAATTCGTATTGTACCTTCTTATCCTCTTCAGTACGATATCCATGACATGTAAATGTACCATAATAAAATAATAAATTGTAAATTATAAAAGTATATATTTAATAAAAATCCTGCTTCCTTTTACTACAGAGCTGTTTGTAAGACATTTACAAATATGTATACTTCAACTAAAATAATATTTATAGGTGGAGGTCGAAACAAACGTACGCAATTTTATATACAAAGTATGTGAATACTTTCAAAGATGTTATACACAACAATACAGCTTCAGACTAAAAAAGTACACAAACCTGAAATTCTAAAATTGGAATATGAGTAAGAATACAAACAAAATTTAAGAAGGTCGTCTTAAGTAAATATTAAAGTAAATAACTAACAGAATATAAAAATTTAATATTCAAATTCATCTTACATGTACTAGTCGCAATTGTATTCCTCTACACTACGTATACGTATTGTGTAAATAAATATTTTTCCTTAAATCTGCAAAATTAAAAAAAAAATAAGTAAAACATAAAAATACGGTCACAAGTAAGTCGATAAAAAATTTATTGCAAAAAGGACAATAAGATTTAATGTTAAGTTTTAATTGGGAAGCAAGTAGTTGAATTCTTCTAAGCACAAAATATTTTTCAATTTTTTAACATAAGCTCTAAAAATTTCATAATATTGACCTCCGCAAACATGGCCACTTTTGTTTCAATTTGTTTGTTGTATCATTGAAGAACTTTAAATATATTGATGCAAAAATTTTTGTTAACCTTACCGCACTTCCGTTCTTTTGCTATAGCAGAATCGATTTAGATATAGACTTGCTCCTGACTTTATTTAAAAGTTAGAAGAGTTAATTAACTTTTGCCGTAGGAATCCCAGTAACCGAACTAATATAATTATACCAGATTTTCTTGAAATTCAGGATTTGAGTTCTTTTTGTGAATGAAACGAACGCCAAGAAATTACTAATTTTTAATCTACTCGTAATCTTGATAACATAATTTTGAACAGGCTTATCACTCACTTAATGAATAACAATAAAATTATTGGAGTCCATATAATTCTAGTTCACTACTTGATTCACATATAGATATTATTAATTTTTTCTTAAATTTTCTGAATAAGCAAATGCAATATATTCAAAACACACAAAATTTTTCAAAATTTTAAATTGACCCTATAGCAACTAGTCTCTTTATTTCTTGTAAAATTTTTAAAATTTTTATTAAATTATACGAAAGACTTACCTTGGAATGTCATTCGCTCTTTCCTTTGAAGTGCCAATAAAGTTTTTGTCATATTTTTTTCATAAAATTAAGTGATTTTTCTTTATTTAATAATAATAATAAAAAAAAAATTCTATTAAAATAAAATGTTTACGAGTACAATGAAACAAAATTTTCATCATCGGTAAATAAATTTAATAAAATAGATTGGACAAAATTTTATCAAAATGATTTAATTTTTAATATATTTGTTTTTTTTTTTCGAATTTTTTTTTGAAGAAATAATCATTTTTAAAATAAAAATGACAAAGTTCATTATGTTGAACGCTAAAATACAATAAAAGTAACGCTGCACGTGCATGAATAACATAGAATTTATTTTAAATTTTCAATGATTTTGCACAAGTATTTTCTTAGAAAAAATGATTTTTTTTTTAAATATGAAAATGTCACTGTGGAGACTCAAGTAAATACATGTACATTAACTTTTGCACATGAAATTTTTAGAGGTTTTGTTGTTTAATCAAATTAATTCCAAAATATGTGACATCAAAGCTTTAAAATTAAGTTTGCTTAAAAGAATAGAATTGGTAAACAGGCAGTCTATGGCGAAAAATCAAATCAACCTTCTCTGTTTTATGGATGATTATGCATTTTTAAAAGCATAAAATAACAATTATTATTTTTAATTAATTTGAAAGTACAAATTTAATATAAGGCATGTCAAATGAACAGATTGATCTAAAAATATTTCAGGAACAACTAATCACTCTGTGCTTGATTCGTTTTTAGTATTTACCCATTTACACTTGGTTTCTATATAAATCATATTAAAAATATTAAACTCAAGTTTATCAAGGTGATTGTTATAGTCGCAACTTTTAATATCTATAATAGTTTTTCTGAACAATGAATATTAACACTAGAGAAAAAATTTCTTTTGAATAGCTCATGTAATGGTAATTTCGATTAACTTCCAGGCTAATGTGATTGACAAGAACATAAATGGTATCTCCGAAAAAAATCATTGCCCATATAACAGCTTGTACGAATAATCTTCCATCCCCTTATCCAAACTCTTACCTGATCTTTAACCCGAAAAGGCCCTTCAAATGACTATAAAAATGTAGGATAACAAATTGTCATTTGTACAAAATAAATTTCTAAAAATATTCAAGCATTAAAAACAGCAGTGGAAATGTGTGCCAAATTATGTATTTTGTAATTTTTTTTATCACTGCTTGTATTCTCAAAATATCAAAATTTAATGTCCGAGTAATTTTTGTTTCATATACACATACAAAATTACAATAATATTAAAAAACTAATAAAAAACTTTTAACTTTAAATTTAAACAGTTTTCAAAAGCTTTAATTTTCTAAAAAATGATAGTAAATACCAAACTTATTTAAGGTTCATACATTAAATAATAATGTTGAAAGATAAAATATAATTTCAATATTTAAAAGGAAGAATAAGAAAAACTAATATAAACATCCTGGATCAAGATTTATAAAGGATATAAGAAAATAATAATATGTGCACGATACCTAAATAGATATTATCACATTTTACCAAAATAAGGAGAAAACCAAAAAGAAAACAATATTTACTGCTATTAAATCGCTATATAAGAATCAAAAAATATCTGATATGTGTGCGAAATTGATCCTTCTTAAGAAAACCTTTATTTTGTTATCAGTATAAAGAATAAAATGAATAGTAAAAGTAAGCAAAACAATAAATCCCAAAAGGATTTAGAAGATATATAGAACAATATTTATTTTTTATGTGTATGGGAGTGCGATCAATACAAATGGAAATTATTTCTTTAAAAAAAAAGAAAATTCATTTTTTTTTTACAATTTATGATAGGTTTTGATTGTCTTTAAGTATGTGAAATGTGAATTCTTAAATTTTGAAATAAACTGAAAGAAGAACAAACAATAAATTCAATTTTTGAATCATTTGTAATAGCTATTGAAGACTTTATTTAGATTTTCTTCCTTTCCCACATCAATTTATACTGTGGTTTTATTCGAACATATAAGAACAGTGTGTAACTATGTGTAATTTGCGAGAATGCAATACAAATTATTTATTAAATTATTCCTTTGTATTTTTCCAACTACAAAATTGTGTCAAAACAATTAAAGTTTCACGGAAATAACTTATCCCATATTGATCCAACTCTATTTCAGATATACGTTTGCGTGCTCGTGTAAATTTTAGTTTCGAGTTTTGTCTATATTCTTTATTATGAAATCTGTACATGTTCTTTTAAAAAGTAATGCACGAACACACAGTTTCATTAACATTTATATGCGATTTTAATTTTTTGAATAGAGAATTTGGCAGAACAAATGTTCCAGGTGAAATTTCGACGATGTATCTGCGCTCTCAGTATATTTGCGAGGTTATTTCTCAATGATCAAATAAACATGAGTTATCAAACGAAATTAAATGTGAATTTTAAAAAAGTGGACAGTCTTACATTGCTCCGTCTAAAAATATAATGAGTGGTGAATGCAAATTTGAGTTTTGCTACTTTCTAACATAAACTTTTTATGTAAAAACCAAAAAATTTGTCATATTTTTTTTCATTTTTGTCTAAATTGAATTCTAAGTTCTTTTGTAATAAAATTTTTTAAGTAAATTTTAAAATTAATTAACGTATAATAACCCAAGTGAATAACACCAAATTTTAATAACACCTTTTTAATTTATTACATTTAAAAAATTTAAGGTATTTAATTTTAAAAACTAATAAAGCTGGGTCAAACCGATGATTTGTAAAGAAGCACTTTTCCTTTGAAAATACTGCTTCTAAAAGCAATCTATTACATTATTTAAATTAGTTTCATTTATATATCAAAATAAATATAAAACTATTGCATACATTTAGGATGAGCAAAATGTGTTTGCTGAATTTAAAAAATGCTTGTGGTTTCGTTACAATAAATAGTCAAAAAATAGCATTTTATGGACAGTGAGGGCTGTAACTTTTAGACGGGGCGAGGTAAAAACTTTCTTCTGTGAAAGTAAGTTTCTAGTTCTATTTACATATGAAATCGTAACTTTCTATCTTCAACACTGTAGAAGTTTTGTAAAAAGACCGAACCACGTACGGAATGAAAAGAATTAAGTGAATGCTAAAAATTTTCGCCGCCATCAAAACAAAATTATTGAATATTTCATAATATGCTTATACATATGTACATTTTTCTTAAAAGCGACATACATCAGAGTTCAAAATACAGGACAAATTTCTCTTAGAACCTCTTTATTACAAAAAAGCAAATGGAAAGTGAAGTTCTAATTCTAAGTTAAAGTTGGGAATTATACATATTAAAATTTTAACGGTTTCTTTAATAAAGCACAAGAAAAAAAATTCATATTTCATATAAAATCTGTAAAGGACATGTAACGTACACATTAACAAATTAACGAATTATACATACATAATTTATACATACATACATAATTTTTACATGGAAAATTAGAACTTAAATCACTATTAGCTAATCAAAATTATATGCATTAAATAGCCGAATTATACTTATACTTTTTGTTGTAGATCACTGGAAAATTTTTAAATTACAAGTTCATGATTGTGTATACATTTATATATATTTTTTTGTAGCATTTCCTAAGATTCTAATATTTACAAATATTTATATAATATTATACATACATACTTGGTCTTTTTTCTTATTGGGATTTAAACAAATAAGGGATCAAATCAAATGTTTTTTGTAAACTACTACAGCAAAATTATATACGAAATGTATACGAATATAAACAAGTATATTTGCTCTCAATTTATGAACATATACGCTATACACAGTCTTTAAAGGGTAAACAAAAATAATATAATGTTATACAAGAAAGCATATTATAATTTTCAAGGACAAAAAAAGGTTTCACTTACATTTTTAGCATTGGGTTTTCTTCTGGAAAATTTTTTCAAAATGGACAAATTTAAAGTTAAATCAAATGTATGAAATATTTTTATTTATAGTTTTTTTTTCTTAATAATGATATATGTAGTTTCCTTATGCATAGTTTTGTGCTAAATCTAGATGAAAAAGCCGAACGTATGGAATATCTTTGAATACTTTTTTATCTATTCGAAAAACTCTCTAATGAAATATAATACTTATACTAGATCGTTCTTAAGACAGTGCTTAAGTGATCGCCAACACAAACTTTACACTTTATTTAAAATATATTTTTTTTGCTATTATTTTTTTTATAATTTGCCTCCAGTAAATAAAACAGAAATTAACAGGTTCTAAATTAATAACTGATTTCTATAATTATACCTGTAGCACTGTACTATTCTATCTAAATTGATTTCTCATAATTAAAATTAAAAAATCAGGTTTGAAATATATTTACGCAACACAATAGCTGTCTCGATTCATTTCTCTTCAACCGAGACACTAACTGTTGAAAATAAAAATTGTTCATTTTTATCAAAAAAATATTTGTCTATTACACAAAAGTAACATATGTACCATCGCCAAAACCTTAGTTCCACAATTTGTGTGACGTACAAGATTTTCCCCAAGGATTTATTTAATTTTTGTTTTTTATTTTCATTTTTATTTTTAAAAGGATGATCACATTAGGGTACGAGAAAATTGTTTCATTTCGTATACAATCATGTACAGGTCAGTTTGACTTTCTTAGTTTGTGATGTTTTTTGTTTTTTTGGACCCTTGAAAGAATAAATTTTCTATTATACGTACAATATTATATTATTATACAAAATGAATGTATGTCCCTACTACAATATTTGTACAACATTTGACTGTTCCTTTCTAAATTTTGTATACCTTCATAATCAGATTTACTTTCAAATTGGAATGAAAAATTTAATAAAAATATTTATAATAATGTTGACAACAAGTTGAAAAAAAAACCTTTTTTCGTTATTTTATTTTAAACATTTTAGGCTTATTTATTCTAGGGAATTTTTATGCATACATTACCACCGTATACGCACATACAAAATAGTGTAGATAATATTCAGTTTCAATCTATATACAAAATATTTTATTTAATGTTCTGAATTCTATATTATATGTAATATATTTACATAATGTTGTATATTTCGTGTATATTTGGGTCAGTTAATGAAAACAAAGTGGGAATCATTGTATGAATATAAATTGATAATATTTTGACATTGTAATATAAAACTATTTAATTTTTAATGAATAATTAAAGAGTTTGTAAAATCTCATATTTGCTTCATGTAAATGATTTGATAAAAATTTCAAAGGAACGTTAAAAAAAAAGGGAAAAGGTTTTTTCAAATTGAAAATAAAGTGATAACGATAAAAAAAAAAATCATTAATTTTTTTTATTTAAAATTAAAAATTTGATAATATTATTTTACGCTTGTTGATCGCAAAATTTGTAATACCAGCATATTTTGAATGGAACATGGTTTTTTGATTCAACAATTAAAAATACTCAAAATTTTATGAATTGTGTCGAATTTTTTATTAATTCTAATTTGAAAAACTCATTTGCATATCGTACAACCACAAAGTATAGATAAAGCCGGTACTACACAGCTCTTAAAAATGAAAGAAATTTTACACTTCATTCCATATTTTTTGAGTTTACAAGCAAAAATAATATTTTGGGTTTACCACTGTTATAATTGGCATAAGTGTATCTATTGAGAAACTTAAAATCGGTATAGTTTCCATACAATGTTTTTCTGTAAACCTCGTTAAGAACTCTTCCAAAATCATTTACATTGGTTTAAAATAAATTATATGCGGCACGACACAACCGATCACAATGTGAGTTTTATTAATAATGTTTACAATTCCATATAAGGTTTTCGTCAAAAATGTTGCACGAAATTATGATGAAAACACGAATGTGAATTTCCGGAAAATCTGCTTATTATTCTCTCAAAAATCAGAAACGTAAAATTGGGCAATAGTGATTGTCGACCAGTTCCTGAGGCCTAAGATAGACAAAAACCTGATATTTCGTCACACGGCCAAAGTGAACTTAGATATAATTTTTTTTTTTAAATTTGTTTTGGTTAAGCCACACGAGTTCACAGAGATGTAGCTAAACATATTAATAAAAACAGTTTATTCGTGCTTCCCTTATAACACAGTGACGCATTTCTGCCGACAACTATAGGCATGCGTAATTTTGTCCACGAGTAATCACATAATCCTTAAGTAACGACAATCAACTTTTTTGCCAATTAAGTGAATGTTTTTAAAATTTCGGCAATATTCTTAACAGATTTCTTAATATTTTGAAAAAAAGTTTAACATTACGGAATTCAAAATTGAATTTTTAAAAATTGCTTATTGGTGTAATTCACAAGACATTGTGCAAAAATTAATCGCATATGAGATCGTTTTTGATACGGTCTCTAGCAATCATGCCATTTTCAAGAGATAATTCACTAAATTTATTTTAGGGTAGGAATAAAAAGATTTTCCACTAGTCATATAGCAAAGAATACCGGTGTTGATTGACCATGGTTAGTTCTATCACATATGTCACAAAATAAAAAATAGTGTGCATAATTTACCCAGAGTTTTATCTGAATAAATACACAAAAATTATGTACAAAAAGAATACTACATTGCACAGAATAATTCCATAAAGTTCATTGGTTAGATTAAATACATACCTACATATTTCAAATTCATATAATTTTCCAAATTTAATTCAGGAAAATTTCAATTTCAGCAAAAATTCATTCAATTTATATTTTGAAAAAAAAAACAGGAAAATTTTTATAAATGAATTTTATGTTTTTTTCGTATATTCCAGAATCAAAGTCTTAAAAATGAATTTGAAATTGTTATATTGCGTATATTATTTCAGATTCAAATCGAAAAGCCTAAATTATAGAACGAAGCAAAGCTAAAATTTTTGCTTATCCCTCTAGAAAATACATAAATTTTTTTATTATTTATGTACAAAATCACATCCTTTTGAATTATTTACTGCGTTTTCTATGTGCGATTTCAAAATATTTTTAAAAAATCATTCAAAATAAAATAATTTTTATTTGGAATTTCCAAATAGAACAAATGAGCTGTGATAATTTAAACCTATACGTATTATGTAAGTAGATATATGAAATTTATTCTAGCCAATTATTCAATTTATTTGGAAATTTGTCATTATTAATTTTGTTTTTTAAGCTTGATTTCCTGTGTCCTTGTTCGTTTAACACAACTAAAATGAAATTATTTCAATAAAAAGAGAGCACCATATTTCTTTTTTTGAATAACAGATACGCGGCGTAAGAACCTGTATAAGAACTTTATTAGGCAAAAAAAATTTAATACTAAGCATTATTCCATATAAAATAATGATAATCACTATTTTTACATAATTCATCCTTATCTTAATTTCCTTTTCTTTATCTTTCAAAGGTTCAAAGTACTTAACTTGAAAAAAGTGTCTATATACCACATTCGACGATTCACAAAGAAAAACAATTTCCACATTTGTTGTAATTTGATTAAAAGTTCTAATTTTTACTAGGAAAAATGAGTTTTTTGAACTCTACATGAATTATTGATGACATGGTAAAAATTATAGAAAACATTTGTAAAAAGTTGCTCAATATTTTAGGAAAAATTTTTTATTAAAATTTAATTTCCCAACACGATCCGGAATCACGATTGTAATTGTAAAAATAATAAAATATCGAAAATGCAGGAATGGATATAGTTGACCGCGTGAACTCTTTTATACCCATGGGAATAAATGATTTTAAATGTCGGAAATGGTATTGATAGAAAGATTTTTCCTTTCAATAAGTGAAAATACTGCTTCTAAAAGTAATCAAATTATTTAAATTAGTTTGACTGATATACCAAATCAAATATAAAATTATTGCTTACTTTTAGAATGAATAAACATAAGATTATATCTGATGGTGAAGCAATCGAGTTAAGAAAAAAAATCTGATGTGGTCAGCACATAACCGACCGCATTGTGTATTGTCTAGTTAAATAAAAGTGTTACAGAATATTATAAAAATGTTTGTTAAATACTTCTTTCGAATTTTTAGGACATTAGTAAGCTTATAGTTAACATATTTAGAAAAATGTAATATTGGCTCATAGTAGAGTTTCGCTTTGTGCTACCCGAATTCCCTGAAATGCTCGCCAGTTAGTTTGGGTAACAACCAGAACTCAAATATCAAATTTCAAGAAATTCCATCAATTTGTGCTGTGGATATGGTGAAAAATGTAAAATCGGCCCGCAAATCAGTTCTCGAGCCCTGATCTTTCCAAAAAAGTTATATGTTCATTGCTATAATATGAGGAATTCATATATTAAATTTCAATGAAATCGGTTGATTATTTCTCTTTATATACACAAAAGTGTATGTTTAGCCCGTAGTAAACGTCTAGTTGCCGATGCCTGATCTTTCCAAAAAATTTACATGTTCATTGCTTTAATACGGGGAATTCATATATTAAATTTCAATGAAATCGGTTGATTATTTCTCTTTATATACACAAAAATGTATATTTGGCCCGTAGTAAACGCCTAGTTGCTGATGCCTGATTTCTTCCAAAAGTTAGGAATTTTTGCGTATGATCGAGCAAAGCTTATATATGAAATTTCAAGTAAATCGGTTGAATACTTTCTTCAAAATGGTGAAAAATGTAAAATCGGCCCGCAAATCCGTTTTCGAGCCCTGATCTTTCCAAAAAATTTATATGTTCATTATTTTAATACGAGGAGTTTATGTATTAAATTTCAATGAAATCGGTTGATTATTTCTTTTTATATACACAAAAATGTATATTTGGCCCGTAGTAAACGTCTAGTTGCCGATGCCTGATTTCTTCCAAAACATACGAATTTTTGCGGACGGTCGAGCTGAGCTTATATATAAGATTTCAAGTAAATCGGTTGAATATTTTCTTCAAAATGTTCAAAAATGTAAAACAGGCCCGCTAAAAAGTGCAGTTCCCGAGGCCTGATATATACCAAAAGTTGATCGATCCGTGCCATGGTGGAAACAAACTTACATATAAAATTTCATCAAAATCGGTTCAGCCGAACTTGAGATACACGCGTGCACACACAGACCGACAGACCGACAGGTTGCTAAAAATAGTTTATTTACACTTCCCTACTCTGGAGAAGTACGTTCCCACCGAAAACTCGATATGCAAAATTTGTTGCCATCACATAACCTACTTATTGTTTACACAATACGGTCGGTAATAAGTTGAGAGAGGATCGAGTTAAAAAAAAATTTCTAGCAAAATGAATTGTTTATTAATATCTAAAGCCCGATAAAATTTACTACAACTGGTCGTTTAAAAGAAAAGTAGTACCAAAAATTTGAAAAAAAAACGAATTTCAGAAACTTATCGTTAATTTTAATGGCCATTTTGTTTTTTAAAAGGTAAGCAAAGTATACCACAGCAGAAAACGCTTACCACTGCCTTTTTGCGTTTGCAGAATTTAAAAGATGTTTATGGTTTCGTTACAATAAATAGTTGAAAAATGGCATTTTTTAGAATTTTGAGAGGGGAGGAAATAAATAAAAATTTTCTTCTTACCGAAACAAGTTTCTAGTAAACACCAATTTATATACAAAATTTCAGCGATTTTTTCAGCAGAGAAAAAAATTTGAAGGAAAGAATTGAATTGGACTTAATTTTATTGCATTGTAGATCATTTTTATACTCTTCACCTTCGTGAATAGTATATTAACTTTGGTATATAACTTTGGAAACCATTTAAAGCAAACATCTGTGGCGTAGACATGTCTATATATTCTTGCTCAGTGTAAAATTCTGCATTGATTTAGCCATGTCCGTCCGTTCGTTCGATCACACGATAACTCAAAAACGAATAATGCAATCGACACCAAACTTTCTTGTTTTGTTCTCTTCCGCCAAAGGCTGTTATTACAATTAGACCAAATCGGATAACGGGTTCAGGTAGCTACCATACAACTCGAATAGCAAGCATTATAAATATTTCAATTTTGAATATTTTTATTCAATTTTAAATATTTGAAAAAATTATAAAGTTAAATTCATGAAACTTAGCAATCGTGTGTGCAATTATAGGTCAAATGTATTCGTGAAGTTTCTATAGAATGATTTGACAGGTTCAAGTGATTGCCAACAGAAATTGATGCTAAGTCTAAATATTTCAAAAATTAACTTTTATGGTCAGATTGACAAAGTGCAGGGTGCAATTCAGTCGGTGTTAACGTCGATAAAACGTCTGTAAAAAATTTTTACTTGTTAATATTAGATTTGAGCATTTTAATATTAGAATATTTAAATACATAGTTATTTATAAATTATTATTCGATATTTAAAATGAGTGATTCATAAATAGAGTAATGCAAATCTATATTAAAAGTTAAACACTACACATAGTAGCTCCTTCGAAAAGAAATTCTAAACCTTTGAAATTAGGTAATTGCGCTGTAATGTATAAAAAAAATTCTTTTTACACCTACAGATTTTGCTTTCTCAAATTGTTTCATGTTGACACAGTAACCGAGAAACATCCACTTTCATTACAATAATCGCTCTTTTTTTTAAAAATCTTTATAAAAATTTATAAAGACTTCAAAGTGAAAATGAATAAAGTTTAAAAAAATATACACTTTTATAATTTCAAAAAAAAAAAGAAAAAAAATCAACTAAAAAAGGCTTACTTTACATAAAAAATTTCTTGAATCTTATGTACCTATGTAAATGTTCTTATAAAAATGTTTTCATATTTTTCCATATTAGCTTTAGTCTTGAAAGTTTGTTTTCTTTATACTTCACAGCTAATATTTTATGCATCCATTATATTATAAGTACACACATACATACATAAATACATACATAAAGTAGTGATAATAAAAAAAAACAAAATCCTTAAAATATCATTGCCCTAGAGAAAAATATGTCACATTTTATTCCACAACTTGTTGACAAACAAGAGAATAATATTTTTCCAAGTTCCCCGCAAACAATTTTGCTATATATGCGTTCTGAAATTGAATTGTTGAGTGCGAATGAAAAATGTTCTTGATAATTCCTTTGACATTTTATATTTTGACTCATCAAGTTTTACGAACGAAAAGGTAAATTTATAAAGCAATTAATGTTAAAATAATTTTGTAACAGTCAGCGAAAAAATGAAATAAAGTACACAAAAACACAATTTTTTTCTTTTAAATTATTTTTGCCGCAATCAAATACCAAATGATTTGAATTTTTTATTAAAAAGAAAAATACTTGAAATAAAATTTTGTTTCAAGTATTTGAATAACATATTGAACTCTATGAAATCTTTAAACAAAAACTAGTAGACACAACCTTTGTATCTATTGGAAAATTACGAGTAAGATGTTTAATGGCACGTAAAAAAAATTTTTTTTATACAGGGTAATTCCAAAATATATACAACAACATAATTTTGTTCGGACTGGGTGCTAGATCTCAAGGGCTTCCGAGTTCCAGAGGTTTTAACGAATTTTCACGAAATTTTTACTTATCCAAGTTTTTTTGATTATAATTTCCATTCTGAAAAAATTAGGAACTTCGAACAAAGAAATTCTGAAAGGTAATTTGTTTTGAGCCCTTCCTAGTAAAGGGCTTAAAACAAACATGTTGCTTAATTCTGTATTTTAGGTACCTTTGGAATACCAAGCTTTCGAACTTTAGGGAAAATCAAATTTTTAGCTTGTTTTATTTTTTCAGTTTTTTCTCACTAGATAATTTTGTAAGAAAACTTTTTAAACCTTGAAATTTTTTTTATAGAATTTTTCCCAGCTACCTTAACTTTAATTTAAGCCCTCAAATATTAAAAAATTTTTAAAGTACAGAAAATATACCACAAACACCAAAAATTCAATTAAAATTAAAGCAGATATTGCTAAAACTAAAACTAAATTTAATTTAATATTCCTTTATCAAAAAATTTGGAAAAATACGAATTTCTTATCCAATAACTTTACGAATTTCTCAAAACAAACACCAAAATTTTTTATGAAATTCATTCAATAATTCGGCAAACATTTTTGTTTTTCTTCTTTCAAATTCGTTTCTATTCAACAACATATTTGAAATTATTTGCTTACATGGAACAGCTCTTTAGTTGCATCAATCGTACACCAATTTTAGTTTTTTGTAGAAATTTGTTTAAAATTTATTAATCGCATTAAATTATTTATTAATATTATTTATTAACTTCAAAATATTAATTAAATTATAAATATAAATTATGAACCATATAATTTACAAACTCCATTTTGTACAAAAAAAAATAAATTTTCCTATTAAAAAAAATATTTTTCTAATAAAATAAATGTCAAAATTTGTATGGCATGTTTTTAAAAATTCGCTCTAGCTGGTTAATTTTAATAACGTCAGATGCCAAGTGGTGTCTAGATTCCGAAAATATTTTTCTCAAATTTTTAAATTGCACCCAATCTGACAAAAATGCATTTAAAAATTTCGAACCATATAGGTACCATTTCTTACAAAAACTGGCAAAAATAAAAAACCTATCAATTTAATCTACCAAGAAAAGTTTTAAATTAATGATAGTTGATAATTAGAGCGCTTAAAACCAATAAAAATCAAAAATAGTGAAAAGAAAGCATTTAAAATCTTTACTTAGGAATGGTTTTTGTGATATATTTTCTGTACCATAAACAAAATTTTAATGATTGAGCACTTAAATTAAAGCTTACGCAGCTGGGCAAAATTCTTTAAAAAAAATTTCTTACGAAATTATTTGGTTAAAAAAACTGAAAAATAAAACAAGTGAAAAATTTTATTTTCCCTAAAGTTCAAATGATGGTGTTCCGAAGGTACATAAAATACAGAATCAAGCAGTGTGTCTATTTTAAGCACTTTACTAAGCCTTTCAGAAACTGTTTGCTTGAACTTCCTTTCTTTTTCAGAACAAAAGTTATAATCAAAAACCTTGGATAAGTAAAAATTTCGTGAAAATTCGTTAAAATCCCTGGAATTCGGAAACTCTTGAGATCTGGCACCCAGTCCAGGTCCCTGTTGTTGTAAAGCTTTCTGAATCACCTTCTATACCATTTTTATGAGCTCTTGTTAAGATGTACAACGTTGAAAGCAACAATATTAAAGACACAACCTTATTTTGAATAATATTTAAAATAATTTGATTTCTGTAATTCGTTTTTTTAATAATTTGTAGTTAGATAAAATAGTTCTCGCCCATCGTTATATAATTACAGAATCTAGAAGAAAAACAAAACTAGTAACATTCTCTTTGTTTCTAGTTGTTTTAAGATATTAGGATTTTTCTGCTGAATTGGTCAGCTGTATTGATCTGATATATGAATGTAATCGACATAGTTAGTAAACTTACTAAGTGTACTTATATCAATTAATTAAAAAATTAAATGAAACATTTTTGCTAAATTTCAAAGGTTTATTTTCGACGAATAACATATTTGTGAGCGGAATTAAGTGACCAAGAAAAACAATATCACCCACGAGCGTATAAAATTATCTCTGCAAAGTAAATTATACTTTCATCTCATATAATCTTACGTTGATATTATGCTTTTCCTTTCAGGAAAAAAATGAATTGTCAGTAATTTTCAGTAATTTTACCCTCCAATTAATTTTTTTGTTCGCTCCTACATGGAGTGTGGGACTGTTATCTGATATACTGGTAGAGTAATGCTTCTGTTTCATAAAGCCAATTAAATTAGTTGGTTACTGTAGTTTTTCTTATGTTTATGTTATTTTTCTTTTAATTGTATATTTAGAGTAATTGGTAATTATTGTTTATTTTTGTTGGTTTTCAATAATGAATATTATGGATATGTGTCAATTATTTTTAACATAAACCTATGCAATTTTCTAGTATTGAAAATGAAACTGAAAGTAATATTGATAGTGACTTGAATTTGAACCCAGGATTCGGCGGGAAGAACGGTGTCGTAAATACAACACTATTGTTCAGATCAAGTAGTCGCTCTAATACTGCTGCCACTCTAATCGAGGAGCCGCAATACTGCAAAAATTTAGTTACTTTAGAATAATACGTTGTTTATAACTACAACACCAAATTTTTTAACAAAACATAAGATTTAACTTTTAACACTTCCCACTTACATAAGTTATGATCACTCTTACAAATCCAAATATAAGGTTATTGCTTTTGTAATGGAGTAATAACCTGAAATTTCACTCTTAATAATTATACTTATTAAACATATCTCGGAGCTAGTTATTCGCAAAAGTTTCTAAGTAGAAACTTAAGTGTGGTAGTATCTACATGACTAAATCTTCCTCAACTTAAAATCGTAAGAAAATAAATAAGGAAAAACTTAAAGGAAAAGCTACTCGTAAGGTTTTCACTTTGAATAATCAAAAAATATTTTATGTGAATTCCAATTACTTTGTTGCCTTTATTTTGAAATAAAATAATTTTACATTTTAGTCAAATTGTAAGTTTTTATTATGTAAGATGGAATCAAAAATTCTTTCTTCTAAATTGAAACATTTTACAATATTTTTTAGTCATTTAAAATATAAATACAAAAAAAAAGGAAATTAAATATAATTTTATAGTTGATTTAAAAATATTTGTAAAGGATGCTATAGCAGGTTGTCAAAGAATTTTCATATTTGGTGTAGAATTTAACAGTTAAAGTTTTTTAACATTTAAGCAATCCAAATATAAATAGAAGCGCTTTTTTAGCATTCTGGTAGTTCTGCGATTCTTTACATGGAGACTTTATGCACGTCGTCGAAATTATTTTCAAAATTAAAAATTTTCAAGCTTTGAGGCAAAGCTCAAAAGCCGAAAAAACTGTACGTTGAATTCTACGTTATTAAAAAAGGAATTACAAATTTAAAAAACCTAAACAAGTTATATATAATACGTTTTTAAATAAACTATTTATTTATGTATTTTAGATTTTTCTTCTTTGGCAGTAGCTAAATTAATTTTACTAGGTAATGGAGCCGCTTTAAGAAAAAATATGGCATTTTAAAAATGTTTGCCAGTGGTGAAGCTGAAATGTAGAAAATTAACAAAGAAAATAAAATATTGCATATGTGCGACAAACGACAAAACAAAGCGACTTTAACGAAGTATACTAAAATAAATCCGAATGAAATCAATAGTAGAGTACCCCAATTTTTAAGCAGAATAATTTTTTAAACGATGTCAGATTCATTATAATATTAATATTTCGTCGGCTTAATTCTAATAGCAAATAACTCATTTTCAGGAGACAAAAAAAAAAATTTTTTTGTGACAATATTTTATATGGTTGCTTGTGAATGTTTTTAATTAATTTAATTTTTAAAAAGAATTTTAATTAGAATATAACCTTTACTTACCTTTCATTGATCTGTTTACCTAGAACAATGAGTTACAGGAAGTTATGAAAAAATTTATGACAAAAATGAGTTATTTGCTATTAGAATTAAGCCGACGATTTATTTTAATAAATCCATACTTTCGGGATGAAGAAAAAATTACAAAAAGCTGTGACAAATTTGTAGAGTTGGGCGTTTTAAAATGCTTAATTTTATTTTTATAGAATATTACAATTCATTTCATGAAAAGAAAGAATTTCTTTATAAAAGTTTTGCAAAGCTCATAGTTTCAAAGAAATAAATTGTCTATAAAATTAAAATTTTAACAATTGTGCTAAACTAAATTAATTTACTGCAGTTTACTGTCTCCTAAAAATTCATGCTAAAAATTTAATAAATACAGAGAGGACTGAGTAATAGTCACAAACACACCCCTTTCCTATTTGGTTCAAAATAAGCTAACAAGGAAATTGTAATTGAATGAAGTATGCTAACATTGTGTAAAACGAGTGTCTGAATAAAACATGTAGAAATCAGAGTTTCATTATTAGTTTTTTTTTTATTTCTAAAATTTATTTTAAACTATTTTATTGAAATAATTGTAAGGATCCCAAGAGACTAATTGTGTGATTTTCTGGATGCGCATAACTAAGGGTTAAAGCTTCAAAATTTTTATTTAGAATAACTAATTAGGAAGCTACTTATTATACAAGTTTCAAACTAGCAACAATTAAATTTTAAAATTGAAAATTTTTACAATAACTTGAGATGGTTTATAATAGGACTAATGGTTTTTAATAATTTCTATTAAAAAAAAAATTTCTACTATGTTAATAAAATAAAAAAAAATTTAAGTAATATTTAACAAATTTAAAGCATGTAAAAAGTTGCTTCAAAATTTACCAACTTAAAGTAGAACTTTTAAATTTATTTTCACTAATTCATAACAACCTTATATGGAGCTACATATGTATTAGAAAACACAAATTAAACTTTCTCTAACATGAAATTCATTACATAGGTATCACTTTTAAATTATACTCGAACTGAACTCTTTTTAAGACTAAAAATAATGTTGAAAAACCTTGAGGAAAATTAATATCATAAAATTTAACATCAAAAATTTGTGTTTTTTGATATAAAAATAAAGGTAACGAGAATTATGTACATATATATACCACATACATACTGCTATACTTTGGGTATAGCAGTAGTCATAACAAATTTATACATACATACTTATATTTTGGTTTTTAAATACATTTTAAATTTCAATTTTCATACTACGAGTATAAGTTTTAAACTTTTCTGCTCTGCGGTTTCTTAAAAAATTCTTTTTTGATCATATTCTCGCTTTTAATTTATTCAATTAGCCTCACCTCACTATAATTAAACCTTGAATAGTGCTTATTATTTTCTGTTTTTGTTTTTTTTCTTCTTCTTATTGTTTTAATGAAGCTGAAATTTTAAAATTCTTTGAAAATTTTAATATTAAAAACAAAAATTTAAAGAAAAAATTAAAAGTAGATATTGATTACATAAATCTATAGGTGTATATAATTGAGTATTTTATCATATATTGTATATACATATATATATATATATAGTTATACATATATTATAATAACATTTTATATGATGTACTTGACATAAACCACAAATTCATTTAGACAATATTGATATCTCGTTACAATGAAAGTGTTAGGAAAATAAAATTTTCCTTTTAAAATTTTATGGTATGATGTTGAACCTTTTTATAACTCCATTTTATTCAATATTACCACATTAGATTGGTATTTTTGGTTCAATAGATTTCCTTTTCGTTGCAAAAAAAAAAAAGTCGCGTTTTAGAACAGCTATCATATGTAAATAATCAAAAAAGGATTCTAAAATAAATAAACTAAATATTGTACACACACACTCCTGTAAAATAAAAGATAATTTTATCCTTGATAAAAACTATAAAAACTACAAAGGAATTAAATTTAAATTTTTTTTTTTTCTTTTGAAAAGTTTTGCTCAGAGAAATTTCACAAATTTATGAACAATATTATTTTGTTTATTTAAGAAGATTTTCTTTTAAAACTGTGGTTTTTTGAGAAAAGAACAAAGTGCGGTATGCATATTTTTTTTTAGAAAATTGCTCTTCTCAAGTTTATGTTTATTTTAATTTATGTTTATTTTGTCTGAGTTAAATAGGAATTTTTACTCTCTTAAATACGAATTGTACTATCTCAAAGTTGTTTTCTGAATTTCTCGGACCCATTCGATTGATTATATCAGAAAACATCAAATTAATTTTTCGTTTGTAAAATATTTCCAGGAATTATGTTTCGACACAATTAACATTCAAAAGTTTTGAAGAGTATAGGGAAAGAGTTTGTTTTTTTTAAAATGTTAGACTCCAAATCCTATAAGGTATACAAAATTTTGGTTTTCTTCAAAACTTCAAACCTAATTTCTTATTTCTAACTCTATATGTTTTCTTTAAATGATTACCTAATTATTGTCAATATTATTTTTCTGGAATTCTTCTAAGGTACTTTTATTTGCGTTAACAAATTCTTCAACCGAATCCTGTCAAAAGAAGAAAACACTTTATTTAAGGAAACGATTCCATTTACTCACTAATAATATTAATTAAAATATTCAAATACATTTTAACAATATTTTGCGAGAACATTACGAGAACCTTCCTTGTTCATTTTTTCAAAAATAATATTAATTAACTACACCAATCTATTTTTCAACTTTAATATTGTAAACAATCTAAGTCTAGATTTAATTTTTATTAAAAAACTGTAAATTCCTTCATCTATAGAAACTAAAGAAATTGATGAGAGTAAAATGAAAGTGAAAATTTCTACAATATTTGTGAAAATATTGTAATTATAGGCTTAAAAATTTTTTATTTTGTTTTTCCAAAATTTAATATTCCTTAAAAATAATTCAAGGATAAAAATCCTTAAACTATTTCTAACCTAACAAAAAACTTTATCCAAACCAAAAATAAGGTTTTCAAAAGAAAAATATTTGTATGCTTTGAAGAAATGGGTTATTTTAATGCTTAAAGCGTTATTTTAAGATTTTCTTTTATGAATTTTACATATACAAAATATTTTAAGCTTACGGCATTTGGGTTACTTTTAACGTAAGAACAATACAAAATTATTTCAAAGTATATTTGGAAAAAACCCCTTTATTGGTTTTAACATGTTTTCAAGAGATTTGCTTTTTTTCTTTATATACCTACTTTCTCACTATGGGTGACAACTAATTATGGAAAAGAAAGAGTTTTATATAAAAGATTAAAATTTTATTAAAAAAATATCTAACAGAGTCCCAGGCTGACGAAATAATATGAGAAAATTTGTTCACATTGCTAAAAAAACTTTTACAATTTAAACTATCAAAATTCAAATAGAGAAATTTGAATAGGTGTTGATAGTTCTACTATTTTAATTATTTCATTATCTATAATTACACTTTTGTTAAAGTAAATTACATATTCCTATTGTGAGGCCAAAGGGTTGACTATCAACAATTGATTCAATTCTAACGAAAAATTAATATTTTTTTTAATTTTTTATACTATTTAGAAATCGATTTAATCTTAAATTGTGGTATTGTTATAAAATTAAACTCTTAACATAAATTCTTTATAGGATTGTTAAAATTTAGTGCAAAAACCCCGTCTCAATAGAGCTAAAGTTATTTTATTGTTTGTTTGAAAAAAACTACAATTTCTACCAAAGTAACTGTTATTAACTGTAATTGAAACAATATTTATGAAATGTTTGTGATATTTAAAAAAAAGTGAAGAAATACGGTTATTAGCTCCTTTTTGTATTTGCAAAAGTTCTAGATTCCTCAAAATAGAAAAATGAAATACTTTCTCAACCAATTATCAGGAATAGCAAAGCTATAAGCAAAAATCCTTTTATTTAAATTTCCAATCAAATTAACGGTATTATTTAACTTATTTTACGCTAATTTTTAAAATAATTTTTTCACCAGATCGCAACACAGGCGACCAAAATATTAATAGTCGATGGACATCGACAAAATATTAAATATTTGCTCGAATTCGCAATTATTGTTCCTCAAAATGTCAACGTCGTTCGGCATAAAATCTATTGAGTCTTAATAAAACTGAAACGATTATTAATTTCCAACGCATTTCAATCTTTATACCAGTTCAAATTTTAAAAAAATATTAACCCCCTAAATTTATGCAAATTTTATGGTAATAAAATAAATATTCAAATAAGGCAGATCTTTGTCATCCTAGTTATAAGATTCCGAGTTTTAAAAGGAAATGTGCTATTTTACAAAACATGGTTCTCGTCGACACCATTGTTTTTATAAAATATCAGTTCATTATACTTATAAAATATAAAATGGAGAATAAAGATGATAATTCAAAATAGTTATTTTGTTTTCACTCTTTCTTTTATTTTTATAATTTATGTATAAAATTAAAATTACCTTTTTCTATGCTCAGTTGAATTTTATCTAAATTAATTTAAAATACACAAACCACATTGCTTCTTTAAGAAAATTCATAATATTAGAAAGAAAAATATTATTTGGGTTATTCATAGGGCGTAAAATGAGTAGAATTTTTTAAATATAAAAAAAATACATCTCTTTTTACCTTTTTTAATTCTCCTTGTTGCTAAGAAGAAACCTTTTCTATTTTTATGTGAAAAACTTTGAAAAAACAAAAATAAAATAAAAACTTTTCTTTAAAATACGCAAGAAAATTGTCTAACATAAAGGCAAAAGTCTGTTCTCCAAATCTTTAACGAGCTTGTTACTCGTATTTCTTTTCTAAAAAAAATTTATAAAAAAATTAAATTAAAGAAAAATTTGGTTAACCAATTCTATTGAAAAAATAAAAAGCATTTAATAATTACAAAAAGTATCCATTATGCAAGGAGACAACATTTGATTTAGGGTGAATTAGGTTACGTCTGTATTCTACCTCTATTCTTGCCCAGTAATTCAAAAATATTTTTGACCATATATATTTTCTTTAATGTGGGCAAGTACCCTGACAATCAAAGCTTATTTCATTCTTGTGTACACAATGCTGAAAAATTTGCTCACATTCATACAAAATAATTTAAGTTTCTAATACTTAAACTTTACACAGCAATAGTTTTAGTGCCAGAAAAATCTTTTTTACGAAACAAATTAATGTAATAACAAAAATTTGGATGATAGTCTTCTTAACAAAATTACAATCACAATATCAAGTTTAGCATACCCTTTGAGTTTATGTTTTCCCAACTATACGTAAAATATAAAAACACATAAAGGTAAAGGTGACATGAGGCTTTTTGTATGTAAAATACTAAGAAGAATAAATTTTTTAAAAGGATTTTAAAAAATTTCTTCTTTGAAAAGGTTAACCTTTATGCATTTAGGATTCAATCGCTCTTGTGACCACTTCAATTTCTAACTACTTTAATAAAATTAAATAAATTAATTCTGAGAACTTTTTAATTTTTTTTCAAAAGAAAATTATAACCTAGGCACTATAATGAAAAAACAAAAAAATATCTATAAATCGGCTGTTCGATCCTAATGTGAATCTGAAATGTGATTTGAAAAGCTTTGGTTTTAAATTGAACTACAAATTCTTATAAATTGTGTCGTGGGTATTATTAAACAAATTACTTTATAGCAAGAAATTTAAAGAATTTTACAGGAAATTTCTTCAAGATTTTTAAAATGTTGTTGAATTCAAATTGTTTCGCAAAAGGTGGTAGTTTACTGAAATTACTGAACCACACTTTCAACTTCGATTAAGTAATATTTTTGATGGCTTGAATTTATTCCTGTATTGCAGACCTCATGCTCATATGAACTAACTTCAAATTATTTTATACGTATCTTAACAGCAAAAATGTTTATCACACTGAACACTTAATTTTTACTAATATTTTATTAAAAAATTTTTTTATATGAAAATAAATCGTACCACGTATGTAATAATTGTTTATATTGACAATTTTATTATGTATGCAAGTATTATAACTGTATTGCATATAATGTTATAATTGTTTGGCACACTGTGACAGCTTGGCAAGGTTTTGCTTTTTACCACCTCAAGAAAATTTCAAAGCTTCCCCGTTAAACTTAACAAGATTAACCGTGTTCAACAGCAATTTTGTTATACTAATATTTTCCCAATTTTAAAGTGAAAACGGGTGCCATTACCTTTAATTTCTAGAAATGAATTTGCCAAGCGTCTATTAATACCTCATAAGACTTTCAAAATTCTAAAAGATAAAATCGACTAAGTTCACGTTCGTCCTAAATATATTTTAAAAAATGCTGTATTAATTGAAGATTCAGCAGTCTCCTTAGGCTATAGCAACAATATCTTATACTCTGCTTCTCTCACTTTGTTATGTAATAAAATAACTTTTTCAATTTATGTGGTTAACCAACTTTTTTTTTTGTTTTAAGCATAATTACCTTTCTTTCAAAAATTCAAAAGATTTAAGTACGCCTTTTTCATAATAAAATTTATTAAAAAATTTACTTTTCTTCATAAATCTATACAAGTGTATTAAATTTCAAAAACAATACTACATTACCTATGGGATCAATGGTTTTGATAGCAGGATAATGATGAACGATTTTGAATATTTCCTCGTGCGTTTTATGAATTCAACATTGCTTTCTTTGACCTTGATGAAATGTGTTTCTGATTACAATGTCCACTCCATTTATATTGAAGTAAAATATTACTTTGAAAAGAAAATTCATGTCAAACGTATACAAATTAATGTTCTATTGGTATAATAAATATCATTTGTAAGGAAAAAGGACTTGATTCTTTTGAAATTATTTATGATGTTCATATTTAATTTTGGAATAACAGTAATATGGGCAAGTCATAAAATCAAAAAACTTTTCAAATCTTTTAATCTGCCCAATACGTTCTTCTTATGTACCTATGTAATTTTAAATATGTTTTTCTACAGAAGTGAAATTAATATTAAAAAATTCATCGAAATTGAAACATACAAAGGCAAGTAATATCCGCAAGTGTATTTGAAATACTGAAAAAAATTATCAGTAAAACAACATGATTGAAGCAGGATATTTTCTGACATTTTTAAGATTAGCGTTCACAACTAACTTTTGAATGAATTTAAATTAATTTTTTTCTTCGTATGAAAAAATTAATGCAAATACCAAAAATCATAGTTAGCTAGTTATCTTGAAGATTTACTAAGAACCCACAGGTTTTGAAATAATTTTCTTCATGTGTTGTTTTCTTTCATAATATTGTTAAAGTAAGTTGTAATTTCTCAAAATTAACGAAGAATTACTCTTAAGAAACTAACCTCTCAAATGTAATTTTGTAATACTGTCACTCAGTCTTCAACAACCAATTTTTCACGCCTATTTTCATTTCATTACATTTTTACTAGCTTTCCAGCTAAAATACCTGCTTTAGTTTAATGTTATGTGTTTCCAAATGTGTTTATTTTTTGAAAGCTTGTCGCTATAAAAACACTCATTTAACTCGTAGTCAACAAGATATTCCCTCTAAAATTATCTTAGGAATTATAATATTACCTACGTCAGAAAAGTTAAGCTGTGGCTTCAAAATGTGATTAAGTATGAGCCAATAAAGAAAAATTTCTTTAGAAGCAGAACTTTTTGCGTCGTTATAAGTTTAATGAAGAATAAAAAATTTAAATCAACAGTATGCAGAAAAGCTACTGATTTTTATAGAAAAAGCTACTGATAGAAAAGCAGAACACTAGCTACTGATTTTTATATTTATACCCTGCACTTCGTGAAGGGTATATTAACTTTGGTATGGAGTTTGTAACTACTTGAAGGAGTCATCTGCGGTATGGACATATATATATATATTCTTGCTCAGCGTAAAATTCTGCGTCGATTTAGACATGTCCGTCCGTCCGTCCGTCCGTCCGTCCGTCCGTCCGTCCGATCGCACGATAACTCAAAAACGAATAATGCAATCGACACCAAACTTTCACAAGTTGCTTCTTTTGTGCCAAGGACGAACCCTATTGTTATTGGACCAATTCGGACAACGGGTTCGGGTAGCTGCCATACAACTCAAAGAGTTTATTTTAAATATTTCGAAAACTAATAAAGGTATAAATATAAGATTTTGTATACATGTGTCCAATTATATTCTACATATGCTCTAAAAATTTTAATGGAATAGCTGCACCGGTTCGGGTGGCTGCCATACAACTCCAAAAGCACATTTTTTATATTCGGCAAAATAATAAAGTCAGATTCATGAAACTTGGCAGTCATGTGTCCAATTATAGGTCAGATATATTTCTGAAGTTTTAGTGGCATTGCTTGACAGGTTCGGGTACCTGCCATACAACTCCAGAAGCTAATTTTAAATATTTGGAAAAATAAAAGAGTTAGATTCATGAAACTTGGCAGTTGTGTGTCTAATTATAGATCAGATATATTTGCGAAGTTTTAGTGAAATTGCTTGACAGGTTCGGGTAGCTGCCATACAACTCAAAGAGTTTATTTTAAATTTTTCAGAAACTAATAAAGGTACAAATACAAAATTTTGTATACATGTGTCCAATTATATTCTACATATGCTCTAAAAATTTTAATGGGATAGCTGCACCGGTTCGAGTGGCTGCCATACAACTCCAAAAGCAAATTTTTTATATTCGGCAAAATAATCAAGTCAGATTCATGAAACTTGGCAGTCGTGTGTCCAATTATAGGTCAAAGATATTTCTGAAGTTTTGGTGGAATCGCTTGACAGGTTCGAGTGGCTCCCATACAAGCCCAAAAGCTTATTTTAAATATTTGGAAAAATAATAAAGTCAGATTCATGAAACTTGGCAGTTGTGTGTCCAGTTATAGGTCAGACATACTCGTAATCGTGAAGTTTCTATAGAATGATTTCACAGGTTTGAGTAATTGCCATACAACAACGAAAGGTGCAGGGTATAATTCAATCGGTTTATACCGACTGAAACGTTTTTACTTGTTTTATATTAAGCTTACACACTCTTAATAAAACGTTTAAGCAGATTTTATGTGAACAGAGCTCATAATATTTTCGTATAAATTTCATTTTCACGAAAAATTGTGTAAACAATTTCTTGGAATAAATGAAGAGTTTTTATTGAGAATTTTCTTAATTGTTTTGGCTAACTGCATTAAAGCCGTATAATCATAGAATGGAGCAAAAACTTGAGATTATTAGATTAAATTGAAAAAAGAACAATTAAAATGAAAATAAAACTTTAATTTCATGTTAATTTGTTAGAAATTTAGATTATGGAATACTAGAGATAAACTTAACTCCCAACTAAAAACTTATACTAGTAATTTTACCACGCTAGTTAAATTTTAATAAGCTAGTAGCAATACTTCCCAAAAGATTTTTAAACCTATTAAAAGAAAAATTTAATTTAAGAATCACTCTACTCTATAGGATCACGTTTTCGTGATTAAAGTTTTCGTTGGTTCCAATTTTGTTAGATTCTTATTATCATAGCAAAATCACTCTTTCAATCTGATCACGCTTTTTATTGAAAAAACTGTAACAAATAAGAGCACATTGCCTCTGTGTTTCATCGAATCTTCCTCAGTGAAAATTCTTAAATCAATGTAATGGAAGATTCAAATGTAACGGTTTACGCATAAATCTCGCAACAACAGAGTATATGTACTTATCTTTTCATGGTAATGATGTTTATGGACCTCATAATATAGTCTATGTAGAAGGGCAAGCTCTGACAATGGCATCTAAATTTAAATATCTTGGATCAGTTATAACAGCAGATGGCAAAATAGATCAGGATTACCGGAATCTTGTGTGACAAAAGAGTGCCACCCGAACTAAAAGGAAAACTGTTTAAAACTGCTGTCAGGATGGCATTAATGTGTGGCATTGAATGATGAGCAAACAAGTCAAAAAAGTATTTATATAAGAAAGAAAGATGACCACATTGTAAAAAAAGCAATGAATATCAAAGAACCGCATAGTAAAAGAGGGAGACTTCCGACTACACTGAAGAAAACTATCGAGAATGATATGAAAAGAAACAAGAAGCAACAAAAGATAGGAAAACTTTGCGCCTAAGAATAAGAAGAAATAAAAAGGTCAATTATACATAAATTAGCGCTTCTAATAGAATTTAAATTCGTTCTCATATCTCTAAAATTTCGCATGTTTAAGAAATACGAAAATATTTGCAATCATGTTAGCAGTACTTCTAACTTTACTGGGCTTAAAATAAATTATTAAAATTTAGGTTTTTTTAATTAGTTTAATTTTTATTCTTCTCAAAATTTAATATGAACATGATATGTTTTGCATAAGCATAACATAATTTGTACAAAATTCCAAAGTCCTCAAAGTAGAACGTTTTATAACCTCGCATAAATTTTTTTTAAACTCATTATTACTTTTCATTATTTTCTGTTTCTTTAATTTGAATAAATTATAATTTTAATAGATCTAAATTATTACTATATGGCTTTATAAATATAAGAACTCATTAGATTTTATGAAAATTGAAATTTCATTTAATTCAGTTGCTCTAAACTCATTTTAAACACTCTCTTTCTCGGATCCCACCATTATGCATAATAATATTTTAATATTTGTCGACTCATTTGACATTATGGCATCTTATATGACAGTATATTTTGTTAAGCAACGTAAAATATATTATTAAAAGCTAGCAATACTCAAATTCTTAGGATAGTTAAAAAAATTTAATAAACTGAATATAAGTTAAACGTAGGTTAGGTATCGTACGTAAGGTACGTTATAAGAAAATCATGTGTACGAAATATATTAAAATTATAATTTATTTAAAAAAAAGGAGAGCAATAATGTATTAAAAAAAAAAAAAAAACAAAAAAAAAAGTTTATACGTGGTTGTAAAACGTCCTACTTTGAAAACGAGGATAAAAAAAGTCAAAACAAAAAAATTTTATAATATTCGGGATGATATTCATGTTGTCGTCCGTGGTTTTATTTGCAAAAAAAAAATAAAAATAATGTTAACAAAAAAAAAAAAAGTTATTATAAAATAATTTACTGGATGATGAGGAGATTCTAAAATAAATGAATGATTTTTTAAATGAAAACGACGCGTTTTATTTTGTTTTTCCCTTCATTTTATTTTATTATTATTATTATTGTACCTTGAATCCTTCCTTAGGCAAAATACCAAAACAAAACCAAAAAAAAAAATAAAATTAAATTCTCATAAAACAAAAATATCAAAATAAGAGCACAGAAACTCAAAAGAAAAATAAAAAAATCAGATTAAATGTATACCTGTAATATTTTCCTGGATCTTCTCCATAAATTGTCATGCTCCGAAAACTTTTTAATTAAAAAAAACACTCTTGAAACATTTCATTTTAAAATCACTAAAAAATATAGGTTAGATAAAGGTAGGTTCCTCTTTAATATATATTATACATATGTATATATATACATACATACATGAATAATGTGTACATATATACAATTTCGTAATTGCATACCTACATGTATAATGAAACACTAGAATTCCAACCAAATATAAAAAATTCTCTTTAAGGCATTCTTTTCGTAATATTTTGTCTTTTTTTTCTGTTTCTGTTTCTGTATTTGTATATTTTCTGAATTACAAACACAATTATATTATAATAATAATAATAATAAGAGCAAAATAACAAAAGAAAAATCATAATATGTTTAAATTATGTGAACGTTTCACAATTCTTTTATTTTGTTTTCGTTTTTTATTTTTTAATTCCTTTTAATATCCTTTATTTTATAAGTTGACAAAAAGTAAATGTAACATAAACCGCAATATCAATAGCCTGCGAATGGAAGGTAATTGTAAGTGAAGGAATTGTTTTTTATTAAGAAGATATACAAAAATAATATAAAAGAAGGTGGAATGGTTGAAACTTCAAAACCCGCCAAAATAAAAAGGAATCCCAATAATTTTCATACTGGTCCAATATTAGTCTCAAAGACTTCTGAGTTAAAAACCTTGCAGACTCATTACATTCCATAACAGTGAATTGAATGAAAATATTTTAGAAAAACCAAATAAAAATGTAACACAACAGTGTAGAAATTCCAATATTGTAATGCAGAAAACTTAAATGAATATCAAATTCAGCCGCGAATTTAATTAAAATTTAAATTTAATCAAATCTTATTATTAAACCTATTGCAATTGGCATAATATTAATTAATATTATAATCAGAATAACACTATCATGTTAACATAAAAAAAAAATTATTATGCCCCAACAATTTTTGCAGCACAAATAATAGCGATTGATTGCAATTTGTTTTCAGAAAAATCTGATGTGGTAAGCTAATAAACGACCGCAGAAGTGTATTTTCTCGTTTGGTGAAAGTGTTGCAAAATAATTTGAAAATGTTTTTTAAACACTTCTTAAAAATTTTAAGAACGCTTTACCAGACAGCTTTTAGTTAACATACTCATAGAAAAATAGAAATTTGACTCTTAGGAAAAGTTCAAGTCCGCATTTGGTTTAAACAGAAAACAGAACTCAAGTATTAATTTTTAAGAAAATCCGTCAATTAATTTCTAAATTCTAAAACATGGTGGAAATCTGAAATGGTCCTTTTGTGAAAGTCCGGTTTTCTTGCTGTATTATTCCCGAAAAATCTAATATTTCACTGTTTTAACACCCTGAGTTGAAATAACAAATTTAAAAAAAAAATATAATTAATAATTTTTCTACATAATTTTTACCAAAAATGTAAAAATGTAAATTCGGCCTTTAATAAAAGTCTTGACACATTAATTTGCTGGCACCAGAGTTTCTTTAAGAGCTAGGTAGATTGTCATATTGTCATTATTTAACTTATCCCTAAAACTTTAAATTACTAATTAGTTGAATATTTTCTTAAAAATAATGAAAAATGTAAAATTATCCAAAAGTTCAGTTTCGAGACCTGGCATATCGATAAAGTTGATCAATCCGTGATACACGAGTGCATGCGCAATCAGTCTAACAGACTGATATTTCGCTAAAAAAGCTTCACTATCAAAGAGAAATATAATGTCACGGAAAACTCGACATACCGAATTTGATGGCATCACAGAACCTCCCATAAATAAATTTTAGGGGAAGAATATAACTTAATTTTGAGAGTTTGTACATTTCAGTATTTGCAGTTGAAATTTTACAATAATTAATTATAAAAATATTTTCATTTTGATTTTAATAAAATTAATTGCATCTAAAACGTTAATCTCCAATTGAAGAATTGCAAGATTAAAAATTGTTGCAAAAGACAAGCGTTTTAATAAAACATGAGTCTTTGAAAATTTTTCAGGGAATAAAATTGTAACACTTTCAAACTCAGATTTATTTAATTCCATCAGTCTTGTTATATTGCACAGGAGAACAGACGGATAGCTGTAAATTTTATATTTTCAATTAAGTCGGAATAAAATATTCGTTCATGTTCTAATGTAATGTATCTGACTAATGACATTTTGAGAATATCTACCTTTACATTATTGTTTAACATCGTTAACAGTTTTATTTTCCTTTTTATTTAATATGAAAAACAAAACAAAAAAAAAATACCAAAAGAAACGCAAAGAAAAACAAAATCGGAAACCAGAAAAAATAAAAAACAAGAGTGGGACAAGGATATGTTTTTGTTTTCCTTTTCTTTACCTTATTTTCACCGTTCTTCGTTTTCTTTTATATTCTTTTGGTTTTCCACTATTTGGAAAATATTATGAACACAAGTTATTTTTTTTTTTTCTTTTTCCATATAATATGAAATTACAACACAATAAAAAGAGAAGATTAATTTCGTTAATAAACAGGATATACAGAGATAGAAAAACATAAAACGCGAGGACTAAAATGAAGAGAAAAAAAATTAAAAAGAAAAACAGAAATGAAATAGCAGAAAAATACGGAAAATGAAAGTTTATCAGTTTTTTAACGGAATAAACAACAATTAAAAAAGAACACAAAAACATCAGCTGTTCTGCTATTTTAAAAACCCAAAAGTTTGATACTGTTTCCGTTTAATTTACACATAAACTGTAAAACAAACAGGTGCGCGTACATAAGGTACTCATAAAAAAAAACACGATAATTCATAATGATAATTTTAATTCATGGAGAATAAAGGGTTGAAAAGTATTAAATTTACAATATAGTTCTGAAAAATTTAGACGATTAAGTGCATAGAATCAAGAAAATAATGTAAAGCTATATTTGATTACTCAAACCAACAATTCTTTTGAAGGTACATAATATAATTATACCACATAACTTCAGTTGCTAATTATTAAAAGCACATGTTAGGAAAAATTCTATACAATTTTTCAATTTTAGGAAGAGTCAATAACATTTCCAAAAAACGGAACAGGACATATAAATATAGCAAAATTTATTCAGATCATTGGATAATTAAATTGGACATTCAGATCTTGGACATTTAAAATAGATAGGGCAGTGTCGATCCATATACCCAATCCAATTAGTTTTTTCCTTCTTCTCCTCAGTTTATAAGAATCTCCTTGTAGGAAAATTTGTTGCTTCTCTATCACGCTTTGTTTGTAAATTTACTTTCTAATTTTCAAACCCAAAAGCTACTGCAAAATAAGTAGTTTTGTTATTTAATTCAAGTATATGCGGTTTCAATATTATTATCCCAAATACATCAAATAAGTTATGGTTTGCCCTTAAATTACTTATGGATCTTAACAAAATACTGTACATCCGTATAGTTTTTTTTTTTATTTATTAATATAAAAATGTAACAAAACGGCCTATTGTAACCAGTTGCTTTTTGAAAATTTCTCATTTCTTTTAAATTTCGTTTATGTGGTTTCGTTTGTGTTTAATTTACAGGAGAAAAAAAAAGGATTTAATTATGCGGCTTTTAAGGTTTTTTTGTTTTGTACTTTTTTTTTTGCTGATAAATAAATAACTTAAAAAATTTCTAATAAACAAACGAAACAGATTTTGGGATTTTGTGTTATGTACAAAATTTTCATATCCTTTTTTTGATTTTTTTTTTTTAATTTTTACAATCACTTAGAGCTTATTAAGTGCTGAGCTTCATAATAGAATGTTATTGTGGTTGTTTAAAATTAGAATATTTATGAAATGGACAAAATATACAAAAAATAGACTAATTTGTATAAATACAATTGAATTAATTTATTTTCAAAATATTAAACTTCACTATGTATAAATCTTTTAATTCCTTTTTCATTTTTATAGTAAATGTGGCTCTTTTTTTCAGAAAATTGGTACTAATTAGAATATTTTGTTGACAAAATTAGAACAATATCATAAGAATATTTTGTTTGTAACATAAAAATATTTTAGTAAATTTTGTGGTTTCACCTGACTTAATAAGGTTTTACTTTACATCTTTTTCAACTGAAGAACAAAGTGTTTAGTTTAGAAAACTCTTATAAGATAACCACTTTTTCTTTCCTGTTTCATGAAGTAATATTGTTTAGAGGTTTCGTATAAGTTAATGTTGCACATTATTTCAAGCGTTAGTCTTATCATCTTTCACATAAAAAAAAAAAAAAAATATTTAATAAATTGCGAAATTGTTAGCACAGCCGATTTTCGGTATGAACTACTAGTTTCAATAAAAATTTAATGAATGATCACGTTGTACCTATGGCAATTATGCTGATAATGTAAGCGATCGCGAAATAAATTGCAATTTTATAAAATTATGAGTCATTAGTATTTTGTATTTAGAAGAGAAAACTAATAAAAATTTGTTAAATAAAATTTTAAATAGTGTTTGGTATTAAAATAAAGAAGAATTTCAATTTCAATTATTAAGATAAAGGATAAAAACCCTGGTGAACGCCGTGGAATATTAATTTATATATAAGCCAAAAGGGAGGCAGTTGGGTTTAAATAAAATTAATATGTATATTATTTTCTATTATATCTATTAAACTATTAAAAATCAATTCTCAACAAGTTGTAATTTTCATAGAATAATTTTCTACTTTCCTATTTCTTTTGCCTATACAGGATACTGCAACATGCAATTGAGAGCCATGATTGAAATTTCACATACGCCGTACGAATATTTAAAATTCCTGTAAATTAAAAAATTAAACAAAATACGCTATATTTACTACAGCAAATTTACTGTATAAAAAATTAGTTCTACGATCCCTCAAAGCAATGTTGGTAGAATATAGAAATCTAGTCAAACAAACTACGCCGAAATCTGTTTACCTAAAATAAATTTTCTAAAAAATATACCAAATTAAAAACTTTTACGATTTTACTCAAAATGTTTTTTATTTGAATTAAATATTAGATTATATGCCAATATGAGATGCAGGATACAACGTAATGATGTAAATTAACAGATATATGTACATATATCAAAATTATTGCATAAAATTTTTTTTTATAGCATCTTACAACACATTTGAATGCATACGTTTAATTTATGCTGGGATTTTATGATCGATAATAGATTAAGATTTATGAAACGTAATTGAAATTTTTCTTTACTCCTTGCCATCCTTTTTTTTAATTTTAAGTTTAATGTTTTTATTCTACTTCCTTCTTCCTTAATTCACATAAAATAAAATGAATTTCATATCCTCAAAAAAAAAAAAAATAATAACAAAATTTATTCATTTAAACACAATGAAACTTTTCATATTCAAAAAGAAAATATCCTTTCTGATTTTTCAATTTTTTTTTTTTTTTCGAAATTTTATATTCCATCTCACGTTTCCATCTAAGTCTAAAAGAATATCTAGACATTCATGATAAATTCATATAATTTTTTTGCACATTTCATTGGATTTTAAAAAATGAATTCCATTTTTCTCTTATAAAGAAAAATGAAAAAAAAAAGGATATTCATTCGTGTACATGTATGTATGTAATATTATTCGTACATTATGTAAAGAAGGATAAGAAAAACTATCAAAATTCAAGACATACAAAATCATTCACAAAATCACGCATATAAATTGAGGAATTTCAAATATATCGAATTACAGGAATGAAAAAAAAAAATGTAATACAATTTCGAAAAAGTCTTAAAAAATTTTTTAAATTATTTAAAATATTTTTGGAGCATTGAAACACTCATTCATATTTTCTTAATTTTCTTTTTATAACTTTTATTGGTTTTTTGGAGTTAAAAAATGAATTTGAGCAGAACAAATATCACAAATGACAAAACTCAAGTTTAAATAATATTGAAAAAGTTTTCTTAAAACGGTAACTTTCTTCCACTACTTTTAGAAAATAATCGTCTAAGTCTAATCAGCTTTCATTTCTATATTAGAAAATTGTAGCTTCTCACAAGAAACACAGTAAAGGAACATAGTATGAGCTTTATCACATGAGTATGTGTATCATAAAGACTATTAATACTCAAATTATCCAATTGTTGTTAAGGAAATAAAAAATAATTTAGTTGAAAATGTATTGAGAAATCATGTCGATAGAACAATGCGCTCCGAAGCGTAAAGGGAATAATAAAGCGAGTTGTTGTTAGTTTTTCAGTTCTGTAGCAGAGTTTACACATGAATTGAATAAAATTTAACTTATAAAAATCGAAAAAAACTTGTGTGAATTAAGATTAGTTAGGTTAGTCAGTCAGATATTTTTATCGACATTAACTCAGAGTTGGAACTTGTCCAAAAATTTTAGTAACGGAATTCTTTGTGACTCCATATCCATCACAAACTCTATTTGAACTTTTCAACAAGTTTCAAACATGATTAAAAATCATATTTTTCAAAAAACAAAAGCAAGAACTTAGAACTGGAACAGCCCCTATGTTATGGCAATAAAAATTTTTATAACTTTCATAGAGAAAAAACTTTAAATAACTACAACAGTCTTTTGTTAATTTAATTCATTTGTTCATTTTTAAAGTTTTTTATTGGAAACTTCATTGTGAAAAGTAAGTATGTATAAAGTTTTCCAAAAGATTAACTAAAACAAATAATATTCAATTACAACACTCCGATTAATATATTTTATGTGCTTACTTAATCAATTAATATTTTCATTATGTTTTATAGAAAGAAAGGGCTAGGTATGTTGATTGCATTGTTAAAAACAAAATATCTAGATAAGTGAAATTAACACACACGGCTTAAATACACATTTCTCTAAGTACAATGCTCGTATGCTAAATGAAGTAAAATGTTCACGTAAATCAAATGAATTTATGAATTTATGGAAAAAATTGTAAAATAAATTTAAAAAAAAAAAAAAAACTTTCTCTTTTTCATTCGTAATTCTGTTTTTTTTTCCTTTCTTTTTGTTTTTAACACAAAGGATATTATATAGGGGGAAAAAAAATCATTTTCATGCTAGAATTATTTCATCAATTTCCTACATTTTTACATGATTTCTTCGCGGTTCAATAAACATTTAAAATTTTTCGATGATTCGACTATCCTACAAAATAAAAATTGTTTTTACTTTTGAAAAGTAGCTTTATTTTGTAGGTACTTAAGTATGTGTAGGTACTTATATTTATAGATTTGATGTAGGTGCATTGTAAATATAAAATTTGTTAAATAATTTTGAAATACAGAGTGTAGTAAGACAAACAGACCATTGATTTTTTATAATATTAATTAATTAAATATAAAATTTGTTGATATTTTTTAAAGTTTTTGAGAGCGAAAGGAAAATAATATGCATAGTTTTGAAAATTCATAGATTGAAAAGGAAATCTGACAATGAAAGAAATCTTCTGAATAGAGAAATTATTTGATGAAGGCATAAATATTTTTCTCTTTTTCCTTAACGTATACACACAAATTCGAACAACTGCGTACACACAACTGAACAACTGAAGCTAAAACTCGATCATTTTGCAACATTCTTGTTTTTGAAATTTTTTTTACTTATTTCTTTAGCACGAGAATTACAGTCACTTAAGCACATTTTGCACAAATTAAATTATTAATATCTTCAAAAGTGCTCTTGTACCGACAAAACAATGCGATTGCGTACGTCTTATAGAACTTAGGGATATTTAACGAAAATGCAAATTTGAACAGCAAATTAAACTTTTAGTATAGACACAAGAATTTTGTTTTGAAAATATTTTCATTTCTCCATTGATTTCTAATGAATGATCCATACTTCAATTGGTTTTGAACTTGCAACTTTAATTAACTAACTTTAGGTAAAATAATATTCACTGACTATGGTTGTGAACAGATCAGCACACCATTCCTCTAAACTAAGCAGAAAATAAGTTTTTAACTTACCTTTACCAAGTTAATTTTCTCTTAATCTTTTGCTTTTTAACGCTCCAAAAAATCCATCAATAATTTTGGAATCCAGATACCAAAATAATCCGAGAAACCTTTGAATAAAACACCCTTTGCAATTTTATTGTGCAAAATTTTTAAAAACTAGAAAATGACTGAATCCATTTTTAATATGAATGAAAAATAAAAATCACAAAAATTGAATGGAATTAAAATTAAAGGATTATAAAGTAGTAGTGATATCAGTTAAAATACCTGAATTTTTATGGGAAAAATTCAATTGAATTCAGAGATTCACATGCAACATCATTCCCATGAAGTTGTCTACATTTCACATATTATCATTACAATATCTGAAAACCTCATGTTTCATTTTCAATAACTCAATTTAAAAGAATATAAAATCAACTTTAGAATTTAAAAAAAAATGCATGAAAATCTTGAGTACATTTTTATTTCATAAATTCCTTCTCCATTTCCAAAAATGAATTTATTACCAAAAGACAAAATAGAAAAAATTGATTTGGCTCCATACCACTTGTCGCAATTGCAGAGAACAAAAAAATTTTCAATTTTTCTTTTTATTTTTTTGTCATTTCTATAAAAATTTTATTGTCTGATGAAGAGTGTGGTACAAAAGGGAGATCGATGGTACTAATATTTTATAACAACAACAAGTTTGTGGAAAATCTAAATTTTTTAAGTAAGAATATTTTTCAGGGTTGGAATTGAGAAGAAAAATCCTGATTTGTATTTCTGACAGTTGCAAAAATTTAAAAAAAAAATTCTGTAACTTCCTACGAATTTTGCTTGCCATGATTTTGAATAATTAAAATCTCCAAGAAATAAAGAAAATGCCATATGAATAAACTGTCGAATATTTAAAATTTAAGATTTCTCGAAAAAACCATATGGAAAATGGAGTAACCAACTTTTCTTATAATTTCCACAGATTAGATCAAATTGATGAGAAGCTAACTTTAAATTTTATTACTTTTCTTCATTTTAGTTAGTTTTGGGAAAATTAACTGCGTACAAAATGTCGCATAGTTCGGATTTCATAAGCATATACATATACACCTAGTCAAATAAGGTAAAAATAAGTTTCACATCCGTGTTACATTCGAATAAAAAATTATATTTCGTCAATACCTTCATTTCATAAAGGTGCAATCAATTTTGTAAAAATTTCCTGCCTTTTATAAGAACATAGAAAACGGATATGTGAATCGAAATTTAAAAAAACTAAATCATAAAATTGCAGTCTATAATTTTAAATTTAAAACAAAACTTTTGAATTGTGTTCACAGAAATTATCCTATAAGCTTTCAAAATTAAATAGATTGCATGAATTAGAAACTATAACGGCGATGCTTCACTAATTATTTTCCAAAGTGAAAAACATGATTACTTAAGCCAGTAAAAGACAGACAGACCCACAGGCGTGTGGCAAACAAACTAACATCTATCTAAAAACAGTCTCTTACCGTGAAGAAGTGATTTCCCACTATATTAAACAAAACTTTTAGCCTATATTAAGCAAAACAGAAATTTAACTCAAACATTCGATCTCTTAGTTATCTTTGTTATTTCAACTCATAAATTTCGACTTTAAAAAAGTAAATTACATTCTTCATTCAACATGACCTTTTTCAACATACTGTCAGGATGATTGTATTTATGCATAATTTATCCTGGCAGCTGTGGTTGCTGGATATTGTTTAATTTCTGTTTTACTACAATAAAATTAAAATACGAGTACATAATTTGTAATTTTAAAATATTGTGAAACTTAATAAAAACTAATTATTCCTTCGTCGTACTACGCTTCTCAATATGTAAGAGTTCCAAAACACGCGTTATGCATTAAAAATTTCTCTACACCAACACAAATTGCAAATCCAGTGACATTGCAAATAGCCGTATTATTGTTAAGTAACCAAACGTATTGAAAATATTTGTAATATAATTACTACATAGGATAATCGAATTTCTTTAAAAATTCAAAATTAAGAACGAATCCTGAAACTGAAAAGAAGTGTTTCAACTATTTTTGAATTCTTTAATACTTGTATACATACATTATACATATGTATAATATTTTTAATGTATAAAACCTTTCTTCACAACGTTATATTGAAAATTCTTGACTTCTCAAATATAAAACAAAAAAAAAAGTCGATATTTTACAGACAAATAAAAAATAAAATTCTTAAATTTACAATTAAAAGTTAAAGCGTTTTATCAAACCTAGATAACGTGTAGTGGATTTTATTATACTAATTAAAATTCCTTAACGTTGTCTGATCACGTATCCTTTTAACTAATGATATTATAAAAATTAATGATATACAAAATAAAACAGTGGTTCTTGTTCTTTTACAGTTAAATAATATTATATTTAATTACGTTCGAGACATCGTTAATATTTATAGCCAAATATGGCCATTTAAAAGCAGATAATAATTAATATTAAGCATGCTTCTGTTCGGAAGGCAAACTTAAGAATTTAATTTTGTTCTAGTAAAAATTTTAGTTTATGTTTAACATTTTTTAAATTGCTAGATAAGAATAATAGCAATATACTTATTTATAATTTTTTCATTGACACCACAATATAACATAGAACGTACCTAATATAACATACATATAACATATAATAATTAGAAATTTTATTAAGCATGAGCAATTTTACTTAGTTTTCTCTCACAAATATAAGGTATTTAAAAATTAGCATTTATTTTGCTCTGAAAATTATTAAGAACCTTTTAACAAGTATTTTGGTTTAAAATTGAAAAACATTCCATTTCGCAAATTTTTTCAACAATAGTAAGTATGTAATTTAGAATTCTAACAATATTATTGAACAGGAATAAAAATAAGGTCCTTAGCATTGTACTTTTTTGTATTACATTCAATTATTTAACAAGGATTATAGAAAAATAATTTGATGTGAGAAAATTATTGCAAAATTTGCAGTCAAACAGAGCAAATACAATATCAAAAAATTTTAGATTATTATTCTTCAGTTCCTACTCTAACTTTACAGGGCAATTTAATTTTATTGGTTTGCTAAACCCCTAAGAATTAAACATGTAAGCAGCGGTCTTCAATTCTCTATTTGTAGGGAAAACACGATCAAATATCAAATTTTATTTATATAATCAATTTTGATTTATTTGACCGTGTTACAAACATGATGTAACAGGTAAAACCATAAAAAAATTGCCTTTGGACCGTATGATTCAGACAGAATGTAAAGACCCAGTAAAGCTTGATGACACATTGTCAGACATCAAAGCTTATAAAGTTTCAGTATTTAACTTTCAGTAAAACTGTCACAATTCAGTATTTTTATTTCAGTATTTGAAAAGCAATCAATCCGTGACATAACTAAAATAAATTAGGATATAACTTTTAATGAAAATCGGTTTAACCGAAGCTGAAATACACGAGTGTACACACAGACGGACCAACAGCTGACATCCCTCTAAAAGTGGTGCATTCAAGCTTCCTACCATGGAGCACATTTCCGCCGAAAACATGCGGTCGGTTATTGAAAATAAAGTATTTTTATTTTTCAATACCAAGGGACTTCCTTTTTTCATTCCAAATACTTAAACTAAAAATTATTTTATTTTCAATAGATAAATTGTTTTTGTAAAAATTGTAGAAATAAAAAAATAAAATTTATTAAGAAAAGTAGAAAGAAATTAGGAGGAACGTTAAAATTATTAAGCAAATTTATAAAAAGAAAAAAATTAAAAAGAACACGTGCCTACTTTTTATCTTCCGCGAATTTAAAGCAAAAGCCTCATATTTATTTATAATTTTTGCCAAACAGAAAATAATAGATAATAGATTTACCATTTTTAGTATTCTATACGCAGTACCGTTTCGTTTAGAGGAGAAATTTTTGATTTACTTCGATTTATTCTTTTTCTATTTAACACTCGCATTGCATATAAGGGAGGATCCGTGATGGCATCAAATTTCACATGTCGAATTTTCTGCAGAAGTTCGTTTTTAGCACTTTTCCAAAAAATTTTTGAAAAAAAAGTGCTTATTAGTTTCACTCTGTCCGTCCGTCCGTCCGTCCGTCCGTCCGTCCGTCCGTGTGTCTGTTTACAAAACTTCTACACCCTTGAAGATAGAAAGCTGAAATTTTGTACGTACATAGATTTTTACTAGAAACTTATTTTCATGGAACAAAATTTTTACCTATCTCCCCCCCTTTAGAAGTTATACCCCCCCAAAACCCTAAAAATGCCATTCTTTAACTATTTAGTGCAATGAAACCATAAGGATTTTTCAAATTTTGCAAACGCAGAAAGGCAGTGGCTTACTTCCCCTAGCGGGGTATACTAAAGGTTAACTTTAGAAAAACAAAATGGCCGCTCAAATTTACCGTTATCTAAAGTCCGTTTTTTCCAAATTTTTGATGTCGTTTATTTTCTAGACCCCAGCCTGTAGAAGCTTGAAATTATGGGCTTTTAGACATTAACAAATAGTTCATTTGGTTGGAAGAAATTTTTTTTCCATCTCCTTCCCCTCTCAAGTTATGGCCTCTTGAAATTTGTAAAATTTGAATTTTTGACACCTTATATTTCCGAAACCGCAAGCTTTTTCAAATTTCTATAAACATAAAAAGCTAACGGTAAATTCCATGAAATTAAAAAATATAATTATTTTTCTTAACTCACATAATTAAACCTTAAAATCGAGCATTATGTTAACCCCTTTTTATATTAATTTTTGCTTTATTTCAAACACTGCATATATGCGTCATCCTAAATATATGCAATTCTAGAAATAGTTTTGTATATGAATGAAAATAATTTTAATAGTTTGATAGGTATACATAGACTGTATTTAAAAGCAGAATTTTCACTTGCTGAAGGGAAAAGTGCTACAATACAAACCATTGGTTTGACCCAACTTTATTCTTACTAAAATTCTACTTAACCGATTTTCACGAAAATTTATACTTGAATTTACTTTGTGGGATGATTCCCCGTTTAGTCAACTTTAAGGGTATGTCAGGTCTCTAAAACTAGATCTTAACCACGGGCCGATTTTACATTTTTGACTATGGATTTCAGATAACATCAGAATTTACTAAAAAATTTATGTTTTCTAAAGAATAAAGGAAACCAAATTATTTTGTAGGAGACTTAGTTAGTATAGTGTTGGTTTGTAGAAACTTGTATCTAATGAAAAAATGGGAAATAATTTCGAGCTGAAATTCTCATTATATCCGTACGAACGTATGTTCGAAGAGTATACTAAATTTGTCTTACCGTTTGTAACGCTCATGACGCAAGTATTGTTTTTGATTAGCGTCGAATTTTGAGTCGATTTAGCTTTGTCTGCCCGTATGTCCGTCCGTCCATCCGTCCTAATGATAACTCAAAAACTAATTCATCAAAATTTCACAAACGATTTATTCTCGTAAATGCCAGAATCCTATTTAAATTTGATATAATCGTTTGATACAAACGAATATATTATTAGGGCCATTGTGTTTAATAGAAGTCATTGAAATTACTTGGCGCTTTTGGTAGCTGCCATACAACTCTAAAAGTTATTTGGCATTATCTCAGAAGTTATTGAAACTATAATATAGAAATCTCGTGTAGAAATTAGGGATGTTATGTGTGATAAAAATCGTTGACATGGTCACCTCTATTTTTTTCGTTTTTATTTAAATTTCTAAGTTTTTTCAGTAGCAACATAATCAAGTATTAATTTGAATCTTTTAAACTACAAGTGTATTCAATTAAAATGAATATTCCAAGCACTGTGTTGTCCAACAAATTTGTTTCAATCCTAGCATAGTTAGATAGTATAAAATTTTTTATATTATAGTTTCGGGACAATAAGTATACTTAATTATAAGTTTTTGATAAAATGCGTATTTAAAAATATTCTGTTTGTTTTGCCTTAATTTTTCCATTTGTTTCATTGAAGGTACTCGTACCCTATTTAAGGATTTAAATCTACAATATTCGTATATCAAGTTCTTTAATTTTTAATTATTAAAAATTTGCCGCTTTAATATTGACAACTCTTTAGCATTATTATGTTGACCTTACATAATTTTATATAACTATTCTAAATAAGTAAGTGTGTTGTGGATTTTAAAATCATTTTTTTTTTCCAGGTAACTTTCAATAGTGTCGACTGTGCAGCTCATCAGTAATTTGCTGAAATTATTTCTAGAAAAGTTTTAAAGTGAACCTGCTTCGACTTCATAAATAATTTTAGCAATTTGTGTATTGTAAAAGAAATTCCGGTCAAATAAATTTGGATCGCATGGGTCAAATTGATTCTAATTTTAAAAAGATCGTACAATAGAATAAAGGTAATTAATCATTATGACTAAATCAATATAGAATCGACTTGTAAACTCTTCAATTTTTCTTCATCAGTAAGTTCTTACTCGGTGTTGTGCTACTTTAGATATGTTTGTATTTCAATCCGTTAGAATATTTGATTATTAAAATGTAAAGTTTTGTTAAGTAATAAATAATAGTCAACTGCATTATATTACGTTTCTCTTTTCACATTTGATTACATTTTGATCTTTGGTTCCCAACTACACGAATTTTCATTTATATTGATTGTGTTTGAAAATAATTTCCGGAAATTCTATAAGATTTTGTAAAGCTCGATATTTCTTAATATTCGAATATAAAAATTTTATTATCCATAAAACTGCTGACGTTAATTTTTTAATTATTCTCACTGAAGTTTTGAGATTTAATTTCCAACTCTACGTCAAATCAATTCGAATACACCCATGGACCAATTTATGTATATACACATTTGTTTTTAATATAATAAATAATTTTATTGATAATTAAATTATAAAGATTGAATCACATTGAAAATCCAAGAGGAAAAGAATTATTGTGTCCCACATATTTATACAATTTTTAGTATTTCTAATTACTATTTTGTTTTTGTCATAGTTGTTATTGCATGTGAAATGTTATTAAACTTTATATAACCCAGTGGAATAATTCATTTGCACTCAAAATGTATTAAAAATATTTTAAATCCTTTAAGGATTATTTTTTTACTATTTCATCACTTTTAATTATGTTTCATCACTTAGGAATAACTAATGAATTAAAAAGTTATAAAAAAACTATTTTTTTATTTTTCAATAAAATATTATATAATTTTATCTGCCACCATAATCCTACTTACATAAATATTTAACGTGTTTACTACAAATATTATAAGGGCATTGAAATATTATGAAATCGTGTACAGAGTTGATACTCTATACAAGAAATTAAAAACAGAAAAAATTTAAAACAAAATTGTTCATTTTCATTATTAAAATGTTCGCAGTAAGAAGAACAGCATATTATGAAGGAGCAACTTAGCACTTCATGAAAAAAAAATAACTTTAACTTTTATAAAATAAAATTTAGAAAAAAAATCTTCTGTTAACCTATATATTATGAGATCCTGTGGAAAATGAATGTGTACTATGTGCAATATGGAATTAAATAAAAAAAAATACGTACATATTATGTATTATGTACATGTACATTAAATTCATCATGGAGCATAAACTTTACAAATGAATTCACATGTATTACATCAACATACATTTTTATACGAGTATAGCGCAACGAATTTTAATGTGATTACTGCGGTTTGGTCCTATAATAATTTTAATTTATTACATATTTTTCAATATAATCTTGTATACAGCGAAATGTTGAAGCATTGCACAAATTAAATTTAAGTTTTTGTTAAAGCGACGCCTTTTTGATATTTCATAATAAATTTCGTGCTGAAAGTAATAAAATTTCTAAATCATGTTATAGATTTCGAAAGATATTTTGACAGGTTTGAATGTTAACCTTTAAAAGCACTCGTAAAACACTCTGCTAGCGCACATTTAAATAAACTTTTTTCCGTTACATGTCATTAACTTTTTATTTCAAACTTCGTACTTTTACAATATTTTTCGTGTTATTAACACTTTTCCAAAAAATTTTTGAAAAATTGTGCTTATTAGTTTCGCATTGTGCGTACGTTCGTCCGCGGACATGTTTATAAAACTTCTACATCCTTCAAGATAGAAAGCTGAAATTTTATGTGCATATAGATCTTTACTAGAAACTTATTTCTGCAGAATGAAATTTTTACCTATCTCCCCCTCTCTAAGAGTTATACCACCACAAAAACCCTAAAAATGCCATTCTTTAACTATTTATTACAGTGAAATTATAAGCATTTTTCAAATTTTGCAAACTAAGAAGAGCAGTAACGTGCTTCTTAAAAATTCTGAAATTACACACAAACAAGTAGTTCATTTCGTTTGAAGGAAATTTTTTTCCACTCCCTCTCAGGTTATCGCCTCTCAAAATTTGTAAAATTTGAATTTTTGACACCTTATATTTCCGAAACTGTAAGCTTTTTCAAATTTCTATAAACGCAGAAAGGTAACGGTAAATTCCATGTCATTAAAAATATAATTATTTCTCTTAACTCACACTATGAACCCTTAAAATCGAGTATTATGTTAACCCCTCGTTAAATTAAATTTTGCTTTATTTCGAAGACTGCAATCCTGAATGTATGCAATCCTCAATGAAATAGTTTCGGATATGAATGTAAATGATTTTAATAGTATAGTAGACTGTTTTTAAAAGCAGTATTTTTACTTGTTGAAGAGAACAGTGCTACAATACAAACCATTCGTTTGACCCAACTTTATTTATCTTTCATGTTAAAAAATTTTTGAATATGTAATTGTTAAGCACTAATTTATCATGTTCTCTAAAAGCTCAAATTTCTATTTACAATATTATGTTCTTGCTGCAAGACTCTCAAAACTTAAAAGTGTTTTTAATTAAAAAGAAAATTCCCTTTGAATATTATTTAAATCAAATCTTTTTATTTTCTAAATTGATGTAAATTGAACGAGAAAATTATTTAAATAGCATAAAATAAAATCAGCACATATAAAATAATGTGAACAATTTCTTAACTCTTATTTGTGTACCTACTACTTCTTAGCAATAATATTGTACAAAGAATATGCTTACATATTATTATTAATACATTAAATAACTAGAAAACCTATTCCAGATGTATATTCTATTTTTCAAATTGTTATTCTTATTATAATGTCATTTAAATTAGCATAATAGAAAATTAGGTTAGCATTACAAAGTTGTGTGCACACATGTCAACGTCCACTTCAATTCAAATAAATAAATAAATAAATAAATCGTGATATCCTTATTTTTGTCATCACAATATTTAGGTTATTACAGTTTACTGAACAAAGATTTTATAATATTGCATAATAAAACATTTAGTACTCGTATAAATCATTAGCATAAATGCATATAGGTGCATTAAAATATTATTTTACATGAAATGTCAATTACAAATCTTCAAGGATTAAAAATTAAATTTAATATGTTTACTGAGGAATATCAAATAAATTTCAATTAAATTTCCTTTGAAGTATTTAACTCTAAATAATATGAGGTTAATTTCTATGTGGTTGATTTTTAGTGCTACGAAGTCTACAACAAAAGAACAATCTATTTTCAATTCTGACTTACATATTGGTTTCCTAATAGCGGAAAGTTTTTAAGGCCATTTATGATTCCGACAAATCTCAAATTTTATTGTGTTATTTAAACATTAAGAATGCAATAGACCCAACTAAATCAAAACTAAGATTTAAAGCAATTTTTGGAAAAAATTTGAAAAACTCTCAGTAGAAGAAAGTTTTTACAAACCAATTCAATATTTTTAATAAAGAATTTCATTTCTTTTGTCAATTTTTCTTTAAATTTGCATAGATTTTCAATATTAAATTATTTTCTTTTCCGCATCTTAATTTACCCCAACCAAAATGATTGGTTTCGACATGACAATCTTTATACCAAAGCTTTTATCGAAATTATTTGAATATTTAAATTTGAAGGAAGACATCCATTTAAACTTGCATGTGTTACTTACAGGCACTTCTTAAATATTTCAATTCTTACAAATCTTACGCTCATTTTGTGAAAAAATTCGATGCTTCTAACAAAATATAAGTTTCTAAAATTGCTACAATAGCTTTTATTAAATTTTAAGATTTAAGGCAAAACAACTTTAAAATTTCAAAAAATTTACATAAAATATAAGTTTTACTTATGAATATCGTTTGAATATTTTGACTGTAACGATATCATGTAACACCTACATACTCGTAAATAGGTACAAACATACCTTCATTTGAGTATATGAATACATACATAATATGGGTATACCTAAATAATTTCGTGAATATTACGCTATGTGCTGTAAGATATTTCTTTAGACAATAAAAAGAATTTATTGAATTCAGATGTACATATACATACATATGCAAATGCATAATATACAATATAAAAATAACATTATGTACTCTACATATATACTCACTTGAATGTGTTAAAAAAATAAACAGGAAGAAAAACAAGGCGTGAGAAAAATAAAGGAGAAAAATTATGATAATCGTCATTATACGCCAAAGGGATATTATTTTCTTTTCCATCTCCAACAATTTATAAGACTAAAGAAAGCCCTATAAGGAAAGCAATTTTGTTTATGGGTATACATACGTATACTTTACTTTCTCATTGATTTTAATATTCTGAAATGAAATGTATTGTAATCCTGTACAAAGCAAATTGAATTATAAAATCTTTATTGAAAACAAAGCTTTATAAAATAAATTTGATATTTGTGAGAGCCACTTGTCAACGTTCGAGTAGCTGATGAGCAAACATGATTCCTTTTCGGAAATTCGCTACTAAAAGATCAGAATTATAGATCAGAGCACTGCAGAAACTGTCAAATGGAGACCAATAAATTTTTGTGCTAATATGACCAGTAACAGCAAATATCAATCTTATCGAACCTTTACGTAGTGGATGAGAATTATTACAAATCACATCATCAAATCAAAGGATACCTGAGTAGGATAGATGTAAAACATAAGGGCATTTGAAAGCTTCAAAGGAGACTGAAGTTTGAATATGTAGAATATTCAAACGAGTGCTTATCACAAGTACTATAATTAATATCCCAGGTGGTTTGTGAGAAAATTTACAAGATTGGTTTCGCAGGGCGAAGTATGTAACCCCAACGATCTACTCAATCTATTATCAACGCACCTTAAAATATGTTCTTATCATTACTGGAATAGCTACAGATTTTTTTACTCCCTCCTTGTTTTTTGTTGTCTATACGAAATATATTACATAAAAACAATTTCCTTATGAAGATATAAAAAAAAATTGAATTTAATGCTAACGCAATTTTATAAATAACGGTAACTTCTTTTCCCTTTTTTTTTTTTGAATTTCAATTTGTTTTTAGTTTGCATAAAATATAATCAAAATCTTTATATTTACATTTAGGTCTGTCCCTGTTTTTTTTCATTTATGAGATGTGAGTGAAAACAATTTAAAATCAGAGCTTTATTTTTCCTTATTAAAAATTAAAATGTAAATTTTAAGACCCAAACGATCATTGACAATCACTCGTCAGATTCAAAAATACCTTAATTGAAATACTCGTAGGTATGAATTTATTGCTAAAAATTTGAAAAATTTCTTTCTACATCATTTAATTTGATTTTGTTCAATCAATTGTGCCCAGTATACAGAGCTCATTTTTTATAGAATTTTCCAAAATAAATGAAATAAAATAATTTGGATGCATTCCTGCATATACTTGGATTTTTCTTTTCTTTCTTTTAAGAAATATTTGGAATACAGAAAATATTACTCTAAGAATATAAGCCCTTTGCCCCCAAATTATTAATCTTAAATTTTATTATTATAACTAAAAGGAAGAATTACCGTTTCTGCTAAAATTTACTTTTCCAAATTTTAGTAAAAATTTGAATAGTGTAATTTCCGCTCAAATACAAATGAGGAATTATCGTGATAGTTCTAAACTATACGAAAACCTTATTAATTAACAATTAACTATGCTTTATTAGTCAACATTGAAATGATTTTAAGGAAGTTCTGCAAAAAATTCTAACTATATTTTAGCTAAAAGCGCTTTACTTTAATAACACCCACTGATATTAACTTGGCGGCGTTTGTTTCGTCTCAAAAAATGTAAAACAAAAAATAATTTTTTTTTATAACAGTGAAACTTTCTACATAAATTTTGGTGTATCAAACATACGCATAAGAAGATTTTATAAGCAATTTAGAATGAGTTGAAATATTTATTATGGATTATGTATAGATTTAGCTGTCGGATGATAATTATTTTCTATGTATGTAAGAAAATTCCTTGTACATAATTTGAAATTTATACAATGATCCTTTTTTTTGTCTCTATATATGAAAGAATGGTTTAATGTGACAAAAGAACTGAAAAAAATTTATGTAACAAAACTCATTTTCATATTTTATAAAAACAAATATTTTAATTTAAAACTTTATGGATAAGGAATTTTTTTTAAGTTAGCCAGATTGTGTAAATTTCTGCTAGCATTGGTCTAAAAGTTTAAAAAATTAACAATACCTGTCAATTTCTGAAAGAAATACTGGAAAATAAATTATCTATTCGCTCTAATTTTCTAAAATTTATAAAGTAGTTCCTAATATATAGAAGAAAATAATGTAGAAGATTTTTAAAGGAGTAATAATGGTACATTTTTTGACGCAGTAATAATGTTGATCACGGCTTTAAAAATCTTATTTATTCGAAAAACATATCCTCAATAATTGGAAAGAATGTTAAATTAAATTCTTTTGAAGGAGGGCTAAATCGGTGTGAAAAGAAAACTTCCTTTTATTCGGAATAAAATACTTTTATTTTTCGCTAATATATTTCGTGCGCTACATACGCACTTTATCAAAGCTGATTTTCTTCACTTTATCAAAGCTGATTTCGTGCGTATGTAGCGCACGAAATATATTAGCGAAAAATAAAAGTATTTTATTCCGAATAAAAGGAAGTTTTCTTTTCACACCAATAAAAAAAAAAAAAAAAAAAAAAAAATTATATTTCGGAAAAATTATCAACCATTGAAAAAAAAAAAAATTTTTGAGGGCTAAATCGCTTTAACATTAATTTTAAATTGAATTTCATCTTGAACAAACTAATAACGTCACCTAATATTTCGAAAAATTTTTGCCATTCCCTATCTTCATCTCATTTTATCGTAATTACGTATAAATTTCAAGATACCGTTATTCACAAACACTATAAGAAAACAAATACAAGCATGAAGGTGTATAAAAATTTACAGATAAATTCTTGTTCCTTTATATCTTCTTCAAATATGAATTACAATTAAAAGCAACAAATATTTTTCAAAAAAGGTGAAAATGTTTAATAATTGCATATATCTAGGGGCATGTGACAAAAATTCAAATAGTTACATTTATTTCGCTTTGTTCTTAGATTTTATGAATCAGTTCATATAAAACAAATTTAAACAAAAAATGTATATATTGAAAAATAATATGCCCTGGTAAATATGTGCAGCACGCATCTGTCAATATGCATAGAATCAATGCAATTAAAGTTTAGTTAAAAACGAGAGGTAGAATTGATCGAATTGTTTTAAGTACTGCCCGTTGATTACCGCATTGCTTTTTGAGTACTTCTGGTATTTTATTCGTTTATGCAAAATTCCAGAATATTATTATAAGAAATATATCAAAAAGCTTTTTGAAATTTTTTAGAGACATAAAACACTTTTTTCATAATCAAAAAATCTCAAGAAATAAAATCAACTACAGAAACATTTTCTCATTTCCCATTACCCCATTTCTATTTAACCTACCATTGCAGTTTTTTCTTCATTTGATTGAGATATAATTGGCATCTCGAATACTAAATGGAAATTTTGTTTGTTGTCTTGGAGACTAACTTGATCACAAATCTTCCCAAAATTTTTAGCTTTTTGAAAATTTATTAGAAACATTTAAAATAAAAAAATAGAACGAATTTATGAAGACGAACTTTAAGTAAAGTAAGACTAAAGCAAGCCCTTAAATCTACATTATAACTTTTAACATATTGTTATACACCATTTACGGAATAAAACAATCTATAACAATGTGCAATATTGTTTGTTGTTCATGTTTTTTTCTAAATTTTTATTTACACAGATTTATAAAAAAAAGTAAATATATGTATGTGCATATGCACATCAAAACCTTAACATGACAGAGGTGATACAATCTAAATAGAATACCTTTGTTAATTCCGAAATTGTGCAAATATTTAATTTTATATGTAGAATTTACATGGAATCTAGCTTTGTAACATAATACAAAATTTAATACACTTGTAAACATTGCGGCTATTTAAATTTCTATATTTTCTTCATATTATGTAAATTTTATTACAAAATTTTTTCTATTCATGTTTTATTTACCCTTATAATCTGACCTTTAAAAGTAAATTTTAATATATTAAATTTTCTGCATGTAGGTAAACACATCCAATTTTCATATTACATAAAATGTAAACCTATATAATTTGTTTGTAGTTAAAAATTTGTTCTTGTACAATTTCTCGGTTTTGCTTTCATAGATGCATCTTTCTTTTAACTAAAGAAGAAATTTAATTACATTTAATTCAATTTTTATAATGTAAATCGAATATAAAAAAATATGAATTGGGAACAGTAGAGAATACAATAACCAAAGGAACACAAAAGATCAAGTTATAGGATATTAAAAAGGATACACAAGGTAGAACAACATTTTGAAATATTTTAAAATATTATAATGAATTTTTGATTTTTCTATACAATCAGTTTCTCTAACCTCTTAAATTGAATAATATCTTTATCTTTGCTAATAGAATTTTTATTCCTTTCAAAAATTTATTTCGACAAATCAGATTGTTTTTTTTTTTTTTAATTTTTTGACCCGAAATAAATTAGGTTTTTTTTATAAGTACACAATTATGCTTGTGTATATGCTTGGAATCTATATAATGTTTGTTGACCTACAAAAACCAGACAATTTATTATCTTACATAATTTAAATGAATTATGAACTAGCAATCTGAAGAAGCACTGTAAAGAATATGTTAAGAATAGGACCGAAAAAGTTTCTCAGTAGCAAATCTAGATTGTTCTTATAATTTACCAGCTTTTTGTTACCGCTTAGTCCCATATTTATTGCAATAATTCATATTACCGCTTAGTCTCATATTTATTGCAATAATGATATTATTAAAATAATCAAAGAAAAATTTTTTAAATAGTATCGAAAAAAATTATAAATACAAAATTTTTAAAACACATTGTGATTAAAAATGGTTGCTAAGAAATGAACATGAAAGAAATGCAAAATGGAGAATTATTTTTGAAATATAAGAAAATTAAGTTGTAATTTTACTACTTTAAATGACAAAAAAGGAAATTTTTTTTGAGGTTTTTATTTACGACAATTTTACTGCCATGGTTTCCTTTTATTTGTTCTCTATGTTTACGATAATTCTGTCCTTAAGCATTACTGTCGTTAATTTCATACTAGCTATGTATATTCAAAATACATAAATTTTCTTCAATACATTCATAATTGTTAAAATTGTAAAAGAAAGCATTACAAGTCTTGTAAATATTTTTAAATAAGTAAAAGTTATCTAAAGGTAAAATTTAAAAATATTGGGCTATTTCTCTATTTTTATTGCAAATTGTAATTAATTGTTAATACAAAAAAGTCAGGATAACACAAGAGCGTACGATTTTTTTAACTTTTTTAGGTCTTCTATCTTCGTCTTCTGTTATTTGTAGTCTCCTTTCAAAATGAACCCAAAATTAATTTATATGTTTAAGTTTGATAAAAGTAAGCGATTAATAGCCACAGATCATGACAAATATAAGCCTACATTTTTTGTGTAAAAAAAAATTAAAGAAAATAATTTTGTTTTTGTTTCGTCAACGCAAATTTTTTGAAGACTTAAAATAACTTACATCGTGTCCTATAGAACATAATTAAACATTTAGGAAATTATGTTTTTCTAATTCATTGATGAAAAGATTGCATTTAAATTTTTGAAAATTTATCAGTAAGAACGCATGTTTCCCAAATCTCAATCTCTTTACCAAAAATTTCTTATAAAACGTTGCCATCTTTGCTAAAGAAAACATTAAAAAATACTTTTGTTCCACGCATCATATTACAACAACAACATGTTATTGAGAATACTAAAGTGATAAAATAAAAGAGAAAGACATAAATAAATTTGCAATATTTTTCTTTGTGCAGAGAAAACCAGTTTAAGGGATAAAAATTCAGTGTTACACAAAAGTTCCTTTCCTAAAAATATTTCAACTGATTGAAGAGAATAATGTACAAAGTAAAAGATCAAATAGAAAATATGGGCAAATTTGATGAACATCTGATGACTCAGCATTGTACGAACATCACTATGCAACTTGTCAGCATAAGCCTTTTACAGAGAAAACAGTAGCTCAGTTAGAATTATTTAATTTTAATGTTATTAATATATAAGTGGTACAAATATTTGGTTTTAATCTTATCAATTAAAAGATCAATATTAACGTATACTAGTAGGTAGAGTCAAACCACAAAATTATTATCATAGTGTTATTTTCATTTAACCCAACATGTTCGAATACTTTATGTTAATAATAAGTAATGGCTCGGACTAATTTTCTACAAGGCCTCTATATTCTGTAGTTTCATGACAAGATGTGTACATAATAATTCCAAATTCACTCTATTAAAAATAATTTGCTCTATTAAAAATAATTTGCTAATAAAACACAGCTGAAAAAATTGATCAATAGCGACATATTAAATATACGCATTTACACAGGCGTCGACCTCTTTCGAAAAGGTCTGGCATATAAATCACCTTTAAATTTCTTTATGCAAATTTTAAAGAAAAATAATACGATATTATTTCTGAATTAGAACTACTTCCAAAAAAATTATTTAAAAAGGTAGTCAAAACTGACTTCGATTAGTTAAAAATTTGTATAACGTCAAATTGACACAAGTAAATAGCACAAGTTTGACGGGTAATCGATTAAACAATGAATAATGTTTAAGAGATCTAATGGATAAAAATTCTACCTAACTCTTTATTCGACAATTTTCGATTTTACATAAATTAAAACAAAATATTGTACATTATGGATACTAGCATTGTTAAATATTTAAAACAGCTTGGTTTTCAACAAGGTTGTGACGACAATGTTTTTGATTTTGACCAAGTACCGAACAAGATATTTGAAGCACAAAACAGTGATGATTGATTCAAATTCTTCAAATCAAACACTTAAAATTGATTAACACCGCACTACAGTTATTGCATATAGCTAGATACTTGGTCATATTTTCCTGAAAATAAAATTTCTTAGAATCAAAGCAAAAGAAATTTGAGCAAAGAAATTGGAAAACAAAATCACGTAAAAATTCTTTATTGAAATGATAAATAGAAAATATTCAAAGTAGAAAGAGAACTAATAACAACGTTAAATTAAGAAAAAGGAAAACGGAACAAAAACGAAATTAAATAAAAAAGGAAATTTTTTTTTATTTTGTTCATTTTTTATCGCTTTAAAATTTCCTCGACTACTTGAAAAATTTTTTATCTATTGCTATAAACAATAATAAACAAATTTCGCTTTTTAATTTGTATGCTATGCATGTAACAGTCTGATATACATCCATACATATATTGCGTATATTAGGAAACACATAAAAAAATAAAATTCAATAAATTTTTATCAAAAATATTACGAAGTTTTATAGTTCGAACGCGCTTTCATCTCTTGAACGAAATAGAATAATAACACTCAATTCCGGGTTCTCTAACGACATGAAAATGAATTTGATAATTTTCTATCAACATCTAATTTATTACACATCCTTGTATATCACACCAAATTATAAAATTATTATTACTAATACAAAAGAAATATAACAGGGCTTTTTTATGACCGGCAACAATATTGGTAATATTGTATGTCCACATACAGAAGGTTCTATACTGTACAGATCATTTGGCTTTGTTTAGTACATAATCTTATTATGAAATTGTTTATAATGTGATGGAATTTCGAAGTACAGTTAACACGTTTTCGAACAATAAAATAACACGCCACAGAACAATCTTTGAATTATAGCATATTTTTACGGTAATATTTAGGCTATTTAACACAATGTTTATAAGTTGATACGCTTACATTTTACAGATATTTTCGTTGGAAACTAAGAAAATAATCAGGGAAGAGGTGGTCGGAATGCTGGAGAAGTCTTCCGGGGCTGCGGTAAGCAGATTATAGGAGTGGGCAAGAATCAGGTGTGAATTCTTACTAGAGTCTTGTCGGGTCACGATAAACTTTAGGGGGAGACTCCAGTACACCTTCTGCGAGAGTATATTCGCAATAGAGCCTTATGTAGTTGCGGTCCGCTGTTACTCCGGCAAATCTACAATCTGCAACCTACAGATATTTTTAATGTACACGATTTGAAAGTTTCAAAATGTTTTGAAATGGATTTCGAAACTTGTTTTAAAGACGATACTATCCAGATAATATAAAAATGAGTTATTGTAATTGTTGCCGATGTATAATTGATTGATCAATGCTATTAGCAGGTCCGAACCAATCATTTGTAAAGCATTACACTTCCTTTGCACAAGTGAAGGGTCTTGTTCAAAAAACAAGTAAAAAAAAACTTTCTATCAACATTAATTACATTATGTGATAACAATTTTATTACATACGTATATGTACATATATGTGTATACTAATTGTAATACTTTGCGGCAGAAAAAATATTTAAAGAAACTAGAAACATTAACTTAACACTCAAAGATAAATGGTATTTTCTGAACTTTGAGGGGCATAACCCTTAGAGGGAATGAGAAAGGTAAAACATTTCCTTTAAAAAAAACATGTTTACTGAAAATAAAATTCAGAATAAAGTAAATTTTACATGGTTAGTTTTGAAATTTAAATAATTAATTATTAGATATTTGGTAGATATTATAATTTAAGAATCCACATTAAAATAACCGCAATTCATATTAATATATTTTTTTAACATCGTAACAACGTAAGTACTTATATTATATTTTCAATTTAAATAGTTTTATTGAAATTCTACTAATACAAGTATTAAGGATTTAATTTCGGCGAATATCTTTTTCATCCATAATAATTATCTCCGCAGGGAATATTCTAATATTTTATGTTCCCTATAATATTTATGTTGCTCTGGAACATTAACATAAGCCATTTACATATTTCATATGTATACCTACATACGAATAATATTCTATATATAAAGGTATATTGTATATACCAGTATAGATAATATTGCGGAATTGAAAATATTATTAAAATAATTCTAATGCAATGTACGCGTGTATACCACTATATTTAATACATTATGTATTATGAATCAGTTAACAAATCATACATATAGGAAATTAGTAATAAATATATTCTTTTACATAAAACATAATATAAATCTGGAATAAGTTAAAAATTAAATTATTATAGCACAAAAGCTTATCCTTGACTTCTAACAAAACTTTATATTATAAATATTTCATGAATTTGATATTTATTTAAGGTGAATTACATAAATAAATTTCATACCAGCTTCATATATTTGTCCGCATTCGAAAAATCAATTAATACGCATATGAACAACACTTGAGTGTATGTCATATCATACATATAAGTACGTACGAAATTTCTACGAACAACATCCATGGTTCTGTTGTTTGAGTTAGAATTCTCAAAATATAATATTACAATATTAAAATAATTATGTTAAGAAACTAATGGCCGAATAATGAAAAATTAAGATTTGTTTGAAATTTTTATTTTGCAATTTTCATAATTTTTTTTTAAGTTTGCATTGACTTCAATTTTGCGAGAATAAGAAAAATACAGTCGTTTTTGGCAGCATACCAAATTATGAAAAGCCATAGCACATAAGTATGTAGTTAAACTAGGTAAATTCAAGTTTCAGACTTCAACCTTTGACCTAGCAAAACCGCATCAAAAATTAAGTTATTGGCATTTATTTTCTTTTGTTTCATTAGTTATGACATGGGTTTTAAATCGCCACATAAAACCATAAAACATTACGTTTTCATGCACTATTTTACCGCTCATTATTAGCTTTCATAAATGTGATTAAAGTGCCTAAGTCATTTGCTTCTAGAGAAATACGTTTCTCGCAAAGACATTTCTGTATAAAATTTTGACTTTCAGTTTAGAAACTGTAAAAGCTTTTCAAACAGACGAATAGGCACTATTTTACTGCCTTTCACAAGTGTACAGATTCATTAAAATAATGAAGATGCTATTGTTGATTAAAAAAATTTTGTATTCGAGAAGTTGCAATTTTTATCGAAAATGTATAGAACTTAGGAAACATGCATTATGAACAAGTTTCAGAAAATATAATTTTAGTTTAATTTGGTTATTATACTTTTTCCTGTAGTCATAATAATAATCTAATTTTGCCGTGTTAAATAAAACTTTCTAGATCTAAAAAGTCGAAAGTAATTTTCATCCGCACACAGTTTTTATAAAAATATTTTATTCCCTTTTATAAACTTTGATTGTTCGAACTGTGTACAGAATAACTTTGTCTGACATTGTAGAATAACTTTGGTGGTAACGCGAATTTTGCACTTTAGTCTGCTTTATTTAGGGGTAATAGAAATACTTTTACAATAACATGTGCTCAATCCAACAAATCAAAGTAGTAAAATAATTCTTCTATGCTACTCAAAATTGCATTAAGACAGAAACTTTATTCATTTCCAGTTACTGCAAGTCTCATACATATTTTCTAATTTGTAAAATTATTGATTCGAAATTGTATTTTTGTTTTTAGTAATATTCTAATTTCAAAATATGTCACTTCTTGATTATCATCGTAAAAACACTAATAAAATTGGAGCTCAAGAATTTCAGAACATATATTTAGGGTGCATGACTATGTGGTATAGGTGCGAAAATAATTGAAGTTATTAAAAATCATAAAAATTTCAACTTTAAATGCCACTCATAAAAAATAAATCAAATAAAAAATATTTATGTATCTTACATTGCTTTAAAAGACTTTTTTTCTTTCGCATACGTAAAAATATTGCTAAAGGGAAAAATATTATGAATTACAACGCTTTCATAAATTTTACTCCCACATTCCCTAGATATGATATTTTTTTTTTACTTCCTTTAAAGTTCCATAAAAAAGTGAAAATAATCACTCATGGATGTGTTATGTAACATGAAAATTTTCGTAGGTGTAAACCATCATAACCATTATTTCCTATTCGATAGGACCATGAAGTAAAAAAAAAAATTATCAAATAAATAAAAAAGAAACGCTGTATTTTATGAGAATGTTAAAAATATTTTCAAAAACAATTTATTTTTTGAATTGATTCAATACCTACGCATTTGACATTATTATGGGCATTTCGTATAGGTAAATGAATTATTTTCATTGTATTCGTATAAGATCCACAAGTTTTAATATGCGGAATCGCTATTTTAAGCGATTTGAAATAAATTAAGTACTTCAATAGAAAACTTATAGTATAATCGGATTTGATACCATTTTCAATAACAACTAATTTTGGCATCTCACAGACATTTGCAACACTGTATTCAATTTTATTTCTGAGAAGGTTAATAATTTTTGTACTCTTAATAAAATTGTTAGAAATAAATATGTATGTATATTTTTAGAAATGTATATATACATATATGGATATATATATTGACATATTATACTGTAGGTATATTTTCTACGTACTTTTTCGAAAATGTGTGCCAAATGATTGCGGCGGTTTAGTTATAATTTCCTTCATAGGCTACTTCTTTATTAATATGGTAATTTAATACGCGCTAGTATTATCCTTGATATCCTTGTGAATATGAATATATACTGAAATTTAAACTACATAACAACAGTCAATCACAGTATACTTCTAAGTTTTCGTTAAACCTTAACTTAATTAAAATGAATACACTTTCTCCAATCCGTTTTAAATAAATTTAAAAAAAATTACCAATTGGAAATTTCTTGCGAGACACTCTCTAAAATTTCATTTTGATCAATTTATTGCCAAGATTTATTAGGCGTGAAAATGGCAACATATTTTAATTAAATAAACATGTCGAAGTATTAAACGTCACAATTATTTTAAATGACACTACATAAAAAATTTACAATATCATATTTCGCTTAATTTAAACTACAGTTAATTAAATTTTCAAAAATTTCTAGATTAATTCTCAATTTCAATAACAGCGAGGGCTCCTCTTATAAAATTAGAAAACGGATACTTGAACTCAAAGTTTTAATGAAATAAAAACTAGACAAATTACTGTCTGATGAGATTATATTCTTGTATTTTTTTTTTTCTTTTTTGGATTAATTTTAAAAACAATCAATCTTTTAAGGATGTTTTTGGATAGTACTCTGAAAATCAAATATATCAATCTCTTTTTCTCTACAATTATAATAATATAGGTTAAATGATAAATATTTCTTTACAGAATAAATACTATATTCGTAGTAAAAAACAAAAACCTACCATGTCATCATTTGAAAATAATTTCGCAAAAGATCTCGGTACTTCTTTTCCTTGCCGAAATTCTAACGAAAAAAAGAAGATAAAATTTTTTTTCAATATACCAAAAAAAAGAATCAACTAAAGAAAAACAGAAAAAAAGAAAAAACAATTTTTCTTATTTTGTTTCCAAAAGATTTGTCAGGTTTTCGTAAATAAATATAAAGAGTAAATTTTGTTGCCTAAACACGTTCCCAGTCCATAATGTCAATAAAAATCACTGTCTTCCTTTATTTTATATTGCAATTTCATGTCTCTCATGGGAGAGAAGAAAATCAAAAAAAAATTTTTTTCTCTTTATTTTTATCAGTCATTTAAATCTGTTTTATTTGACACATCTTGAATTCTGCAGTCTACAAAAAAAAAAACAACAAAAATTTTTTTTATATGATCTCTTTTTCTAAATTAAGAGAATACTTTTTTTTTGCAGATTTCTTTATTTAGATATTTTTTTATTACTATGAAAAAATTTATATTAGGTTATTCAAAAGTGAAATGTTAAAAAGTTGCGGCAACTATAAGGTCATGTAATTATTACACATAATTCAAAAATTATTAAAACAGTAAATTGGATCTGCATTTAAGCTCTTGTAATTGAAATTTATTTCATAGAATAATTATGAAAGATTGAAACACATTTAATTGGCAACGTATTGCAATCCATAATTTGTAGTCATTGAAAACTCTCTCAAATGAATAATATCCCATTCCACGGAAACCCATAAAATGAATTTGTTATATTGGATATGGTTTTTGCCTTTCTTAAAAAAACCCTAAGAAGTTGAGCACAAAATGAGGCTTGAACTGTTTAATTATTGTATTCTTTTCGGTTTTTGATATAATATCCATTGTTACGTACCCCACAATTTTCCCTTTATGCAACACCCTATTATAATAAGAAATGCTCTTTTTTCTTACTAAATATAATTGAAAACATAATTTTATGTGAACAATTTTATAATATTCTCTAAAACCTAGGAAGTGAATTATACAATGTACATATAAAAACGTAAATTTGGTTCCTAATAGACTTTCCTTATTAGCAATCAGATTTACTTGTAAAATTTTTTACATTTCCACAGTACCTATAATAAATAAATACAAATTTAAGAATATTAATATTAATTAATTTGTCTTTCAAAAACTATACAAAACTAAATTAAAAACATATAGATTCTTGCGGTTCTATCAATCACTTACTTAATTATAATTTAAAGTTACATATGTCAATCTAATATGCTATTAATTGCAATTACATATATCAAATTAAAAATAAAATATTGTACAAAAGATATTAAATTTAATATGAAAAACAATCCAACATTGCAGTTTAAGACCTCCTAAGCTCTTACAATTAAATTCAGAAATTATTAAAACAAACTTGTCTGCCTTAAATCTAAATTTTTTTTTTTAATTTTCGACTATATAAATGTATGTATGTGTGTACATTTATGTTTTCATATACATAAATATTTTATGAATTTAATTTTCCACATAAACAAAATTTAAGAATCGTAACCTTCCTTAAATTATGCATGTTTATTAGCAAAAATAAAAATTTTAATATTTTATACAAAAAGGAATATTAGAAAAAAAAATAGACAAAAATAATATTAAACCATTTTTAAGGATATTAAATTATAAATTAATATAAAAAGGTTACTTTTAACCATTACTTACTTTAAAGTAAATATAAAATTTTATTTTAAAAGTATACATGAAGGAGACGAATAAATATCCTAAAATATATTTTAAAGGACTTTAAATTTTAAAACATACATACATTTAAAATACATAATAGAAAAAAAATGAAAAAAAATTCATAAGACATTCAAAGGGTACGATTATTAAATTTTGAAGAAAATTAAAAATTATAAGCATATTATCTACTCTGTTACCCGAAAAATTTATTTAATCTTACAAGAAATTAAAATTTATTATTAAATTAAAATATTTTATATTATTTTTAACAGAAATTGACTTCAAATCTGGAAACGTGCTGCAAAATACAAAATATTTTTTCCAAATTATTAAATTCATAAAAAATAATTCAAAATTCTCATCCAAAAAATTTCCCCCTCTTAACAAAAATTTTTCAAATTCAATAAAAATGTTATTAAATGTCTGATTTCTTAATTTAAAACAAAAATCCTAAATTCATAATTAGAAAAATTTTATTCTTTGAATTTTCAAAATTTTGTGAGTTTTATTCGGGGTTTGAAGGAAATTTTGAATTTAGAACAATTATTTTCAACTTTGCTATTGCATTTCATTTTTTGTAAAACTGTTCATTCCATGCATTTTGTTACAAGAATTATTTTAGTATAGATTAAAATAAAAGCATTGCAGGTTTATATTGTGACATTTCTAAATTTTTTAACTGTTTGAATGCTTTCTGATGTATCAGTAAAGTCCAAACATCACTAAAAGTTAAAAATTGGCATTGAGCTTGGTTCTCTGTTAAAGCACTTCGTTTTAAAATGATTAGGCACACTAAATTTTAACGCGATTTTTTTTATCACAGACAGTTTTTTTATAAAAAGTTAAATGTAAATGATCTCACATGTAAAACATGTGCTAATTGCAAAATTTGAAATCCGGGTTGAAAGAGTTAAATTAATAAAATCTTTAAGATCGAAAATAATTTTGTTGAATAACTATGTTAATATTGTTAATGCATTTGCAATCAAAAATTTGAACCAGATATTTATTTTAGAACAAAAATTAATTTAACAAATTTGTTGGTCTATACTCAAAAAATTTTGCTTTTATTTTACTCTTTTGCATTCTTTTTCAAAAAATTCTACGAAAAATTAATTAATTACTCTACATTTCCCGTACATATAAAAATTATATGATGTTTTCTTTAAGGAAAACATTCATTCAATATTTTGAATGTAAAATTTTATTTAAATAAGTATTTGTTTTTATATCATAAATGGGTAAATATGGGTACCCATATAAAGCCTAAAAGACCTAGTCTAAAACTCTGTTAAATTACGAAATAAATTATATAATACGTAAATACTAAATATATTATAAACTTACCACTATATAAACTATGTACATACTAATAATACAAATACTCTCTATATTATAATAATTCTTATATACACATATAATATTTACTCTAGTGTATAATACATATAAAAATAATGATAACAGATTAGAACCGGAAAGGGTTGAAATGTAATGTATAAATGGTTGGTTTTTTTCCTGTGTTGACTGAAGGAAACCTCATAAAAATTCAAAAAACACATGCATAAATAAAAAAATATATAGAAACAGAACAAAAAAGGAAACAAAAGAAAAGATTTCAAATTTTAGGAAATTCTAAGTTTTAATAGGCTTTATATAATTTTATAAGACAGGAAATTTTTTTTACTATACATAATAAAAATAAAATATGTGAAAAAAAAAAGGTTATAAATGGCTGTAAAAAAATTCTTTTATGGCATTTTTTTCTAAAAACTTATCCGCCTAGGCAATATGGATAATTTTTTGAATCGTAAAAGTATAAAAAAAGAAAAAAGGAATTGTTTCTTTTTCCTAGCTTTCCATCTGAGATTTTGCCTTTTCCAGAAAATGAAGCCAAAACCAAAAATATGCCAACTCTGTCAAAAAATAAAAACAAAAAACAAAATCATAAAGAAAATCAAAATTTTTGCCTTGATGTTTAATTAAAATAATTTTCATATAATTGTACAAATATTTTGAGGATCCATAAGTTCCTTTTAGAATAGCAAACGGTTAATGAACTTAAATCTTTTACATTTTATGAGTTTTTGTTTTTTCTCTATCTTCTATTTTTGTATTCTTTTGCGTTTTTTGCGTATGTTTTATGTTTTTCTTTAAATTTTTTGTTGTTTTTTTTTTGCAAAATAAATTTTTATATAATTTAACTAATTTACTAAACACAAAGCTGTTTTCCTTTTATTTTTTTGAGTATATAAAAGTTAATAACACGTTAAAAAATTCTTAGAAGATTATTACAGAATATTTTATGAAGCGCTATGAAATAAAACAGAATGACTGATATTAGTAATTTTTTTTTAGTATACCGTTAGTATTGCGAATATTATGTAGGTTATAAATATAAAAGAAAAACAAAAATGGGTTTATAAAACTAAATAATAAAATTTATTATTTCCGGTTAATATTTTTAGTATGGTTTATACTCTTCAATTTGTCGTATACGCATAAAATTTATGAGAATTTAAAATTTTAGCATCATAAACAAAAGTATAAATTCTACATCCTAAAAATATGCAAAGCTTTTTGAATTTCAAAATTAGAAAATTGAAAGTAAATTTATGAAATACAAATGAGAAAATACCTATATTAAATTTGAAAATATTAAAAAAAATATTTTGAGAGAAATTGAATTTTCAAACTTTTTGGAGGAGGGTAGTGTTAAAATTTCTCTTTTCATTATATTTCACGTTTTTAAAAATTATTTAATAGTACTTTTATAATAAGCAAAGAATGTGTATGTTAGAAATAATTGATTTTAACAAAAATATTCTTTATCTCTGTTTCTTTAGAAACTTGTCTAATTTAAGACGTAATTATAATTATAAGGCAAAAACTCATAAATAGACACAAAAAATTATCAAATACAAAAAATATTTTTATACTATGGATCAAAGCTCAAAATATGGGTAAGATTTTTAATACTTAATTTAAAATCGCAACCTTTTGTCTTAAAAAACAATGGTTTTAATAATTTATTTAATAAAATAATTTATTAATAATAGTAAATTTAATTTAATAAATATCTTTTATTCTTACTCCTTAAAATTCTGATAAAGCGTTAAGTCTACTTTCAAAAGGCTATGTTGCGTATTTACTGGAAAATTATAATTAAGACTTCATGGCTTTATTCCTTTCTGTGAGAATTACGTAACAGATGATTGTAAATAAATAAAAAAATATTTGGCCAAGACATCAAAAAAAGATAAGAAATCGGAAAGAGGAAAATTTAGATTTGTACAAAATCTGATTGGAATTAGAATTGAAACGCATTTTTTTTTTAGAAAATATAAGACAAAAAAAAATTAATTTTAATGCAGAATAAGCGGAAACTACTGGCTTTTAGCACGATTTTTAATTTATCAGTCTTCCGAACTCTCTGTTTGTGCACTCTTATATCTTAATTTCAAATTTTAAGTTTTCTTAATTTTAATTTTTGCAATTCTCTTTTTAATCGTTTTTGTTGGAGTTAATCGTAGTTTATCGTATTTGATTTGAAAGTTTTACTTTCGGAAGTTGACACTCGAAAAACATACAAATTCTGGACACGTATATAAATATTAAAACTCATTTTTATTTATTTCAAATGTATCAATCTAAAATTATTTTTCACAAAATCATTATTTTGAATAAAATTTCTCTCAATTTTAAACTTTCACAACTTTTAATTTTTAAATCAACTCTGTTCGCCCGTAACTTTTATTGTTGTTCTTTATGTTGCTTTTTCCTAAAAGTTTTCAAAATATTTCAAACTTAAATTAGTTTTTACTTGTGTATTTTCTTTTGCTATTATTTAAGAAAAATACTGTCTAGAGTCATTTAAAAAAAATATATAAAATGAATTTGACATGTAGACGTGTACATACATACACATATACATGTATTATATATGGGTTATGTAAACGTATTATGTACTAATCTGTTTATATATGGGTCAATAGAAAATAATTTATAAAATAAGCAATCAATAACAGGAAATTCTTTGAATTGACACATGTCATAACACATACTTGCAAACATGTACGTTAATAATATAACACTGAATAGTAAACATGATGGTATAAAGAATCAGTAATTTAATAATACAGAAATATAAAAGTGGAAGTTGTTTTTTTCAAGTTTGTTGTGCCATTGGAACTTTTCTTTATTGCATGTGGTACAAATATGTACAGACATAATATGTATTTAATAAAAATTGTTTGTATGAAATTGTATTAAGGAAACTTCAAATTTGAAAAAAGAAAATTATTTCAAAGTTTGTGTTGCACATAATTTCAGTCCCCAGACAAGATTGTTTTGAAAATACAAAATTTTTATTCAATTAAACTTCCGCAAAAAGTGAGAACTTACTTGTACAAACACAATATAAAATGCGTTTACTACTTAACATAAGTGGCGAATTAAGAAAACTAGATAACCTACATGGCAGTCATAAATAAATTAATTACTTTATTAATTTTTCGCACATTAATAATTAGTCATGTTCAATTAACCTTACAATTTTCCAATAATATTCTTAAGTTAATGCGCATATTGCATTATTTTTGTTAATGTTTAAATAATGTTATATAACGAAGAAAACAAGCAAACTAACAATTAAAAAGAAAATTTTTCACGGGGACTATGAATTCTTCGACCACGTCCTTCACATTTCTACCCAGAAGCACTAGCAACATTGCTCTCAGCAAATAATTTAATCCCTAATATTGATTACAAGTTCTTTTGACTTGATATCTTAGACTACGACTGAGCAAATTGAATTTTATTACCCACTGGAACAATATTTTTAATTTTCTCATTTTCTTAATGATTTTTTACATTCAATACCTTTGCCATTTATATGTACATGTATATATATTATTAAAAACAATGTATTACAATGATTTTCACACATCATGCAAGTATTTTGAATTTCCTTTAAGTCCTACATCTTAAACATAGTGGCTTGAATGAAATATTTTGATCCTTCAGTAAAAACAACCAAAAGAACTGAAATAAAAATTTTCGTTAAACTTTATTAGAATTAATATTACCGTATTCAACGATTTTTAACTTACAAGATTTTCATTTCAAATTTCATATTATGTAATTATATTATACTATTGTACTACAGATTTTTTTTTATATCTTAAAACTTAAATGATTATGGGTACTACGACACGTGTATTCAAAGGAATATTAAAATATAATTGTTATATTTCGATATAAATGAATTTATATTAGAAAATTGATTTTTTTTAAAAGTAATTTTGAACTTGAATTTTATTAATGATATTTTAGGAAAAATTGATGAAACAAGGGCCATAGTTGCGTAGGGTTATACAATTATTTTAAAGTCAATAAGTACTCATAATATTATAACTAATATATAATTGCTTTTAAAAGTTAACGCAGTAAAATATTTAAGAGAATTTAGATAATACGAGTTTCGAGTCGTTTTTTACGTCAAATGAAAAAAATTGCAATAGTTTGTTTGATTACACTTGATCTTTTGAAACTGCAATTGTGTATAAACCAGTTATAAAGTTAGTTAAATTATCTACTCTAAAAAAAAACTTTTAAAAGTTTGAGAAATTGCTCCAGGTTTCTAAATTTGAGCTTCATGTGTTTCAATAATATTTGGTATTGTTCTAATTCCTGTATTTGTTGCAATAAAATAAATAAATATAAATAAGGTTGCTATAAATAACCAATTAACTACTTTCTCTATAAGAATATTTTAAAAACTTATATTCTATGCAATCATAAATACTTAAATTACATTCATATTTTATCAAATAAATTAATATTAATAAAACACAATCTTAATATACGTAAAAGAATCAATAATATTAAGTAACAGCCAACCAAAATTTAATTTAATGAAAAATATTTTTAATAATTTAACATTCATATTATTTATACTTACATTTTTAATAACAAATGTAATAAAGCAATAAGAATAGAAGACCCCATTTATACACCAAAAAATGTAAACAAACAAAATAGTTAAATATTTCTATCAAAAATTATTGTAGTGGAAATTAACCCTGAAAACATTTTATTATTCTACTTCAACATTAGTAGTTTTCCTAATATATTCAAAGCCACTGTAATATTGAAAATTTTGTTGGCACAAGAATGTGTTTACAAGTTTTCTTCTACCGCAAATATTATTTTAAGGATATTTAACAACATCTATGTATGTTCACTTGAAAATGATATTTAGGTTATGTATTTACATTGAAAATAATTTTTTATTTGTTAAATTAAAACTTCCATTTTCATTTTCTTCTTGTTGTTTTTAGTGTTATTTTTAGTAGTTCAATAAAAATACCATACATTCATTATGCCATTGTCGTAAATATTGTAATAACGTATATGACTATCCATTTTAAGCATATTTTCGAAAGCTAAATATGAGACAAAAGTGATTTTCAAGTTAACTTTGTTATGCTATTCGTTTTCGCATATGTAAGTGTATACCAACATGTTTCAAGACAAAAAACACGATAACATACGCGAAAAGCACCTTCATAAGGTAAATCTCTCAAAAAATAAAATGCAAAATAATGGTTACTTCTTCATAAATAGTCATAGACATAATAAAACATATTTGATCAACTACAAGTTCAACTGTTTGTGTAAGTTTTCTATATGCCCTTTTAAGCTAAAATGGAAGATTAATAATATAAGCATAAATATTTTTCCAAACTTGAAGATATTTCGAAATTTCCAAATCTGCAACTTAGTAAAAATTCAATCAAAAACATCTTGTTATAATATACGTAGGCATTATTCAGGTATTTCTCAGTTCAATTTATTGATGACCATTATTTTAAAAAAACATCATAGTTAACATTGAAAATTTTAATAATTCCCTATGTCCTATAACATTCATGTATTCTATAACAACCATGTGTCCTATAACAACCCGTTTATTTGAAGCAAACTTATAAGGGCAGTTTGAAATTATAACGCAATATACAAAATTCTAATATTGTTCCATTTCAATTAAATACATATTTGACAGATTATGTATTTGTTGTGATTTTGATCTTCTTATCTCATTCAATAATACTGCACCCTCCCTAATTTTGTTCTATTCTTAAAAAATATAATAGGGCTTTGTCACAGTTTTTGTATACATATTCGGTTATTGCATACAAGCAAAGCATTCAATTCAAAAACAATAAATTTTAAAACACATTACAGAGTAAAGCCCTACTTTGCTAGAATGCAAACATAATATAATTCTCGTTTTCCAATCTCCAATTTTCATTATTTTATAAATTTACGATAATTTTTCATTAATCGTGTATTATACTGTAATTTTTATATATTCATCCTTCAAATACAACATTTGCTTTCAAATCTATAGCAAGTATATTATAAAAAATGTTACAAAATTGGTCTAACTTAGAAAATTATTAAAAACCCATTGAAATTAAATTAAAGAAAAACCTTATGTTCACTAGATATTGCTATAATTCATCTTTTTAATTTTTTTAAGTATATAGAAATATGCTATCGAAAAATTTGTAAAGTGGCTTAATAAATTGATAATAACATGATTAATTTAAAAAATAATTATTTATGAAAACAATTTTTCTCTTGAAAATAATAACGAAAATTACATGACAAAAAAACGTGTAATTACTTCGATCATTAATTCCATTCCCAAAACAGTATAAAAAGATATGCAAAATAATCACAATTTCCATAAGATGAACAAAAAAATTCTTAATTATACTTAAAGAGAAGCGAAAATTTTATTTTTTATTAAAAATATTTTAAAGCGATTATTAATCGAATTAATTGATTAGAAGCCATGAAAATTTCTTTAGAATTTTTTTTTACAATCTCTACTCCAAAAATTATTATGAAAAGTTTTCAATATTTTTTTTTAAGAATTTATTATTTTTATTAAAATAAAAATTAATTTAAATTTTTTCAAAAGGTTTCTTTCGAAAAAGCAAAAACAGAAAACAATGAAGACATAAAAAATGCCAGTCGTAGTACAATAAAATCACAAGATTATTGAAACCGATATCCAAGGTTATTAGCAGACTGTTAAAAAACATTGAACTTTACTAAATAACTGCGAAAATTTGTTTAAAGACTTATTAGTATAACTCCCACACAAACGATTAAAAAGAGAATAAATTTTGTCATTATTATGAATAAATTGCAAAGTTATACAAGACGATTTTATATATGAACAAAGATTTGTAAAGTGCTCTTATTGAAGTTGAATAAGTTTATGGAATTATCCAAAAAAAAAAATTAAAAATAAGGTCGATCCACCTAATATCAAAAATAATATAAACAAGAAGATAAATACTACTGTAAAAACTCCTATAAGAACTCCATAGATTTTTGTAGTAAGAAATAATTTTAAAAAAATTCTCATGAGCATAAAAATCGAATCAGACCACATTTAAACTGGTAAACTGTTTGATAAATCATTTATTTTCTTACTTTTTAAAACCCCAACGAAATGAAACTCAGTCCGAAACTTAATCAAATAAAATATACAAGACCGACTATACATTATCATAGCACGACTATAGATTATCGAGTAAGAAAACTTGAGACCAAAACTTTCCACTGTTTTCCAAAATGTTTATTGAGACGAACATTTTTAAGAGCAATTTTGACACCATTACATTAGCTTATTATTACTTAAGATGGAAGTGAAAATACTTCCCGTTTTTCCTTTTGTTAAATTAAAAAGTTTCCAAAGATTTCAACACAATAAACTATAAGAAACGGTTGAGTTATCAAAGAAGTTCAAATGTGCGTACTTTGATGTGGTCTAACTCGAACAGAAGAAGGAAGAGGTAGAAATTTTTGAAAGAAAAAGAAAATGTTCTAAAGAAACAGACGAAAAAACAAACTTGAACCCACTGCATTTTTCTCTTAATGCACAAATAAAATTTGAAGAGGAATCCTTCTAATCAAAACTGACTTATAATGTCAATAGTTTAAATATGAAAAACAATTTTAGCTTTAATTTTTCTATAAAAATAATTTAGCATTAAAAATTTCAATAAGAATCTTATGATATTAGAAATAAATTTACACCAAAATTAATTATTTCAATATTTTAAAGGTCATTTATTTATCGAACTAAAGCAGAATTTGAAAGAAAGTGGAGGCAATAATCTAAACAAATTCATTTGTAAAGAATGTACAGACTTTCGATTTTACAGTGTGAAAATAATAAGCACTTTATTTCAAAATTTTTTTGGCAAAGTGCTAAAAGGACATTTAACCTTAAACAACTACGTTAACTACATTTGGCATGGGATATATACATATATATATGTATATACATATTTTTAAAAATTAAAAAGAAATAGCCTAAGTGTATGCCATAAGTTACATTTATTATAACAATGATAAAAGGAAAAGAATTCGAAATTTAACAAAATTTCATTCATAATAATTTTTCATAATAATTTAAGAAAAACTTTAAAACTGCAAAAGCCCAACATAGCGCCCCAATGGAAAATAATATTAAATAATATATTTTGTAGAATAATGGACTGCGCTCATGCGAAAAATATGTCGTGTGGCAAGACTTAGCGAATTTTTGTTCTTCTTAAATTTGCCTTCTTCAATTTTAATTACTTAAAGCGATGACATATTATTGACTTTGTAAAAACAAAATTTATTGTGTTTGTATAATAAGAAAAAACTTTAATATTCTAAATAATTCTAGAATGAGAGAATCATAAAATTTTAAATTTCTACAAAGCCCATATTCTAATTTTAAGAATAAAACTATTTTTTCTTTCTTATTCCATTGAGAATTTTGTCCAATTTTCATGTTATTTTTTTTATCATTTTCATTCTGAATAAACTTTTATAAAAAGGTCTCATTTCTTTTCTTATTTGTCGTAATATTAAAAAATAAAAGTTTTGAGTTATTACAAACATACAAGTTGTTGTAGTTAAAATCAAATCAAGATAGAAAAGAAAATCTTTCGTTAAAATTTTTAAATAAAACTTGAATTTCTTTAAATTAAGAGCCTCAAATACGAAAAATAAGAATTTCTTATTCATCATCCACATTCTTTTTATTTTCCATTACGAAATTTATCTCCTTACAAGTCCTCTAGACTACTTAGATATTTTATTTTGGATTTTCTGCGAAGCCCAGTTTCTCTTGGTTAGCCATCACAATCCATTAAACCTCGTTTTTTTTGCCCATTCCAGGGATATTGTCATGTCAGGTAGTACTTTACGACTGTTTTCTTTCATTTTGTACTCTACTTGAAAAAATTTATACGATATAAATACGTTCAATATTTTACTTACCCTGGTGGCTGAAACTGCGTTCAAGACACTTTTCTTATTCGAATATGGGCACGAAAATATCCACCGTCTGGAAAAAAAATTATCTTATTCTATGCCTGCATCTTTTTTACATTCGTCTCAAATTTTAAAGCCGATTATAGCTCCTACGGTACTTCAACATCTCATCGTGAATAGGTTCACCTCACTTGTATATGTTGAATTTGCAATGAATGCTGCTATAATCTATAAATTTAAAATAAAGTCAAGATTAATATTATTGAATCATCTATTAGAAAAATGCTTATGTTTTTTTTAATTATTTTGTTATTCAATATATTAATGCATGGGTTGCTATAAGCCTTAGCAAGAACGCCAGAATCATAAGAAAACACTCATTTTGTTTAACATTCAATGTGTTTAATCATAAATACTCCAGTCAACATTTCATCATAAAATTACATCACGTTGAACAATAAATGCAGACATTTTACTTGAAGCTAGTTAACAGCCTAAGGTTCTTAAGGACTGAATTTACACCTCCGAGCACTTTCTCGTAGTATAAGAATCAAAAAACAGTGTTACAAGTTCATATTTACTTCAAAAACATTTTTCTTAAATAAAATAATTTATAAAGTTTCAGTATTTGTCCAAAATTATTTTGAACTAGAAATTTAAAAAATGGGACAATTGTTATTTTTGGGCTCACACTAATATATTTTAATATATATTTATACATATATATATATATCTTTGCGTATTGGGTAATAATTTTACATTTTAAGATTTGTACACATTTTTTAACAAAGGGAATTTATGTATATAAAAAATTTCTGCTTAGAAATTATAATTCTATATATGTATAATATTCACAAATAAAAGAGAAGAATTACTAGAATACCGAAATTTCTTGTCCTTCTATCTATAAGGGATATATCCTTAAGACATACAATTATATGAATTTATGCATAAAAATAGTATTAACCACATCAACAACAACAACAATATATGTATAATATAATTTTTTTTTGTCATGTAATTATCTTATAAATATATTCTATCTAGTATCTTAGCATAGGAATTATACTATTAAATAGTGAAACTTTTCTATAAACATAGAAAAAAATTGAATACACAAAATTACAAACATAGAAATTCTTTAAATGTCATCACAATATAACACACATATTATAATATTAATATTATATGTGTGTATGTTTATTATAAAATATATACACACTTGTAAAAGCATACTACATATAATAATATATGAAACAAAAATTAAAGTTAATATTTAAAAGGAAACTAGAAAATGGTAAAATGTTAAACTTTACAATACTTAAGGGACGATTTATTATTGCATCCTAAATCTTTATGATTCGATATTAAAAATAAAACCAAAACGAGCATTTTTATTCTTAAATAAATATACTAATATACACATACATATAATATAATATCTGTATATTTATACAACTGTATAAATATACATATGTGTATATTAAATTATCATATTATGTAAATCGGTTAAAATGTTCTGTTTTTATAAAATAAAATAAGAATAGACGCATACTTTTATAATAAACGATGTATTTTATAATTATGCATTATATGAATATAAACATATATTTAAATATATATGTATATAAACGTGAAGGCTTTGTTTATTTTAAACAATTTTGCTTTTGAATATAAATAAAATACGACTATACAGTCCAGTATAGTTTATCGAACTAATATTCTTACTGATCAAAGATATTGTTTAAAAAAAAAATATCCTTTTCTTTTTTCAAGGAAACATTCAAACTTATGAAACACGCAAGTTTGCGATATATTTTCTTGTGAAACTGACCAACATAGACACGACAGTAAAAATTTCCTATTTCGTTCAGTTGTTTTGAATTTCTAACATTAAAATAAATGACGAAAATGCAGTGGACTTTGCCTATAAATGGCAATTCGAAAGTGTTGCCTCTTATATATCGTAGCTTACACGATTTTAGCAGATGAATGAGATGATCCGATATGTATATGTTTATTACCTGGTAAAAAATTTGAATTTTAAACATTTGCTGATTTTTGTAGATACAAACATTTTTTTTTATTGTACTGCAATATTAGGCCTCATCATATGTTATAGGGGAATTTAGGTACGAATGCAAAAATATTCTTCAATATAATATCGTAATAACAACCATTAAACATCAAATATTGCTTCAGCATTTTTCGAATATTTACTTTAATATTTGAATATTATACACTTTGATTTCGGTATATTTACGACAAATACTCGTACGTAAAAAATACAGAAATTAATATTAGCATAAAAAAAACTCGGATTTAGAAAAATTGTTACTGTTTTACGAAATGCTAAACGAACTGCTGAACGCGCTTTTCTACTTAAATAAAAATTGACACGTTTGTTTTGATTGAACTTATTTATTTTTCAGTATTAGTACTTCAAACACACCTCACAATGCTTTCATTTTAAATACCTCCTTATGTAGCATTTATCCAGAGTATGTAAAAAAAATTTATTATGAAAATCAAAGGTTTGTGCTCATAAAAAACCATAAATTTAGCTGAATCTTTTTATATGTATAACAGCTATTAAATTACCTTAAAGCAAATATTTTAGTCACATGCCTAAGAAAGTAAATAGGAACGAAATTTTATTTAACAAAATTTCATTTCAATTATAACACCAATTTTACTATTACATTTAAAAATTTTAAACAAAATTTCTTCAAAAACTTGATTGTGTGTCATATCGAATAAGTTCGACTGTATACTCGTATCATATTAGAATACGTGCATACATACAAAAAAACTAAATAAATAAATTTAAAAAATAATATAAACAAAAAATAATTTTATGTCATATAAAAAAAATTGTGTATTTTTAAATACATATGTACATAGAATTTTAAGCAAAACTATTACTTAATTCCCAATCCTTTTAACATCTCTAGGTTTTTCTTAACCATATTATATGCTGGTTTATTAAACATAATTTTTAATAAAGTTGGGTCAAACCAATGGTTTGTATTGTAGCACTTTTCCCTTCAACAAATGAAAATTTTGCTTTTAAATACAGTCTATGTAGTCTATGTACCTATCACACTATTAAAATTATTTTCATTCATATACAAAACTATTTCTAGGGTTGCATATATTTAGGATGAATGATTAATGCAGTCTTTGAAATAAAGCAAAAATTAATATAAAGTGGGGTTAACATAATGCTCGATTTTAAGGTTTAATTTTGTGAGTTAAGAAAAATAATTATATTTTTTAATTTCATGGAATATACCGTTAACTTTTTGCGTTAATAGAAATTTGAAAAAGCTTGCGGTTTCGGAAATATAAGGTGTCAAAAATTCAAATTTTACAAATTTCAAGAGGCGATAACTTGAGAGGGGGTGGAGATGGAAAAAAATTTTCTTCTAGCGAAATGAACTATTTGATAATGTCTAAAAGCTCCTAAAATTTCAAGCTTCTACAGGCTGTAGTTTGGAAAAAAAACGACATCAAAAATTTGTAAAAAAAGGACTTTAGATAACGGTAAATTTGAACGGCCATTTTGTTTTTCTAAAGTTCAAATATAGTATGCCGCGCTAGGGGAAGCAAGCCACTGCTTTTCTGCGTTTGCAAAATTTCAAAAATGCTTATGGTTTCATTGCAACAAATAGTTAAAAAAGGCCATTTTTAGGGTTTTGGGGGGGTATAACTTCTAGAGGGGAGGAGATAGGTAAAAATTTTGTTCTACAGAAATAAGTTTCTAGTAAAGATCTATGTACATATAAAATTTCAGCTTTCTATTTTCAAGGGTGTAGAAGTTTTGTAAACAGACACACGGAGAGACGGACGGACGGACGGACGGACGGACGGACAGACGGACGGACGGACGGACGGACGGACGGACGGACGGACGGACGGACGGACGGACAGAGTGAAACTAATAAGCACTTTTTTTCAAAAAATTTTTGGAAAAGTGCTAAAAAGAGCCCATAATAGTACAAAATAGCCGTACAAAAATATGTGCAAATGTATGTATGTATGTTTTCATGCTCGTATAGGGTAACTTGGAATTACTTACCCCAAATTTTTTTAAATCAATTTTTTTAAGAAAAATATAAAAAGCGTTCCTGTTATTATTTTTATATGGATATAATTTTACTTAGTTAATTAAAGTTTGACATTTTTTTTATTAGATGTTTCACAACTAAAACTAGTGCAGAAAATTTAAGGATTACATATTTTGAAAAGCTTCATATTTTATGCATTGCAATTGAAATAATTATCTACAGTTTCCCGGGATCGTCTACAGAGTATACATTTTATAGAAAGTTTGCGAAATATAGTTTTAGAATACATAATTTTTTGTTTAAATAATTCTTTTAGACAGACTCACCAACACATTAGAATTAGACAATCGGGAAATATGTGAAGATAGAGTATTTAAAGTGCCAAATTATATTTCGTTTTACAGCTGCCTCTCATGAGTTGCAGTTATTAAAAATACAAAATCTCACAGTATTTGTATATGTAAAGAGCAATCCAAAATTGGTTGAAGACAGGGTTTTTAACAAAAATTCCCAAACTATACCAGAATAAATTTGTGCTTACCCCATGTATAAATTTGTAAATAACTAGACTCATCCCTAAATATTTACAAATAGAAACTCCCAAAAATTTTATAGAATTTTTATAATATTAGTTACAAATAGATCTAATTTTGTAATGTTTTGCGTATCTTAAATATTGTGCTTTTATTTGTATAGTTTTGTTTATATTTTAAAAATAAAATATTTTATGACAAAATTTTTAATGAAAGTTTCTAACGAATTTTCTTGTAATTTAAGAAAATTTATATTTGTTATAGTAATTTAGAAATGCATTATTATAAATTTTAAGAAGAACGTCTTTCAATAATTTAAGATTTCCATAATTTTAATTTGAAACCATCTGGAATTCACCAAAAAAAATCTTTCTGTAAGCTTATTCCTGAAATACTCCAGATATGTATATGTAGCTCTTTTCTTAACTTCAAAATTTTGGCACATTATTGTTTAAATGAAAAATATTTACATATTTATTTTCAATTTACATACATATTTATTTTCAAATATTTGTTGAGTTTAGAATATTTTAGAATAATTTCGAAAAAAGTGCATATTAGTTTCACTTATGATATTTCGCTCTAGAAATTTCATACCTACATAGATCTTTACCAGAAATTTATTTCAATAGAAAAAATGTTTATCTATTTTCTCTCCTCTAAAAGCTGTGGCCTCCCAAAAACTTAAAAAATGCCACTTTTCAACTAATTATTGCAGCGATACCATTAGCATTTTTCAAATTTTGCAAACGCAGAATAGTAGTGCTTGCCTTCACCTACCGCAACAATTATTTTACCTCGAAATTTGCAAAAGACCACATGACATACACGTATGATTTCCTAGGGTGCTGTCCCCTGCCGACTAAGAATCATTGTGCTAAAAAAAAGGACTAAAGTAAAAAAATTAAAAGTGAAAAAAAGGATAACAAATACGAATTTGATAATAAACTACATGTTGTGGCAATGTCCCGAAAATTAAACTGTGAAATTATTGAGAATTAATTTTCAATTGATGTATAGAGTTGTTGTGCTTCAGAAACTGTTTTTCATTTTATCAAAATCCATAATGGTATTTGAAAAATGGTGCAAAAAAACAAAATAGAAATATACGAGAGTAGCGATTGGGAGAATTGGTAAAATTTCCCTTAGTTTTCCAGGGCAAAATTTCACCATGTCATTTAAATTTCTGATCAAAAATAATTGGGTTATTTAAAATTTTTTTTAAATTAAGTATTTTGTTATTTTTGATCGTCCAATAAACAAAAAGGCAATTACCGTACTTTAATCTGCTGTATCTATGGATTTTCAGTATGATAGTTTGGACCCGTTTGAAATATTGCAACTATTTTATTTTAAAAAATTTAATTTCAAATTCAAATGAATTGAACAACCAAAATATTCCTACTCTTGATTTTTTGTATTGCCAAATTCAAAAACCGTAATAAAATTTGTTTTTAAAGTAGTCAAAAATTTTGTATAACACTAAATTATTTATAATGATTTGCCTTCAATGCATATTTTATTTTCTAACCCTTTTTTTAATATCTCCAAAACTTTTTTAGACAATGTTTCATGTTGTAGCTAATCTCAATAAATAGATCCATAGTATTATGTATATGTTCAGTAATAGGCATCGGTTTACAATAAGATGGAACGAAAATCCTTTAATCTTATGTATTTTTACTGCTGGGAACAATAACGAGTTTCTTATACTAAAGTACAAAATTAATTAGACATATTTATGAAAAGAAACAAAGGAACACAATACATAGTGTAATGAGGAATTGAGAAAAAGGACTTTAAAAACAAAACACTCTTAAACCGATACATCTACGCAGTAATTTTTAAAAAACATGCTTTCAAGAACCACTTTTTCCACTATAGTAAAACTTCCCTTAATGAGTAAAGGAAAAATTATGTAACCTTGATATTTTCACGATCATAGTATAAAAAATTAAAATTGTTAATATGAAAAATATAAAAACGCGTACTAAACAAGAACTCTCAAAAAAGAGGAAAAATTCGACTCCCTTTTTGTGGTTCACTTCTCACAATCTTACACCCCCATAAGTCTTTTTATTAAGAATATTATTGATAGTCATTTTTCGTTATTAATTATACTTATTTTTACATAATGAGCAATGACTTAATGATTTTGATTTAAAAGCGAATTAATGAACTTTAAATGTTGCGCAATTAATGCTCTACGGTAGATTAAAAAGAATAAAAGAAAAAAGGTTAACAGATGATTAAATATGATAGCCATTTTATTTTAAGCAAAATTTGCTAAGAATAAATTAATGGCATAGCTATTTAAATTCTAAATTTAAAATTAAGTATACATTGAGATAATCTTAAATTTAGGAAAGAAAAAAAATTAAATCAACGCATTAATAAAAAAGCAAAAGAAATTTAAAATTTGCTGATAAGGCACTAATTAAAAGAGACTCACGATACTTTTGTCATTCGTGTTGTCAACAAAATGATGATTATGAAAATATTGTAACGCAAAATTATTAATTTTAGAAATTATGAATATGAATGAACAGCTTCCAGCAAATTTTCTTAAATAAATAAAAAAACAATGTATAAAATTAAAAATAGAAAAACAAGAAAATTTTATGGGATTTTGAGAGGATTATATTTTTTAGGTTCATCATTACATGGATAAATATGTACATAAGTACATACATAAGTGTACAATATATTGCAATGTGTTTTTGAATTTAATTATTTATAAAATTCTTTAAATGAGTTTCATGATTTTAGGGATTTAAGAGAAGAAAATTTCAAAATTTTAAAAGTTAAAGAAATTTAAAATTAATAAAAAAAATTTGAAAATCGTAGAAAAATCTAAGAAAAATGGCAACCTAGTTAAACTAAATAAAATTACGTTTTCGTTGACTAAAATTCCAAAATAAAAAAAAGAAAGCCAAAATTCTCACTTTGACGAGTTGTTTCTCAAAGTTTGTTCTTAAAACCATAACCTAATTTAATTAGGAGAATAAAGCGGGGGGTCATCAATTACATTTACATGTAAACTAAAATGCTCGTCACACAACAATTAAGCGGAAGCTTAAAATATAGTTCTTTAATAAGCTTATTAATTTTTAATACGAGTAATCATCAAGAATGGTTACAGAATCAAAAAAATACAAAACATTCTTAAAAGCATTAAGGACAACTTCAGAAACTTTACGTTTTCAATTAATTACTGCATTCAATAGAACTCATCAAAAACGTTAGATTATGCCCTCTTTTTATTTTGATTCACTCGCATATCATGATTAAAAACATTCTTAAAGCTTTTTATTAAAAGAAACAATGTAACGACCTATACGTATTCGTATTATATAACAAACACAATAAACCTATACAAGAATGATAAATGGAGAATATAAAAGAAGGTAAATTATATTCCAATATAGAATAATTTATACCACTTATCGCAGAGGTATGGTTACAGTTCCCATATTTGGAAAAATAAATTTCTTTAAAATTAATACGGTTTTACATAAAAAAACCATGACATTTTGCAAACGTATACACAGGAGTACACACGTATAAAATCTTATACCGTAGAAATTTTGTGTACAAATGCCATCAAATTCTGCAATATAAAAACATCCTTGAAAAATGTTCTTTACATACCTTCGGAACTCTGTTCTCTGTGCTCTTACCTCAATGTATGTATAAAATTCTCTATACACAAAGCATACCAAATTCGTTGTTTTTCTTACTCTTTACAATTTTTTTGCTTATTGTGACGATTTTCCTAAGTCGAATAACAAAAACGAAAAAGAAAACTCCAACAAAATGAAAATTCTTAATCCGCTTAGCACTAAAATAAAAAAATTTCACGTTAAGCTTTATTTGACAACTAAAAAATGAAAGAGGCAAAAGTAAATTTTAAAGAAAAAAAAATAATGAAATAAAAACGCTGCAAAAGCAGTTTTCTTCAATACCGTCATTTATTGCAGAAAGAATTTTTAAAATTTTCTAATCATATCGCACCTGAAGAAGAACACTGGCGGCACTCATCATCGAGAAAAATCGAAAAGAAATCTGTGTTATCAATTGCATTATTTTCAGTAAGCCGGGATGATTTTAGAGCAATATTACAGATTTTATTCAAGAACAGTCCAACTGCATGATTCGAAAAGAATTGATTTTAAATTATTGCTGTCTTACCTAATACATTTAATAAATAAACGTTTTCAAAAATGCTTTTTAACAATTTCTAAGGTCGTATAAACATAATAGTAAGTTTTGAACTTACAAAGTTCATAAGGTTTATTTTTAATACGTGTATATTAATATCATAATATTACTCCACATGTGCACAATCAAACATAAATATTCACGCCATTCTCACATACAATTCAAATTATATACTAAAACAAATGTTGCTTTGAAAATTAGGATATTGTCCCACACTGTAAGAAAATGGCAAATTTTAAGTCTAACAATTGACTTAGCTAGAGTATTGGCTTTGCTTCTAACCTGCGTACAATAATTGCAGTATAAAATTTTTATCACAAAAAGAACTTGTCTTTGGTGAAATTCGGAAAATGTTGAATGGTCTGCGCCTACAATGATATTAGAGGCCCACACAATATTCAATACAATGTAAAATAACTAAATTATAGTTGATATTGTAACTCATATAAAGAAAGAATTTCAAATATTTGATTGGACATTAATATGTTAAATTTTCACTACGGTAGTACCTACGGTGCTTGATTCTTTTATTTTAAATATTCGAATCAAGACTGTGAAAAAATAATTTCTTTTAAATGCTTTTGCACATATATACTGATGAGTGCCCATAAGTAACTAGTAGTTGACTCTTCACTAACAATATTCGTTTTCAAACAAACTCCTTGCGAATATTTCCGCAAACATTATACTAAATACTTACTCTATGAATACCAACTAATCAAAACCAGATAAAAGAAAGCCATGCTTGGCTAGTTGATCATGATAAAGAACGTTGGATCTGTAAACCTTATCCATGAAAATTTATTGAAACCTGTTGATTCGAAATCTATACGAACAATCAACAGCAGCCAACTGAACTTTGTAAAAACTAAAATTTATAAAATTTATCATAAACCTACAATACCAAATTAACTGTGGTACTTTTAATGAAGTTTTGTCACGCTAGCCGAATATTACAATACTGAAATTAAGAAATTTATGACTTTTTACTTGACAGTGTTGCAACTTCAGTACCACGATTACTTTGAAGTATAAAAGTATATGGTGCAACCTATTTAAGGAAAATTTTATTGCTTCGTATCAGACCCGAAAATAAACTAATTACATTTTTACAACAAAGTTTTTACCTTGATCTTCCATTCTACTAGTAAGAACTTACAAAGTGGTTTGAGTCGTCAATTTTACAACAAAAAGAAAAGAACAAAATGTGAAAAAAATTCTTCTTACAACCATTTATAAGATTTAAAAAAAATATTTTCAACCAATCGTTCTAGTACTTAATAATTAATAACCTTACAGGAACATACTTTCATAACAACTATTTGACCAACAGCTTTTTAGAATAAAATAAATCTGGTAGCAACAGCGTACTTTTGTGAAAAATAACACTGATAACAAATTTTAAACACTCATTTTCCTACAAATAATCCTTTACTCTGTATAATTCATATGACATTGTGGAACTTTACGTTCCTCCAACTATTACCTTAAGTAGATGGCAAGACAGAGGTATTTTTGTAATTTTTTAGTTATTTATAGCTTCACTTTTTTATCCTTTTTCCTTAAACAAAAAAAAAGCAAACTCAGAATAATTGATTTATATTTTTTAACCGGATTAGATTATAATTTGTCATCATGTATACCAAGTACCCGATTGTAAGTCAAAATAATAATAGTATTGTGGGAGGAAAAAGGAAAATTTAAATGTAAGTCTTTTATTATTTGTAAGGAATAAAAGAGAATAATTAACTTTTGTAGATGTAATCTGTACTGATAACCAACTTATATAATATAAAAATTAAACAAAGTGAATGGAACAACATAAATTTCAGCTAATTGTAAACACTTTTATTTACATTTATTTCAAAATATGCATAATTTATTAACATCCATTGAATATTCTCTTTTATTTACAATTTATTTTATTACCTTGCTTGGCATAATAGTAAAGGTAAATGGATTTTTCTTTAAAGATAAACAAGTTTTCTTTATAGAAATTGAGGTAAAGAGAGAAATAATTTTTGAGCTTTAATTAAAGCGAAAACAGAATACGCGCCTAATATCTAAGTGCTATAAGAGAAAAACTAAATTTTTTAGTAATTTCCTTCATCCATTCTATTAACAAAATGTATAATAATATTTTAGCTTCTGTTTTTTTCATAAGCAATCTTAAATTTTAGTAAAATGTTGATGGTACCGAACAAAATAAAGTAAGCAGACCAGCAATAAAAAAATTCACGTAGTTATAACATTCATTGATATTGAGAAATTTTAAAAGTCTTACCCAGAATACAATTGCTGTAACAATTTAAAAAGTTTTTTATATAATTAAAATTGATTTTATTGAAAAATTTTCTTCACTCTCTGAAAATCTCTGTTTTAACAAAAACAAGAGTTTCATTAGGGTACATCGATTGTAAACTAAACTATGTACATTTAATCAACCAATAAGCGAATTAAAAATTTTTGAACCATTTGCCTGCGTCGAACTGCAATCAGGGCTTATTGTTAAAATTATTCTGTATTTGCGAGAAACTCATGCCTATTACTGTTTTTCTTGCATTTCATTAATTATTATTTTATTTTAAAATAATAATTTATTTCAAATCAATTTGCAAGCACTAACAGAATCACGCACACGCAATTACGCTTTTAAATCTTCACGAAATAAAACACTGAATAAAACTTGCAAATCAAAAGGTCATATAATTTGCTTTTGTACAGATTTTAGATTTCACACATATGCACCAGCCAATTAAGTTATTGGAACCCTCAAATTCTGTATCTTATCTTAAATTCTTCGCCGATTTAAAATATTTTGAACATTTTTAAAAGCTTTTGCAACTTCGAAATTATTTTTATTAGCTTTGTACTCCCGCAATTATGTCTGATATTTTAATTTTCCTCCATAAAGAAGATTCTAATTTATTGAATTTTATTGTCTATATTTGAGGATATGAGCATTCTAGATATAGGGTTGTCATAACTTTGTAACAGTCTTTCAAAAGTTCTAGTAAATCCAATATTAACCATTCTTTCTTAAAGTCTTTTTATTAGACCTAGCATCTTCTTAACGGTCTTTCTATCTTTCATTAACCTAAGTACAAAGGTAATCATCAAAAAAATGAATTGTCACCAGAGAAACGTTTAATATCCTAATTGAAAAAGTGGAACAATATTATTAACTTTACAAAGAGGAAAACATGTACTTCTTTTGAAATTCTTTTTAGCAAGATTCAACTGTCGGATATTAATATTATGTAACTATCAAACCCTATACTTATTAATGTATTATATATATTCATTTCAAAATATATAGGCATCTATCGATATATTATTTTATGTATAATTATGTTTTCGTTTTATCATTAACAATTTCAATTCAATAACCTTCATTTGAAAATAAATAACTATTTCCAAATACAAATTCCAAGAACGTAATTTTTACGATTACCTCGTTCGATATAAAGCATAACAACTCCACTTAAAGTATTTTTCCAACCTCACAGAAAATATTAATCAAAAGAGTCTTAAATATAATTTTAATGTAGAATGCAAATGTTACCCAACTTACCTTAAATAATCGTTCAACTGGTAATAAAAGTTCCCATTAAACCGAAAATTTTTATGAAAATTAAATAAGACAAGAATGATTCCAATTTTTGCTCACAAAAAAGAAAAATAAAACTAAAATAATTGAGAAATTAAATTTGAAAATTTTATTTCAAAATCTTTAATGAATTTGAATTCAAATTGGGAAAATTGTAGCGTAAGAACTAAAATAAAAAAAAACAATTCAATGTGGCCAGTACATAAGCGACCATACGTAGTATATTTCCAGAATAATATTTACTAGTACAAGTACTAATAAATAAAATGTTCGCAAACTTATTTTAAATTTTGAAATTAATAAAATGTTCGTGAAGGTATGCATGAAGCGACCTTTGTTAGAAATATTTATGTAATTTTTCCAAAAAATAAATTGAAATATAAAGCAAATTAATTGTAATAGAAATAATCAAAAATAAATAAAATGAGTCTTTAATGAAGGTGACATTTCTGTGTCTCAGCCAACCCACAACTGAAATTAATGAGTTCACAGAGAGACAAGCATTTTGCTGAAAATAGTTTCTTTACGATTCTCTAAAGCTTTTCTTCTTAAAAATTTGACATGTTACATTTGATTTGGTGACAATACCGCGCTTTTCGCATATAATACGCTAGATAATTATCCTTGAAATCCAAATTAACTACACTTTAAAAAGAAGAAGTAAATTTTTACTTTGATTTACAAATTTTTAATGTAAAACAAAAATTTCAAAAAATTCAGTAAATTTTTTACAGTCGGTAATAAATTTATTTATTTGTTAAGTTTCAAATTTATTTTGAAAACATTTTATTCCATGAAAATTCAATCAATCAATTAAACTGAAACATTTGAGATCTAAAGTTCTAAAGAATGGTGTTTTCCATTTGATTCAAGGATAATCAAAATTAAAGCTTATGTTTCTTCTTATATTTAAACTTATCTCTTTCAGCTTTTCGTGGCGTTTCTGTTTTTTTTTCCTGAAACATATACAAATGTTCTGGCAATTGCTTTACAAGCAAAGTACATACATACATATATACGTACATATATAAATACTTCCAAGAGATTAAATATTAGTGAAATATTCAAAATCATAAAATTGAAAACATATTACACAAATAGCATTCGTGTAACGTGTGTAACATTGAGCCATTCATGATTTGTTTATAACAAAATACTCTACATATGTACATTATATAATACGAGTATGTATATTGAAAACGAATTACATGGGTTTATACCATTTTTATTAAAAAATATCTTTGAGCCAAAAAGTTTTTATCTCAAATATGATATACTCAGTTCAGTGTAACTAAAAATGTTTGATTGTAAATCAAGTTGACCGAATCTTGGAAAACTACGTGCTTACTCCGGCTAAACTGCGGTCTGCGGGCCTGTTACCTCATTTATGCAATCTACAATCTACAGTCTTAAATTGACCGATTGAAGTTTCGCATGCAAGCGCTTTCTTCCACAAAAATTCAAGAATAGCATTTATGAAAAATTTTTTGGAAATTACTAACTCACAATCATCTCGGCGATATAGTTAAAGTACCTAAATTAGCAACCATTCCCAGACATATTGTCAGTATGCTAGATTGCTTTTATATTATTGGTTATAAATTTTATGTTAATTGTGCAAAACCAGACAGACGCTTTTGTTCAGTAAATTATTACTCTAAAACGAACACCTTTTTTTTTTAGTTTTTTATAGGATACTATTTTGCAAGTATAAAATATTTTTCTTCTAATAAAATACAAAAAACATTTATGCAACAAAATTTTCTTAATTTTTCATGCTAAATCAAAAGATTTTGTTCAATTTTAAACAAATGATTTTTTATTCCACGAAATGGTTTGGATACGTGAAATTAATTGTGTTACTTAAAAGCTTGTGTTTCAAAATTTTACAAAAATTTTATTCAAGCTCACTCAAAAATTCATTAAATAGTATAAAGGTCATCAAATACATACAGGGCAAGTGAAGCTAAGTTTTATGTGATTTCAAAAACTTGCTTTTGGTCTCATGAAATTTGTACAATTCTGGTAACTGAGTGAAAGGACAAAATTAATTTTTCAAAAAATATTTTATCTCTACCTTACATTTTATCTTATCCCATGAAATTCTCGCGTACAGCTTTATCTATAAAATATTAAATTGCTTGAGTTTAGTTTACACCAGAGGCAATGTTACACGATACCTTTTAAGTGTAATAAAATCTTTATTTCTCAACTCTTAAATTTCAAACAATAATTAAATTTTAATAGCAACAATTAAACTTAACTATTATTATCATAAAATGAACCCTTTACTTCAATATTAAGATAAATATTTTTAAAAGTGTTTTTTTTTTAAACATTAAGCCATTAAAAAAAGTGCTATTCCGTGATATTTTGTTATTCGAAAGGAATTACGTACTAAAATTTTTATTTTTAATATGGTTCCGTAGTACATGCCATACATATGTTACTATGCTTACTATACACAGTTACTATGCTAATTATTATCGCGAACGTTGGTTTAAATTAGGTTTATGGGGATGCTATATAGCATTTTGCAAGTTCCTACATAATAGAAAAAGTTTTATTATTTGTCAATTTTAATATCTATTTAAAAATTGTTAAACATATGAAACTGCAATTCAAACGAGTTTCAAAAACGTTTTTGGTCGCATACAACCAAATATTTCTAAATGTACATATAAGCTAATGCTTCAAAAGTTAACAATCTGAGCATAATTCAAGGATATATTCTTTTGAACTTTTCTTCTCGTTAAAGCACGGTATTCTTTATAATTCTTTCAATGCACGCTATTTTATTGTTCGCTTTATTATTCTTCTAGAAGACTGCCCTTACATTCCAAGTGAAAAAAGTTTTATTTGAAAACAAACTTGTCAAACTTAGTTAAAGTATCACATTATATCTAAAATTTGGAAACTTACAAAAATAACAAAGCAGCGCTACGTTGAAAATTTAATTGTATCCTGGAGAAGCTTTTATGCAAATTTTAGATAATTTTTTGAGTGCAGATACCGTTAATAATACAAAATTTCCAGTTCTATTTCAAATTTTATGTTGTTAAATAATTTCGAATTTTTTAGTAAGTATTTATTTAACTCAAGCATTATGTACAGGTAAAATAAATTTTTTAAAAGCAGCTTTTCAAAAATGTGTTGTAATTTTTTTTTAGTAATATCTAAGTTTTTATATTTGACCATTTTCGCTCATCGATAAATTGTAGCCTCATCAATGTATTTTTCAAATCCTCTAATACATTTTTCATTATAATTATTCTTTTTGTGAGTTGTAATCCTTTTGAACTGAAACTTTCCACACGGAATTCTAACATTTTATAAAATTGAACTTACAGCTATTCACTTTCCTAGTTTCACGAAAATATTGTCATCTGTACCATATTACTCCAATTTCGAAAAACAATGGGCTGCACTTCAAGTTTTAAAGTCTTTCTTTTGCAATCATATTACAAACTACTGCAAACTTATGTCTCACTTGTATAATTTTGAAAACAAATTATACAAGTGAGGCACAGCGACTCAAGTTTCATGTTATAATTTTTTTAAAACAAATCTTTCCAAACAAAATCTTTAAAACAAAGCTTTCCTTCACAACAAATTTTCACTAACATTGAATTGATTTGAGTTTATTAAAGTCTACAGTTCCTGTAGCCAAATAATCTTTTCGGAAAATCTAGTATCTACTATTTGGGTATACGAAAAATTAATACTTAAATAACTTAAAAAATCATTAAAAGGATTTTATTTATTAAAAAGAATTGCACGTTTTTGAACTTTTTCTGTCAAAAATGTGAAAAACTTACTTATACTTCAATATGTGTAGGTATTTATTTTCCATTTTGTTTTTTGCGATCTGCAACGGAAAATTCACACCAGAAGAAATTATGATACATCGAACAACATAAACCTACACAAGATGATGACAAAAATTTTCCAGCGAGTGTGGGAGTCAATTTTATAGTTCGTCAATAATAACAGTTGTTTTTTGTATTCTCTTATCCCGCCGCTATACAAATAATATTCAAAGAATGTTTGAAATTCTTTGTTAGATTTTTTTTATTTTGATTACAAATTGCAATAATATATCCATGTATTGAAATACTATTAATACACAAACGAATACATATACATATAAAGCATCTTATTTATATAAATTTATGCGATTTTTTGCACAAAATACTTAATGTACATTATTATAACCTTTTTTTTCATTTAAATGTAAACACAAGCACCTAGAGATACTGATGTGAATTCTTAAATTATCAGCCAACAAGAAAATTTTGCCGTAGAAAATTTTTTTGAGCATAAATTACCTTATTTGTTATACTCGAAACTACCCGTGAAATTTTTAAAACGCTTCAGCATTTCAAATTTGTTCATCATTTCAAAAGTCATTTTCATTTATTCGCTTAAAAATAGTATTTGAAATTTTCTATTCAAACTTGTAAATTTTTTCAATTGTTAAAAAATAGTTTTAAAATTGCTTCAAATAATCATTGAAAACCATACCATTTAAACCAATTCGAATACCAAATATTCGATATAGACACTATAGCCCCATTATAAAGGTGTTCATATTAAAAAAAAAAATAAAAACACGGAAATTAGTACCCTCGAAATTTGTAACTAAGTGTAATTGACATAAAATATAACTGAGATTTAGAACTTAAGGATATCATTCAAGAATATTGAAATTTTTTAATTTATTTTAGTGGGCTAAGATTTTTGTCTTTCTTACAGCATTTTGACTACCACACAGTTCAGCAGAAATCTGTATCACACTCTAGTAGCAAGGTGAATTTTTCAATTCAGCAAAGTACCTTGTATTACCTTGTAGTAATGTTTAAAACGTGCAGGCAAATTCTGTATATCACTTAAAAATAAAACTAATTTTCAATGAATTTCTTTGAAATAAAATAAAAATAAAATATTATAGAGCATTTACCTATCCTTTCTTTAATGGCTTCATTCAAATCCAATATATTTTTACATTTTCCTGAAAAATTCATACTCTTATAACTTTCCCAATTCAATTCTGTTTTCTATTTTTTTTTATTTTTTTTAAATTCCAAATAATAGAATTTTAACAATGAAAATGTATGCATTTTAGCAAAATAAAAAAAGAATACGTACGGCTTTGTGATTTCAAAAAAAAAAAACAAAATAAATGTGGGCAAGCGCGAAGAAGAGTGAATGCCTCAAATATAAAGAAAAAAAAAATAAATTATGCAAATTATACACCCTATGAAATAGAAAATATAAGAGTACAACAATGGTATATAAAATAAAAAAAGAGAGAGGTATAAAAATTTACACATTATCAAATATTTATCTGAAAAAATATGCTTCTCATTTTGTTACCAAAAATATAAACTTTATATACAGACACACACATTTTCTCACCTAACTAACTCTACATTGCTCCTGCTCCTATTTTAGTATACATACCTACATTAAATCTACATTTGATTATTATGTATACTTAATATCATATAAGCTTACATGTATATGTTTTTTATATAGGTTCAATATTGATACACAGTATGAGTAAACTGAATCTCTAGATAATAATAATCATGAAATCAACTTGTTGAAAGCGCCCCATAAAATTTCGCATAATAATATGACTTTATTGCGTATATATGAAGCAGCACAGCATAGCACACAGCACCATTCCAAAATCCCCAATATAAACACCCATTCCATTAACACAAAAATATTTTATAAATAAAAATGCGAAACAAAACGAAATTCAAATTGAAATGAACAAATAAACAAAAAAAAATTTATTTTTTGTCTCATTTTCTTGCTCTGTCCAAGTTAATTTCTTTTTTCTTCTATTCATTCTTTATTTGATTTTCTTTTTTTTTAAATATTTTTCTCAGAGCCTAGCCACATTACATTTTGGTTCTCAAATATATCCTTGCACAGAGAAAAGCACTGGGAATTTGTTTAAAAAACAATGAATAAAATGAAAGGGATGAACAACATTTTTTTCTAAGTCTGCAGTTGAAAATATTAAAAATATTTTTACCTTTCTGGGATGTTATACTTTTTTGTTATCATTCATACAGGGGTTGATATTCTTACTTAAAACACTTCTTAAACATCAACTGCAGCAGCAACTATGGTCGTCAAACTACTTTATATATTCGTGGCCTGTGAGGCCAGCTATAAATTTTTATTGATCTAAGGAGCAAATAATTAACTTTGAAAAATAATAAACACATTTTACCTAAAGTAGATATCATAAGTTCTTTCTAAACAGCGATTGGCAAGAACCTGTGGAAATTTTTCAAGCTCATTTATGAAATGCTATTATTAATTTTAATCTATGTATATACGATTAATATTAAAAAGTTTTTAAATTTCAATACTTTTTCTACGAAATATTTTTACCCAATACTCGTATCAACACATTGTGAAAGACCAAAGGACTTCTTTACAAATCATTCCTTTTTCTTAGAATTCAATCGTTTTCTTTTTTGTTATTTTTTTCCTATTCGCAATCTTTCCTTTTCGGCCTTGGGTTTGCAATATTTTTTTCCATTTTTTCTTAACATTTATTTCAGCACACTGCTTTCCCACAAAATTGTGGGCCAATTTTTACAATTTCGTATTTTCATTAAAATGAACTGTTAATAAATTTAATAAAATTTCAATATTCTAGTTATGTTGTATAGTCCCGCTTATATTTGTGATATACTGAAGTTTGTAGGTTTAGAAGAAACATTTACACAACAGTAGAACAAGACAATATAAATTTATACTAAAGATAACGATGCTCTAAACTTGACATAACTGTTAAGAGAAGTCATGAAAATCACCGAATTCAATTTAATATCAAAATCTACTGACACAATCTCAAAATTTATTAAGATATTTTCACTTTTAATTTAAAGACTTTTTGTTAGAGTAAAAAGATCTAACAGAGTTTGATTAGTTTATAGTATTATTTTCCTATTATCAATAATATTTTTGATAGTAACTATAATAAAAGATTATTTCGAATATCGCTTTGCTATTTTACATTTAAGCGCCAAGGTAGACATGCAATTTTTAGTTTTGCAACTGTTTGATTGCTTATTTATATTTCATATAAATCTATATTCAAGCGCGAACATATACAACTGTATGATCCCTTACAATTAGGCAATCAAACAGTTTGTTACAAATATTTTTTACGAGCTGATTGCAACTTTTAGTTAACGCAATCGATTTGAATTGACGAAAAAAATTAGTTGCTTAGATTTGTGTGTAACGATTTTACAATCGAGCTGTAGTATTAAGTATTTACAAAACTAAAAATTGCATGTGTGCCTGCACCCTAAAAGTTGCAAGCCGTCTTGTTTTGGGCTTAAGCTTTTTGAGTAATAATCTTTTGACTTCGCTGACAATACAATTTTTTAATGTTAGAATTTTTGTTAAAGATCAGTTCAAGATTTTCTTCTTTTACGGGCGGGCCGCTAATTACAAAGCAATGGTTTTCTAGAATTTTCTATACAACAATTGAAAAAATAAAAAATAAAATTCACATAAGCATTATACTGGAACAATTTAACAATAAATATTAACTTAATAATACAGGAAGAATAAAAAAAAATTAGGAAAAAATCTAATCTAAAATTAATTTGAATAACAAAAATGATTTTAATATTATAGACCGAAAAATAATCAAATAAAGTATACACTTCGTTTCACCAGAACAAGGTCATTTTCATTTTGCATACTCGTATAACGTTTATGTAGTAGATTTATAATTCTTGGAATTGGAAAAAAAAAATGATGTTCGTATTATTAGTTTGAATTTGTTATCATTGATTTAATATAATAACATTGCAGTTTTTAGAGTGATTAAGTTCAGGGCTATTTTGATAAAATGGACTTGGTATATACAATATGTATTCAACGAATTCGATTGGAACAAATTACTGCACTCAGTACTTTGCGCTCCAAATTTTTTTATATCCGCATCCATTTAATTGGTTAAAATATCAATTTATACACAAATACGGTCGTCAAATAGCTACAGTAAAGATTATGGATTTGCAGGCTTTGCCGATGAATTTATTCTAATAAAACAGAGTGTGCTTTCGTTTGTAACATTGTACACGTATTTTATTAAATTTGTTTGTATATTTTCATTAATATTTATATATATGAATAAAATATAATAATAAAAATTTCTCCTTTTTGGTAAATTTACAAAAAAAATTTAAAAAAATCTGTCTTTTTCACCATATTTGTCCGATTTTTCGTCTGTTTACAGAAATTTTTCACTGTTTAAGATAGAAAAATTAATTTTGTATTTAAACAGACCTTATCATTGATATACATATAAATTGTCTAGAACAAAGCCTTTAGAAATATTCATTTTAAAATTAATTATAAATACAATTTTCTTTATGCCACTAAGATTTTTTTTAAGAATTATTACTCGAAAATCTCCTCCAAAATATTTCAAAATTATTAAAAAAGAACTATTTCAATAAATTCTTTTAACACCTACAAATGCGCCTAAAGCTAATTAATTAATGAAATATATACAAATAAATTTGGAATCTGAATTGTGCTTTTTACAAACCACGAGATCTATGGGTCATGTGCTTGTATATTATGGCTATAGGAACAGTAAAAAGTTAAGAATTTCCTATATCTACTCCTTTCTATAAACCTTTGCACATAATAATAGTAATATTTTACTTTACACTTTACAATCGTAATAAAAGGTGATAAATTTAAAATATATAAATTTACCGTAATTTTAGTTTGTCTCAAATTGGATATATAACACAATACTGTTTCGAATGTGTGTATAGTACAAAAAAATATTGTGAGCTTCAGTTTTTGATTTTATTTTGAAGCTTTTCATTACAACCTTTATCGTATAACAGAGTTCACAATAATTTTCGAGTTTTTTTTTACCAATAGTAATTGCATAAAACTTTAAGAATGTCATGCACATTATTGTTTTTGTTTTATTAAGAATATCTTTATAATGTAATAAGCATAATAAATAAGAATATATACTAATAATAAGAATATATGCTAATAATTTGCATAGACTCATTTTATTGAAATACCAGTAAAACCTGTCAAATCTGGATCCTGTGAAAGGTCAAAATCCGTCATTTCAGGAAAAAACGCCAAGTTAAATTTCTGAGCATTTTTTTATTTTACCAGAAATTGTTTTTTTAAATGAATACTCTCGAGCTTTATGATCTCTATGCAGCGCTCACATAAGTTTTATAACGATGCATTTTATAAAGTAAAGCATTAAAAAGAATAATTAGGTATTTAACATCTTTTTGTTAAAATGTAAGAGAAGATTACTCTTCCCAATTGCATTACACATTACTTTGTATGTGCAACGCGTGTATAAAATTATTGTGTAAAGAGGTGTGACTTAAAGTATAGATATCATAAAGTTTCAATTTGATTCTTGCGATTCCGTTTCCTTTTTATTTTTCTTTTCAATTGTTGCAATCGAATATTTTCAATCTATATGTACGTTCATATAGATTAACATGTTCTTCATAAATTTTTTCCGTAGGAAAACGGCATCATCGATTTTCATTCTTTCATCCTTATTTTGCAACTTTATTACTTTTATTTCCATTTTTAACACATTTTTTTTCTGAATTTTCATTTTTCTGTTTGTGTACGTGGTGGCACATATTAATCAAATTGATGAGTCTCAAAAGGTACAATATAATTTTATACCGTTAAATAAAAAACAATAAAAAAATATATTGATATATAATGTATGTATACATGTGTACCCAAATCATGAATTTATTCTTGTGTATGTAGAAATGTTTATTTTTCTTATCTTCTAAACGGGTTATACAAAAATTATAACAAAACTGTTCTTATGAAAGCTGTGGGTATATAATCACTTACTGTTAGTACTGTCAATAATTTTTATACGAATATTTTTGTACATAATTTCGAATAAAATTCAATTTTCAATTTTATTTCTATGTAATAAAAAATTAGTTATAATATATAGATGAAAATTATAATAAAGGAACCGACATTATCTGGAGCCGTACAATAAATAAAGGAAAATAAAAATAAAGGTGTTATTTGTTATCTTTGTTTTACTTTATACTTCATTTTTAATTTAGCATGAAATTTTATAGGATTCAAGGATAAAATTATTATTTGCAAATCACAGGGATGGGAATTATGCTCCACAGAATAAAAAAAAAATATATTAAAAATGTTGTTATACAAATATTTAATATATTTTTCAAACTACTAAATCTGCTTGCCAATCGAGTAATAAAAACAGCTTTTGTGTTCTTATTACTCCTTTGGCAAGCCCTACTCGAATGCAAAATGTAAACATGGGCTGAAACTTTTGTTGCTCCTATAGTCGTATAAATGAGGGCCAGAATTTTCACAAAATCATAGAAAAAACACGACCACAGTGTAAAAAGGAAGATAAATGTATTTTTTTCGTGTAATATGCCGCCACGATACAGAGCTTCTACTCTATAAATCGGGTTTATTACCTTTTCAATTTATTCAAAATATTAACAATTCTAATAATGAATAAGAAAAAGTAACAAATGAACGAAGAACGAAATAAACGCGAATCAATACGTCGTATTGTGTAAGTCGTAATTACTTTAGTTTACATGAAGGCAAAGTGTTACCGAACAACATGCGAAATTTTTATAAAGAACCTAATTAGAGTTCTTAAAACAACTAAGACTTAAAATCGAAAAGACTGAAAAAAGACCAAACATTTCCTTAATCATTTACCAAAGATTTAGTTTTCAAAGATAAAGCATATACCAATAAAATTCTTGTTGATAACTTAACTTTCACCATCACTATCCTTTAGAAATATAGTTATTATAAATTTTAATAAAAAGAAGTTTCAACTTTCAAAAAATTTCCAGAAAAATATTTAAGAAAATAAGGAGGAAAATCTCTAAAATTTTATTATATACTTGAGATATTATTCAAGGCCATCGGAGCTGCAGAATACAATAGAGAAATTCTTTTTAATAATAATAAGAAAAGTATAAAAAATTAAGGATTCCGTATATTTTTAATAATTTCTCGTCATCATTCCGAGAGAATATGCAAAACTTAAATATGCTCTTTTTAACATAAAATGTTATTGTTTTTCTCAAAGCATAAAGAAAAGGAATTTTTACTTTGGATGTGCTCATTTTAACTTGCTCTTGCATTCATTTCGTACTATAAGTACAGCTATCTTGAAAGTGAATCTCGAAATTCAAAACCTATTGAATTATTAAGTATTGGAGCCAAATACAAATATTTATATTAGTTTTTCTTCGGAATTTTTGTTTTAATTTTATTATTAAATTCTTAGTAGAACACCTACATGGGTATCTCAATGTTTAGATTTTTTTTGTAAAGTATAGATACTTAAAAACAAAACTATTTAGCAAGTAATATTTAAAGAAAACTCTGATTTCTATTAAATATACCTACAAGGAATCCTTTGTACTAAGTGAAGGCAATTAACTTTACAACTTCTGCACGAAACGCTTTATAATCAATTTTAATTTACAATAATTCTCAACAACCCGAGATAGAGAAAGCTATACACATGAAATACTCACATGATATAATGGAATTTCATGACACAAAATATTCCTCAAAGCTGAAGGTTAAATTCTAATCATGTATTACACTTACATACAAACATATTACATGCACGTTTACTAAGAAATTTCAAATTTTTTCTATTATAGTTGTTCTTTTCTTTTGAACAACTTATTAAAAAATATTTTCTCTTTCGTGATTATTTTTAAAAAACAATAATGAATTTTTATTTTAACTAGCTTTTTAGTTTTTTTATGATTTTGACATAAAATATAAAATGAAAGAGCACATATTTTTTACCTTGAAAAATATTCACAGTAAATCTACAGAAATTCGTATTTTAAGTATGTATATATGTATGTAAAGTACTAAATTATACTTATACATACATATATAAATTTATATTTGCATATATAGAATAATTTTAATTAATCACGTATATCCTGTAAAGAATTCAATTTAAAATTTTCAATAAGGATTTTAATATTATTATCCATATAGTTTATAGTTTGTCATAAAGTTTAGAAATCGTTTACTTCCCTTACTTATTTTTAATTTTATCAATTGAGAAAAATATAAAAAATAATCAAAACAATTTAAAATCTTATATTCTAAGTTCAATGAACACTTTTGAAGAGTTTTTACACTTGAGACGTAATTTTTTAAAACAGGATTTAATTACCTTTCAGAAATAAGTGAAATAATCGCATAATTGCATGTCACATAAATTTGTAACCATCTATAAAATATAGCATTTGTACCTACTTTTTTATATCAAAATTATTGTGTTATAACTGGCCCACCTCAAAATTATGTAGAATAAGACATTTTTAAAATAATCTACATTGAAAACAACTTGGAAATCTCAGGAAATTATTCTGAATTCGAAAAGTCATTGAAGATTAGAGTTTAAAGTTAAATCATTAAATTTTCACCGCAGCACTTGTTGTATATTGCAGAACGGGACGATGATGCATTAGTTTATAAAATGATGCATTCCGAAAACTTTTTTAGAGAAATATCTCGCAACGACATACCCACCCCCCAAACTGTCTCTTGTCTTATAGACTAACGCTGCCCACCTATTGAGAAGGTTCAATTGAACTATTCCCCATAAAAAATAAAGTGACTGAATGATGATTTAATTTAGTATAAGTATACTTTTGGAAAAGTATACTATATCTTTTTTTCAATTAGTGATACACAGTACGAAGAAATACTCACATATTTCTAGTTCTGTGAATAAAAAAGGCGAGATACACAAAAAGAATTTTGATGGTTGTATAACGTTAACAAATGAATTTCTTTAAGCAGTAGGTATATGTATAGCACAATAAATTTAAAATTCAAACTCATGGTTATTGCAGTTAAAATAGTATTTTTATACCCGTACGAATGTATGGGCATACTAAATTTGCCTTACGATTTAGCTTTGTCTGTTCGCCTGTCCATCCGTCCCAACGAAAATTCAAAAACTAATTGAGCAATAATAATTTTACCATATCTTAGAAAATATTGAATTGTACAGAAATTTTTTACACAAAAAATACACAAAACTGAAATATTGCATAAATTAATATGGCAATATGGCAACTTAAAGTCATAGTATGTTCCATAGTCAACTATGAAATTTTCATAACTCGCACATATGACAACAAATTTATACAGGTATCACAGAGTTGACACGGCAACTCTATTTTTTTTCGTTTCAATTGAAAATAAAATATTTCAACCAATTATAAATATTTTCTTTTAAAAGAATTCATTACCACCCGCAAAGTTTAAACAAAAAATATGATCATAAAAATTATTACAAAATAATTTACAAAATTTTCTTTACAAAAAGTTCAAAGAAAACATATCAAAAATAAAATATTCCATAGATTACCAATAAAATAATGTGTCTGGGAGAAAAACTGGAAAAGCAAGAAACGATATAATTATTAATCTCAACTGTGTATATAAGTATATTCTTTAATTTAAGCTTCTATTATTCTTATACAGCCATTCACCCACCAATTGTTTTTTTTTTTTCAAAAATCCCCTTGGAGATTTTATTGTTCATTTATTTATACATTCATGAATTTTATAAATTCGAGGACAAAGACTGAATTTCTATAGCAAAAAGGAACAAATATGATAAAAGATTACAATTAATTGTGGAGACCGGTCTTTATTTTGTAAAATCATTTTACGAAATAATAATATCATTTCGTTATACTTTAAAAAAATCATTTGAAATATTATTTAAATTTTTATATGTAAATCGGTACCTACTTTTCTCTATAATTTATTAAGGAAAAAATTGCTAAATATTATAGAATCAGGTTCTTTCATCATGAAATCAAAAACAGCGTTCAATACTACAATATTATTTAATATAATATTGTAAATTTTAAAAATATTGCTTTCAAATTATGCAAATTGACATTATCGTTTAATAATTCTATTATGTATTTGATTTTTAATTGATAAACTCATAATATAAAACCACAGGGACAAGTAAAATATTTTTAACTTGAAATTTTTGTTCTGAATTTTCAATAAGCAACCTGGTATAATAAAGGTAATTTTGATAAATTATAGATTGCATAACTCTAATTAATCCAAAATCCAATCAATGAATTTTAATATCATAATATCAAGATAATTAAGAGTATTTGTAGTTTTTCTCTTACTCCTAAGACAACAATTTGTGCATTTTCTAATTGTAATCTCTAAAGAATTTATTTTTATAAAAATATTTTGTTTAAATATTATTGAAAAATTAGTACTTAAATATTTATGTTAAAAAATTAAAAATATTCTTGTTGGAATATTTGAGGAATTTTTATTAAATTAATTTTATTAATTTATTTTCAGGCAATCATAGGATAATATTGAGGACATGATTGGTGTAATTCAAAAGAATGATATTTTGGCAAAAATATTTTCTATCATTTAAAGTGAATCAACACAATATGAGAGCAGCATTAGTTGCCTTTTACTTGTCAAGTAAGTATTGTGATATTTTATTTATAGTGACAGTACACATAAAAACGATTTCATTAAAAAAATAAAATAAGAGTTTTAATAAAATTTTACAACATGTTTTACAAATTCTTTTGCTTTTAACTCTTTAAGCCAATTGTTTGTAAAGTAGCAATTTTCCCTTCAACAAGTGAAATCACTATTTTCAAAAACGATCTAGCTACTTTCATTTATACACTAAAATATGTATAGCAAATTATTGCATATATTTAGGATCAACAAAAAAAAAATTGAAAGAAACGTAAAGTAATGGTCAAATTCGATGGTTGAACAAGTGAGTTAAGATAAATTGGTAATATTTTTTGATGATTTTACGCATTTTATTTTACCTATTTGGTTTTGAAGATACTTGAAAAAGCTCGCCGTTTCGGAAATATAAGGCGCAGAAAATTTAAATTTTATGAATTTCGAAAGACATTTTAATGTGTTTAATAATAAATTTTAGTTTTCTATCCTAAAATAATTGACAATTTTTTGTAATATAAGCTTCAATAATTTCGAGACTTACACATTAGCGATATAGGGGATTTGCAGCTCCCGTTTAAAATTTTTTAAAATTTATTTAATTAATATTGAAAAAATAAATAACATAATAATTTATATTAATTTTCATTTTTCCATAATAATACCTCGCTTAGAACTTTATCGTAACCTTGTAATAATAATAAAATTGCAATTTCACAACTCTTCAACATCTTTTAGTGAAGTCCAATAAAGTATTTGAAAGTAAATGTTTGACTTTGAGGAAATCCTTTCTTCGATGTGCAACATTATTCTATAGAAAAGTATTCGAATATTATTCGGACTAACCGCTCTTTCATCTAATTGTGTTAACACAAACAATCATACTTGAAGATTCCACATTACAGAACTAAAATATTAAATAAATCGAACAGCTTGAACCTGTTGCAACCAGACCAACTTCATATACAATCTTTAAAAAAGCGATTACCATAACTATCTTGTAAATTAAATATTATTATCCGCTTTCCAAATAATTTAAAAAAAAATTTTTTAATAAATGTTATTTTTTTCAAAATTTTTTTTTTAATATTTTTTGTCTTAAGAATATAAGATTCCAATAAAAAGAATGTTAAGCGTCGGGTTATTATAAAATAAAAGTCTGTTTAAGCAAGTACATTGAAGATAATTTCAAATTGAAGGTATTTTGAAAAGCGAGAAAACCATCTCATTTTCTTAAGACGATTCTCTTAACTTTATTTCAATACTTGCAGACAAAAAAAAAATTACTCAAGTATCTCCAAGGAAGGCAATCATGTAAAATTATAAATTCTTTGTTAAAAGAAAAACTTGCTTGTAGTACAAAAAAAAAAAAAAATGCTCGTATAAAATATTTTCAATTATGCTCTAAGATGATTATTGTGTCGTTTTAAAGTGCACTTACACTTTTTTTAACTAGGTAGTTAATTTTTTCATTGTTGGTACGATGATTTTCTCAGTTGCATTACTTTTCCTTCAGATAAACTCAAGTATTAAACAACTATTACTTTTCTTTTATTATTCACCATGGTTGCATTTAATTTTATAGTTTTGCACTACTACTGGAATACCGAAAAATTATTTTTTATTACAACATTAATTTATTCTTCCTGAGACTATAAGAGTCAAAACAATCCCAAGTAAATAACAGCAAATAACAATTTTGTGGTGAATTTTTTCTAATCTTTCTCTTAATACATGAATTTCGCGAAGTTAAGTATCGTAAAATTCAGTTTTCAAAATTTCGTCAAAATATTATTAAATTGAATGAAAAAATTTAATTTTAAATTGTGAAACGACAATTTTAGAGAAATGAATGCTTGATATTTAGCTCAATCTTATAAAAAAGTTCTAATATTTCTATAAGATTGAAGAATTGATTGAAAATCAAAGTCATTTCTCAATATTATTCACATAAATTCATACATCGTGTAATTTTGGAAGACATTTTGAAATAGATGACCGAGATCTACCTAAAGTTAGAACTAGTTTAACATATAAATAAACCTCCTGATGTTTCCTTTTGTTATATTTTATTTTTTATGAAAAAACCGAGTCAACAACTAAAAACTTTCCATGTCGACTCTCAACAAATATCTCTACTTATTGATGTGGCAGATATCAGCTTTCTACCTAATACGTAATCTTAATTATGCAGCCCTTAAAGGCTGTTTAATAATTTTTTTGGTTGTCATTTAAGTTTTAATGTTTTAGTATCTTTTAATTTGTCATATTTTCTGTAATCATAAAAATATGGTTTCTTAGCAAGCAAAGAAAAGAGGAGCTAAAATTTTTGAAAAAACCCTCCTGCCAATTTTGTATAAACAAACTCATACAAGCTGCACTTGGTTCCAATCAAACATTCTTTTCCAAAAGTAATTTTTTTCAATTTTATAACAATTAATTATAAAAAAAAAAGAAATTTCTTTAATAAAAATTAAACAAAAACTTGGAAAAGTTTAGTGTTATTTCAGTGTAAATTAATTTACAGAATAAATTAATTTGTTAGTTAATCTCACCAACTTTTAAATGGTTATGGTTGCATAATTCTTTACTTTTAAGTAATTTAGTTAAGCAGTTGTAGAAAAGCATAATGTGAGAAGTTCTTATGTAGTTAAGATGGATTTGCTTTCAAGGACGTTTAAAAAAAATATAGAAAATAAAATTTCATGAGTTTTAAAGGACATAAAAAAATTCTCTGTAATGCCTTTAGAGGACATTGTTTTGTCCTTTAATTAATAATTAACTTCATATTATAATAAAAAATAGAGTTCGTATTTGGTCATAAATTTTCAAAGAATTCTTTTGTTGCCTTTTCTTGCTTTTAAAAATTTCAAATACTTCAAGTAGTAGGGAACGAAATTCGTAAAAATTTTATTGTTGAGTGCATTCTTATGGTTAGAATGAATGTTACAATTTTAAGATTTTTCTTTTATTAAATTTTAAATATTTATTCCTTTTTACCTGGAGGATTTATTTTTTTTCTGTGTATTACAAATTTTCTTCAATCAAAAAGTAAATAAATTTCATTTCAAGACTCCTCATCTTTTTGAATAGTTTAATACTTTTCTTTCCATGTTTTACTTTCTTTTCTTGTTTTTTTTTTCCCTCAATTTCTTGAAAGGATAATAATATTAATATTTTCTTTATATTTTATATATTTACTGTTTACGTATACAATTTCAATGATTATTTGAATTGAAAATAAATTTTAAAATAACATTCTTGTTAAAAGAAACGTGTATAAACATAAGGTCATGGTGGATATTTTCTTTTTACATTTTATATTTTGTTTTATATTTGTCCAAAAATTTACATTCATTTATGAATAAATAATTCTTAATATAATACATAAAGTAACTTGAACATATTTGCATTTTAGGATGAAAATTTTAACAAAATTTACTCAAAATTCTATTGTAAATACCTATTCATAGATTTTAAGATTTTTTAAGGACCTATTCAGCATTCCCATAACATTTATGTACCTGGGATATGTTATGTATAAAAGAATTAAAGTATATTTTACCTTAATTTTTAATTTTTGTCATCATTAAATCTAATAAATTCGGTGCAAACTAATGTTTTTGAAAATAGCACATTTTCCTTCAACATATAAGATAAGCTATTTATCATTAGTTTTTCGCTTTTATAGAAATTTGAGTAAGCTTTCAGTCATTTGAGTACACTCAGTAAGGTAACGAATATTAAAAATTTTTCGAAATTCAATTAGATGAAAGTGGAGAGAGGCAAAAGAAAATTCTGTGTATAATAGAATGAATTTGATATCAATGTTCAGAAGCTTCTTAATTTTCAGACTCCTACAGGTTACTGTCTAAAGGGACAACAATGTTACATAAACGATGTTAAAAACGAAATTTAAGAAAAAACGGATACGAGAATTACTCTTTATAATTTCAACGGCTACTTTTCTCTTAACATTTAACTTTGCAGTTTTTCAACAGAAAAGACCATTAAATGCAAAGAAAAATTAATTTTTAACATTTTGAGTATAAAATTTAACTTTTCTACTAGCAACAGTTTATTCTGTTTTTTGTTTAGTTTTTTTATTCGCCTAGGACTTAAAATATCTCCAAGAACCAACCACTTTTAAAAAAATAGAGTTAAAAACTTTTAAGATTTACAAAATACAATGAAATTCAAAAATAATAAAATTTTATTTCTCTTGCTTTTTCATGTTTCAGTTTTTTCAACGTTAATTATTTTACCACCGACAACATTGGCTGATGATTGGTCAGCTAGTTGCCCATCAAATTGTACATGCAAATGGACAAATGGTAAAAAATCAGCAATATGTAGTTCATTGGAGCTAACATCAATACCAACAACACTTAGTACTGAAATACAGGTTCTAGTCCTTAATGATAATCAAATAGCATATTTAAATCGTGAAGAATTCATTAATTTAGGACTTTTAAATTTACAACGAATATACCTCAAAAAATCCAATATACAGTATATTCACAAGGAAGCATTTAAAAATTTAAAAATTTTAGTTGAAATCGATTTAAGTGACAATAAAATCGAAATGTTAGATAAAGATACATTTATGGGTAATGATCGTTTAAGGATATTATATTTAAATGGTAATCCAATCAAGAAATTGGTTGCATATCAATTTCCAATTTTACCACATTTAAGAACATTAGATTTACATGATTGCCTAATTAATTACATTGATCCATTAGCATTTGCAAATTTAAAATTATTAGAATTTCTGTATTTAAAAAATAATTTATTAGAAAATCTATCCGAATATGTATTCAAGCATATGAACAATTTAAAAACATTAGTATTAGATGATAATCCATGGCAATGTAATTGTAAATTACGTAATTTTCGTAGCTGGTATATTAAAAGTAAATTGAATAGTATTAGCTTAACATGTAAGGGACCATTTCATCATAAATCAAAACATTGGGAGAATATTGATGATGCACATTTTGGTTGTCAACCAAAAGTTGAAATATTTAGTAATGAAGATGTACAAAATATTGATATCGGTACAAATACAACATTTAGTTGTTTAATATATGGTGATCCAATGCCTGAAGTAACATGGGAATTAAATGGTAAAAATTTCGATAATGATAATATACTTTTTGATCAGGAAATAATAGCAAGCGATAAATTATGGAGCAATTTAACAGTATTTAATATGACGAGTTTAGATGCTGGTACATACACGTGTTCAGCTCAAAATGTTGTTGGTATTTCAAGTCAAAATATAAGTATATATCTTACGGAAATTGTACAGCATGTTTTAGTTAAAACACCAGAAACCTTTTGGTATTTTGGTTTAATAATGGGTACATTTGGCACTGTATTCTTATTAATATTATTGTCATTTGTTGTTTGTTTATGTAAGAGACAAACAAGACGTCGACGACATCCTAGTAAAAATATTAAAGGTAGTGTTAGTTTTAATGATCAAGAAAAGAAATTATTAGATTTGAGCATAACAACAACAAATGATCGTGGTGATAGCTGCGGAATTGATAATAATACACCATCAATAAATAAAACTGAATCGGTAATTGGTTTTGAACCAATTGAAATTACAGTAGAAAATCGTGGTAATAGCAGTTGTTCTAGTACTGGTGGAAATATTCATCATCCAAGTAGTAGTAATGTTATGGTTGGAAATTTACGTAATAATGACAATGTTAGTGGTCCAAATTCAAATACAAAACTACATGGTCCAACATCATCATTAGTTTTAAATAATCCGAATTCAGTTGGACAAGGAGGCTTAAATATAAATCCCAATGCATGTAATGTAGTTGCAGGTTGTGTAAATATAAACTCATCGAGTGGGAATAATGCAAATAGTAACGTTGTAAGTAGTGTAAGTATACATAAGATTTGCTATATTTTAAAATCTTTAATATAACTGGACATTTTTATATATTTTTCTTTACCTGGCAGTGTGCGATACCAGAAGAGTTTCCATTAAATGTTGGAGTTTTTCCACCGCCACCAGAGTTTTGTTCGAATGTTGTTGCTGCATCAGCTAATCCCGCCTATGGTAATATATTTATATCTGTATCAGTAACTCAAGATATGTTAGATAGCTCAGATATAAATATATATCCAGATTTATTAAATATACCAAAACGTGTTGATAATAGTACAGCTATACAAACAATGCCAATGAATGTATCATCATTTGCCACTTTACCTAGAAATCAAAGACGTGGAATTTTAAAAAAGGATACAAATTTATATCCACATGATGAAATTGTTAGTTATCATAATTTAGATACAAGCTATTGTCAACCATCTACAAATATACAATTACAAGAACATCAACAGCATCAACATCATCAACACCATCACCAACATCAGCAACAGCAATCATCCTGTAGAAATATTGTAACTCATTCAAAAAATGTTACAACTCCATCAACAGCAACAGCGTGCATAAATTGTATGAAAGCTCAACCACATCCTTATGTTAAGGAAGATGTAAATACAGCAACAAATCAAGTAGTTACAACAGCCGCAATATCATCTCCACCACCACCACCTCAATCACAATCATCATCACAAATTTTACCAATTGGCACCGCAGTACCAAATCCAATGACACGACAATGCAATATTCAAACACCGTCACAAATTTTAAATTATGATAATATGGGTAGACGTATAACAGCAAGCGGTAATTCAACTTTATCATTACCTGATGAAGAGGAACGAGAAAACGAACAAATTTTTAATGAAACAAATCAATTAAGAACATTTAAATCAACACAAAAACATCATCAAGCACAACAAACTTCATCAGGATCATCATCATCATCAACTTCGCAACAACAACAGCAACATCAAAAACAACAATCATCAACACAAACATCGAAACAAACTCAAGAATGTATGACAACTTCAACAGGATCTGATTTCGTTTCACTATAGTTTAATTTTTGTAATTAAAATCAAAAACCTCCCGTACTATGCTTGTACTTCATGTTATGTATGTATGTATAAACATAAGTGTGCAATATATAAAAGTGCATTCAAACAATAATTTGTGCACGAAATCCTTCTTTATTATAAAAATTTAATTAATTAATTTTCTGAAATTTTAAATACCTACTTTATTTTTTTTCAAAAAAAAAAAAATTAAAAGAAAATCAACCGAAAGCATGCAAAAAATAATTGTAAATGAAAATATTTAGTATAAGGCCAAAGTGGTTAAGCAAATATAAAATGATATGAAAGTTCGTATAGAAATATGCACATATATATTATATATATACATATTTATATCAATTTGCACATAACTGTGTATGTGTGGCCATATATTTGCTAAATCCTTATTCAGAAATGAAAAGAAAAAACAATTTACGATTAAACTTTAAAATTATTGAATTGATACGTCAACTTCCGCAATACCACTAAAAAAATAAATAAACAAAGAACAGTAAACTTCTGATTGAACATCTGCCTGCCTTTATCCTTCGGTCAGCGTTTCAATAAAACTATACCATTTATCTTGATTAAAGAAAATTATATTTTGTTTTCTTCTTTACATTTTTAATGAATGCAGTGTGATAAAAAATCACAAAACTAAAAAAAATTTAAAAAATTTAAAATATAAAAACCGTAAGCTACAGACTGAAACAAATTTTTTTTCCATTAACACTTTGGGTACATTCTCCTACTATAGGAGAATGAATATGCCGTGACGGCAATTTAGAGCCATAAATTGATTGAAACAAAGAATTTGAATAAAATTGTGAGAAGATTAATAAGTATTTTGTAGTAAGAACAAGAACTCAAGGAAATTTTTTTAAATAAGAGAGTAGGAGACAGTAAAATTTTTGTAAAGGTGTTCCGTGAAATTGTGTGCGAGTAGTAATATATTCGCTCTCATATTTTTAATTTTCACTTTTAGATTTAGTTTTCTCCTATTACAAAAATACTTTTCCATTTCTAATTTTTTTTTATATGTGGAGAGCCTCCCTAATAATTCATTTTTTCTTAATTAACATTTACTTTTCCATATTTGAAGCTTAAAATCAGTATCTTCGACAAGTATAATAACTATTACTAATTTTATTGTTTTCCTTAGATCTGATCTACTAATTCTGGTGATACTTGAAGGTTTATTATTGTTTAAAAGAGGTTTAAAGTTTCGACTTTTTGTACAACTAAAATTTCTTACATTTTTTACAATTAAATTTTAAGAATAGTGTTGAACTTTTTTCAATTATCTTTAATCGTAAACTAAAAAAATTAAAAACCAAGTAAATTTTACTCTCCCTATAAAAATTTATCAACATTGCACTAGTAAAAGCTTCATAGGAAAAATGTTTACGAATTTTTTAAACACACTGTGGAAATATTATATAGTACAATAAATTTTATTTAAAAAAAAAAAAGAAAAAGTAAACTTTTAGCCAAATGCAAATGCCCAATCGTTAATTAGTTAATTTAACAATATACAGAAAAATTAACAAAAATTAAATGCATTGCAAATTTATTCCAAGTTTGACAATATGGTACTTCTGGTATCATTGCATAATTAAAGTTTTGTAAAAAAAATTTTATTTTATTAAAAATGTGGGTAATTAATTTATCATTTTTGATTACAAAAAATATATGCATACGTATATGTAGGTATGTACAAATACAAAAATTAAATTATTATAATAAAAATATGCACGGGTGATTTTTCGACTTATAAATTTTTTAAAAACAAATCAAAACTTTTAGTCACTTTTTATATAATATTAAACATAACATTTAATTTTACATGAGTTTTAACAAATCAATTCAATAATTATTAATTAAAGAGTATGCAAAACCAAAGTAGTGCACCTTACATATGGCAAATAATAAAGATTTCGATAGTGATTAAAATTTAAAAATTATTATTATCGTTTTGGTGATAACATAATTACAGTGATCCAATCCGTCTTCTAGTGTATTTGCTTATACTGTATGATGTTTTTCTCTCTTGTGTCTATATGTATTGTGGTTCCAATTAATTTTTGGTAGGAAAACTACTTAATAAACTTTTAAAACACACTTGATGCAATCCATTTTTCCTCTTTTAAGCACATTATGTATATTATACGTACAGGAAAAAATTAATCTCCTTTATAAAGTCTTAATAGAATTTTGTTGGGTGAAATTACAAATAAAGCTAATGAAATCAACTTGTAATCATCATAATGCAATAATCAATTTGAATTTTTGTAAATTTTCACGTTGGCCAGCAAATTTTTTCAGATGAACACACTAAACTAAGTTTATAGGAAACTTATCTTCAAATTATGATTTTCGGTCTATAATATATTATTTTAAATAATTTTTTCTCTTTTTTACAATATATTTTTTAATAAAATCACATTTTTAAAATTGAAAAGAAAAAGCGCCATAAAAAAAGTTATAAATCCAATAAATCTTCTAAAATATAAAAGCAGGAACGGTACAAGTGAATGAAATTCTATAATATTTTAATCAAAATATCTTACATTTTATTCACCTATTGTTTTTATTTGCTTTGGTATCTTCTTGTACTTTCTCTAAAAATCCCAAACAATGGTTATGTTATAATGCACTTTAAGAGTTTCACTGCCATTTATTCCTTGTCAAGAAGGTAAAACAAGAAGAATCTCAAAATATTTGTTGAGTAATATTTACATTTAATGCTGTACCCTATAAATTTCAATTGACTACAAAAAAAATTTTAGTAACAAAACACCACTGAACAGAGCCGCACATAATTTAGAGCCGCTCCTGCATAAAATGAAGAAATAATATTGTTGTCAAAAAATTTCTCAAAAAATAAAAACTTTATTTTAGAAAGCATCATTATTTATTCACAATTAAATGTACTAATGATTATCGATTTTATTCTTTTATTATTGTAAATTAGTAGATTGTAAGTTTAATTTTTTGTTATCCACTTATACGTAAAAATTTAATTACATGGTACATGCAATGGTACATGCTTACAAGTTTACTTGTTAATTGAAAATAACCATTATACTTTTACATAATATGTATATGTATATATAGTAACCTAATATTATTATTTATAATGTGGGTTTTATTAAAGTAAATAAAGGATACATTATGATTATACTATTATCAAATAATAATATGAAAGTATAGACCACAAAATAAAATTTATATTATTTACAATTTGGTCCAGGATCTTAAAATTCAATTATTAATTCAATCCATTGTGTACAATTTAAATAAGTAGAAAACAGTAGTTTTGTTCTATTGTATACTTGTTTTTTTTTTCTTTGTTCATATTTGGTATTTGATAACTAATATTATTTTGCTTATGTATAATATATAGAATTATATAACTAATATTGTTTATATAATTGTAATTGATTGAGTTCATCAGGGAAATTAGGATAGATAGTATATCTTGTTATAAATGTGCTATTAATTAATATTATCATGTAGCAAAATATTGTAAAACATATTTGAGAAGCTTATTATGAAGTTTAAATTATCTAAGCAAATTATTATTTTTTTCATTAAAAATTAAATATGAAACTTTATTAATATTTATGTAGGTAAAAACTGTTAAAATTTTAACAAAATATTTTATGTATTTTAAAATATTTTATTTGTATGAAATGTTTTCATTTGGTAATTGTAAATTCATATTGTATTCATATATAATAAGTAACTGTATTATTAGAATTATACATACGTATAATTCAGTACACAGTTGTTACGTACAAATAAACGAGTTATTTTGTATGTATAAAATTATGAATTCAGAAAATCATCTTTAGATTTAAATATTAAATGAATGTTCTTCCGAATTGAGCTCTCTTTAATGGAAATACGCAGTTTCTCTTATAGTAAAACAATATTTTCTTAATCTTTGGACAAAACTTTATGCACTTTCCCTGTATAAGTTATTACAATCTTTAAGAAGTGTTTTAAAAATAAATAACAATCTAACAACAGAAACGTTTGATTGAAAAAAAATTTTAAATATTATTCTATTTTTAATATTTTCAATATTTTGGAATAATTTTATAGGTGTTCCGAATTATTCTTACGTTGATTTTTTAATTAATTAAAAAATTTTCAAATTGGATTTAATTCCAGTTTTACTTATGAAAATCCGGAAAATTTACTTATGAAAATCCGGAAAATGTGCAAAACAATTTTTTAAACTTAGCTAAATTTAATTTATTTAAATTCTTTTGAATTTTTATGTAAAAAAAATATAAATCTTTTATTCTAGCGAATCTCAATCGACCATTCGCCTGTTAAATTTAAAAATATTGTTTAGAAAAATCCAATTAGACAGAATTATAAAACAAAAGTCAATAAGAATACTTAGTTTCTCAGAAATATTACAAGAAATAATTTATTTCCACCCATCTTAATTATAAATTCAATTATAAAGAAATTTATTATAAGTTTTTATTATTATAGCGTAGTATATTTGCATATTTTTGGAATTCCTGTAATGTTGATGAATGCTCATACCAAATTTCGCTTTAATTTAATGGAATTTTTTTAATTTGACTTAAGAAATACCTTTTATTAATTAGGTTAATTTAGATTAAAACATCATTAGATTTATATGGTACTCATTCATTAGAGTTTACAGATAAATTTAAAGTGTATTTGTACTATGGTAACTATGATGAAAAAAAGTATAACAATCAAATAAAAACTCGTGTCTGAGTATATCCCCGGCATGATCTATACCATAAATGTAATATGTGCAAAATTGAAATTCAACAACATTTTTACATCTAAAATTATAACCGAAATTTTAAAAAAATTATTACATTTTTTAATGACACGTGATTATTACACTAAAACACATCGTAACTCTTAAATAAAAATAAACTCCATAACACCCTAATCATATCTAATTAAATATCTAATATAATATTTGCATTTATTTGTATATGTGTACGTGTATCTGTATATTTCCTTTAATGGCATAATAAATAATTTTGTTGTATTTTTAATCTTTTAAAATATTTTTTTTTTTCAATAAAATTTAATGATTTTTTTTACCCAAAAAATTTAATCACTTTGGTCTTCTTTACTAAAGTAAAATTTATTTTGAATAATTTCAAAAATCATAGATTATTAATTTAAAATTTTTTTTTTAATTTATGTTTTGTCACCTTAAAGTCATAAACCTTCCATTAGTCAAAATATTTAAAAAAGAGAAGATTATCAAAACTTTTAAATATTATTTACAATATAGATTATGTACATACATATAGTATACTATACATAATTGAAATTCAAACTATTTTATACATACATACATCATGATTAAAATTTCTTTTAAATATATACATACATAGGTAATAAAAATATTATATACAAATTCATGACATTTAGAATTTTACACAAAAAAAATTTTTAATTGACATTGTATAAAATTTCAAAATTCTCAAATTATATAACAGAATATAGTTATATATTAATACTAAATTAAAACTTAAAAAAAAAATAATAAATTTCAATAATTTTAGGTTTTTAGATAGATCAAAAATTTGTATACATTTACATATATATATATATATAGAATTAGCAAATCCTTAATAATATTGTAAATTTTCTGAATATAAAAATAAAATTGTTTTAGTAAATTTAAAAGAAAAATATCTAGAAATATTTTAAATATAAGCAGAGAAAAAAATACTGTACTTATTATTGTATGTATCTATGTACTATAGAAACTATAGAAAATATATTGAAATTTATGAAAATTATGAAAATTTATTGAAAAAATTATAATATATAAAATGGAGTGTGCATCTTTATTGTGCAAAAAAAAAAAATGAATTAATTTGTATTTGTTCAGAAATTTTTCTATTTCAATATTTTTTATAATAAATTGTTATGGAAAAAAATTTTTTTAAAAGAATATTTTTCTCTGTATTCAAAGAATTTATTATTGAATATTTCTTTTATTATTTTAATTAAGTTTTCAATTTTTTGGCAACACTCTTTTAAATTCAATGTTATAATTTTAAACATTTAAATGCCTTAATGGTAAATTTAATATTTTAAAAATTCTAAAACAATTAAAAACTGTTATAAATATAAAATAACTATGTATATGTATATTTTTAAATGTTATGAAATTTATATTTTGTTTTTGAAATTTGAAATTTTTAAGAGACAAATTAATTTAGGATTTATAACAAAATGTTAAGCAATACTATTGAAGGATTTTCTATAATATTTTATATATAAAATAATTTTATTATATTGTTAAAATTTATTTAATTTCATTTAATTACTTGCCAAAAGATTAAGAAAAAAATCAAATTAACTTAAAATATAAAATTTTCACTAGTGAAGACACGAATGGAAGAAGGGTGCTAATTACATAATTTTTGTTAAATTTGGATTTTTTGCATAAATAAGTTGTATTCAGGGTGATTCAGTAAAAAACATAATATTAAATATAATTGTTTAGGGCACTAAATATGGATAAAATTTTTATTTGGAACTAGTTGTCAAAACTCAAAGGTTTCCGAGATACAGAGATGTTAATGAATTTTCATGAAATTTTTTCTTATCCAAGCTTTTTTGCTTATAACTTCTCTTCGTTGAGAAAAGAAACCGTTCGGAAACCGTTGAAATTTAATAACTATTTCTAAACAAGAATTTGAAACATTTTTAATGCCATAAGCAATGATATATAATATTGTACTCTTTACTGATCACTCAGTGTTTGGTTTGTCCTTCGTAAGTAAAAATCCCTTTTATTGAAAAACAATTCTTTTCATACTAAGAAGTTGATGTTAATTATTTAATATTTATTTCTCATTTTTTGAAACAAAATTTTCAAAAATTTAAGCCTTCAGAATTTGTAATTCAGATCTTCATTTTAGCAATGTTTCCTTTTATAAGTTGCAATAATAAAGTTTTCATCTTATTAATAGAAAAAACGAGAAAAAATAAAGTTGACCGTGTCAACTCTGTGATACCCGTACGATGTTGTTGTCCTAAGGTGCTAGTAAATATAACATAGCTGACTATGGGGCAGACTATATACGGTACGGGTATAAAAATATTTCAATAAGTATTGTTTGTTTAATATTCTTACGTATTTCTTGTTAATTTGAATATTAGACACTCTATTGTTAATAATGTCGAAAATAGAGATATAGATACTTCAATACTTCATTTTCTCTTTATAGAGTTGTACGATTAATTTAAACTTCTTCAAATTTAGTGAATATTTAAGCAGCTTTCATAAGGGTTGGGAAAATACCAATTGTGAACTACAATTTTTTGCAGAACATTTGAAATTTTTGCAGAACATATTAAGAAATAAAAATAATCAATCTCAAATAACAAATTTCAAAATGTATAGTTGAAAAAGTATATCTAGATTCTTATAAAAAATTTCTTTTCATATGGTGATTAAAAGAATTTAGATGCTAAAAATGATTATAAAAATTTATTTTCAATAAATTTAAAAATGTTTTCCTTAATAGTTCCAAAATTTTTAAATGATATTATAATAAACTCACTTTCAACTTCAACTAAGTACACAATTTAAGTACTTAATCAATTTATGTAACTTTTAACTCTTATAATATTCAATTTATTTTATATATTTCTAAAATACAAAATAATTTTTTATTGTTGCAAATATGCGAAATGCAACTAAATACATTGTTCTTATTATAACATTAGTTTATATGTATATGTTTTATTTTTAAACATTATAATTTAATTAGTAAAATTTTGCGTGAAAATTTGAACAAATTCAATTAAAATTCAATCAGAATGTAATAAAAAAATATAATATTATAAACAAAATAATAATAATAACAACAATAATAATTAATTAGATAATATTTTATTATTAAATAATTATATTAAAAGAAATTAAATTAAATTCAAATTGTAAATAAATATGTACATTATAAATAGCTTTAAAATATATGCATAATATATCTATACATACATAGTTAAATTGAAAAAGAAGAAACAAATTATATATATTATATTAAATATAAAATCTCATTGCCTATACTAATTTTAAAGAAAAATAATTCAAATAATAAAAAAATAATATTATATACATACACATATACGTATGATGTATATGTATGTAATATGATAAAATAATAATTATAATAGATAATTTAATTTAATTTTTAATTTTCACACAAAATATAACAGATTTTTTATTTAAAAAAAATTCATTTAAATACTATCGTATGGTCATTACAAATAATATGTCTTGTATATATATAAAAGAAATACAATATATTGTAGTAAATAAAAGGAATACAATATATATACATGTACGTATTTATATATGAAGGAGATAACCCCATTATTTTATCATATGAAAAGTATTAATTGTGCCGATATTCCCTCATTTCGACAAATCACATAACATTTTAATACAAAATATTTCTCAACATGACACAGTACGCGATAGTTCTCATAGTATTAGAGTCGTTCGTATCATTGGCATGAATTTAATCTATACTGATTTGATAAATATTACATACATTCTCCCGATTTTTTTTCTCGCAATTTCCTACACAGATACCGCTTAAAATATTTCAAAAGATGATATGTTTGTAAGTGAGATTTTACAAGTGTATTAATTATTCAATTTCAATGACGTTAGGATTTCTTTAAAAGAATTAACTTAAATGCTTTTCTATTACAATATCTTGTAAGCATTTGTCTTTTTATATTAAGTATAGTTATTATAGTTAAATTTTCGGTTTAAGCAATTAGTGAAAAAGCGAGAGTATAAGAGAGAGAATAAACCATGCAATACTATATTCATACGAATTCATTTTATTTTCAAATTATTTAACTATAATACTTAAAATGTTGTAAGATCTACCGCTCAAAAGCCATCTTAAATTTTGCTAAATTTTATTGTACGATTTTTTAAACATAAAATCTATATGCCTTTTAAGAACACTGCTCGTTTAAAAAATACTCACAATATCTTCAAGCAAACACCACTAATCGTTAAATTCTACAAATTTCATCAGAATTCATAGTTCGTGACCACTTGCTAACATCGGTATTATGAGATGTCATGTTGCTAAATGGTTTTATATAAACAGAAAAAAAAACTTCTTAATAATTAGTAGATAAATGCGATCATATGCATAACATTTTAAAATAGAAAATGAAATAAAAAAATATTTGAAATTTTTAAATTGTAATTCATTACTAATAAAACTAATAAAAGATAAAAATATTCATTCACAAAATTAATAAATTACAAAATAAATCATAAATGTACATTCAAACATTTGATTATCATTTAAAATTTTCTTTTTCGCTCTAAGAATTATTTTAGTCTATATAAATTAAAAAAAACTACAAAAAAAAAAAAATTAAAAAATTAATTAAAAAATCCTTTAAAAATAAAAAAATTATATTAAAAATTTTGTACTATAGCCATAAAAAACATGAGAAAAATAAGAACTGTTCATAAAAATAAAGAAAAATTATTAAGTTTTAAATTTTGCTTTCAATTATTTCAAACAAAATTCATAGCTAAGCTAGTTGCCCCCGCTCTTTAAAATCTACCTCAATTTTTAATGTTATAATTTTTTCTTAAAGACAAGTATTTTATGGTAATTTTTTACTTCTGCGATAAGTGTGCCAAAATTAAAGTCTATTTAATCAATTTTAGGTTAGGGAGTCTAGGATTTAGGGAAAAAGAAAAAAAAAATAATTTCATTGCAAAGCGGAAATGGCCTTCACGAAAAAATGTTTCTAAACAACATAGAAGTTTAGCACAGATTTGTAAACAGATTTGGCACGGTTCAAACTAGTAAGTACTTCCATCAAAATGGCGATACAAAAGTTACGTAAAACGTTATTCGTAAAAAATCTAAACTTTAAATTGTGGGAATGTAAGAATTTAAATCCTATAAATTAAAGCAAATATATCAAATATTTTTAAATTGCTTTCCAATTTTTAAACAAAACTTTTAATCCATAACTTTTTCCGAAATTGAATAATGTCTTTCACATTCCAACACCATCCTGTTAAATCATCGTACATTCTTCTTAAATCTTTTAAATGAATTGATAAAGGAATTTTCATGAGAAAAAGTTTAATATCGTTTTGGTATTCTAACACTACATTAATATGAGAAACCTGTACTTATACCCATTTCTGAATTCCTCCGGATTGTGACACTTAATTTTTAGATCTTCAATTATTTTGTTGGTGTAGGAAATAAATTTCTTAATATATTTAAGTTTTATAAATAATTAGAACCTCCATTGCGAAAATGTGCTTCTTGTGAATCTACTTAGGAACTAAAATAAATGTTATTAAATATAATAGAAAACTTTTCAAATAACATTTGATTTTTGATCTTTAATTTTATATTTCAGTCAAAATAAGAAATAAAAAATTTATTCTCTTTTCCCCCAACTCTTTTCTTCCTAAAAGTATAGACTACGTATTGCTTGACACAATAATCAAACAAATTGATTTATTTTACTCTTCTTCTAAATTTCAACCTATACAACTTACCACATCTTTTTTCTTTTTATCTAAAATCAGCACCAAAAGTTCTTAAGATAGATTTTTTAATCAATCAATCATTTTGGAAAAATAAATTTTTTGATAGGTACACCTGATAAACATGATTGAATGAGACCGGCAACACACACAAGTAAAACAAAATTAAGGTAAAATCTCATTACTATTATTACCATTATCATTATCATTATTATCATCATCATCATCATTATCAAAAACGATATTTTTTCTTACAAAAGTTATAACAGTATCAGTAATAACATAAGTAACAGAAAATAGGTATTCAGTATAACAGCAATAGGAAAATCCTGATTATCACAGAAATTTTTGGCAGGTGGTATAAGGTATGTTAAATAAATAAAATATTAAATAAAGGAAATAAAAGCAACCAAAAGAGAATTTTTATATCGCCTCCGCAATTTTTTTTTATTTTAAATTTAATTTATAAGGTCAATGTACCTATTTACTGCTTCAGTCCGTTTTATAAATTTGAAATTATGTACCTGTTGTATGCACCACTGTTAGTAAGTATTAACAGTTAAATTACAACAAATATGTCTAATTCCCTGATATTTTTTTTTTTTTCTTTGTTCACTCCTAGAAGGAGCATAGGGCTAGTGCATGATTTCTCATGCACTAGTTTCATAGCGTCATAGGGTTTAACTAGGTAGGTGACTAGCCTGCCGTAGTTTTTATTTATATATTAATTATTTGAGGTTATTAATATTTACTATTTATTTTTCTTAGTTGTTTTTAATATCGAATATTAGGAATATTTGAAAATTACTTGTATAATATTTTTATTAGTATTGTATATTAAGTTATAATAATATTGAATATAATTTTTATAGTGACCTGACCGGGGTTTGAACCCGAGACCCTTCGGTTAAAGGACCGGTGCCATAACCACTGCACCAATGATCAGATATAGGCATATATTTTTATTAAACCATTATATTTTAGCAGCCTTTAAATTAAAAAAAAACCCACCGTATGATCTGCAATAATTCTATACTTTTATTAATATGAAAAAAGTGAAAAATAACCCCTTGGGTGTTACTTTTATAGGTCAATGACTTATAACTTTCGTAAAAAATACAAAATAAGATTATAAGAAAATCTTAGTTCTTGATACTTTACCTAAGACAAAAATTTATCAAGCTGTTCTATTTACTAGCTTATTAGACCTCAAATACAGAAAGCAACAGACAAGCAAACTAACGGAACAAATTTCCGTGTAAAACAAATCAAATTAAAAATAAATGCAGTTGACGTTATATGTTATATTGTACTGCCACCCTTGGATCAAAATTGTTTTAAGTTTGTTAAAAATGAGCTTAAGTCGATGTCATGATCCCATTCAATTCATTTAATTTTCACAAATAATTCAAATTGTGTGATTCAAACATAAAAGAATTAGACAATAATCCATTCTAGAATGAATCTAAAATTCCATTCGAAGAAGTCTTTCAAGTTTTGAAAGTTCACCTGATGAAATTACTATTATATCAGTCCATTTTGATGTGAAAATTTAATTTGGTTTGTTGCTTTTTACAGTTTTCATATAAATTTTATCATCATACGTTTAATTATAAGACATTTTCAGATATGTTGCCTTCAATTGGTGCAATTACCTTATTACGTAGAACACTATGTTATTATGTAAAGCACTGTTTGGTACTGATAAGTTTCTTATTGAATATTGCAAAGACATCCAATTGTAACACATAAAAAAAGTGAAAAAAGAAAAGTCTGAAAAGGAAAAAAGATATTGAAAAAAAATTCCCTTTTTTATCATCCTTTGAAATGTTTTTGTATTTACTTTCTTTCTCTTAGCAATTTTGTCTCACACAGAATTCATTGCGTAGTTTGAAAATATATTGAAAATGGTGCATTATGTAATTTCAAAAATTTCATTGTTTATGCACATTCAAACGTGTGCAATGTTTTGCAAAAATTATTTTTAACAACATTTTTCCATTTTCAATTTAAAATTTGGAGAAAAACTTTCACTAAATATTTTTTAGACATAGAACGATATCAGAAAACTTTCTTACGTGCAAAAAGTTTCTATTTTCATAAATTTTCAGGCAAATGAAACCGCGGTAAAACATGAGTTTTAAATCAAATAACTCCTTTAACAAATTTTTATTTAAAAACAAGAATAAATCGAATCTCACATATTATTATGCCGGACAAAAAAAATTTTTGTGTTTTTACATTTCGCATTATCTTTGCTAATACCGTACTTGTTTACCTTCTTAATTGTGCTAAATAACACCCCCTAAAATTTTATTACGAATAGAAAATAAAATAAAAATATAACGAAAGTGAAACATTCTGCTTGAGAAAGCTTTAAAAGGACAGAGAAGTTCACATAATTTTTTATTACCGGCAAAATTTCCAAATTTTCATTTAAGTTGCGACAACTTAAGAACATTTCTGCTAAACTGAAGAACATCAAAATTAAAAATTTATCTTCAAAGTTGCTGGTTTCAATTTTGTTTTTTTGAATTTAAACTTACGCATGACGTTTTAAATATACAAAATGGTGATTTATTTATAACATTAAATGGTTAAGTGGTGATTTACTTCAGTTTTTTGAAAACTAAATCAATATTTTAGTTCTTCTACTTTCAGTAACCTGCTAAGATATACGAGTATTTGATTTATTTTGACAAAATTCATGTCTCGTGTATTGGCCTTATCCTACTACATTTTTATTAGATAAGTTATGAGTGAAGTTACTCTAAGATGTTAAAAATGCGACCTACCTGGAGTGGCAACATGTAAACCAAATGAATCCGAATCAAAAAGTAATGAACAAAGTTTTTTGGCGTTCACCCTTCACTTATATTTGTTATCGTATACGATGTTTATATTATTAGATTATTGTATACAAATTATTTTAAAGCGACTAAAAAATACTCGTCACAATATACACGTGCTTACCTGAATCATTTTTTGAAAAAATGTGTTACGTATTGGAAACCCTGATTTCAGCGGAGCTGAAAGTGTAAAATTTTTTGAAATACATTTCTTAAACTATTGAAAATTTCAAGGTCCATATTTGCCTCTAAATAAATTATTAAATTAAATTTTTTCTTCAAATATACAAACACAAGAAATATTTCGTTTGGTCTTTATAGATTAATTAAAATGTTAAACCTAAATCAATATAAAACTTTGAAAATCTGAAATTTCTGTGTTTAATATATTTATATTGTAATATATAAAAGTTATAACTGAAAAATATGCAAAAAAAAAATGGAAAAATAAAATTTCAATTGAAAAAGTTTTCATTCAAATTCGCTTTTGTAATTTTCATTCATTGCAGTTTCTCTATACTCGTATTCCTTTTTCATTAATAATTAATAATTCAAACTTTCTTTTTTAACTCTTGATTTTATTAAACCTCTTCAATTCTATTAAAATTCTCTTATTATAAATTATAAATTACACTTGAAAAATAGAGTGCAGAAAATAGAAAAATAAGAAATCTGATAAAACTGAAGAGTACTCGATTACATTCACCAAGTTATGAAAAATATTTTGAACCAATAAAAATAGAATTGTCAAGGTTATTTTTTGCAATTTTACTTGAACTTGAACCATGACATATAATTATTATACAGTAAAACATATTTATAGGCATAAAAAAAATTTAACAAAACTACAAAGTCTTTAAAACGAACACTCTTTAATTAATGAAAATAGTTATCTCTTCTGGTCTATCATAATAAGACAATAACTTCAATGCTAGTTTTCTAGAATAATATAAACTAATTTTCTAGAATAGAATATAATTTAGTAATATAGTTTTTAATCCACATTTTGCTTTTTCGTTCTCGGAACTTGTAATATCGAGCGGCTTTCCCAAAAGTTTAAAAATTTTGTTATTCAATTTACAAATAAATACGAAATTTAATTTACAATAAAAACTGAAAACGGGCATAAACTAATGCATAAATAAGCATCACATCCTATTGCCTGAGCTTGATATAATGGAAATTTTAATCAAGGTTTTCTATAACATATACAGTATAACATACTTCAAATATAATTTTTTATTCTTTTTATGCAGTTTGCAAACTTTGTGTGACTTTGTTGCATACAACATTACGGGCTTATTTTATGCTTTTGTACTTATGTAGATATACACATTTAATTCAAATTTAAATATTTAAACTCTATTAAATTCAAATGTCACTTGTTATAGTAATTATTAGAATAACTTCAAAAATGAAAAAAAAAAATCCATTTGTGTTTTGTGTCGAGACCATTTAATAAAAACATGAAAAATTGTTACAAAAAATAGAATGCCTTCGGTGAATTTTTAAGAACATTATTATAGATAAGATGAAAAATTTTTCAGTGTTCATCATTGCCTTATTATAAAAGAATGATTTATTTAGTTTCGCAGGAAGAAACACAAGCGAGGTTACTAGAACAGTAGGTATTTATAATTTTCGTCTTGGAATGCATTTAGAAATAAAATCTATAAAAAACAACTCAACAAATTGTTTTTATGTTATCTTTAAGTGTTATTAAATAATCTATGAATACACATTTATCGATTGAATTGATTAACTAAACTGTATCATCTTCAATTTCGAATAAAATTAAATACATATTTATATATGCACCTCCACAGACCTTGAACTAAGGTAACAATTAATATTTATGTACATAACATTATTAAATTAAAAATTTTTACTAAAAATTACGATTTCTTTATTGATGAAATCAATAACTTCGGAGTGAAGCTCATTTCAAATATTTTTGAATATTACAAGTAAAACGAACTGTCATCTAATTCAATTCAATAACAATTATTCACAATTATTTCATACATACATAATTTTGACATTTGGTTCATCCCAGAGGTTCCCAGACTTTTTTCTCTCGTGGACCCCTTAACGAGTTGTTTATTTTTTGATAGATCTCCTGCTACTTCTTCGATAGATTTAAATTTCTAACAGGAGCAAGTTTAATAAAAACCTTATTAAATTAAATCTATTTTTTTCTATTAAATATATTAAATTTAAATAGACGTAAAGTAATTCTTACATGAACGAAACAAAACAAAAATAGATTCAATATTATACATATTACTTGGTTTTTATATTTCTGTGACCCCTATTTTCATTTGATAGGCCCGCAATTTTTTTTTCACTTTTGTAGACCCCTAGCAGATCTTCAAGGACCTCCGGGGGTCTATAAATGCCACTTTGGGAATCACTGGTTTATACGGAAAATGGCAACACACATGTCATGTTGAGCTAAATTTCTTTTACAAAATTTCACAATAATTATTCAGAGATTCAGAAAAATTATTCAGAGATTAACAAAAATTTAAATAAAATAAATCCAAATGTAACAGTATTATTACGATGACTAATAATGCATACGTGCATAAATATTAAAAATACTCCAACATTCTAGCTTGTGTCAAATACCATAAAATCCGTATATGTATTTAACAAGTTCAAAAACTATGTATGCACAGCTATTCACTCAAATACTTTTGAATTCCAAAGAATATTTTTCCAGACGCGTGAAAGGTACGAATAAATTCATAGTCAATCAAACCAATGAAATAAAAATTTGTAAAACGTAACATTCCCCTTCAACAATTTAAGTCTAGAATTTGTGTATCTCTTTGTAGTTGTAGCTCTAAAATTATAGCTAACGTTCTGTAGCTATATATGTGTATATTTAAATAAGACTTTTTATCATGTAATTTTGCATACATTTCCCCTTAGTCTAGTAATGACAAAAAATATACATAATAACAGAAACGCTGCAGTATTATGTATAATTTTTGATTAATTCTGCTATGGAAAAAGGTAGATCTTTTGATAAGCGATTACTGGCTCATTGTCAATCAGTGTTACATTCTTGCATCTTAGAAGCTAGATAAAGCTAAAAGTATTGAAAATATCAAACCTAAAATTGATATTTAAAGAATTTTGAGAAATAATTATTCGAAAGAATAATGTAAGATAAATCTCATCAAAAAATTAACGAAAACTCAGATTGAGAAAAGGCTTAATTTGAAGAGTCAATTTGACAATCTGAGATTTACCTATTGTTGTTCCTGGAAGAAAAAGCGGTATTTCTAAGTTTATAGATTTTATAAATATTCCTTAGTTCAGTAATTTGAAGAAAAATTAAACTTTCTCAAATTGAAAGAACCTTGACTTTAAGAGGAGCGGAATATTGAACAATCTAATTTTGCACAAAATTATAGCTTTCTGTCTCAAAAGCTAACAAGCAGGGAGACTAATAGTAATTGACTTCTACTTCTATATTTTCATGGGAATGCGCAAAAATTGCTTTTGCGGTATTATAAAACCTAATTTTTTATCTTGAATTTAATATAGCTTTTATAATAAGAATACTAGAATATCATTAAAAAGTTTAAGAGTAAATTTTTTGTTTAAACACATTTAATAAGAACTATTATATTAATCGAAATTTTATTTTTAGGTGCAGTAATAAGTATAATTTGACACACAACTAACAAGTTTCATGAATCTAACTCTATTATTTTTTTCAATACTTTAAATTAGCTTTTAGAGTTCAATGGCAGCTCAAACCTGTTAGGTCATTCCATTCCATTAAAACTTCAGGGATATGTGTGGACTGATATAGGACACACGTCTGCCAAGTTTCATGAATCTAACTCTATTATTTTCCCAAATCATTGAAATTTGCTTATGGAGTTGTACAACAGCTACCCGAATCTGTCAATTCATTCCGCAACAAAACTTTAGGATATGTGACCAACAATTGGACATATGACTGCCAAGTTTCATGAATCTAGCTTTATTATTTTTCCGAATATTTAAAATTACTTTTTGGAGTTGTATGGCAGCTACCCGAACCTGTCAAGTTATATAACCAAAATTCCAGGGATATATGTAACCATACGACATACGACTGCCAAGTTTCATTAGTATAACTTTTTTTACTTTTCCAAATATTTGAAATTAGCTTTTGGAGTTGTATGGCAACTACCTGAACCAGTGCAGCCATTCCATCATGAAGCATATGTAGAGTGTAATTGGACACATCTTTGCAAAATTTGATTATGTTATCTTAATTAGTTTTTGAATTATTTAAAAAAACCTATTTGAGTTGTATGGCAACTACCCGAACCCGTTGTCCGAATTGGCTCAATTACAATAGCAGCCGTCGTTTGCGCAAAAGAAACAACTTGTGAAGGTTTGGTGCCGATTGCGGACGGACGAACGGACGAAGTGCAGGGTATAAAAATTAATATGCTCCTATGCATGCATGTGTTTAAATGACTAAAGAGGATATTTATAGCATAATATGTAACCATGAATAGCCACAACCTCATAAAAATTGGAAAACTTACATTCGCAAAATCATCTTGATGATTGATTAATCATCTCATCCACTCTTTTTTTTAACCCTTTCTTTTACATTTTCTTAAAACGACAAATTTTGATATAGACGTCAGGCGGCAAAATCCTTTTGTTTCCTTACCTTCTTTTTATATAGGTACACATTTCCTTTTATACACTTTTTAGATAAAAACGTATATAGAATTAATTTATAGTTATACCAATGTATATTACTTCACATTCTCCTTCAATTAGATAAAACGAATGAGAATCGAAAAAACTTATCATGAAAAAGTCATAAAAAATATTTTCAAGATGAAAATTCCAATGTGATAACAGTTCTTTTATTACAAATTTTCATTTTGCGTCTTCCTCCTTTTTTGTTTGTTAAGAAACTTGTTTTTTCTATTCAGATTATCTAAAGAGGATATTAATCTAATTTTTGCTATTTTTCTTTTTACCGACCACTTTTTATACAATTAAAAAGAAAGTAATAGGAAATTTAACATGTCGAGTTTTTAAAGAATATTAAACTCTCGACAGAAACTCTTTTCAAAAAAACTTTCCGTTCCTATCTGTGCATTTCTGCATTGCAGTTTTTTTTAACCTGTTTGTTTGAATGTTTATATTTAACTTGAACAAAAATTGTTCAAGCTCGCATATTTCAGTCATATATCACATAATTACTCACGGCAGTTTTTGAAAACAAAAAAGTTTGACAGGAAAACTTCGACCCAACAAGTCCCAATTTATAACTTATTTTAGCTGGTGTTCGGCAATTTCTTTTTATTTCAAGTCCGTAGTACTTCTATTCATAAATAGGATGTGGTAAAACGATATAATTTTTTAGAATTTTCACAACGCAAAAATACTATCGATATAATATGTATGTATATGTATGTATATATGTGTGTATATTTTAAAATCGTATAGCTATGCGTATTTAACCTTTCAAAAGTGAAACTAGGTGTACATACCTAGGGTTTTTTGTAAATATCTTCCCGTTAGCTACTCAAAAGTCAAAGAAAGCCAACGAAACTTCAATTTATATTATTCTTAATTGGTTTTGCTTAAAGTTTTGCAAAACTTATCTCATGATGAAGTTCTAGTCGCGTTTTTTATGGGTATCTTGTTAAACATTTCTCGTGAGTTTTTGAAGTATAACAATAAAATACGTCGATGACCTGGAAAAAAGAGCCAAAGAAACTTTACCGACTAACCTGTCATTTTTTTTTTTCTCTTTCGATGGGATTCCACCTTGCCGTGGTGAAGGAGCTTAAGTAGGGTCAATGATCTTGAGAGCGATGTCGGCGGGTACTACAATTCTGTGATATCTGGAAGGTGCAACCATGCCGATAAGGTCGAAAGTGAGACCAGAAAAACCAAGAGAATCTCACGGGCTTGAAGTAACGGCGCAAGCCAATCTTCAGCAAGTCCCACGGGCATGAAGTAACAGCGTAAGCTAATCTTCAACAAGTCCCACCCCCCCCCCCCCAATCCAATGGTGTTATACGACCCGTGCCTAGTGGACTAGTTGGTAGCCGGGGGGTATACTGGCTACCGCGAACGGAGTCTCTCTGATACCGGGTCGCCTCAGAGAGTAACGATGACCTTATCCTGGTAAGTCGGCTCTGGCAGGATGGACTGTTTTTCCGGACACACTCGTGGGATCAAAATGGAAGATTCGATTAAAAAAATTTTAAAAAAACAAGAGCCAATTGGCACCTCGTCAGAAGACGAGATACTAGCTTCCAGTCAGGAAGCAGGTGTATCGATTGGTGGTGATGAAACCAGTAAGGTAGCAAAACCACCAAAACAATCTACACAAAAAGCTAAAGGAACCAGCCATAGTTCCAAAAGCAGAAAATCAAAAGGACCCGCCTTCGTACTCAAGAAGAGATATTCGAAGGCCATCTTCATTTTAGGCAAGATTGCCCAGAATGAAGCAGAAGGTAAAACTTCTGAAAAAGACGCGGAGGACAAAGTCAAATATCAACGAACGAGGTGAGTCTTTATTTAATTTTGTCTTAGATAGTAATCTAGAGATAGCAAATAGAGGCAACACCCCTACCTTCACTTTTCCTAGCACAGACAGGTTTGCTGGCTGGGAAGATGTGATAGATATAACACTCAAAACTAACAACTGTATAATCGAGGACTGGAGGGTATCTAGCAAAAGGTCGTATTCTGACCATGCCTGGATAGTCTTCACGGTGGGATTCGAAGTTGGGAATCCCAAACCTTTTAGGAACCCTAAAAGAACAGATTGGGTTAAATTCAGAGCCATCGTGCGGGCCAAGCTCATGGTCATGCCCGATATTAACAACTATATTAAGGAAGTCGAAGAACTTGATGCGCAAATCAGTAGATTTGAGAAAGTCATGGGCGTGGCTTTCAGAGCATCCTGTCCTTTGAAATATTCAAAAAAAAAGTATCCCCCGTGGTGGAACGAAGATTTGAGTAATCTCCGGAAGATTACCAGGGATGTCTTCAATATCTGCTACAAGAATGGGTTCTGGCAACCTTATAGGGAGTGCCTGAGAGAGTATAAAAGGGCTATCCGTTCCGCAAAAAGCCAGGGTTGGAGGGATTTTTGCGGAACTGTAGAATGTACCAGGGATTCTGCCAGATACCAGTCCTTCTTTTCTGAAGGATGAGGGTGGGACATGGACAAAAACATCTATGGAAACTCTCAATTTACTAGTGGACACGCATTTCCCGGGTAATACCGGGTCGGCTCGGGAGGCTATCCAGTTGGATTCCCTTCCGGGGCAGCCTGTGTCGAGTGAAATGGTTGAAGCTATTATAACGGTGGAGAAGGTTAGCTGGGCGATAGATAACTTCTCTCCATACAAAACGGCGGGGATAGATGAGATATTTCCAGCTATGTTACAGAAGACGAAGGAACTAATAGTTCCGTGGCTTCTAAAAGTTTTTAGAAGTTGTCTTATCCTTGGATACGTGCCCAAGTCGTGGAGACGTGTAAAAGTTGTTTTCATTCCCAAACCGGGAAGAAGGGGCCATGAGGGCGCCAAAGATTTTCGACCAATTAGTTTGACTTCCTTCGTTCTAAAAGCGCTGGAGCGCGTTCTGGAGCTAGGGCTCAGGAACAGAATGAAGGAAGTTCGACTTTCGCCTTCCCAGCATGCATATTGCGGGGGAAGGTCCACAGACACCGCACTACACGAGGTAGTGAGGACTATCGAACAATCTATCCATTATAAGCAATACACGTTGGCGGCCTTTCTAGACGTGGAAGGGGCTTTCAACAATATTGGTTCGTGGGCCATAGAAAATTCTCTGACTCAGTTGGGGTTGGAAGATGCTTTGGTACGCTGGATATTATCCATGCTGCGGACCAGGATCCTGTATTCGGATCTTGGTGATAGTAGTGTCGCAAGGTACATTAGTAGGGGAACGCCCCAAGGTGGGGTGATTTCGCCACTTTTGTGGCTTGTTGTTATGAACGAGGTTCTACTGCAACTTGAAGAAAGGCGAGTGAAGGCAGTGGCATACGCTGACGACCTAGTAATCCTGGTTTCCGGCTTTGACCTTCCAACAATCAGTGGGGTTTTGGAAGGATCTCTAAATGTGGTGAGCTCTTGGGCTAAAAGATGTGGCCTTGGAGTGAACCCAGCCAAGACGGAACTTGTACTTTTTACGACTAAGACAAAAATCCCGAGCTTTGGACTGCCCCGATTGGGTGGTTTGCGGCTCAGTTTGAGTCCGGCAGTTAAGTATTTGGGAGTCATACTCGACTCTAAACTTAACTGGAAGCTTAACGTGCAAGAGAGGGTGAACAGGGCCTGTACGGCACTTTACACCTGCAAAAAGATGGTCGGCAGGAGGTGGGGGCTGAAACCTAGAATGGTTTTATGGTTATACACGGCCATTGTACGACCTATATTAACTTACGGTTCACTCGTGTGGTGGCCGGCGTTGGGGAAAGCTTACAACTGTACCAAGATCGGTAGGGTACAGAGGGCTGCATGCATAAGCATTACGGGGGCATTGAGATCGACGCCCACGGACGCTATGGATGTACTCCTCCATTTGCTTCCACCAGACATCCATATTAAGAATCTAGCCGCGGCAGGCGCCATTAGACTCAGAGAAGCTGAGTGCTGGCACGAAAGGCCGTATGGCCACGGCAATGTCCTTCAGTCACTACCGGACGGAGTGGTTGCGGATGCTACAGACTATTGCATCCCTAGACTTGAGCTTGACAAGAAGTTTCGGGTTGAGCTTCCGTCTCGCGGGCAGTGGAAAAGAAATCTTCCACTGCAAGGCTTTGATGTTGCTCTCTTCACTGACGGTTCCAAGGATAGGAATGGGGTCGGTGCTGGAGTATTTTCAGAGACTCAGAACATATCGGAGTCATATCGCCTTTCCAACGGATCAAGCGTGTTCCAGGCGGAAGTATTCGCCATATGGAAGGCATGCGAAATCCTGGGAAGGGATTTGGTTGTGGCCCGGGAGGTCGCAATTGTGACGGATAGTCAGGCTGCGATTCTGGCTCTAAATTCGCCAAAGATATTCTCAAAGTTGGTAGTTCGATGAGCTGACGAGATTGTGCAGTCATCATAGTATCACCTTACTCTGGGTTCCGGGACATAGGAACATACCAGGAAACGAGCGGGCTGACGAGCTGGCCAGATGTGGGTCGGCATTGGACGGCTCCAGGGCCGAGCGAGTTCTTGTCCCTATAAACACCATCAAAACTGATATATACCGCTTCCAAGTGGCATGTGCGGACCGCAGGTGGAGGGGCCTGAGCACGTGTGCAACGGCTAGGAAGACGTGGCCGAAATACGACCATAAGAAATCAATGAGCCTCCTGGCGATGCCTCGACCGGACATAGCTAAGTTAGTGGCTGTGTACACGGGGCATTGGCCTGTGGGGGATCATGCAGCTAGGCTGGGAATTCCCTTTAATACGTCATGCCGCAGTTGTCGGGAGATAGACAAAAAAGGCCAGGTTGTTGTCATTTGGGGAAACGGACATAATGGAACTGGGGAGCATTTCTAGTAAAAGTATCGGGGACGTAAATAAGTTCCTTAAAAGAACGGGGTGGCTCTGATCGCTAGCCCTGGACCAACGTACTTTGACAACCGGGTTTCACGAGGCGGTGGTAGCAAAACGGCACGTCAGTGCTAATTGGGGTGTTGGCCAGTCGGGTCGCACCGGCCACTCTAACCAACCAACCAACCAACCTGTCATTTCATCCATCGGACGGAAAGGCCATAAGATTAAGATATCAAAATAAAATCTTATGTAAAAAGTCCAAATTTTACAACCTAGACTAAGCCTTGAATTCTTATTAATTTGAATGAGGTTTTATTTTTTTCATAAACTCCTTAAAAAAAATTAAATTAAAAGTGATTTGTGTATTATTTTGTTGAGCTTTACTCTTTTATATTGAACTAATATATTTTCTTAAAGATCAAAAGAAAATATCTTGTGGAAAAAGAACCAAAATCAAAAAACATTTGAAAAAACATAAAATGTATTACATTTTTTACTTATACCCGGTTATATCAATTACGTGAAAAAATATTGTAAATTAAATCGGAATTATACTTATTATATCACATAACCCAACTTTTAATTACATTTAATTTGTTTACATATACAATGTACAAGTAAATCATTAAATTATATTATACGTAAGTATGCATGTGTCTAAAAACAAATGTAAACATAGTTTTTCTACAGTCCACATCTACCTAAAATAATTATTTACGTTTATTTTTTCTCAGTTATTCACTTTTATATGAATTGATATAACGTATAACAGTTAGAATATTTAAAATTAAGCGATACTACAGTGTTATACTACTTATTGTAATGCAGAAATAAAATTTATGTTTATGTTGTGTTGTGTATGTATTCGTATCTTATTGTACAAATTGAAAAGAGAATATCTACGAAATTGTTATTATGTATTATTTTTGCCTCTCTTTTTCATTCTAACTCTCGCAATCAAAAAAACAGACGTTATCACACAACATACAATAGCTTTTCTCTTGTTTTTTATGTTTGTGCTCTTGCTTTTGTTGGGCAATAGCCCGATAAAGCTTAATGTAAATGGAAAAAATTCAAAATAAAGCTACTAAAAAAAACCAATGCTTTTTAAAATAAAGGGTTGTAAAAAATATTAGTAAATAAAATATAAAAATTATATAGTTTAAATAGTTTAAATTATACTTTCTCCACGTAACGCATGTTTTTTTATTTTCAAAAAAAAAATTCTGAAATTTTATTTTCTGAAAAAAATCTGAATATTTGTTTTTTATAATTTTATTTTATTTATTTAAATTCGTTTAACAGTCTATACAAATGTATTTGTTCACACATGCCGTGCTATAATTATTTCGTTAAATATTTTAAATAATACTGTAATCACCTTGATCATATTAAAATATTGAAGACCTACCATACCTACAGCACATTTGAACGGCTAAAATTGTTTATGAGAACGTAAGAAAAATACAACATACGAGTAAGTAAATATGGATGTATAACTATACATATGAATTTAGCTAATTTTAGCGTGACTGCGAAAAAGTATATTTACGCAAAAAACTTTATAGCATCCGTGCTAACACACACACATGTACATGCATAAATGTGTTTGAAAAGCAACATTTCAAAATGCATGTGACATTTTCTCTTGTGCTCTCATTTTTCACCAAAGTATGTAGGTTAGGTGGGTACACACATAATATTATGTACACATTGCTTTTGTGTCTAATTTTCCTCTTTTATAAAAAAAAATGAATAAAGGCATATACACAACACATACGATGTATCTAAAAAGTTTTCAAATATTTTTGTCTTATGCAAAATATTGTAGAAAATCTTATTACATAACTTAATTAACAATAAAACCGGTTTCGTAAACCTTATTCTAATTTAAATTTATCCATATTCTGCATTTAATATAAAAGCAGATTAATGTAATATCGTAGTAGGTTTTGGATTCTCTCTTTATCTCAGCATCCGGGTTAGGCATTTACTATAATAAATTTTAAAGGTTTAATAAGAGAAAATATTATTGTGTTAGTACATAATGTCATAATGTACTAAGAGAAATATATTTTGCTCTCACATGATTTTTTAGTTCAGTCGACAATTTTGCTTTGCGCCATAAGGAAGAAAACATTAGTTTTTTCATTTTTTTTTTCTTTTTAACTTAATAAAATAAAAAGACGCAAAAATTAAAGAAAGAATGGAGGATCCATGGAGCAATGAAAAATGCTTAGAATTAATTGATTTATATGAAAAGCATACAGAGTTGTGGGATTCAAAACACCCACTGTACTATCATAAGAAAAATAGAAACGAAAGTTGGCAAAAAGTTGCGTCACATTTTGGCACTGATATTACCAGTATAAAAAGAAAAATGTTCAGTTTATTGGGTTCTTTCCGAATACAAAAATCTAAAGGAAAAGAAATTGTTGGTGAAGGTCCAAGTGAGTATAAAAATATTGACTCCTTTTTTTTTCAAAACTTACGCGTTGTTTATATTAGTACTTAAAAATGAAGAACTAACATATTTATTGTATAAAATATCTTAACAAGAGTTTTGTTATTGAAGCATGCGTAGTATAGATACGTAAGTACATATGTATGTATTCATATCAGCACCATGCACGTATGTTTTTAAAAGCAAAAATTTATACAACACAATATAATGCTATACGTAATATGGCATCGACAATTATTCAGCAATACAATTTCAATTGCTGAATTTGTCTATGTGACGTTAGAGCTGTTCGATGTTGCACCGTTCTCTTGTTACTGCAGTCATAGAGGCAAAGTCAAAAAACTAAAATTACCATATTTGATGAAAATATTCCATTTTATCCTCCAAAAAAATACACAGGTACACACGTTTGTATATACATATGAGACGAAAATCCCCTTGAAATGTGTGTGAAGAAAATAAATACATTTATTTTTTTGTAGTAACACAATCCAAAATCAAAGAATTTTGACTAATGTCAAATTAGTTAAATGTTATAATAATAAACATATTCTACACAGTTATAGAAATTAAATGGTCGCATAATATGGTAAATAGACGAAACAACACTGTTTTTGCTTTTTGAAAAAGTATTATAAATTATGAGTACAATTTTGTAACACTTTGTACCACTTGATCTAATGAAAATATACTGCAATTTTCTTTATTTACGATCAATGCAGTTTCACCGTCGAATGGCATGAGTTCTAAACTCTTGATATCTGAATTTGCGCTCATTTCCCATAATAACCTTCCACCTTGCATCAATGGCTGCATTCAAAAAATAGTTATTTGATTTATTTTTAAAATATGGGCATTTAATACTGTTACGTCGCAAAAACCACACTTTAATGTAGACTGTCAAATCTTCTTGTTTTACACGATACAATATTTTTATAGAAAAATATGATAACCATATAGTAAAATAACCAATTCGTTACTTGTTCTATAAGAACGTTGTAATATTTAAAAAAATCTACATATTGAAAAAAATCTTTAAAAAAAATTATTGGAAATAAGGTCAACAAAATTTTTTTTTCTTTTTAAATTTTACAAAAATTTCAGACAAGAAGGAAATCTATGTTTCAAAATGGTTTGCTTTTGAAAGAATGGCGTTTTTACTTGATCAAAAGGAGTCTCAACACGAAAACGACTCTTGTGATGTAAGTAAAATTATAAATTTAACTAAATTAATAAATTTTAAGGAGCCGTAAATAATACAAGTCTAATTAAAAAACAATTACGATTTTCAAACCGCGACAAGCTACCATTATCGCTGAACAAATTATTTCTAAGAAAATTCGTATAGCATATTAATCATTGAACCTATTGCATACCTTCAAGTTTTGCAAACTTTCAATTTTAAATTTTAAATGATTTAAGCAAAGACAATAATAAATATTTTTCAGTAATTAATTCGAATTTTACCTTACATTAAGATGTGTGCAATAATGGTATCTTAAATCACTTGAGGAATAAGGCATTACTTTTAAAAAAGTTATTTTCTATTTAAAAAATAAATTCGTCCGTATGAGAACCAAAACTCAAAATAAAATTTTTTTCAATAATGTTTTCGCTTGTAATGTTTACTTTTTATACTTAATTTTGAAATATTATCAATCTCGATACTCTTTAAACTTTAATATCCGATTTTCCCCCTTGTATTTGGTATGAATAATGATTGAGTAAAGTAGTCGCATTTGACTTCTGTAAGCGCAGAATGCCAGTCTTTGCAAGAACATAAATACAAAATTTTGCTTGTGCTTTGTTTTAACGATAAAGCTTTTTTTCCATGTGATTCCCATTTGTACATATTTATGTTAGTACAACTGGTTTAAAAACAAACTATAATAAATTAAATTAGTTGCATTCTATAACAATTTAAAGCACATGTGACATTTATTGTTTACACTGGTCTTCCTAAAAGTTTTGATATTTCATCAAGAATGACACTTCTTCAAACATTTGTATGTCTACTCTGTATTTTTTTTTGGTTTCAATTGAAAGTTAGATACGACGTAATAAAGGTCTTAAAGTAGAGTTTTTAAATTTTTAAATTTAAATTATGAAAAATGTAATTTTTTTTATACGTATGTGTTAATAATTTTATATAGGTAATGTACGAAACATTTGAGATAAAGGAAGAAAGTGACTCGGATGTTGAATTTTATGAAAGTGAACCAGTTCAAAATATGATTATTAGTGACGCTAGAACAACAACTTCACCAAATTTTATCAACAAAGAACCAGTCGAACCAACATCTTCTGAAATAGATTTCAATAAATCTCTTTCTACAGAACCGAAACGGTGCACAAACGTAGAAATTCCTTTTGTTGATTTAAAGAATCAAAATTCAATTAAATCAAAACTTCAAGATAAACAAAATAGTATAACAGTTAGAGAAGAAAACTTATATAAAAGGAAAGCCCCCGAAGTATCATGTAATGATCAGCACAACAAAATAGTACGATTAGACAGTGCGCAACAAAAAAATGTAAACAACTGTATATCTTCCGAAACAATCGGAGTGAAAATGAATAGCATTCAAATTTTTAGTCAATATATAGCAAGTAAATTACAAGGTTATAGCGCCAAAACAAGAGCGGTTGCAGAACACGCTATCAATAATGTTTTATTTGAAGCCGATCTAGGACGATATGAAAACTCTTAACGAAAATCATAAGGGAAACTTTACTTCAGGGTTACTATAAATATGCTATTCACTTTTAATTACTTTTTATAATAAATATAATTTTTGTTTTAAATTTTTGTTATATAAAGTTTAACTTTGAATATTTAAGATAATGAATTATAATATAATGGGTAACAAAATTATAACTTAATATTATTCAATAAAAAATTTCTATAAAAATAACTTTCTTTATCAAAAAGAGGGTTAAGTACACCAGGGTTGTCGCAATTTCACCTTGCAAGCGCTAATTTTTGGCAGATTTTCAAAACTAAAAGAGAAAAATAAAATTTTATACACAAAACAATTCTAGCAGAGACATTATTTCAATTAAACAAAATTTAAAAAGACAAGCTTTTAAGCAACTATTGTGTTTAGACCCAAACTATTTTTTAAATTCTGTACACCTTGATCACTCTGAAAAATTGAATGTTGCATTCGGAGTAGCTGTATTTTTTACTAAAACAAAATTTTCTTTTGTCTCCTCTCCACTAAGATTTACTAGAAGTAATTTTGCAAACTAATCGAAATTTCCAAAAGTTATTTTTCGGTTCCATGTTTCATCTACGCTACATATAAATTCCATCTATGAAAACAAAATTGATAGCCTAATTTTCTTCTTACCCAAAAGTAAACTTGTTTACCCTATCCAAATTAATTAACAATACATTTTAATATTAAAGAGTATTATGTATTCATAAATTCTCCAGAAATTATTTCTCCAAGTTTCTCCTAAATTTATGCAAAACTATATGGTAATAAGAAAATTATTTCAAAACACTTACAATTTATGAGTTTGCAATATTTCTACTACATATTTTTATTATTTACAATACCTTTACACATTAAATGCCATTCGTACAGTATGAAATCTTTTGCCGTTTTTGTTATTTATATAATATGGGTAATTTTGCTACAAATAACTAAAGCGATTACACATTTACATATTCGATAAAGTATTTTGAAACGTTTTGTCTCTCCGTTTAAGCATCCGGCATTTAATTTTATTATGCCGCAATACCATAAAAACACAATATTTATTTTACACTTTTATTTTGATTTTTTCAATTAGTAGGTCTGGTCTTTTATGTTAGTTTCCTTGGTCATAAAAAATTTTTGTAAAAATTAAACTTGAAATTAGAGAGAATATAAAAATCCTATCTTATCTTAACTGATTCTCTGATTTTGCAAAAGCAAGGCGACCCTATTATTTTTGTTTTCAAAAAATTATATATACTAGGTACATATGAATGTAATTTTCTGATTTGCCGTCAAAAATTAATTTCTGATGTGTCGTCATAAATTAAATTTTAAAGTTCCAAACATGTTTGTTTGCATATATACATATGTAAAGAATTTAGTAAACTTTTAAGAGAAAATTAGTTATAATGCAGGTGCATACACATATTTAAACGTAAGCGGGTTATGTATACATATGTATTCACCTGAACATCTTCAGTATTGAACGTATGTATTATACAGTTTACATATACATATGTACCTAAATTCATATGAATTTGGACGATTTTGTAAACAAAATTTTGTAAAAAAATTGGGTTCATATGTACATATGCACATATTAACATATGGTCTTTATCTTTATATCACTAATAAATTTACTTAAAAACTACATCATATGATCTCCACGTATTATCAGTAATAGAACTAAATTAAAGCTAGAGTTGTTAATCTATTTATAATATTCCATCAACTCAGTACAACATACATAAATATAAGCTAATGTTTTCTGTTTTGTCTGTTGGTATGCAGGTTACAGGTATACAGAATATTTGATTAACAGAAAATCAAAGAGAAATTATTTGTTATAATAATTATAACACATTCCAAACTATACGCGACAGGTTTGTGCACGAAAATACAAAAATTTTACAAATAAAACCTTCTTTAAATTTTAAATACTCATTTTTTGGTAATTCTTTCTTCTTCTCTTTCGCTGTATTCATTTTTGCATTTTTATTTTGTTGATTTATCTTTAAGTAGTACATTATTATAGCTACATTACCTACACAAAAATATACAACCATAAAGAGAATTTTTTAGCCTCTGCCGTTATAAAAATTAAAAATATAAAAATTTCTCTTAAATGTAATTCCGGAATTAGCCATGGACTACATTTTAAATTTATTAAAATATTACTAAATTTATTTTGCACTTTTACAAAATTTGAAAAATTCTATAAATGTTGTAAAAGTGCCAGATATGCATTCAAACTTGATATATTGTGTCAGTAATACCTTTAAGTATATTCCGATATATGTAAATATTAAATAATTTACTCAATGACGTTACTGAAATGCTTACTTCACAAATGCTCTTTCTTTCTATTTTTATAAAAATTTCACAATATGCAATGCATTACATTATAACGGCAACCTTGTTATTTAAAAAAATAACTTGATAAAAAATAAATTTGATGCGGTTGAATTCACAGCGTTGATAAATTTCTCTTAAAAAAAATCCCCATAATACTATTTAGTGTTAAATCTGAATAAAAATTTAAAATTTTATTTTATTGTATGTCAAAAACTTTTTGCAAGGCAGTCATGGCTCTGCTAATCAAAACCACTTGCAATCGAATTGTATACATAAATATGTACATACATATGTACGTAGGTATGGCTGTGTAGAAAAAATTGAGACAGTAACAAATAAAATAGTTGGAAAATGGAAGAATTACATTAATACATCGAACAGAAATATTTATAACTGCTAGACTTAAATAGATGCGGTATGCAGCAATCATAATTACAACATACCGAAATTGTATCGCGATCCTTTATACATTTGTTGCTATAAAAATATAATTTGAACATTACATGCTTAGAATAGAAAATTCGAATACATGTGTTATGCTACGATGTACTTTTAAACACTACTGACTACTTCATTCCCCGACCGTTTAGGTTTAGCACTTAAACAAACAAAGCAAGTTTAACAATTTTAAAATAAATTAAAACAAAAAGTATAAAAATTTCAACAGCAATAGCTGGGGCATTTGCATTTTACTTTATAAAGCGAGTTTTGTATTTAATCATTCGAAGCAAATTTATATGTGTGCATGAGTACAGATTAGATATCAGACGATATAATAGCCATCATGTATATGTGTGCATCTACTTAAGTAATTATGCTCATACACGTATGTATATCGCAAAAGGTAAATATGTACATATATATATTTAATTTAGAGAATCGCATAATCTGTAAAATTAATTCATATATTTTTTAGTGAAGTAAATAAGTAATAAAGAATATCGTTTGTCGAAGTATAAGCAAGCATATTTATTGAGATTCAACATATTAACGAACGAAAATATGTGTATGTTTCATATTATGCTATTATGTTTTGTACGGTAAACATATGTCGTAAATTTTTTGTGTATTTTGTATACTAGAAGAGAACTACACTTTTTAGGTAAAAAAACATACTTACATGTGCTTGGTTTTGTGTATGCATGTGTTGATATTATATATTCATACACAATTATGTATGTATTTCTATATACTTACATATATCTACAAAAATAATTTAGTCAATTTTTAAACAATATATTGCTATCGCATGCCGCATATTCGTTTATATCATTGTATTGTTAAATTTTATGCGTCATATATGTATGAAAATCTCAAGCATAGTATTTTTATTCTCATTACTTCAGTTAGTATTTTAATATTGCCACATAAAGAAGGCTTTTGTATAGTTTAAATCGTTTGCGCATTGTTAATTCAGCAATTTAATTTTTAAGTTAATACTTACATCATATAGCTAAATGGAGCGAGCTTAAACTCCATATTTCACCCAGAAACAAAACTTATTTTAAAATGGCAATAATTATAGAAGAAACGTGGAGTAATGAAAAATGTTTAGAATTATTAGACAAATATGAAAAATATCCAGTATTATGGGACACTAAGCACCCAAATTATTACTCGAAAACCATAAGAACCGAAAATTGGCAAAAAGTGGCTGACTACTTTGACACCGATGTTGCAAATATAAAAAGAAAAATATGCAGTTTAATGGGTTCATTTAGAGCTCAAAAGGCTAAAGGCAAAGAAATCATAGGAGAAGGTTCAAGTAAGTAAAAAGTTAATAATATATTTACATTCGTATATGCATACATATATAAGTTGGTACAACATGCATATGTATATGTATGTAATTATATAAATAAAGCAGAAATAGTTTATAGTAAAAATTTAACCATGACTTTACATAAAGAACGAACGAAGCTTTTGTATAATACCAAATGTCAAAATACTTTCGAATTTTCCTTAATTTTTTATCAAAAAAATTCGAAACTCAATATTTTTATACATATGTATATGTAGATGACGGCATAAAATTAGTTTTTTTTATAATTACATAAGTCATACCGACTTAAGTACATACATACATACTAGTTTTTAGGTATCTTCTCTTATTTTTAGAATTTGAAGTAGGTATATCTGCTTCTGAACAAAATTATAATTTTTATATTATTATACAATGTATAATACATACATGTAATTAATATGTATATATGTATGTTTTTATAGCTAATAATAATTGTTTTGAGATGATTCAAATTACATACCTGATACCATATCGCACACACATTATATTTTTGCCATAAATATATACATATGTATGTACATATTTTGCACATGTACATTTATTTAATTTTTTTAAGTTTTCTCTTCACTCTCTCTCATTATTCAGTTTTATTATTTTTTTTTCTTTTTGTTTATTTAGCAGTTATTTCTTTTCTCGCTCTTATATAAACACTGTATGTTTATTTTGTTTAGTTGTTGCTTGAATAATTTAAATGTTTTCATTTTTAACAATACGAGCGTAATGGTTTTCATTCTCTTATTTTCTCCCAGTGTCACTGCTTTTGGTGCTTTAGCAAATAACATAAAAACACAAAGTATGTATGTTGAACGTATTTCAAAACAAACTTGAACGTATATCTGTTATATTCGAATGGGATAATTTTTTCTTAAAAAATATTTTAAAAATTAAGATTTGTTGAATATTATCTTGAATGTTCATTGTTTATACATACATAATGTTTACTTACATATGTACTTCTATGAAATGTGAATTCGTATATTATTTGCTTTACGGCTCCTACATTAAAAAAAGCATTCATCTTATTAGTTTTAATAGCTGAATTGATTTTTAGTACCACATTACTTTGTATATAGAACAGATATTACTTGCTCTATTTGAAATCTCTGTAACTTGAGTGTTCTACTTTTTAAAGAGAATATTTTAGTTACTTTAATATTAATGCAGTTAAAGTTCTCAAGAAATGCTTTCTGATTAATCAAAACCTATATAAAAGCTATCTATACATGCATATATGCATACATACATACATATATACATATATTATACATATGACGTATTAATAATTGTACTTAAATTCTAGATTTCTACATAATTATTTCAGAATTCTGAACACAATTAATTATCAATTCTTGTATGTATGTTCTGGATTTGTGACTTTATTCCAACCTATGATGATATTTTAATTTTTACTTTTAGATGCAAAAGAAGTTTACGTTTCCAAATGGTTTGCTTTTGAACGAATGTTGTTTTTGTTAGGGCAAACAGAAAACCCACGAAATTTTGGCGATAGTGAATGTGATGTGAGTAATGTTTCATTTATTATTTACGTTATTTAAGTTTAAAATAAATATCCTGAATTGAATTTAAGACTATAAAATTCGTAATAATATCCTGTGTTCAGTACCATAAAATTATGGAAAAGATGAATATGAAGTATAACTAAAAGATATTTTTTTCGAGCTCTAATTTAAGAAATATTTTTATATATTTTTAGGAAGGAACTTTTGATACGTATGAAATTAAATATGAAGTTGATTCTGATGTAGAATATAACGATAATCCAATACAAAGTCCCCAAAGTGAAAAATGTGATTTTAAGAACAGAAATAGTTCTTTAAATTCACGTTACAACGTAGCCCAACATTCCGAATTTACTTCTGTTCAAAATAGTTTACAAAAAACTGAGGAAACTAATACAAATGTAAAATCAAATTTGAGTTTCAATAAATATACGTTCCATTGTGATCAACCAAATGGATACTTGGGTTTAAAAAAAAATCTTTCAGATGATGAATCTTCAAGTTTTCGGAAACGGAATACTAATGACAATAACGCTAATATAATACCGCAAAAAAAAGTACGAGTTGATTCAAATAAAAATAACAAAGGAAGTCAGTGTGAAATATTTGAAGCACATAAAACCCCAACACTAAATCAAAACATTTTTGGGCAATACGTTAACTATAAAATACAAGGTTACAGTTCGAAAACAAAAGCTATTGTAGAACATGCAATTAATAATATTTTCTTCGAAGCTGATATGGGTTGGTATGAAAATGTATCACCACAGCCACAAAGTAAAATATTACGTTTTACCTAACAATTGTCATTAATTCAATAGATTTAGTTAAATAGCGGATAATATGATATATAAAATTATGATTTTATATTAATATTTGGAATATGCTACTGTATTATTAGAAATTCTTACATATTGTAAGCTTGTAGCTATAAAATAGTCATGTATATTTTTATTGTTAATTTAATAATCTAATGATCCAAACAAGTAAACAACAATTGTGTAAACTGTGTGATTTATTCATATTTTACTGTTAAATGATTCGTCCTTTTTCACTAGATTAAATTCAATTCTGTTATATACTAAGCCACACATACAGCTTAGTATACAACGGATACAAATACATACTTGTGGAGAAAAATAGCTAACTCAGGGATAAAATTTTATACAGCTTTCTAAAGTCTCTTACTTTACTACCTGTTATGAGTTATTGAGGCCATTCAAAAGTCAAACAAAAGCCTGAGAAAACAAATTTTTATTAACTCAAGAATTTTTGAAGTCCAATAACTTTTACGTATCGATTGAATGACTATTGATTATACAAATTTAATAAAATATAATTTAAATCATTAAATTTTTCATTTGCATTCCAGTTTTTCAATTTAAATCTGAATCTAAACAGGTTTATTAAATTTTATGTTTAAATTTAATAATTTTATTGAGAAAATAAGAGAAAAACATAAAAACAAATCCAAAATTAATATAATATTTTTTGCAACATTTTAGTAAAATCAAATTTATATTTTAATTTTGAAATTCAATTAGAAAATATTCAATATGAATTAAATAAATTATAAAGATTAAAATTATTTTATCTCAAATTTTATGTGAAAATATTTTATCAAAATGAATTTAAAATTATTTACCTTTAGAATTTTTTTTAATAAACAATTTTTTTTTTTTCTATCTGCATATTTTTATGTAATCTGAAGAGTTACAATGAAAATTGCAATTTTGTTTTAATACATGGTATTGTAGGTTTGTATAAAATATAATATGTATACAGGTATATATTAAGATGCCATATAGGTGTATGTATATAAATAAAGATTGTTATTATTAGGAAAACATTGTTAAAAGAATGTTTTGAAATATAGAGAATTATTATGAAGCTGCAATGCGACAAGAAAGTAATAAAATTACCATGTAAATATTTGCATACACATCTTATATAATATAGGTGTACCTGTGTACCTATACAATACTTTATTTATTTATGAATATCTAATTTATATTTTCACATACATATTCACATAATGTGTATTATACTATATAGACATATAATATCTTGGAACTTAATCCTAGCTGTAAAAATTATAAATTGTAAGAATAACCATTTTTATCGTGCTATGTACCTATAGACATAAATTTGTGTATATATATATATGTATATATATACGTAATATGAAATCAAAAGGTATTGCTCATGAAAATGAAAATTATATTTTTCCTTTAACAATAATGAGTTTTGCATGCATATCCCTTTGCTAATTTCGTACAATCTCTTCGTACTGATCCTTTTATAGTATAAAAGTTGCATGTGTAAAAAAATTTCATACTTTTTTAATTATATTTCATAAAAATGACAAATTATGAATATTTTTAACCAGCAATGAAGATTAATTGATTAAAACACTATTACAAGTGAGCTCATTTGAAATTACTGAAAATAATTTCATTTTCAGAACCTATTGAAATAGGTTCGATCCTTTCACAGATTACAATTAAGACTGTCATGCTAACTAAAATTATTTAATCAAAAAATGCAAATATTTAAGTATTTTCAGCAAAACTTACATGATTTGAATGAACAGGAAATCAATCTTCCTCCTAAAGTTTGTTCGAGCTTAAAAATTAAGGCTAAATATAGAATGAATTTTATCCTTAATTTTTAAACTTACTGAGTAAGAAGAAAAGGAGCAAATATCATTACAACCTTAGTATTTTGAAATCCTCACATTTTACATTATGTTAAAAGAAAAGTGCGAGGTAACCGTTTTAGAATTCAAATTTCATAAAAAATTTCTAGGATATTATGGCATATAGGGAGTTGAGAAGATTATGTTTTCATTATGTTTTTTTGAAAAAGAAGATTTTTTTTCAAACAACTGCAAATATGCGAAAAGACTCAATTGAAACGAGAAAAAATAGAGTTTACCGTGTCAACTATGTGACACCCGTACGAATTTGCTATCCTATGTGCGAGTAAATATGCCATATATAGCAGACTATGGGACAGACTATGACTTTAAGTTGCTGTATTAACCACATTAATTTATGCAAAGTTTAATACTGTGCAATTAGCTTTTGAGTTATCACTTGGACGGACGGATGGACGGAAAAAGCTAAGATGACTCAGAATTCGACGCTGATCAAAAATATGTACTTTAGTCTATATCTCACATTGTTATTTTTTAGCGTTACAAACGGTAAGGGTAGGAAATACTTGAAATAACTTTGAATACCGCAATTTTTCAGTTGATTCTTCCTCAAATTCTCTCAAAAAATGAATTGAATTCTTTTTTTCAGTCTTAGAATTATTATATCTTATGGAATCAGGTAAAATGACATTTTGTTTACCATAATTTTATTAAAAAGGGAAATGCAATTTTAATATTTTTATAAAAATGTAAATTTTTATATACAACTTTGTAGCGTAGGAACGCAAATTATGACTTTTACTGAATTAAATAATTGTATAGTGAAATCTTTAACGATGTGTTTTATAAAATAAAATGAAATTGTGCAAGTTTTTAAAAAAAAAACAAAAATTTCATTAATTTATGCCCTTCATTTTCGCCTTCCGAAAACTCTACAAAGACCAACAAAATGAACTGTAATAATATATGGTGTGTAGATGTAAAAACAATGTGAAAATATTAAAAGTATAACATTTGAACTGAAAATTGTCATTTTCAAAACCAATTTAATAAAGTTTTTCGTCTGTAAAAATTGTTTTTACGATTCAGTTGATTTTTCTCTGCATTAAGATAACGATAAAAACAATACTTTGAAAATATGTAAGAAAAAAAACCATGAAAGCCTATTTCTAAATTCTTTGTATAGAAAAAGATTGTAATCTTATACAAAAGCATAAGAAAGTAAAAGCAATAGGTCGTATATGTGTACATGTTACACGGTAATGTATAGGGTTTAACAGCATAAGCGCTATAGATTTAGAAAAAAGTTTTTAAATATTAGCCCATGCTGCTCAGTTTGGTAAGATTTTATTTTATAATAGTCTATATGAGGGCCTCAAAAGCAGAGTGGCGTAAGCCACAAATGAAAAATTTTTATTTTTTGTTGCAATCGGTTATGTACATCTTCTAAAATCAGTGATATTAGTTTCCAGTTCCGCAATATTTTTTTTCCTATTAATTTTTCACAAAAGTACTTTTGCTTTTGTAAAAATTTTCTGATTTTTCAAAAGCAAAGTGGCATAACCCAAATTGTGGCTTACGCCCCTCTGCTTCTGAGCCCCTCATATTATATATATATATATATATATATATATATATAATATTATTAAATTCAACAAATTCACTTACATAATAGGTATGTATAAATTGTCAGCGAGAAGGATGTCCGCAAATTTCATAAGATTCAATATGTATATTCTTAACTGCCACTTATCCAAATACCTACTGAAATGATATTGCAGAATCTAATCAAATGTTAGGAATATAAGTATTAAATATAAATGTTTTGATCAACAATGCTCACATATACATTATCTTTAAATGTATAGACAATGTTTTCGGTCATATATGCACTAACGGAACACAAAAAAGTATTGCATAGGTAATGTCCTTATACAATGATCACGCCAATTATGCAACATTATACAAGATGTTGTATTTCAGTTTTGGAAAACCCTGCATTTTTTTAAATTTAAAACAGATAGTAAAAAGTATTGACAGCCAAAAAGACAAGTTATGATGATAAATTCTGTATTTAGATGAAGATACCAAAAAAATAGCTGAGCAAGCTCTCTTCACTTATATGAATTTTCTCAATGCCATTGTCGTTTTTAATTTGTATTTTTCTTTTTCTCACTTTCCCTTAGTCGCTTAAATCCATTACAAACATTTCCTCATTTCTTTATAAGTTACACATATCATTGTACATTCACATTTTCCTCATATTCATACTTATGAACTTACATGTAGACATACACATATTATTCAGTCAATGATGATTCGACAAAATAAATTTTTTGAAAATTTTTCAAATCATGTTTTGTTAAGATCAATGATGGATGCCTGAGTTTCCTCCTTATTTCTGTGATTATTTTTTCTATATGAGTTTCGTATATTTGAATAATCATAAAATTACATATTATGTGTATGTACATTATGGTCTTGTATATGTAAATATGCATGGAAGTTATAACCCTATTTAAAATAATGTTGTCTATAAAGTGAACAAATGACATATTCTTCGTTAATCTGAAGGTCAGATACAAAATTTTTTCTTCATTTTATTACTTTTGAGTACTTAGATTTTTTATTTGAAATAAATTTTGTGGTAAAATGAATAACTAAATTTTTCGTTTAAGGTTTGAGTATTGCGTGGAATAGAGTGAAGAGAAGCAAGTAAACATTTATTGAAATTTAATGTTTTGGTTACATTCAATGAAATCATATTGAAAAAAAAATTCAGGATTATTTTTTTTCATATAAACAAATCGTTATAAAATAAAATAGATCGACCCCAACAAACCTTTAATTTTCCAAGATTTTATCAATTATTATCAATTTAGAAGCCTTATTGTTTGTCAATATTTCGGAGGAACATTTGCTAAAAATTAGGTACAAATCAATTTTTTATTGAAATAGAAAAATTCACCCAAATTGAAAAGTGCATTCATGAGCAGAACCTCAAATACGAAAAATTTGCTTGTAAATATCATTACCAGTATTAGATCAGTTAAAATTACTCATTGAAAGAATTTTTATTAATGTATTGCAGATTTGACTTCAATTGGCCGCGAAAATATACAGCCAAAATTCTCTTGCTATCGTTTCTCAATTTGCAGCTTCATTAATTGTACGAAGTACATGCTCTCTAATTACATATTTATTGGAATCTGCAAATCTTTTTTGAACGAAGTAGAATTTGTATTCATGCAAGATTTTTCCAAAAGATTTCCACATTCCAGATTTTTCGAGATAGAATTTGTATTCATGGATGAAAAAATTATATGTAAACTACTTATTTCGCTGCGTAATAGCCACTGACTTTTGACCAGCAGCTATTATGTCATATCATAACAAAGGCTTTATTAGAGCACTAAACTACACAATATGTCGATTTTCCATTTTTAACTTTTAACGCTTTTATGCATGTTAATTTATGCAAAATATTCTTAGTGAAATTAGAAGAACTTTGTCGTTGATAAGATCAACTTGGGGTTCTTGAGATTGTTACAACGGAACGATTTTATAATTTTATTAATTTCTAAGAAATTAGAAATTCTTTTTTATCGATTAATAACGTTCTTATGTTTCGCAAAGCGAATGTTTTCCAGAGTTTGCCTAAATGATATATTTACTTGAAAAGTAAGTTATTCGCTTCAAGTATTCATTCACTTTGTGAATCATAATAACCCTAAAAATTAGTTTGTCGAGAAGTTGAGAATCATTTTTTTCCATTTCTTAATATAGTGCTGATATTGCAACATTTGCTAGCAATTTCATATATAATCCTTATGTGATGATATGGCGAACGAATGAGTTTTTAAGAGATATGAGGTATCAACAACTTCAACGTTGCTAAGAATCAATATTTTACTAAGGTTTACGACTGTTATTAGGGATTAGATTTTTATCAACATATTAAGAATTACCCAACAGGCTTTCTCAAAATTTGATATTTTAACTTTATTTAGTTGTTGAAATTATGAACTAGCAAGTTTTTCACGGACATTAAGTCTAGAAACCTGACCTTTACTTAGATTCGATTCTAGATTTTCAGAAAAAATTAACATGTTTTATGGGAACTGCTATTATAAAGTCAATTTTTTAAAATATTTTAAATTATTAATATTCTTAAAATTTAAATAAAAGCTTTTAAATTTTTAGAGATTATTCAAAAAACAAATAACCGTATCATATGCTGACCCCGTCAGTGTTTTGCATTAAAAAAATTTTGAAATCAAGTGTAAAATAAATTTTACTATTAAATAAACATTACACGGAAACAACCCCCGATTAAGCTATTAACTATCTGATATATATTGTGACCCAAAAGCGAGTAATGGTAACATTTTAAATATTTTTCAATTCTACTTTTTGTAAATTTCTATCATTATTTTGTATTTTCCAGAAGATGTCAATCTATTTGAATGAGTTGACAGTAACTGCTTGTTTAGAAAAAGAAATGAAAATATTAATACAATAAAAAAACCAGGATTATCAAATTTTTATAAAAATGGAGTACAGAAAAAAAAATTTAAAAAACTTTAACAGATTCATAAAAGAATTTTTGCTCTTAAATTGAAAATTATTTTGGACAACATTCAAATAATTCAACGGAGCCATATAACAAATACCATTTCCCGTTCAAAATGATGGCAAAAATAATAACGAATTAACCCTTTTCAATGTTCGTTAATTTAATAATTCTCTAGAGAAAGTTTTAAGATTTCAAAAATTTTATCTTAATTAAAAAACTAAAAAGGCATCGTTTGATTTAGATTTTAAAACTCAACGCAATTCTTAGAAAAATTCCAGGAATCGCACCAATAGAAATTTAAATGAAGAATTTACTTTCTTCTCCATTAAAATGTATTATAACTCAAACTCAAAGTCAGCTAAAGCAATCTATCGTAACTTTTAGTAATTTTTATGTCAAAGAAAATAACGCCATTACTCTTGAGATTTCATCGACAGTTAAGCTCCTCAGGAATTGTGATCCATTGATTCACAAGAGGAGCAACTCCTTGAGCGACAATGTGACAAGAAGTACCACAAACTGATAAATTAACTTCCAAAGTTAGTCAGAACAACGATTATAATTTAAAACTTTTTGCTACATACAATCTATGGTTTATAAAATTAAAAAAAAAATTAAAAGCTAAAAATTTGTTCCAGTTTTTGGTTTCTTTTTTTCTATTTTTTAAACGATCGTCAACTCATGTAAAGGGGTTAAAATGTTTAGAATTTTGTTTCTCTTTTAATTTTTTTCTTTTTAAGATATAAAAATTTTGGTAGGAAAAGCCATATATCAAAATAGGCTGACTATAAACAAGTCAAGAAGAACTTTTTTTCCGACTCTCTTTTGGCATCTTTATTCCGTGCTATTTTAACTGTCTGTTACAAACTATATTTGATTTGGGAATATGTCAGTGACATTATTTAAAGAAAAACATACATACACATGTGAAGAAAATAAAAAAGAGGTATAAAAAGAGAGTAAATTTATATATTTGTGCGTTTATGTGTAAGTATATAATAAAAAAAAAAGAATTAAATATATCATCTACAGATTTATGGGATTTATATTATATACTCGCTTTTTTCCTATTTCTTTTATTTTCTTTGGCAATATTAAAATATAAAAGATTTGTATCCGATAAAAACCCAAAAATCCGAAAGAGCACATTTCAATAATTTCAAAAGGAAGACATTTTATTGTAACGAATTTAGTTAAAATTTTCAGAAATAATAAAGTGACAAAGATAATTTTGTTGCATATTTTTGGAAGCATTAACTAAAATAATTTTCAAAATTTCATATTTTACCGTCTGATGATACCAGTATTGTTAAGCCCGTTCACACATGATTTTGCCATTTTATTAGAAGTTCAATAAAAGTTTTCAATTTCGAAAAACCATTTTGTTCAATTTTGAAAGACTTTTATTCTAAAGAGAAGAGAAAAGGAAAACTATATTGGTTTCCTTATGGCTTAAAATAATTGATTCTATGCTATTGACTCTCCAATTTTACGAGTATACTCAGTATGCGCATATACTTATTTATACATCTCCGAAATGTTTTTGAAAGGCTCTTAAAAAAATGTAGTTATTCTAGCTTTAGTGAAATTGTGGCTTTTAGATTGCAAGCTGTGGGAAGGAGAACAGAAGCTGACAAATGAATGGATAAATGAATTCGAGTAACATATTTTTTATATTTTTTTTTCATATGTAATAAATTGGAGAAATCGAAAAAAATGCGCCTAAAAGTATGTTATATATTATAGATATTATAAAAATTTTCTTTCAGTTAAAATCAACTTCATCGTTACATAGTCATTATACTCCACTCGTTTTTACTCATATACATATTATAAGATGTATTCGAATATAATGGCAGTTAAGCTTAAATCTTGATGTGTATTTGCTTCAAAGGAATATACTTAAATTTTTTACAAGGATAATATTATTTAGAAAAGACATTGAAACATTAAAACTTTCATATTATTTTGTAATTTTGGCGACCCTTTTCAAAGGAAAAAAAAATTATTATATTTTTTTTATTCTTTCCCTCTTTTCTTCTTTAATTTTAGTTTTACTTTTTCATATTATGTTAGGGTCTAAAACATATATTTGGGACAAAACACAATGACAAATGTATTTCGAACGCAAATTAGTTTTTTTTTTATTCATATTTTATTTTTATTTATTTTCCTTATTTTATTATTTTTTTTTTTTGGCTCCTCTTCACGTTGTGAAAATATATAACAAAATATACTAGCAATAATTTAAAATTTTTATTTATTTTATTTACGAGGTCTATTCGTCTGTATGTTATGGAAAATTTTTAACATAATATTGAAATCAACTTGTACCTCAACCAAATAAATATGGTAAATTCGAGTGACAATGTGTTATAATTTCCGAAATTTTTTTTTCTTAATCCTTATGTGCTAAAATGCGCGTTTAAGGGGAAATGTGTTGATATTCGCGAAGACAGGTGTTATTAATTATTAATAATTATAAATATTTAATTGTGATTCTTTAACTAAGGCTTAGTATAAAATCTTATGACCCTTTTGTTACTGAAAACAAAACTCAAACAATTTATTAAGATCAATCAAATCTCATTTCTGTAATAAATATTAAACCCAGATGGGAACAATCTATTGGAATTTGTACTATTGCTACTTATACTGCTACTAATACTTATATATATGTATATACATCGCACATACAGTATTTTGAAACAGATAATTGTGTTATGGAACAGAGCAAAGTTTAGTGATTGAGTTTGAAATTTATTTTATTTATCTGCAACAAAATTTATCAGTAGAAAACAAAATCTGTTTAATAAAGCGCGTGTATGCAGTACATGAAATGTATAATAAACATCACGAAAGTGCATTTTTCGAGAGGAATTTCGATTTTTTTAAGAAATTTGACGAAAACTGCTTTTCATTTCTTTAATCATGAATGTTACTAATGAAACTTTTAGACTCAAATGAATAAAATACGTGAAAAATATTTCTATTTGCCTTAAAATCTACAAATAATTTTCATTCTACTAGGGGTATTTTCCCATATAATGGCTGCCGTTCAAACGATGTCAGAATTATAATTTTTATTTTAAAAGAAATATTTTTCTGTATTTGTGCTTTGTTCTTTTCCTCTTTTCCATTTTAGACGGCCCCTGAAAAAGAATTGTAAGATTAAAACGTCAAATATTTGTTTCGTTCATATGTGAATATAATATGCAACTTACAAATGAAACAACTTCATCTAGCATCACACATTCCGATATCTACGCAAATATGTACATAAATATGCATATAATATTTTACTAGGCACCTCTACTCTTAAGGTATAAGCAGATATAGGAATGTGCATAAGTATAACTTTTATTGTCAAATTCTAATGTGTATTATATGTCATGCTACTATGTAAAAGATGAAATTTCATTTCCTTGATCATACAAACTGTTGATATTTTCTTTCACAATTTTTTTTATCTCGTTTATAATTTTTTTTTTGTAGCTTTTTTCCGTTCATTTTTTTAATCTTGTAAAAGTTTTAAATATTTGTGTGTAATTTTTATTTATAAAAGCCTGTCAAACAAAAGGATATTACCTTTCTTTTCTTTAGATGAGGTTAAAGGAAAACATGGGGAAACAGAGGCAAACAAGAAAAAAAAGGTAAAGTTCACTTTGATGTGTCATTTATTTTATTTTTTTGAATACAATTTTTAAATGTAATTTACGAAAATGTAACCTTTTACCCTCCAACTATGTCAAATCTATAAATGTGTGCCTTTTGCCAAATGTTTAATCGGCCTTCAATAACGGAATAAATTGTTTGATTTAATTTATATTCTGTGTATCGACGATTTTATTATATTCTTACCAAATATGTATACAATAATTTCTTGGGTTCGACATATAAAATTTAATCTTTTGAAATTAAGAAAAAACTTTGGTCTTCATTTTCAAATAATAATTAATGGAAGCAAACAAAAAATGTATATTTTATTTTATAGATAATTTTAGTAACAACAATGACAGTTAAAATGACGTAACAGCTTCTCGCCAGTGTCTACGAGTTTTTTAACTTTAAAATTGAAATAAAATTTTTTTTATGAAATTTGTATTTAAATCTGTTGGGAAATTGTTATTTTATAATAGTAGCAAAGGTTATTGCAGGAAAGTAGCATGAGAAGGCCTAAAACAAAAATCAAAACAATTAATTTTATAACTTGATAATTTTATTGTATTTTCATTCACAAATTTTATATGATTCTTAAGAGGTTTTATGTCAACTCTTAAAATTAATTCTTAATTCTAAGCTGCTCTTCCGCTTTCAAAAATTTGCTTTTAAAAAAATTTTGTTTAACTGCGACTTCCTATTGTGGTACGTGTAGCGATCTGCTTATTAATCGTACGTGACCCGTAAAATATATATGTAACTATGTTACACTGAAAATAAAACAACTTTTTTTGAATATATTTATGTGATTATGTGCGATGTTAAGCATGACGAGCTCGTAAAACAATTATGCTTCTATTCTGATTCCAAATATTGCAAACATGCACAAACAATGCAAACATGCACAAACTGTTTCGTCTCTCTCAAGCACCAATTTTATTGTAATTGGATCAATTCCGTCAACGGATGGCTGCCGTACAACTCAAGAGGTTTTTTTAAATAAGAAATTTAATATTGCATTCTTCTTATTATGTACATTATATGTGTATGTGTAGGTCGAGGTAAAATATAATTAAGCTATTTAGTAAATTACGCTTATTCTCACTAACATCAAAATTTAAATATCTCACACAAATTATTTAATTACAATATGTGTGTATGTAACTATTTTAATCATCTTAAAAACCCAAATATATAAAGAATTCTTCATTTCACACAAAATTAAAGCAAAATATTTAGACACGTAATTTAAATCCTTCTCCAGATTATTGTACTATTGATATTTAGAAAATATAGGTACATCATGTGTATGTGTTGTAAAATATATAAAATATATAATATTATAATACCTAACTATTTTAACACAAAGGTGAAAGGTGTTTTTCTTAAATAGCGATTATCGGATGCACTAAAATTACTTTATTATTAATTTCGCTATATATGTAACGACTACATTTTAAACGCCATATAATTTAATTATTTACATACATACATACATATATAGTATATAATAATATTAAATTTTGTATATATATAATATGTATATATTATTTTAATCCTATAAACATATTTGTTATATACATACACAGAGATAGGTGTACAAGTTTACAAATATTAAATAAATATGTGCTTATGTAATAATATTTATAATATTGTAGGTGTTTAAAATGTACGTATATGTACGAGTACATATATACATATATAAAACTTTGAATCACATTTAAATTATTTTCCCTTAATTAAATCAAATCTTTATTTTATCTGTCCATGTGAAAAAGGTATCTAACCAGAAAATGTCAAATAAAATATCGTAGAACTAATTAAAGGTATAGCATAAGAAAATAATTACAGCAGGAAAGATAGATACTTTTATATTTTTAAGATTACAGGTGTATATAAAACACAAATATTTATACAAACAAATACATAAATATATAAAATTACATGTAATTAAGCAAACATTGACATTTTGAAAAATAGTACAAGGTAAAAATAGACAAGATAACAAACAGTGCTTTAGAAAACTATTTGTCTATATGTAAAATTTCCGCCAACTTGTTAGTGAATAAAAAAATGTTAAATATGTGAATAAGTTAAATAAAAACTTTTGTGTAATTTTTATTAAAGTAATTTTTATTTAGAGTTGAATTCAAAAAGTTTCATAGTACCATTTTGAAAACCAGGCTTGAAAACGGGTTGGTTTTATACGCAATATTAACCTCTAAATTTTTAACTTCTAAAATCAAATATTATAATACTTAAATTGTGAGTATACTTTTTCCATAAACAAATAGTTGAAAGCCTAGCTCTAGCATTCTTGACTTGAATTCGTGAAAAAAATCCCGTAAATATTAGTTTTTTTATGAATGAGCAAAAGACATGTTGTGTATCGAAGGAGCTTTCGAAACAATTATTTGAAACACAAACTATCGGTACTTTATATGACCTTCAATTGACTTTGGCAGGTCTGACTTTCTTAGGTCTTTTATTACAGATTTTTGTATAGAAAATTTCAAATTACTGATTGAATGCATTTAATTTTGGTGTTCCTAACAAAAATTTCTATATTATTTTGTTAATATGCATAATTAAAGCCTTGTTAAACGTTCCAAATATTTTTCTTTCAAAATTTAAAATTTTCAAAGTAATGCTATAATGACTTTTAGAAGTTATTACATATAAGTCAAAAAATATTCCGATTAATCTTACATGATTGCAAATAAAAAAAAACTATAATAAAAATTTCAATTTCCAAAATCTAAGAGAATTTGCAACATTGTACAGGGGTAAACAAATTTTTAATACTCTTCTTTTAAATGACGTAAATCCTTATGGTGAATTTTTCATATATTTTCAAAGGAATCGAGCATAAGATTAATGGATTTACTTAAATCTTTTACTCAATATCAACTACATTTTATATATATACTTTTTTTCTACTGTCAATGTCAAATGAATTAAACGAATATAAAAAATATCGATGCTCTAAAATATTTTCTTTCTTTTGATTAAATGGAATTTTCTTTTGTTTTGATGCTTTTTATAAAGTACTGTCCAGGTAACGGCTTTAATGGTGAATTAATGTAAAAGCAAAATAGAAATCTTAGTAACACAAATGTTATAAAAAACTATGTTCATATATGTACACAAATATGTACGACTGTATTATACCAGAGATAAAGAAAAAGAAAAACGATGACAAAAAGGAAACCAGGTGAAAATTTTCTCAACAAATAAAAAGCAAAATAAAAGCAAATAAAATGTGTGTTGAAGTAAAGAAAAACTTGTAAGATGAAAAAAAAAAACAGAAAACAAAATATACCAGATTTAAAAAAAAAAAACTTCAAAGGCTTCTTTTTTTTTGGCCAGCTCTTTCTTATACACGTTTTTTTTTCTTGAAAACAAGTTGAATATAGAAGGATAATACTAGCAATCTCTTAACTTTCCTTTTGAATCAAAATAATAATGGTATACTTGAAAAAGGTTCATAGCTACGTACATACACTTTACAGTTATATTGTTCATTTTTCTGTAATTTGTTGATGATGGTAAATTTAATTTAATTGAGGTAAATTAATTACATAATGATCTATGAGAATGGGCTTTTGCCAAAGAAATGAAAAGAAAATGTAAAAAGAAAAACAATTTGCATAAAAGTTTCGATCGCACCGTTGTTTTTCAAATTAAATTTTCTTATTTTTTCTTATTTTGTGGAACTGATAATGTAATTAATTTTTTCTTCGTAAGGTTTTTAACCAAATTTAAAAATGCAGTACATCAAGCCCCTTCTTTATAATATTGCGCATTTCTTTTAAAAATTTCAATTTGCCACGTAATCTTGCATAAATTTAGAAAAAATCTTAAACCTTCACTTTTAACAAAGTTTTAATTAATTTAATTTATGCATTAAAGTTCTTTTATATCAAACATGACAATTGTTACATTCTTCCATTAATAGAATTTCTGTAAAGCATAGAATATCAAACAAATAAGCGACCGAATATTGACATTTTGCAAAATTTGACTATGGAAATAGTTTGAGAGAAATAGCATACATTTTTTAATATCTATCGCAAAAAGAAATGAGTTCAATAATTAAAGAAAAGCAACTATTACTTTAAATAGCTCAACAAAATGCCCTTGGTTTCCCAACACAGCATGCGTAATTCACGACTTTGAAAAACAATTTAATTTGAAATTGAGTACGGATTGATTATTTCCTTGATTAGGGAATGAGCTTGATATAAAAGAAGTTTTAAATTTTGTTAAATAATATACATCATTAATAGCTATATGCTATACTGCAGAATCGGGTTCTCTTTTTTCCTTGCGATTATTAAAAACATAATGCATTAATGACTTTTCTTATAAAAAATCGTATTAAATGCACACACATTTCATAAGTGATGTTCCCATTTCACAGCCATTTTATGTTTGCTAAAGAAAATGTAAAGAACTAGTACCTCTCTTCAAAAAGATCTTATCGGGAGAAAAGCCCTATATCATTCTATAAATTTTCTTCGCTTTTTCTTTGGTTACGTATGCCTATTAATTTTTCCGCGGTATATGAAAGGTCAAACATTATTTTTATATACAGGGTGATTCTGAAAGGTATACAACAACATATTCCATTGTTTAGGGGATCGAAAATGGGTAAAACATTTGTTTCGTACTGAGTGCCAAATCTCAAGGGTTTCCGAATTCCAGGGATTTTAAAGAATTTTCATAAAATTTTTACTTATTCAAGTTTTTTTGATTATTACTTCTATTCTGAAAAAGATGGGGACTTCAAACAAACAGTTTCTGAAAGGTCTAATGAAGGGCTTAAAATAGACACACTGCTCGTTTCTGTATTTTATCTATCTTCGGAATGCAAAGCATTCGAACTGTAGGAAAAATTTAATTTTTCCCTTGTTTTTTGTTTCGGTTTTTTCTAACTAGATAATTTCGTAAGAAATGTTTTAAAACCTTGAAAAATTTCTTTATAGAATTTTGCCCAGTCGTTTAAGCTTTAATTTAAGTCGTCAAGCATTAAAAAATTTTTTATGGTACAAAAAATTTAGCACGAAAACCCCAAATATTTTGATCTAAAAATTAATTAAAATTAAAGCGGATGTTGCTAAAATTATAATTATTTTACAAATTGATTTACAAACTCCATTTTGTACGAAAAAAATTATGAAAAAAAATTTTTTTCAATTAAAATAAATGTCAAAATTTGTATGGTATGTCTTTAAAAATTCGCTCTAGCTGGTTAATTTTAATAACTTCAGATGCCAAGTGGTGTCTAGATTCCCAAAATATTTTTCTCAAATTTTTAAATTGCACCCAATCTGAAAAAAATGCATTTAAAAATTTCGAACCATATAGGTACCATTTCTTATGAAAATTGGCAAAAATAAAAAACCTATCAATTTTCTTTACCAAGAAAAGTTTCGAAAAATTTTTTGATTACTAGATTTTTTTTGATTTTTTTTCGTTTTTCCTAATAGAAAATTGTAGTTTTTTTTTTCAAAAATTTCAAATTTTTCAAAATCAATTTTTGTTTTTCAAATTAAAAGTTTGTATAAAATTTCGTTTCAATTTTATTATTATTTGTTAACTGCTCTTAAAAATGTCAACTGTTTTTTTGAGTGACTCCTGTCATAAAAAATTAATGATAGTTGATAATTAAATTGCTTAAAATCAATAAAAATCAAAAATAGTGAAAAATAAGTCCTTTAAGATCTTCACTTAGAAATAGTTTTTGTGCTATATCTTCTGTATCATAAACAAAATTTTAATGCTTTAGCACTTAAATTAAAGCTTAAACAGCTGCGCAAAACTCTATAAAAAAATTTCAAGGCTGTAAAAAATTTCTTACGAAATTATCAAGTTAGGAAAAAACTGAAAAAATAAAACAATTGAAAAATTTGATTTTCCCTAAAGTTCGAAAGCTTAGTATTCCGAAGATACATAAAATCAGAATCAAGCATCATTTTTATTTTAAGCCCTTTACTAGGCCTCTCAGAAACTGCTTGTTTGAAGTTCTTATCTTTTTCAGAACGGAAGTTATAATCAAAAAAACTTGGATAAGTAAAAATTTCGTGAAAATTCGTTAAAATCCCTGAAGTTCGAAAACTCTTGAGATTTGGCACCAAGTCCAATTTTCGATCCTCTAACGAATGGTTTATGTTGTTGTATACCTTTGAGAAACACCCTGTATATACGTGAATAAATAGTAATCCCGCAATTTACGTTTCATTTCATGGTTTTGATTTCACGGGTGATGTTTATGCCATAACCTCTATTTAAATTTACTCGATGTTAACCTATTTTTGTCACACATATTATTTATAAATATTTTGCGAAATCCGTAAAGATTTCATGACTTCAAAAAAAATTCGAGTAATTGCTGCACAATTCAGTTATTAGAACTCATAAGATGTATGTATTTACAACAAATTACTATACAATTTCGGAGCGACAAACCGTAGAGCGTATACTTTTGTTGTATGAAATTGTTATTCCATAATATATAGAAATAGAATATAAAATTAAAGAGCCGTACCTCTTAGTTACAAAATGTGTACACTAATATTTTCTCTTTTTAATTTATTTTTTCTGACAATTCAAAAAAAATATTCACGTAACTTTAATTAAATAATTAGATGTTCCCATTTACAATTATTGTATGTCATCTTAAATACAAATACAAATACCCATTACATCTCTAATTTCTATATACAGTCTTATAATTCGTACATAATGCGCGCCTTAAGAACTTTCTTAGCTTTATACTTTTTTATATTTTTTATATCAAAAAAATTTATTTAAGTATAAAGTTTTTTTTTCAAATAAAAAACACGCAGAAAATTATTGCGAAAAAAAAACATGAAAATACAAATAAAACTTATAATTAATTTATACAATGTATAAATGTACCCTTAGGTATACTTATAAGCTCACATTTTATATACATAATGTTTTGTATTTGTAGTGAGAAGATATTGACCATAGTATAAAGTTTAAAAACAGGATATTATACTTAAAGATCATTTTAAATTTTATTTTATTTTATTTTTTTTGTTATAGGGAACCCATTTCTTCTAAAATAGAAAATCTAATATACATTTTTAATAGCTTAAATATAGAATAAACAAAAAGAAAAACAACAGAAACGAGAAACATTAAAATTCTAACTAGAGCATCATTAATTGGATTCTGTTTCACTTCTTTTAATCTTTAAATATTTGTTTATAAACATTTTAATATAAAATTACATTATATACCCAATCGTTATATACAATATTGTATATACATAGACGAATGTACATTGTATCATATACGTATATAAGGTACAAATTTAGTTGCTGTTTTATGAAAGTTTTAAAAGGATTTTTAATTTAGGCAAAAAAAAATCAACAAATATAAAATAACGAAACAGAAAATATCCTTTAAAATTTTTTTAATAAATAATGAAACATTATTAAAAAAGGGTTAAAATTTATGAGTTTGTACATGCTACGTACGTACGTATACATTATGTATATGAAACATTTTATATTTAGCGTTTATTTTTTGATTTTGTTCTATGAAAAAAATAAAATGGTTAGGCGCTCATTGCCCACCAACCATTCTTTCGAAAATGTCTAAGAGCATGAAATTTAATTTTAAATTATTTTTTTTCGTTTCTTATTTTTGCTATCAATTTACTAAATTATCATTAATTGAATGTTTTCTTTTCTGCTTTTTTTTTCTTATTAAAAAATAAAAAGGACACAAAACAACATGAGAAATTTTGCAATTTGTGAAATTATTAAATTATTTTTGTATTCACGTTTATTTTTTGTCAATTTTATTCTTTTTCTTTTTATACTTATTTGTGCATATTTTATTATTTCAAATTGATATTATTATAAATGATTATTGAACATATTTTGAAAATAAATAAAATTTATTATTGTTAAACTGCCATAAAGTACACAACGTATCTGCTTTTCATCTATGTATGTTTGCACTTATGTGAATAATAATTTCCATTGTGATACACAATTCAAATGTGTGAATTTATGGATTTTTATTAAGCGATTATTAAAAACATAATGCATATGCATAAATGAATATAATAGTATGACACCTAAGCTTCAGTTTACGGCATTTAACTTTGCCTTTTTACTAACCGCATTGCATACAATAAGGGAGGTTATGTGATGGCACCAAATTTCGGATTTTAAGTTTTCGGTGGGAACGCACTTCTCCATAATAGGGAAGCGTAAATACACTATTTTTATAGAGAAGTTGGTTTGTATGTGTAATAAAAGAGTGTGCTAACACTTTGTTATTAATTTCTCTTTACTAAATACTTATTGTATATTACACTGTGTAAACCAGTTCGCATTGTTAACTGATTCAATAAAGATCATTAAAGAACATTACAGCATGTCAGTCTGCGTGTGCATGCGTGTATCTCAAGTTCGGCTGAACCGATTTGGATGAAATTTTACATGTGAGTTTATTTTAAATATGGTACAGCTTTTAGAATATATCAGACCTCGAGAACTTGATCTTTTCACTGGCCGATTTTACATTTTTGCATATATAAAGAGAAATTTATTATTCAAATTTGGTGTGGTAAAACAATGAATCTATAATTTTTGTTAAAAAGATCATTCCCAAAATCGTCAAGTCAAAAAACCGGGGATCGATTCTACCAATCTGCGGATGGAATTTCTTCAAATTTGATATTCTTGTTGTTACCGAAACTTACTGATGAGCTTTTCTAGGAATTCGGATGACACAAAGCGAAATTCTACTAAGAGCCAAATTTACATTTTTCTAGGTATGTTAACTATAACTTTATTAACTTGCTTAAAATTGAAAGGAAGTATTCAAAAGGAGTTTGCTTAATCTTAAGTAAAATATTCACTAAACTGGACAATACACACTGCCGTCGGTTATGTGCTGATTAGATCAGATTTTTTCTATTGAAGAAAGGTCCACTGGGTTCACATCAAGGTCCATATCAAAATCTTTAAATATAATCTTTGAATTAAAGATAAAAAGGCTTTTAATCATATATAATTAAATAGAAAAGGGTTAACTTTAAATTTTTTATTTTTTTAACGTATCTACAACGTGAACCAAGGTCTAGGTGTACAAATTGCTTTGAATATTTTACTGGAATAAAATTTCGATTAAGGCCATTCATAAATTTATTTATGTATAATGTTAACATTTCAATTATTTCCGGGAAATTAATACAATTGTACATAAGTTAAATGATATGATATTACAAAAAAAGATTTTCAAAAATTGTTTGAAATAACTTGTTCATTTATTTAATCAAAATATGAGTCAGTACAGTTATTATACATGGTATTTACCTAATTTGTGTACGGATGAATGCTAACTTTGTATTTAAAAAAAATCCTATGTTATCAGCAAATAATCGACAGCGTTTTATATTTTTTTAATAATTTTTCATATTTTTAATAATTTCTTAATAGTTTTGCGGAAGAGCAGCATATAATTTTTTCTACCTCAGCAAATGAAAATGTGATTATTAATAAAATTAAGTTTCTTCTGTTAACTTATTTGTTCGAAATTAGTAATTATTAAATTTAAAGAAAATCGTTAATTTTACTATATCGAAGTGTTAAAAATGAAAAGTTGTCTCCCAAGACAGTTTGTCAGGCCCAACAACCTTGGAGAATTTACTGGTTCGTTTCTTTTAGAACAATATTAAAAAACTACAAAGATAAAACAGTAAAGGCACTGCACCCGCTGAATACCAAAAGCTTGATCAAATTTTTACAGCCCAAAAATAACCTTAATTGTTAATTTAAATTTTTTATTAAAATTTGTGAAATCGAATCTTAATAAAAAGGTGCGCAGATTTCCTTAAAAATAGTTTTCTCTAAGGAGAAATACATGTCCATCGAAAACTCGACTTTGATGCCATCACTAATTTTGACACGTTTCTTACTTTATATATAGTGCGGTCAATAATATTTGAATAAAAATTTAATCTAAGCAAACAGTAGTAAAATTTTTCCGTAATTAAAGTTAGGTTATGGAAAATAAAGTTTAGTTTAGATATATAGTAATGCAATGAGAGACAAAACCTTTCTCATCATGCCAAAAAGTTTTGTTAGAACTCTTGTGCCTTGCAAAGTTCATGCCTTTAAAAACTAAGAGTTTAAGCATAATTACTTTAACAAATTTTATGCTATTATAGACGTTTGACTAACCATTTTCTCGCAAAAAGTTTAAAAAATTTTTACATGTTTTACAGGTTTAAGGGTTGATAAATGATTTTCATATAAAAATGATGAAATCCATTTTTGTTCATAAATGCATCTTTTTGGCACTTATCTAAAAATTTTTTTTGTAAAATAGTGCTTATTAGTTTCACTATGTCCGTCCGTTGTGGGCATGCTTACAAAACTTCTACGCCTTTGAAGGTAGAAAGCTGAAATTGCATATGTACCTAGAAACTTCTTTCGTGGAAGAAAATTTTTACCTATCTCCTCTCCTCTAACAATTATAAACTCATGCAATTAAAGTTCAAATTCGAGCATAATGTTAACGTTTCTTTCAATTTTCTTTTTGACTAATGTACGGCCATTTTTGAAATATATTCGCATTTGAAAGAAAGTAATTTTAATAATGTAGTACTTCGATGGATTGTTTTCAAGAGCAATATTGTAATTTGTTGAAGAAGGAAGTGCTACATTACAAACTAAGGGTTTTAATATAACACTTTTCCCCAACTTTATTTAACATTGTATTTATTTAAACATTATTAAGTTCTAATCTTTCAGTCAAAAGTAATTGAAACGATTAAAATTTAAAGAAAACATTATAAAAAATTATTTCTTAAAAGATTTATTTACTAAGGCAAAAAAACGATAAGCCCTAACTCAGAAAATCCCCAGATTATGTGCACAGAAATTGTTATTTTAGTGTAGTTATTTTGCATGTAAAGTGGTGTTCATTTTTATATAACAACAAAAAGAAAAAAGAGTTAAACATACAAAAACGATGCACGAAACACAAAAAAAAAAAAAACAGAAAAAGGCTCAAGAAATATAACAGATATCGCTTTTGGCGGTCAAAAATTATAACAATTAATTGCACCACATAGTAGTCATTCATTAGTGTAAAGTCCTTTTTGCAAAGTACTTTTTGTTTCTTGCTTTTTCTTACTAAAGATATCATAAATTTCTATTTTATTTTCATCCTCCCTATAATACCACTTTTCTTGTTTGTTTACAGCTATCACGAAATTCCTTAGGTTTTGAGAATTTTAATGGATCTTTACCGCATGGCGGATCTTTACGGTATCATCTCATAACACGAATATATTGTATTATGATAAATTTGTTTTCCTGTTACATTTTGTGCCGTTTTTATTTTTCTGTTTATTATTCCGCTTTTTATTAAATTTTACTTTCTTTTTTCATCCTTTTTATTTACATAAAATGCCTTCGTAACATTAAAAAATAATTTATGTAACAAGTAAAGGCACAAAATACGAATGTATATATACATACAATAAGAACATCCGGAAGTACGAGCGTAAGAGGCTTAAAAGAAAAAAAAAAAGAAAATTGTAATTTTGTTTACAAAAGCTGGAGCGGGTATACACATATTTCAAAGAGCTGAAAGGGGTTGCCTTAAAGAAGAAAATATGAACGATCAATTTTAAAAAGCATTAGCCCATAAACCCAAACTCCACGGTTATCTTTGAAGGAAGTCTGAGCATAAAAACCGACAACCAAATGTTGGATCCGAAATAAGCGAAGTGGAAAATTTTAAAGGAATTACAAAAATATTCCGTTAATTTTCGCTGGTAGAGTAAAGTAGTCATAATTTATATACATAATACGATACATACATATTTTAAATGTTTATATGTATGAAAAAATTTTATATAAATTTTAAATAAGAAGAAGAACATAAGAAACATTGTTAATGGTTGTTTGATGTTGGTTTGTTATAATATTGGGTAAAACGATGCCTTTTTAGTTTTTATACATTTTATTTTGAATTGTCACGTTTAAATGGAAAGAATTTAAATTTTAAGCTGGTTATTACAATACTAATTTAGCTGTTTGGAATAACACTCGTATTCTTGAAAATTTTATCTAAAAATAATATACTGAAAATGTTCAAGACTTTGGCCCGTTAAACATGGGACTGATATGAAACATTTGTAAAATTATTATAATTAATATAAACCGAAATGTTGCAGGCAACACATCATGACTGTGTCTAATATTAACTTTTGCTCTTAAAAGAGTGATTATAATTTATTACAGGTTTCTATTACATATTATAAGAAATGATATTTTAAGAAAGAAGTGAGAGAAAAACAATGATACCACTTGGAAATTACACAATACAAACATATGATACTTATTTGTCTCGCTTGCCTATCTCAGAAAGATGAAATACGCCAATTAGATCCGAAATTTTAATAATATGGAAGTTTTCGATTAATTGCAGTTTAAAATTACATTAAGTACATTGCTCGTCACTGAATTTAGAACTGTTGAAAGAAAAAATTTCTTGAAAGAAGTTATTCAAACTGTTGATACGTATTCTATTCATAAGCTCTGTTGGTACATATTGGACTTTTCAAAATTTTACAAATAAATTTAAATTGTTTCTTAACCGAACGTTCTAGATTTCATTCCCTTACATTCCGAGAAAGCTTCTAATTTAGAGTATCATTCCTTCTAAAAGTTTAAAAAGAAAAGAGCTTAGCTCATTTTCCTCTTTTGCTTTAGTTTTAGCTTCTTTTACAGAATTTCTTTACATGCTCATAAATATTGTTTACTACATAAACGTAGCATATACAATTTGTCGTTGCAATAATTTTTCTTTAAAATGCATTGAAAATGTGAAAATTCTCTTGCGTAAAATTAATGTTAAACTATAAGAAATAAATATTTGTTTATGACCTTAACATAGCTTTAATTTAAAAGGTTCTCAAACAATATTCTGTCCATTTTTTTTCTTTAGACACCATTATATTCAAATTATAAAATTAAAACAGTAGGATTAAATTGTGTCAAAGGCTTGTAAAAAAATTGTCCTTTCCTTCAAGTATTGATTTATTATACAAACCTACGGAATTTAAGTTCGAATTATAGCATTACACCAATGAAAATAAAAAACGATAAGAATGAATTAATTTCATTAATGCAAAGTGTGTTGAAGTCAAGAGCTTATGGTAGTGGTTTAACATATAAACTTCATTTACGATCGTAGCGCAAACTGTTAAAAACTTACAAAAAAACACTTTAACCAGTTTTCTAAAAATGGTTAATTGCGCATACTATTGATTACTATTTAGTTATCAATACTACTCAACATTAACATACTACACTCTGTCCTAAAAATTAAGAAAAAATTAAAAAATACAGGATGATGCGAAATTTCAAAACAGAAAATCATATTTAATGTCCCACAAACTATTAAATAACATATATGAAATTCTGCTCGCAAAAAATTGAGATACTCAATATTGTTTTAAGCTCATTTAGAAGCTCACCTTCGAAAAGATCTGAACACAATCATTGACCAGCAATAAGTCGAAGTTGATTACTCACACACATATTCCAAAATTTGTAGTTACAAAAAATTGATGCTTTTGTACAACACTCAATTACAAATTGGGACCTGAAAATTATGAAAAAGGCCCAGCCGATTACTGCTGCAAATGAAAAATCCTATTATTGTGAGTAGCAACAAAATTTGAAAATCTAACGCTCATATTTATATTTTGCATACATACGAATGTGCTGTAAAAATTTTAAGAGAAGAAAGAGTAACGACTGAAACGAATGTAACATGAAATTTTAGTATGAAAGAGAAACAAAAAAATAAGAAAATCTGCATCATTTTCGTTTTCTCTATATTTTCTTTTATTTTTGAATTTTTATTTTCTTAACAAGAAAAAAAAAAGCAGTTTTTTTATATAGGAAAATTATGGAAAAAATGTTTCAGACATTTGTCACTTTAATGAGCGTCAACAAGACTTTTATAAGAAAACATTTTCGGCTTCCTAATAGTGTAATAACTTTAATATGCGCGTACATGTGTTCGTATGTATGTTTTTTTTTGCTTTTTTTACTTTTTTTATTATCCTTTTCTTCTTCATGTAGAATAAAGTTGTATATTTGTTGTATAACATATTTATTAGCGAATACGTTCAAGAATTTTTATAGTAAGCGCGTTTATTTTTTTAAGAAAAATGGTAATTTGATATGAGAATTGTAATGGCATAGCACAAGCATGTAAGGATGGTCGAGTTTTCAGTGTTTTGAATTCTTTTCACTATGTACCTATTGTGTACATAGTATAAGCTCTGAAAATTGTCAATTTTTAAATATCAAAAAAAAAAAATAGGAAAAAAATGAAAAAAAACGGAGAATTTTTCGAAATTAATGAGATACCAAATATCTTTTGCATTAAACTGGCATTTTGTTAATGTTTAGGCAAACACGCAATGTAAAATCATTAAAAGAATTTCCTTTAACTTTTCTTCTTTCACAATAACTATTTTCCTTTATTTTTTTTTTAATTTTTAATGCGTATTATTTAAAACCTTTGATATACTAAACATATTTTACGATAGGTTTGACTTTTATAGGATAATGTAAAAATATTCATAAAAAATTTTGTTGTAGTAAAATGTAAAAGTTTAGTATCTATGAATGTTGGTTGTTATTATTAAGAGTATAAGAAAAAAGTTGTTTTTTTTCCAAAACTACACAAAGGAAATATTATATAGAAAATTGTGAGGTGGGTTTTTGAAATACTGTGATAAAATATTATGTTACTTATGATGCTTTTATGGAAAAATTTTTGCAATAGCTTTTTTGTCCTTGAATTTTGTTGTGCTTTATTTATGTTTAAAAAAAATAATAATAAAAGCCTTATTAAAATTTAAAATAATTGAAGAAGCTAAATATTGTGCCGATATGGTGAGGATGTACTTAGTTTCAAAATATTATTGGCATTTTAATTGTTTGTTGTACTCATAAGATAAAATGAAGTTGATTAAATCATGGTTTATTGAAAAGCACATTTCCAAATAACAACTTAAGCCTAGAGCTTGTTTTGATATTATGAAAACGATCTGCATATAAATTCTCCTATTTCTATAAAAAGTTGCATAAATTTAGGAAAAAACTATAATATTAAATTACTGAAAAATTTATACTGCTATTAAACTTGAATTGTACTGTTACTCGTAATTAAATTTGTTGCAGCTTATACTAGAAAGTAATCGTCAGGTTAAAATTTTCGATTTCATGAAAGCTAGCAGAGTCGAAGAGTAATAACATTAGAAATGTTAATAAAATAAAATAAAAAAATTATGAATAATTGCTAAATTCTAAAATTTGATGCGAAAATTCGGTTTTGGAAAACTATAGATTAAGTGTAGCGCATTAATACTGATAATGTAGCGATGTTATCCAGAGCAAAACCTCAATAACTTACCCCTTAAGTAAAACTTTCCTAGTTCTTTCGAATAATTTATTTGTCATTATTTCAAAGCGAGTTTTGTTTTCAAAAAAATTTTGAAAAAAAAAATTGCATATTAATTGCACTCTGTCCGCTCTTCACATGTTTACAAAACTTCTTCAACCTTGAAGTTAGAAAGCTGAATGTCATATGTATATAGAGCTCTTGCTCTTATTGCTATTGAAAAAAATTTTTCTTTATCTTTCTCACTTTTTGACTTTTTATTTAACAAAACCACAAACATGTTCTAATTTTTGTAAACGCAGAAAAGTAATGGCTTGTATCTTCCACCATGGCATATCATAGTTGATCTTAAAAAAAAACAAAATGACCATTAAAATTCACCGTTATCCAAAATCCTTTTTGTAAAAAATTTTTGACATCGTTTTTCTGCTAGACCGCAGGTTGTACAGAAGTTTGAACTTTTAGCAGTTTTTAGAGACTAGTAAGTATGTAGTTCATTTCCACCTCGAATTATTTTTTCCATGTCCACCTTCTGTCAAGTTTTCGCCCCCCCAAATTTAAAAAATTCGAGGATTATACAGTTTCATGTATTTCTGAAACTGCAAACTTTTCCAAATTTTTACAAATAGGAAAAGTTAACAGGAAATGGCTTGCCAGCAAAAAATATAATTATTTTCTTAACAATTAAAGCGTGAATTCCAGCTTTTTTAATTTTTGTTTTTCCGTAGTATTTCAAAGACTGCATACATTGCTCATCCTAACTGTATGCAATATTTGAAATATTTTGGTATATGAATGAAAGCAATTCATACAATATTATAAAATGAAAAATTTTCTTTTGCAAAGCAGTATTTTCATCTGTTGAAGGGAAAAGTGCTAATTTATAAAAAATTGGTTTGATCCAACTTTATTAAATATTATTTTCCTCTTGATATTTGGTAAGACATTCAAAATATGTATTTGTTTCATGTTAAATAGTACAATTTTAATTACAATTCTGGGTAAAAAACAACTATTGATAGCAGTTCAAATCTCGAATCAAGTATTTCATATATGTTAATCCATACAGGTTAATCAAATAAAGATTTTTTTAAAGTATTATGCAAAGGAACCAAATTTACATAAAAACACATTTATATAGTAACGCTCTAGTACGTAAGAAACCATTTGAAAATCTAAATGAAGGAAAGGTTGTTATCAAATCAGAGAAGTTATAGAGTCAAAATCCTAAATGAAAAATCTTGAACTCGAACAAAGTTCTAATGAAAATAATGAAACCAATTACTGACTTTAAAAATCAATCGTAAATGGTGCAGTCACACAAAATTTCTTAAAAATCAATTCTCCTGCTTATTTAAATTGTCATCCAATATCATGCTTAAAAAGTCATTTTTGGGGTTGTGATTTTTCGATGTACATAAATCAACTTCATTTTTCATTTGACTTTCAATAAAAATTAATTTTTTATGAGTTTTTACTTAGAATAGGAATCTTTTTTTTCAACACAAATAAATAAAATTTGATTGTACGAAAGCCTTGAACAATTTTTCCTTCTGTATAATTCCACATAATATTTAAATTCACTAATTTAATGTAACACACTTAAAAATTTCCATACAATATATTTTATGCTACATGTTTACATACTATTTGTATTTATACTGAAAAATAGATTATTAATATGGAACTCACATTTTTATGTGACAATAATGTAATTCCCTAATAGGTTCAAAAATAGATAGGCATTGGTTTTTACATTTGAGTTGAAGTATCAAAAATAATGTATTCTTAGAAAAAATTTTATGAAAATAAAACCAATTAGGTACAAAAAAAATAATTTTTGCTTTGTTATTTCAAAAAAATATCAAGTTTTATGGGTAAAAATGAAAAATTAATTTTCCTAAAAAATGATTACAATTTAATTAGATCTGTTATGCGACAATAATTAAGCATTAAGTTAAAAAAGAAGATAAGCCAGAGAATTTGGCACAATTTCTCAAAATTATCAATTTGTCAATTTAAATTAGTTGATCTAATTCAAATCAATCACTTTGAAATTTTAAAGATTCTTTTAATATTAATCTTTTTTTCTTAAAAAATAATAAAATTTTTAAAATATTGAATTTTAAAAAAATAATTATTTAATTTGCAGCTTTTAAGCATAAATAAAATTTCTTACTCCAATAAAGGTAGAGAAGTTAAAATAAAAATGGCTAAAAATTTTTGTAGCGAAAAAAATGACAAATTCATAAAATTTAAAGGAAAAGTTTAAAATTGTGTAGCAAACTTTCTTTTCGTTCCAACTCCACAAGAAAAGCAAATGTGACAAAGTATTTTCTCCGGAAGTGAACGTAATTTTCTTCTATATTCCAAATATTTAAAAAAATTCTTCGAACTAAGCCTTTTTGATGAAACTGGAGCGTTACCATTATGTGTACGTGTACAATATTTAATGAAAAAGAGAACAGTTGATTCTCTCACCATTTTGCCATTTTCTTATACTTATTACAATTTCCTCAAATGCGGTAAAGTTAAAATTTATTTAATTACAACCTTTAACCTCCCATTTAACGTGTTATTATTCTAATAAATAAAAAGCCGTATTTGAAAACCAGCTGTTGAAGTGAATAAATTTTTTATATTGTTTTCATTTAAAGTAAGATCTCACTATTCCTGCTTTTTTATATTAAGATAATTATTATATCTTTTATTTCAACTGATTATGATGACAGCATATCCAATAGTGCCTCTATTTTCTGCTTCCCTAAATCTTGATTTTACGGAAAAGACAGTTTGAATAGAATAGAATTTGTAGTTTTTAATAAATTATTTTTTTCTTCATTTTTCAATTTTAACTATTTTTCATGTTATTATTCTCCAAGTTGTTTTGTGACTTATCAGAACAGACTTATCGTTTTTAATCCATCATTTCTTTTGTTTGCAATTTATATTCAAGGGTGATTTTCTTACTTGCCGCGCTCTTGATTCAACTGATGTGCCCCTTAATAATGTACCCATTCAGTTTCAATATTTTTCTTCATATTATGTTGTTCCATTAAACTTCATATTCTCAATATTGCTTTCTCTCTCTGTCGTGAAAAATGCATTTTTAAATGTGGTTTTCAAATGAACCCTTACATATTATGTATACACATCTTGAACTGAATGGCAATTTTTTAAAGTTTTTTTGTGTTTTGGATTAGTTATAAATAAGTCAATTTTTAAAATCCAAATATCTTAAAGCTTTTTTCCCACAAAAATATTTACAAAAAGGACACGCCTAAATTAATTTATAATTTTATTAAATTTTCAATAAAAATGAATAGCAATCACTTTTGTTCTCTTTTTTCATAATACTATACTCTAAAATTCCAAGAATTATGTGCGTATAAGTGATTATTAAAAACTAATGAAGTTGTCAGTATAACAAATTACTTCATTTGTCCAATTGCATCATTATTTTTCAACGTTTGTTAATTTTTTCATTTTCCTTACAAGGAGATTTCAAATCAATCTAAAGTTGGTTTCCAATTATAGAATAGATGATTGATTTTCAAAAAAATTTTCAAATCATATTTTTAGGGAAAATATTGTGCTTATATGTGTATATGGACAATGTACAATCTATATAAAACATCATAAATAATAAGATCAATGTTCTCATAATTTATAATATATCATAATTTACTCAATTGATTAATGAGATTTCTTTACACGTCGCTTACTTTGCCTATAAATGTGTAAGATGTCGAAAATATAGAAAGTCAAAATCGAAACTTTTTAATATGTGAGTAAGCAAATTAAAATATGTAGTAAAGCAAAATTCATTTAAATTGTTCTGGTGTAATACTGAAGTGAAGTAATTGTAGAAATTTCCGATTAAATACTAATTTTATAAATCTTCAATCTTGTAAACTTTATTAATATAATCAAGTCAAAACACGACATGGTTCCTTAGTAAGCTTTTTCAAAATTTAATAATAAAATACTTCAGTTTGAATTTTTGTTATTAGGATCTATTGTTCATATTAATCCAGAATCGGAGTTTAAAATTTCAAAATTTGATGCAGTATACTGGCAGGGCTGCAAGAATTTAAAAGTAGCATTTAAAAAGACGTTTATATACAATAGTCCGAAAGTGTCAAAAAAATATATGAGAATAAAGTATAATATTCTTTTGTGAGGCATAGAATTCACATTATTTAAAAAATTTTATAATCTTTCTCATTTGCTCGTTTTACCCAGTCCTTAATTCTGATTCTTTTGAATTAAGGACTGAGTAAAACAAAAATTAGCAAAAACAACCCCAATTCTTAAAATTTCTCATGGACGCTTGCTATAAAACAAGGTCGATATGAGCAAAAAATCAATTCTAACAAAAACTTCTCAAAAGTGAAAAGAAAATTTGTTGAATTCTAATTTATTAGGTTGAACGTCTAGATGGCAGCAGAGGCAATAGTGATAGGCATTTATTGTATTTACGGCTACGCTTGCAAACTTCGTGCTTTAATTAAAAAAAATTGTTCTCTTAATTTACAACTAATATTTCAAAAAATTTTTCAGCTCTCTTTTATTTTATTATATATAGGTATGTACATATGTATACTAAATACTTAAAATTATTGGTTTAAGAAAAATCTTTCAAAGCTAGAGCATATGTCAAAAAAATACTCAGTGAATATTCTTCAATATATTTTCCTTATTAATGTTTTCATATTTTGTTTTAAAAAAAATAAAGAAATATGAAAACTGTACAGGTTATTCCATTCAAAAAATAATTTTCAACTTTAAGCACCTATAGAATACATGTACATTTAAGAACAATGTTTTTCAAGGAACATTTAGTGGAAAAAATTTCTGTAAAGAGGAAAATAACTGTACTATTGGAAAATCAATAAATAAATTTCAATTTAATTTCATTAATTTATATAATCGTATTTTTCATTTAATGTGAAAATTCATTGAATAGAAAATATTATGAAATTAAATTGAATTATTTTGGAAAATAAATTTATGAACTTAATATTATGAAAAGGACATACAGGCTGCAAATACAAAGCAAAATATAGAAAATCTATATATTCTAGGATTAATTTTATAAAGAACAAATAATTAGAAAAATATTTTAAATATAGTTTTAAACTATAGAAATGAACTCAGCTGAGTTTATCAGTAAAAAAAATATCATCTGTTGAAATTGAAACCACACAACAATTTCCAATAAAATCATTAAATTTGAAAAATATTTTGCTTTACATAGAATCAGATAAATTAGAAATGCCAGTACTATAAATTTTTACAAAAATAAATTTAAAATAAAATCAATAACCTTAGGTTAAATAGAATTTTACATTTTACAAAAAGATGCGAAAATATAATTTTTTTTTATCAATTACTCTAACACAATTGAAATATTTCGTATGATTTCGTTTAAAAAACAAAAGAATTTGTTTATTTAACAAAAATTTACCTTGAACTATACAAAACTGAAAATGGAAACTTCACGTAGAACTCAGAAGAATGAACTGCTCGCTTGACCCGTATTTGATTTTTATCTCAGAGCGTTCAGGGCTGATTCAGAAAAAGATAATTGAACATGATCAAAGCATGTTCAATTATCGAATTTCGCACACCTCATGTAGGGTGAATTCTCGTACCTTCATGTAGGGCAGCTTTACAGGTCAGCAGAAGTAACATATTAGAAAATATGTGAACAAAAAACTATTCCTTTCTTATTTGGTATATGTCTTTTCAAAATATTTCAAAATTGCAATAAATTTTTGCTGTCCTTTAAGTGAAGTCCTTTTACATTTTAATAAAGAATATTTTGTCTCGAGAAGATTTTTAAAATTAAAATAAAATTATATTTTATCCTATACCTATGAAATTATGATATCGTGTACCTACGGACGTATATTTTACATTTTAATTTGCTGAAAATAAAAAATTGAAAATTAAGGTTATTAAATCATGCTGTTCTCACCAACATGATACTTGTGGATAAACGTTAGACTTTCACATTTTTTTAATAGCCAAATCAAGGTTTGTGACCCTATAATTTTAATTTGAAGCAATGTGAAGGAAAAAAATTATCTAACAGACTATACTTAAAAAAATTTACAGATTTCTGGCTTGGATTATATAACAAAGAAGGCGGAATTTTTCTTTTGCCCATAACTAGGAAACTCATCCTGCTACTTTGACACTTCAAATTTAAAAGATTGTTAATTTGTATTTCAAGCATACTCACAATAATTATCACAAACAATCCTTGTATGATAAATCAAACTAACAGAAAGTTCGAAAGAGCAAATTGTTGGAAAAACTTTTCAGATATTTACATAATAATAGAAAATAATCAACAAGAGCAGAAAGGTTAAACAGTTCTGCAGCGAAAACACTAATAGACAACATCAGAAAGATTGAATTACATGCTTAACTTTTACGCTATTTTTTCGAAAATTCTCCTTAGCTTATAACTTATATTAAGTAGAAAGGGCACGCTGATGCGAAGAAATTTTTATAAAATTTTAGAAATAGCTTAATTAAAAAGTGCTCATATAAATATCGCGCAGCTTCTGTATATCGTTACTCCCATAACCTTAAAACTATAAATTCGAATATTTGTAATTTAAATTTTGCTATTCGTATGATTATTTCATTGGTCCTGCCACCGTTATAAAAATTTTCTAACCATATTGTCAAATTTTTTTCTTAAAAATATAAGTTTTTTCCAATTTTTCATGAGCCCCTCTTATCTACATAATTTTTCATAATCTAGTTTACTCAAACGAAAATAATTACCCTGATAATAATATTATGTACATACTTTGTATTTGTACAGTGAATGTAAATGCACATATGCTCAATGAATTACAGAGTATTCTATACTATTGATTGTGTATAAAATTTGACATATAATGCACAAGCATTCACACAACTTTATTATATTCGCACAATATTTGCTAGTAAGCCTCAAATAGTGTATTAGAAAATTTTTTAAATGAAAATTCATTAAGAATTTTTGAAAGTACATACTTCCATATGTATTGTTTATAATTGTTATACATAATTACATAACATTGTATACCTTAGCTTAACGATGCTATATAAAGATATCAATTGACTTCCTTTTCTATGTTTAAAATTAGAATTTATATTGAAAATTTATGTTTTAGATGCATACGAGTATAAAAATAATAAAATATTCAAAAGGATAAATCAAAAAATGAAATTTTATGAAAGTGTTATACTAAAGCATTATACAGTGGGGAGCGATCCTTTTAAGTCCATTTAGATATTTTTATTTATATTTTTTAGATTCTATAGCAACTATCTACTGTTATAGATGCATGATGTTACATTACTGTTATTTGGTATTCCTACATACCCATATTAGGTACATCAATGAAAATATTAATTATTTTCAATTTTGAGTGTTTAATCCGGTGATGTTTACATGTGAATCCTTTTAAATCTCTAAATCTAAAATAATTATGTGTTCACATTTTTGTTTTGTATTTTTTGTTTCTCTAAATTTATATTGATGTTATGTGATCTAAAAGAATATATATGATACATATCTTTTCAAAATAATTTCCTGAATTCAATCTTATACCAATTCAATTTTCAATCAGTTATTTTTTTTTGTATATCATTGTAGCACACCTTCATTATACTTATTACTTCTACGTTCATACAAATATATGCAAAATATGTACATACGTATGTACATAATTAGGGTTTTTTTATACTGATGGAATATATATTATTATGCCTCAAAAGAATTAATAATGTTAGCTAAATGTTATAGCTATTTAAATGTGATCTATTTAGTTTTATAAAAAGTAATAAATCCTTTAACAAATAGTTTTACGAGCTCCAGAATTCAATAAAATAGGGAAATGCACACAAAACTCTAACGATTTCATCTACTTTAGTATAGACTAACCACACTTCAACTGCAAAGTTGCGTTTCTGAATGACGACTCAACAACAAAGCTCAATTACAAACAACCCAATTAATTACCTCAATTACCTAACCAAGTATTCGGTATACAATAAAACATAGAATGAAAATTTCGTTTGATTTGATTAAATTTTGACTTAAGCTCGCGAATTTTATCCCATGATAAAACTGGAATGACTCACTAAACAAAATCTATATGAACATATAGCAGCTATTTGAATATCTGTTCCAATTCCCGCTCATCTAGGGTATTTGTTGCTGAAATTGCTAATTTTTTTGAGGTCTCACTTGGATGGTCGTGTGAACGGTCAAAATGGAAGATTTATATGTAACTTTATATTATTAATTATTCTTTATTCTATATAATATTATAGAAGTACGAGTAGTACTATAACAGTTAATCCTAGTAGCGCTAGACTAGAATTTTATTCTTTCAATAATGAAATTGATAACCTGTCTTCATGAAAAGCTTGGTGTTTTGCTTTTATTTTACATAAGTACGGCAACAATTTTTAATTTTTTTTTATTTTTTTTTAACTTCAAAGGTTAAAAAACTGTGCAGATATTTGGATTTTGTTGCGTATTTATGTATGTTGATTAGCTACAGTTCCAAATTTATAAACAGATTAAAATCTTAATCTGAAATATTTAAATATTTGAGTTTTGTGGATATTTTCTGTCAATAAACGGAATAATCTAGAAATTAATAGCATTTCGATGATTTTTATTAATAATTGCACGTATGCATACATGCGTGAAGTTTTGTAAATTGTGCAAGTTGTAAATACATATATACGAGTACTTAAACTCAATACATACATATTATTATACGAGTATTTAACAAATTATAAACGTTCATCTCATTGAGAAAATTTAATGATTTTTCTCACGGCATATGGATGCGTTTTAATATTGGTCCCGATTGTATGCCAGTAAAATTTCCATACCGTCAAAAATATAATAATAATATTTACATAATGTAGTTTTTTTTAAAGAAAGGTGGAATAAGATAGAAAATCAAATTATTAATAATTAAATTGAGAACTTTTCCTATCAAAAGAGTCGCTTAAATTGGAAACAATTTAATTTGCTAAGGAAGCTTTGGTCTTCTTTTTCATTTTTCATTTTATTGGTCTACGTACATACATACACATACTTCTAAACGTTAACAATATGAATAATTTTTTGAAAAATTCAAATAAAAATTAAAAAATTACAAATAAACTTACACTTCATTAGCAAAATTAAGAGATAAGGGCACGAGTAACAAATATAATTGCATATTCCTAGTCAGTACTGCCACAGCCATTTTTATATTATACTCGTAGGAGTTACGAGTGTATTATGAGTACATTATAAGAGTTTATGGTACTGAATTGTTATAAAATTATATATTGTGTATTATATTATATACATATGTATGTTTCTTCTGTTGCATAAAAATTTTTGTATTATTAATTAACCGACAATATGAAATATTAGTATACTAGAAGCATATCAAAAATCAGCTAGCTAGCTTTCGTTGTTATTTCAAATAATGCCATAGATTCTAAATATTAATGCTACATAAATTTCCACAAATATTTATTCTTCTACGTATACATATACATATAAATAATATATATACATATAAATAGTAATATAATAAGAGTAGGTAATATTCAAATACAAATTGTATTCAATATTATTTGTAAAATAAAAAAAAAAAATTTTTAAACAAAAAAAAAATATTTTACATACAATTATAAAATCACCATCACACCCCTACTTTTTAATGTAACGAACATTTAATCCAGTTTCCTTTAGTAAAACTTACTAAATTAACAGAACGCGTTTCTGTAATTTAACATGCCAAAAGATTGAAAATTTTCTAATTTGGAGAGTCTAGCTAAGGATAGTGAGGTTTATGTTTGCCCTTTCAAGGAAAAGCTACATCTCTAAATTGGTAGAATAACAAAAATGTTTATGTTTTGGTATTAAAATCAAAGTTCGTGTAATTCTAAAAAGTTGTTATTTTTTACATTTTTGACCATAACTTCGGCATTTAACAAAAGTAAAATTACGAAATTTTGATCTACTTCAACTAATTCCACAAAATATTTAATTTTATAAAATGAATGTATATAATATTGGTATGGGTATACATACAGTAAATATACATATAAATAATATTCATTTGCTTTAAAAATGTATGAATAGTTCTGTTAAAATAATCATTTATATTATGAAAACTAAAGGATTATGTGGTTTTTCAAAATTTCTATACGCAAATATACATTCATAAATTTTGCTGAGTTCCTACCAGTACGGAAATAATATTTGATCAGTTTTTAAATTGAAAATATTTGCATTTCAATATTGATGCAAAAAAAAAAGAAATAAAAAGAGACTTTCAATAAAATGTTTACCTGTCGATCCCGTCTCAATAGCATAAAAGCGATTCGCTATTGAAATTTGGCATTTCATAAAAACAAAATTTTACAAAATGCATTGAATATAAATTCAAACATATTTTTTATTAAAGCATCAGATATTCAAAAATGAAATAAAAGAAATTTGTTTATAAGAAACGATACAAAAAACCTATAAATTAATCTGTTAGGATTAACAACGAGGCAAAACTAAAGTTTACAAAACACAAACAATGTGTCATCGTAATTGCATGTGTCAATTTAAAATCGATATTTAGGAGACATATATTGATCATCGATTATTGGAATCGATGATCAATTTAGATGCGGTTTCCCGAATAGCATTTGTTATCGGGAAAGTATAATTCGAGTGTTATATAATCAAATGTTATGAAACTGTAAGTTTTACAAAATTCAACCAACTAAAATTTGACGTAACAAAATAATGTCAACTAAATCATTTTAATGTTATCAAATTTGTTTTGAAACGAAAATTGACCTTTAACAATAATTTAAAAAGTTTCACATACGCTTTACAGAAATTTTTAAATAAGTTCGAATACCGTGCCTACATTTTTTGCCACCTTTCAAGTAATCAAAATTGACAGAAAATAAAAATTCTCGTACTATATCATTCACATTAATACGTTATGTATACCACATTAATTGAGTTAATGTTAAATAAAAATTTAATAAAGCTGGGTCAAACCAATAGTTTGTAATATAGCACTTGACTTTCATTCATATCCGAATATATTTCAAAAATTGCATACATTTAGGATGAACGATTGATGCAGTCTGAAATAAACCAAAAATAAAAATAAAATAATTAAAATTTTTAATGGCATGGAACTTACCGTTAGCTTACTGCGTTTGTAGAAATTTGAAAAAAATTGCGGTTTTGCAAATATAAGGTGCCAAAAACTGAAATTTTACAAATCTTAAGAGGCGATAACTTGTGAGGGGATGCAGGTGGGAAAAATTTTTCTTCTAATGAAATGAATTATTTATTACTGTCTAAAAGCTGTTAAAATTTTAAACTTTCACAACCTGGGGTCTAGTCTACTTTAGATTTCAGATAAATTTTAACGGCCATTTTGGTTTTTTAAAGTTCAAATATAGTATGTCGCAATCGAGTAAGCCAGCCACTAAAATCTACGTTTGCGAAATTTGCATACGTAGGGAGATAGGTAAAAATTTTCTTCTAGGGAAATAAGTTTCTAATAAAGAACTATGTATAGATATAATTTCAGGCTTCTATCTTCAAGGGTATAGAAGTTTTGTAAACATGTCACGGACGGACGGACAGAATGAAACTAATAAGTCCTTTTCCTAAAAAAATTCTTTGGAAAGGTCGTTAAAAATTGTCAATACATATAAAAGTACATCTATATTATATTTTACAAGATTTTTCCAGTTCATGAACAGGTATACATATAATCTAATAAATAACAAAAACAAAAAAATGAAAATAGCAAAAGAGAATACTGGGTAGAAACATTACTCAATTGATTATACATACTGTAAAGCAAAAACAAAAAATGAAAAGCGAAAAGCGAAAGAGAATAAAAAAAGAGTAGTAATATTTTTTTTGTTTTTTTGCTTTACTACCATAAACAAAAATAAAAAGCAAAAGGAAGCGAAATATTTTAAATGAGTTAAGTAAGAGTAAAATAATTTTTTGTTGTTGTATTTAGCATGGAATGGAATTAAAAAAAATAAAACTAAAAATTGTGAGAGATATAAGAACACGAAAAACGTTACGTTACGTACTAAGGCAATTATTCTTCGTGTGCTTGCGAAATTTCAATTGAGGAAGTAGCCAAGCCAGGTCTGTATAAAGAAAAGAGGCATTGATTTTTTATTAGTTCACATTCACTTTGGTTTTAAAGTTTAGCGTGAAAGGTACTATTTCCTTTCCTTTTAATTTTGTTCGGCATCAGTTCCCCATCCGTCTTGCATATGCCATGACTATAAATAAGTCCCAAGGGCAAACTTTTGAAAAGGTTGGCCCCTATCTCCCCCAGCCGTGCTTTTCGCATGGGCAATTATACACAGCATGTTCAAGAGCCATAGACTCCAATTCTTTAAAAATTCAAGTCAAAGATACGGTTCGTCAGGGAAAAATCGATGATGGAAATATTTTAACAGATAACGTTGTTTATAAGGAAATTTTTCGTTTTTAATTGTTAACTTATTCTTAAATTGAATTTTAATCATATCTATGTAATTAACAGTGACACATATTACATCTTAAAATTTATTAAATTAAAAATATTTCCATTACTTTTATTTATCATTAATCTTCAAACCAATATGATATTTATGCATATACAAGTATATACCTGCATATGTATGCCATAATATGTACAAATTTTTCTAAACTTATTTTAAAATTGATTGCCACAATCCTGTTTTTACAACAGATAATGCTGCTTATAAGCAAACCACAGGGGCCCCTAGTACATATATAATGTGTAGATATGCACATATAGGTACCTTTAAATGAATTCAATTTTTTAAAGAAATATTGAGTAATTATTAATAATTAATCTACGTATTACATATAGTACATGTCTCTATACCATTTTTATACCCTGCACTTCGTGAAGGGTATATTAACTTTGGTATGGAGTTTGTAACTACTTGAAGGAGTCATCTGCGGTATGGACATATATATAATATTCTTGCTCAGCGTAAAATTCTGCGTTGATTTAGACATGTCCGTCCGTCCGTCCGTCCGTCCGTCCGGCCTATTTTAACTATTTGTTGCAATGAAACCATAAGCATTTTTGAAATTTTTCAAACGCAGAAAGGCAGTGGCTTGCTTCCCCTACCGCGGTATACTATAGTTAAATTTTAGAAAAACAAAATGGCCGTTCAAATTTACCGTTATCTAAAGTCCTTTTTTTCCAAATTTTTGATGTCGCTTTTCTTCTAGACCCCAGCATGTAGAAGCTTGAAATTTTAGGCACTTTTAGACATTAACAAGTAGTTCATTTCGTTAGAATAAAATTTTTTTCCATCTCCACCCCCTCTCAAGTTATGGCCTCTTGAAATTTGTAAAATTTGAGTTTTTGACACCTTATATTTCCCAAACCGCAAGCATTTTCAAATTTCTATAAACACAAGAAGCTAAAGGTAAATTCCATGACATTAAAAAATATAATTATTTTTCTTAACTCACACAATTAACCCTTAAAATCGAGCATTATGTTAACCACACTTTATATTAATTTTTGCTTTATTTCAAAGACTGCATGTATGCATCATCCTAAATATATGCAATCCTAGAAATAGTTTTGTATATGAATGAAAATAATTTTAATAGTGTGGTGGATATACATAGACTGTTTTTAAAAGCAGAACTTGTTGAAGGGAAAAGTGCTGCAATACAAACCATTGGTTTGACCCAACTTTATTATTTTTCTGTTAAAATTTTGAAAACTCTAATTGTCAAAAAAATAGTTTCTTGGTGATGTGCGTTAATTGGGTAAATAGTGTATGTACCATGGAGTTTTTAAAACAGAAATATTAATAACATTTAAATCCAAATGAAACGTGCCAGAGATTGAGCTGTAAAATAGTATAGAAGGTGAGGCATAATGCTTTGCATTTAACTGAAATCAGTTAAATTCAGACAAATATCAAAATTTCGAGTTTTTCGGATATAATGGTCATACGTTTTTATGGTGCATAACATATGTATGTACATTAATATTTTTTTATATGAAAATAATAATAAAATTTTTAATAACATAAAGTAATATCAAATATTCATAAATTAAATAATGAATGAAAATAAAATTATAAAAACGGAAATTATACGATTACATTAAAATTGCACTTTACAAAAATATTAACACGTGTAACAGGGATAAATATTAAATGGAATGGACTTGTTAACGTTCTGAGAAAGTCACATAAAAAACAGTTCATGAATTGTAGCCGAAATGTAAGTACACTATGAATTTTATCTATATAATTTTTAGGGTAAGTGTGGCAAAAACTGTGTATCTTTATAGCTAATTTTGCAAGTTAGATTTTTATTTCGTCCTTGAACAAGCTAATTCATAGACATATTTTGCAAGGTTTTGCAGAAAAGTTTCAAGCCTTTTCTAAGAGAACTATGCTGCTAAATTTTAGCATTGAAATGGACCAAGTGTTTTGTTCGATAGCATTACTTAATACCCTACATTGGTAGCTAATTAACTGAACTAACGGGAGTTTAAAGAAAACTATACTTATTTGCAGCAGTTCAACTTCTTAGATTTAACAATTATTTTAAAAGTTCTGAACTAAATATACGAATACCTGATTGAATTTTTGTGTTTAATTTATATCGATTAAAACATGTTTAAGGACTTTAAAAATCGTATTGGTGAATTCATAAAATGTTTTACTGCAGAGTATCATTTTTATCACAACCTTATTAGTATACGTGTTAAACTTTCGCTTAAAATACTATAGCTAATTTTAAAGACCTACCTGCAACAAACTCATATTACGTATTGTTGAGTATAGTGGTTCAAATGTATGTGAATAATAAAAGTATTCACTAATTCATTCGCTGTGGTAAAATTTTTGTTTGATTTGTAATTGATTGCCAAGGAGTGAAAATTGCATTTATTCATTGACCACATAGTACATGCAGTAATTTAAAATTATGGTATCATGTTGAATGAAAAAAGAAAATATCGCAATTTTGAGGTTTTTAATTAATTTCCTTTTGACTTTTTATTGATTGCATAAAATTTAACAATTTTACTCTCATATATTTACGTTTACCATAGGGAAAAATAAAAAAGAATTCACCTTTACCGTATGTCAGCAAAAGAAATATTCTTATTTTTTTTTTAATATACTGACATTATGCCTTTACGTGGATGCAAATTGCATATATGTATAATATAGTAGGTACACTTTCCTTTTTGTCTAAAGAGATCAGATTAATTTTTGTAAATAATTATATTTTTTATCTTTATGTCACGTCTTTATGTTTTATAGACCTGTTCTTTTGGCGATCATTATTTTAATTATATTTCGTTTTTTTTCTCGTTACAGTTATAGGTCAAAGAAGAGAGGTTAATGTTAATGAACTGCAAAATATAATTATATTTCATTTTAAACATATCCATATACCAGTATTTTAAGTTTTTACATAACGATAAAATGCAATGTTATATAATTTTTAATGCTTCGCTCGTATTTTCCAGATCATTTTTAACTTTATTACTTCTATAAAGTGTTGACTCTTTATAAAAATAAATAAATACAATTTTTTGATACAATGAATTTAAATATAATGTGCATACATATGCATACGCGTACTTTAACATTTAAAAAACATATTTTTTTTATTAGCATATGTTATAGATCATAAATATTTTGGTTCTTGCTGCAACAGAAACTTTGTTTCATTTTTAACAAGTTCATAAAAAAAATATAAAATGGTAAGAGTTGTAGGGGCCGGTCAAAAATGTAATATCTACAATATAACTTAAATAATAGTAGTTATAAATACAGCAAAACCTCCATCAATTTTCACGTTTACAGTAAAACCACCTTCATTTTACCGCCCTTGAATTAAGTCAGGCATATTGAATTGCATATTAAAATAAGCTCTTTACATTAAGAAAAGCTTACTTATGTTATTGGTGTCATTTAAATATTTAAAAGAAAGAAACTTTAAAAAGACCTATAATGTCATAATAATTTCATATCGGCAAGGGAAAATACGTCAATAAAAAAAAACAAAATTTGGCCGAAACTTAAAGTAAACTTTTTAGTATGCTAAATTCTTTATATTCTTGGTTTCATTTTATATTAATAATTCTAAATTTTTTTTAGCAGAATTATTTCTCTTTTTATCTCTTTTTATTCCTTGTTTAATTTTGCATCAATCTTTCAACACAGAATCGGGTGAAAATAATTTCTATAAAATTTGGAATATTTTTTATTTGGGGAATCATTATATAGAGATTCTTATGAAAATAAAATTTTCAGGGCTTAATGGAATACAATATTGCCCATATACTAATTTTTACTTTTGTGACAGTTATTTTGTTATGGTTATCAAGCAAACAAAGATAATGGAAGGTTAGATTGTTTAATTTTTAGAATTTTTGATAAACTATAGCGTACTTAATGTATTTATATACTTTTTTTGAAACCACTTTGTTTTTTCCTTTTTTGTTTATTTTTCCTTTTAATTATACTTTTGTGTAATGTACCAATTATTGAGTATACACAATTTCTCTTCAAGAGAGTAATAAAAGTTTTGTTTTTGATTATTTTGTTTCAACTGTCATACTTCATCTGTCAGCTGTCAACTGTTAAATGTCAACTGTAATCTGCCAAACCAACTGTAAAATGTCACAGGTAAACTGTCAAATATAAACCGCAGCCCGTCAGCTGTCTACTGTAAAATGTCACTGTCATCTGTCAAATTTCAACGGTATCCCATTTGATCATTTTTGCAGTTTGCAAAATAAAATTTTGAAGCTCATAATACTTTTCAAAAATGTTCGGCTGCTCTTTTAAAAATTATTTAGAGCAATTGTTTTTGCAACCACAGTTTACTCCAAATATTTTTTTGACTACCAGAATTTCTATATTCTTCACCAGAATTTCTAATATTTTTTCGGATGTTTCTTATCCTGTTTTCTGGATTTCGTTTTCTTATTTTTCTTTTTTTCTGATTGTACTTTCTGGTTTTTTTCTGGTTCTGGTAAAGAGTATCTAAACCATACTAATTCTAGTAAAAAAAAATTTTATTATAACTTTCTTATAAATTAACCATGTCCAGAATCAACTGATGATAGAATAGACTGGTACTGGTATTTTGACATAGAAATATGAACATTTCCGATGGTATATAATCAGACTCAGACCCCATAAAAATATCTTAATTAGAAAAATATATTAGAAAACAATTCAAAAGCAAACCTGAAGAACTCACATTTAACATTTTTCACTCAAAATATTTTACGCTTATATTCAAAATATTAAAGAACTACTCAACTGAAAAATAGGCATTAAATATACAATTTTTAATAAATTTTTTAATTGTTAATAGCCACATTAATATTTTTAAGTTAAAAGACATAATATGTTAAAATTGTTGAAAAATTGTTGTTGCATTTAGTTTTATTTGCTTCTTCTGGGTAGTAAATGTTTTTGAGCAGTAAAAGTTATTCAAAAATGTTAACGTGTAATAAAAACAAATGTTAATAAATGTTATAAGCACATCTTTTAATATATTAGAATAGAAGAAAATAATAGTAATAATAATTGCGTTAATTTAAGTGTTAAAATTAATGAAGTAAAATTTATTCAAATTTAATACGAAAGTTAAGTATAGTTTAATCAGGTTAATTATTAGAATAAAATTATTAAATTAGGGTAATATCATTTTCTTCTCACTTTTGTGGTCATGTTTAAATTACAAAGTAAAATATTTATATTTTATTTTGTAATTTTAACATTTTTAATAGAAAATACTTATATATTTTTATCATAAAATAGCTTGTCTTCTTCCTGAAATACAAATTAACTGAAAACAATAATTAGTGAAAAAGTTGTATGCCATATTTATTTGTATGCCTTGATATTTTTCAAAAGCAGATTGTTTAAGCCACAATGTGCGTGAAACCACTTTGCTTTTAAAAAATGAAAAACTTTAGAAAATCACTGATTCTAGAATATGTACATAACTGGTAGAACTCACTCTACTTCTGATTCTCCCATTTACGAACCTACAATTTTCGCTTTCTTAGTGTGTTTCAGCAGAAAAGGAGCTGGAAGAGCTATTTCGGACCGGAAAAGCTACGTGGGATTTAAGCTGTTTTCAGATATTTTCAACAAGCCTTTTCTCAGCTCGGTAAGTCATCTGAGAGCTGAGTTATTAGAGCATGGAGATTTCCTGACAAACAAACAAGAAACGAAGTTAAGAAAAACGTATTAAAATAGGCAGTGAATGGTTGCATATACGTAAGTTTTAGGTATATACCTAACAAAAATTCCACTTTTTTTTCGGATTTTCAAGGATTAATAGCATAATAAAAACAGGTAAATAAAGAAAAGAATTCCAAAAATAATTCAATTAATTCGAATTTGGTAACTAAAGAAAGTTTTTCGTTTTCCATTTTTTAATGTTATAAAACAAATTATTATAAAAACATTTTGAATTTTGACCATTTTAATTTATTTTTTAATTAAATTCCAGAAATATTATTTGTACATGTAAATGTTATGTAATTGTTTCAAAATACCGTGAATATATTATTATAAATCTGTTTTAATAAATAATTTTATATTATTTTAATAAATGAATTCTTTTGAAACAATTTTTTTTAAATATCAATTTAAAAAATTTTATTACAATTCTTTATATAGAAATGAAAAAGTGAATTAAATGCAATAAGATATGTTTGTGTGTTCATAAAATATCTCTATGTATATAAAGCTTACATAGGGTATATACATATGTAATAATAACATTTAAAAAAACATTTTTTTTACATTTTTTAGTTTCATTTAATTTCATGGACCATTTTAATGCAACATAATAATTGTAAAATATTTTTTGAGCAAATGAATTTTATTATACAAATGAAATGGAGTAAAATTAAAAAAATAATAATAAAAAGGAATGAAGTATAATAAATTACTTAAAAAAATTTCGAACATTTCATTATACACAAACCATTAAAAAGTAATTACAAGCACACACCTATGAAATACAGCCAAAAGAACTTGCATATTATGTACAATAATTCACGTTGTAGGTACAATTTCTTATATAGTAAATAAACTCTTAAAATAAATTGTTAAGCTCAACTCTTACGTAACCAGGTATTAACTTGTAATTGATTTGTTCCACATAATTCTATTAAAAAATAAATTACAAAGAAATAAAATGTGGGGTGTTTTAATTTTTCAAATAAATCTTTAGATAGTATTCCGATTTTGAGAGTGTTGGTGCCTCAATCCACAGATTGGTGTCACTCTCCTCATATATGGGGTTGGTTCCATTCCTACTTCTGTCAGAACGATGGCGGATGTCGAGCTGGTCAACCAAGCCCTGGCCGCGACTATCATTATTACCTATCATGGGAACTGCCCATGGTAGAAAGAGGAGCTTTAAAGGCTTAGACTAAGGACCAGAAAGCTTTTCAATAAGGCTAAAGCGACGTTAACCCTTGATAATAACCCTTGAGTCCTAGGATAGCACTGTGGTTATATACGACCCTTGCTAGGCCCATCATCACCTACGCGTCGATTGTATGGTGCTGAAGTTGGCCTGGCTGGAATGACCGGAGCAGTGCGGACGGCTCCTACCACTGCGTTGGAGGTGATGGTTGGGTTGCCACCACTGCACCACCACATAATTAAAGAAGTTTAGCTAATGACTTACCGACTTTTCTTTGGTGAGAACGAAGCAGGACGAAAGTTAGCCCACAGGACTCACAGAGAATTCATTAAGGGTGATAAAGGCTACACACAAGCTTCTTTATACTCATTTGGGTGATAGAGCACAGTGGACATGCGGCTGGTGTGGAGGGTTTGGCACTGACTTTGTTCGTTGCACTGGCCAGTGAAGTATTACCTGCATAAGCTAGGGTAATCGAGCTCGTCCCTATGCAGATTACGTTCCTTCTCGTGATGCCGTAATGTAAAATAACCTTCTGAATGGAAAATATTCATGAACCTTTTTATTGGAAAATAATTTTCATTAACTTTTTTAAGTATTTTTTTTACCTCGCTTTTACAAAGATTTTTTTAAAACGTTCGCAACTTAAGTGAACGGTTTTATATTAAATATTTGTTATTTTCTTAATAATTTCAATTGAAATATTAATTTCATAGAACATCTATTGCAATTGTCTTAAAACCTTGCGAGCCACAATCAATACGTATGCTGTAAAGCTCTGATTATATTTATATTTCAGGGACTAACAAAACGCGACTATCAGCACGGTTTTAAACATTTCATTACATTTGTTTGTGTTACTAAATAAATATTTATTTTTATAAATCCATCTATTAGTTACCATAGTCACAATTTTGGGCAATTAATTCTTAAAATAAAAATATTAATCGCAAAACTAAAATCATATTATTAAAAGTAAAAAATTCACAATATACAAATATGAAAACATAATTAAATAAAAAATATTTCCATAGTAATATATTCTAACTTGCTTTTTAAATTTTTTTTTCTCTATTGGTTTGGACGCAAAGAAGAAAACCATAAACTAACAACTCTGACAAGTTGAAAAATATTACAAAAACAAAATATGCTTTAAAAGTTTTGTATTTAAATGAAAAAAAAAAAAAAACAAAAAAAAATATCGACTTCCCGCTGATAATAAATTCTTAATAACTTTAACAAGTGATTATAAAAATTACAAAGAAAGAAAAAAACTTAACTATCGTATAATGGATAAAATAACTTACACATACATAAATATATACATACACACTGTATACTACACACTTGTAAAAGAAAATGAACCCTTGAAAAATCCAGTTCAGTCAATAGTTAAATTCATTTTAAAGACTAAAAGTGGATTCAGCAGCCCTTAAGTAGCTCATAATATTAAGTATTCTTTTAACAGTTCCAATAAAAATGAAAGGACTGAGGTTTGACATATTTGCAATAGTCCTTAAATTGATGTCTTCAAGGATAACTTCAATATGTTTTTATTATACAGTTTTCTTTTTTTATCTCTTCATCTTTTTATCTTCTTTATATGCTTTCTTTCTCTCATCCTCCTATACTTTGTATTTCTATCTTTATCTTATACTTCTTCAAACATAAAATCAACTTTTAAGAAAAAAAAACACATAGTTTTTTTCTGTGTTGTTTTTCTCTTTATATTGTTATTTTTTGTTTTTCTTTGTTTTTTGTGTTTTTCAACTCGGTTCACTTACTCCTATAATGATACTTTATACTATAAAAAAAAAAACAAAATTTATACGAATGAAGAGAAAAAAGGGAATCATTGACAAACACGATAAAATTTTGTAGTCTTTTGAATACCGAAAAGTGTAGTAGTAAAACAGAAAAGGAAGTGAAGAGAAAAAATAATGATAAGAGAACAAAACTGTTTTTTAATCTACGTATATGTGCTCCCATTACGATATTTAAGCAACATTATTGACCAATTTATTATCTAAAAGAAAGACAAAAAAAATCCTTTGAAGGATATTTATATTCATTGTTTTTTGTCATAAATCCTTAACTTAAATTTTCGTACAATGAGGTACAAAATTTAAAAAAAGAAAATAAAAAAAGCCGGAACTCAAAATTTCTTTTTTTTTTGTCAGCCACTTAAAAAAGTTCTATTTTCCATTCATCTGTTAATAATAAGTAAGTTGAGAACTTTATTCTTAGTTAAGTTTGTATTTCAACGCAACTTATGAACTCAACATATCGGATCAAGAATTTTTTTTCTGTTTTCACAATAGAAAAGAGAAACAGTATGGCGTGAACCGTCTTATACATGAAATTTTTAAAATGTTCAAAAATTTCAACATTACTGTTCTTCGTAAGATTGAACTTCTATACATATATAAATAAAACTATATATTAATACAGTTTTTTCTTGAAATTTACGCTTATGCAACAATATTTTAGAAAGTAAAAATTGTAATAATTTATTCTAGAGAGAAACGAAGAAAAAATTATACAAGAGAACGTTCCATATTTAAAATGACTTTAAATGACGCTCATTTCTGAATTTTTCGATAAAACCGTCTAATAAAATACTAATAAACTTAAAACATGCATTTTTTCAGTATTATTATCGAGCAAATAGAGTTATCCAAAGATAACTTTAATACTAGATCTGAATATGTCTACAGTGTCATCTATTTATTTTAAAGTTTAACAGTTTATCTTCTATGTTTATGGATACTAGGCGCAGAATCATTAAATGAAAATTTTAAGTGGTGCCATATTATTTATATAAGTGCATTAAGATCTCCCTTATAGTGTTTATTGAAATTGAAGTTGGTTTATTATTGTAAGATTATGGCTGTTATCAAAATATTAGTCAAAAAATTTACAATCTTTTGTACTCGGCATTCGAAATTATTTCTAGATTAAAGTAATTTTCCAACAGAATTATCGTTAGGTATTGAAATAAATCCAGTAGACAGATTAAACACAATAAACCGGATTGAAAGAGTGAATGAACTTTGAAATATTTTTAAATGAAATGTCATTAAAACAAAATATAAATTTAATTTTATCCAATTAACCATCTGGAAAAAATTTTGCAGTATATTACTGTGTACTTATCTTTTTTGCAGTATATTACTGTGTACTTAATCTTTTGAGGATTTTTAAAAAATTTTGAAAAAATATGTTTGCTTATTTAAATCTAACTATCCATTTGCCTGTTTATTGGGAAAATTCGTACATCCTTTAAAATAGGAAGCTAAAATTTTATAAACAAAAACATAGGTGGAATTTCTTATCCCTCCTCCCTTTCATATTATAGCAGTTTAAAGTCGTAAAAATAAATTAAACATTTCAATACAATAGTTATGTAATGTTTTCGTTATTTAAAATTAAAATCAAATAGACTTAAATTATTTAAGAGCAAATGAGCTGATTTACAAAACATTAGTTGAACAAACTGAATTTTGAGCTAATAAAATTCACCTACTATTCAACAACCAGTCAGAAAAAAATTTTTATAATGTTCAAATAAAAAAGTAATTACAAAAACGTAAAAAGTTTTATTCGTGCATGTTTTTTTTTTTTAAATATAAATATAAAAAATTAATTATTAATTAAAGAATTTTGAATTTTCAATTATTTTGTACCTTCGAAGTTTGTAAAAGATTTATAAAAGTGCATGAAGAAAAAAAAGTTTAGTTTCTTCCTCAAGTGAAATCTGGGTAGAGCATTTTGATTTTATAATCTAATTCATTAAATGTAATGCGTAATTAAACTTAAGTATAATTTGGTAATAAAATTTAATTAAATTTTTTATATTGCAAATACGCTTTACTCTGCATAAAACTGCAACACGACTTATGCACACACACACTCACGTGATACTATTATCGAAAAAGGGTTTTGCAAAATTTATTAAATTTTCAGAATTTTAGTTTTAATGCGAATATCATTTTGGGAATGCATTCACATCCTTTACCCTCTTTTAAGACAGAAAACCTATAAAAAAAATAAGCTAAAAGAGTTAAAGAAATTTTTTACCGACATAAAAAATTTTGTAAATTTTTAATAACAAGAAATTGACTCTATTCATTTTGTATGCATGTGTGTATGTGTTTTAAGAAATGGTAGATCGTTTTGTAGAAAAATTTTTCAATTAAATTAGTTTGTATAGTTTGGAATAGTAAGTGTAACTTGTTGATGTGGTTGATGCTTACATTATTATAGCTATGAACTTCTATGCAGGGTGTTTCGGATAAGCTGGCAAACAATCTCAAGGATGATTCTCTGATCAATTTCCAGCATAAAATTGATTTTGGAACTAGGTAGGGTGGAGGGGGGCAACCTGTTATACAAAAAGATACCAGATTATACCTGCATAAAACTTCGAAACCATATGTCGTATAGTGATACCATCGAGAGCTTGTTTTAGAAGCGATTGTTTGCTCTTCACTTTTAGTCTTGTAATTTGAGTCACAGTTTTTCAAGATAAGGCTTGTCAAAGTCAGAATTTTTTGTTTTTTTTTTTTAAAGGTTGAAATTTCTCGAAAGTTTGTGTTATTAATTTTTTTAATTTTGTTTCTTCCGATGATCTATAATAAGAGCTAACAGTTAACCCATATAAAATTTTCCTCTATATCTCTCAGTTTTGCTAATAAAACGTGTGCCAATAAACATAAAAGTGCATATTTCATACATTTTTGAATTATTCGTAGTAGGTATTCTGGCACTCTGGGATGGGAAAAAATCAGCCCATATCGCACGACCTACTTTCACTTTCTTATTTCCTGGTACAGGTAGATGACCTGCTAAAGTGTGTCATGACTTGTATAACTGGTCGTTTATTTCCTGGTATAGGTAGATGACTTGTTTGAGTGTGTTATGACCCATGTACATATGAATGTACGAAGCTGAGGTGGTCGCCAGGTCAATGAGGTCAAAGGTTGCAAAGCAAGTTGTTTACTTGTCCGAGTTCAGCGTACTTGAGACTTTGCATGATTTGTTTACATGTGAGTTTCCTTTGCCGGAGTTGTCCAGCAGATAAGGAAATTTAAATTAAATATTTTAAAAATAGTATTAGGTAATCAGAAATATCAGAAAGTATGTATTTTTAATTTTACCTTGATAGTAAAAAAGGAAAAAACTTGTTTTATTTACATTGAGGTACCTATAATTTTTATTTTCCTTCTACCTTAATTCTTGTTATTGTATTTAGTTGCTTGCGCACCGCATTGTTTTTGTTTTTACTATGCATAATTAAGAAATAGCAGGAATGTCTTATTGCTTACTTTTGCATAAGAAAAACAAGATGCATGAAATTTGTTGTTGTTGATGCAAATAGTTGCGTTGAAAATAAAAACAAATTCTTGTTTTCATTTTCTTTGATTGTACTTAAATGCAAAAAAAAACTGGTTAATCAAAAAAAAAAGTCTAGTTGTTAATACATTACGCATTTGTATTTTTCTTAAAGTAGAATGTTCTATAGAACGTATAATGAACCTATAAATTACAAAACACATTTTTTTTTTGTACTTTTTCTTTAATATAATTATATATAGTACATATTTGTTCTTGGAATCTTTCTTTAAATATTTTTTTTCGATGACTACAGGTTAGAATTGCAGAAATCACTGGTTCAAATATTTGTATACGTCTTTGAAACCGGTTCCTATCTCGTGCAAGCTTATCGTATATTCCTTTTCGAGCAATTCTGTAAGCAAAATCCCATGCATACATATAATGAATTTTTAATTTCAAGTTAAAGTGAACTTTTGTTTTCATATTTTTATTATGTAGTTAATTCAGTATTTTTTCCTTTATCAAATGTATGTAAATGTTTATTGCATTTTTTACAGCACATCTTAATTTTTTAATTCCATTATGTGCAGCAATAGGGCATAAAGACTTATAGTTTTCAATTTGTAATAATGATGGCATACTTTCTGTTCTGGTATAGGTAGATGACCTGCTAAAGTGTGTCATGACCTGTATAACTGGTGTTGACCTTTTGAAGTATATAGGTGATACGAGTTTAATTATACGTTTTTAGGAAGTAAGAAGTTTTAGGAAGTTGGCCTGAAAAGTTAAGTTACGAGTTGAGGAGTTGTCTGGTTTAACAGGTCATTAATCTTGTTTACAGAATGTTGTTTACCTGTCGAGGTCATTGTTTTTGTTTTGCTGTTCTTGTTTTTGTTTTCGCGTTAAAAGAGGTAAAAGAAATAATCTTATGATGCATATACCTACATATTTGAATAATATTTTTATTTAAGGTCAGAAAATTAAATAAAAAGAAAAAAGAAAAAGTGCTGGAGGTTTAAAAATATTATGTAATAGAAGAATATATAACATAGAACTGTATTTTTAATAGTAATTACCTGGTTTTGATTATGAAGCTGTTAAGTGGAACATAAAAAATTCTTTATGTAATAATACGCATATATTATATAACATACTTACTTTTATTTTTTATATGTAAAGAACCAAAAATAAAATATGATATGCACATATGTATATATTATGTATAATGTACAACATAGCTTAAGACCTTAATACCTATAAGTGAAAAGAACACGCCTGTAGATAAGAATTACGGATAAGAAAAATTAAGATGTAGGTACCTATAAAATTTTTGTTGTAATAATTATTATACAACATCCATATGTACGTAGGTCTAGTTACCTTTTATTTTAAATCTGAAAAAACTAAAATGAGCTGTAATAGAAATTCTGAAAAATTTGAAAAATTTGTAAATAACAAAAAACTTCTTATTTATTATAAAAATTTTATTTTTATTTTTCATTATACTTAATCGTTACTTATAAAAACTACTTTGAACTTAGTTCTAAATTTCCATGCTTATTTTTTTTAATTAAAAATTTGTTTGAATTTGCCATTTGGCAATATTCTTCTTTTTGTGAAAATAAATTCACATATTTTAACGGCATGAAAATAAAAAAGGATTGGGTGATAAACACCCAATAAATTTTCCCCTTTTGGGATATTTTTTTTTCTACGCCATTTAAGGCGTAGATTTTATCTGTTTCCATTTCGGAAACAGTTATATATTTTTTTGAAAAAAAATTTTGCTGTTCATTAAACGCGTTAATAAACAATAGTTCCGATTGTGATTGTTGGTGTTGTTGTTGCTGTTGTGGTTGTTGCTGTGGTTGTTGTGATTGTTGTTGTTGCTGTTGTGGTTGTTGTTGTGGTTGTTGTGATTGTTGTTGTTGCTGTTGTGGTTGTTGTTGTTGTTGTTGTGATTGTTGTTGTTGCTGTTGTGGTTGTTGTTGTTGTTGTTGTGATTGTTGTTGTTGCTGTTGTGGTTGTTGTTGTTGTTGTTGTGATTGTTGTTGTTGTTGGCTCATATGCACCTCATGGTGCAGCTTCATTCTTTTGCGTTTTGGTGGAACAACTGTCTGACAGTCCGTTACCACAGCGTTGTATGGAGTAATGAACTCCTGCAAAATAAGATCAACCTCGGTTGGTTCCATTTTGAAAACTGATAATGTTGGTAGCAAATTCTCTCAGTATTTATACAACATTTAACAGGATATAATTATTACATATTTTTGTAAAATTGTAAATTAATTAAAAATTCTTACAAAAAGGTAGATATAGAATACTTGTTTTCTTTCAAGATAGTACAAAGTAATCTATTATTAAAAAATTATTAAATAAACCTACTATAAAAAAAGCCTGCAAAAGAAACAAGTTAAATTAATAAATTTATCATTTTTATAGATCCTTTTTCATTCTCAATTTTTAATGAATTTAATTTTCTCTATCTTTAATGAATTATTTTGTGTATGCAAAATTATACGATTACAGCCTGTGACAGGTAGTATTTTATAATTGTTACAATGTTGAAGATTATTTATAATAAAAACATTGATCGTTGAAAATGAAAGAAACATTATAATAAGAGTAAAAACTTCTATTTCTATCATTTTGCTAGGAAAAGTCATTTTAAAAACAACATAATGTCTAAAAAAGTTATCTTACAAAAATTTTTAAATTCGAATCGCTATACAATTGAAAGCGATTATATTACAATTATCAAGCGTTTTAAGGTACGTGGGAGAAAAATAATATTTAAAATAAATCCAATACCCACCAATGAAGACCCGATTACTTGGGTAAGGGAAGCCGTGGAAAAAATCATTAAATATGTATTACAAAACCTGACAAAAAGTGACATGGTCGGGTTGACCTTTTGTGGAGAAAGTTTTCAACACCGCGGTCCTGCGTGGCTTGCTTATAGGCCAGCTGAAAGTTTAAAATTTGAAGACGTATGGGATATAATTTCAAAAATTTTTCAAAGTAATTCCGAGGGTAAGTTGTTACTACATTTTGATTTTGTATTATCTTTTTTATTACATAATTTTTTTTTGTTACAGGTTTAAATACGGACAATTTTTGTGTGACAGTAACACATGTCAGTCTACCTGTTGGTAGAGGAAGGCCCAAGAAATATAACAATTTTGTTGAGGAATGTAAGCAACGAACTGGAATAATTAGTATTAACAATAAAGATAACTTATGTTTGCCCCGTGCTCTAATTACCGCTATTGCCAAAATAGAAAATGATGTAAACTATGAAAAAATTCGACGAGATGTAAATAAGCAACAATTAACAAAAGCCCAAGAATTGGTAAAACAAGCTAACGTCATAATTCCCGTACTCGGCTGTGGAGTAACAGAATTAAAACAATTTCAAAGTCATTTAAATAATTACAAAATTGTTGTTTATGAATATGGAGGTGGTGGTAGAGATGTGATATTTGAAGGGAGTAATCATGGTAAAAGGATCAATTTATTACATTATGATGACCATTTTAATGTAATTACCTCTCTTACTGCGGCTTTTTGCTCTTCATATTATTGTGAGGAGTGTAATATTCCGTATCATGTAAAGAATGACCACAGATGTTCTCGTATATGCCCATGTTGTCAACAATTACCACAATGCCGATCAAATGGAAACAATATTTTATGTAAAGATTGCAACAGACTGTTTCGAAGCCCTATTTGCTTAGAAAACCATAAAGCATCGGGTTCAAAAAGCAAAAGTATTTGTGATGAAGTGAAAAAATGTTTAAGTTGTCTTAAGACATATAAATCTAATCGACAACATATTTGCGGGGAATCATTTTGCAAAACCTGTAATATTCATGTTAGTCAAGGACATCTATGTTTTATTCAAAAAGACGACAAAGAACCACCATTAAGCAACTTTATTTACGTATTTTATGATTTAGAAACACGACAAGAAAAAAAAATTAGTGAAAATGAAAGGCTTCACGAACCAAATTTATGTGTGTTATCTCAGAGATGTGATAGTTGCATCGATGAATCTAAACTGTTGTTTTGCCAAAAATGCAAATTTAGAAGTAAAATAATTAAAGAAAAAGACGTTATTGCCAACTTTGTTTTACATTTGTTAGCACTGAGAAAGCTTTTTAAAAAAATTATTGTTATAGCTCACAATGGACAAGCGTTTGATCATCAGTTCATCTTAAATTATATATTACAGGAAACTGTATTAAAACCTAAATTAATCATGAGAGGAACCAAAATTATAATGATGTTAATTGACAACATAAAATTTCTAGACTCGCTAAATTATTTTCCAATGGCTCTCTCCGAACTCCCAAAAGCTTTTGATTTACCATCAAATTTTAAAAAAGGATACTTTCCATACAAATTTAACACCATAAAAAATGCGAATTATGTTGGCCTTTTACCAGCAATAGAATACTACGGGGCAAACAGCATGAAACCAAAAGAACGTGACATATTTCTGCAATGGCATGAAAATCATAAAAATGATGTTTTTAATATGCAACGTGATATTATTGAATACTGTATTTATGATGTTGTAATATTAAGAGAAGCCTGCCTTAAGTTTCGAAAATTGTTCATAACTGAATGTAATGTGGAACCGTTTTTAGAAGCCACAACTATAGCATCAGCCTGCAATTTAGTGTTCCGGAGAAATTTTCTTAAGTCCAATACTATCGGGCTGATTCCTAAAAATGGATATAGATATGCAGATAATCAGTCAAAGCAGGCTATACAGTGGCTGGTTTTTGAAGAGGAAAACCGTAAAATCAATATTCAACATGCAGCTAAAGAACGGGAAGCTATAGTGGCCGGTGTAAAAGTAGACGGTTATTGCCAAGAAACTAATCAAGTTTTTGAGTTTTACGGATGCTATTTTCATGGGCACCCCTCTTGTCTACCACATAAACGTGACAAACCTTTGTACGATGATTTAAATGATACTCTAAATCACCGCTATGCAAGAACAATTGAAAAAAGTAGCCGATTAAGAAATTTAGGTTACGAAGTTGTGGAAATGTGGGCTTGTGACTTTGAAAGTTTACTAAGTACAAAACAGAAAGAGCATTTAAAAAATCACCCATTAGTAAACTGTACCCCGTTATATCCTCGAGATGCATTTTATGGTGGTCGCACAGGAAATACATTTAGTTACTATAAGTGCAAAAATGCAGAAAAAATAAATTATATTGATGTGTGTTCCTTATATCCATATGTATGTAAATACGGAAAATTCCCTATTGGACATCCCAAAATCCATATTGGAAATACTAAATGTTATTCATTAAATTTACAAAACATAAATGGTCTCATAAAGTGTAAAATATTGCCACCTGAACGTTTGTATCATCCGGTTTTACCGCTGAAGCAAAATAATAAATTAATGTTTACGTTATGCCGTTTATGCAGCGAACAAAGAAATCAAAATAAATTTTGCACACATTCAAATGATGAAAGAGCCTTAACAGGAACTTGGGTTATCGATGAAGTTATTAAGGCTCTAGAAAAAAATTATAGGATATTGGAGACGTATGAAATATGGGAATACGACGTATCACAATATAATAAACTTAAAAACGCTGAAGGATTATTTAGTAAAATGATGGATAAATTTTTAAAAATAAAACAAGAAGCTTCAGGGTGGCCCAGCAAGTGTTGTACTAAAGATCAAAAAGAAAAATATATTGAAGATTTTTTGCAAAACGAAGACATACAGCTCGAATATGAAAAAATTTTGAACAATCCTGGGTTACGATCATTTGCCAAATTGATGTTAAATTCATTTTGGGGTAAATTCGGACAAAGAGAAAACTTACAAAAAACAAACATTATAAATGAGCCATTTGAGTTGTATGAGATGTTAACTAATGCAGCAATAGAAGTATGCCACATTTTACCTATAAATGAAAGAAATATTGTTATTAACTGGCAATACAAAGAAGAGGTAACAGAATCTTTATCAACTGTGAATGTCTCTATTGCTGCATTCACAACCGCACAAGCCCGTCTAAAATTGTACACATACTTGGAAAAGCTAGATAATCGAGTTTTATATTACGATACAGACTCAATATTTTACATAAGTCGTGAAGGTGAATATGAACCCCATACTGGAGAGTTTATAGGGGATATGACTAATGAATTGGAAAGCTATGGCCAAGGTAGTTATGTTACAGAATTTGTAAGCGGTGGTCCAAAAAATTACGCCTATAAGGTTTTTTCTACAAAAGATAATTCTGAAAAAGTGGTTTGTAAGGTGAAAGGAATTCGCTTAAACTACGACGCTTCACACAAAATCAATTTTGAAACGATGAAGGAAGCTGTTTTAAATTTAAACAATTTTGAAAATATTTCCATACTTTCTGACAATATTCGAAGAACAAAAGAACATGAACTCATTACGGTGTCTGAAACCAAAACATATCAACCAAAATCCGAAAAGCGAAGATTTTTGCCTGATTACAGTTCGTTGCCATTTGGTTATAAAAGAAGAAAGATAACTCAATAAATAGTCATGTAATTTTATAAAACGAAATTTATTATAATAAAATGTACAAGTAATTTCAAATTAAGTCTTTTTTATTAATCCAGCTGTTATGTTTACTGTCAAATCCCAACCACTTTACAAAAATTTTATTGCCCTGTTTTTTTAGGATTTTTTCTACTAAATAGGCGTCAGAATTTTTAACAGGTGTTAATTCAGGTTCATAAAATTTACCAGATATATCATTACTCTGATAATCACGCAACTCATAAGTAACTGGATATGTATTATGTACTTTAATAACTTTAAAAATTTCAGTAGACCAATTTGCATTATAACCTTTTTCAAATATTCCTTTATATTTACTTATCCTAACATAGTCTCCTACTTTATATTTATGTTTTTGATAAATTTTAGGCTCTGCATAAAATTTTTTTAAAATAAATTCTTCATTTTCTTTAGAAATTTTTCCAGGTGGTAGCTTGGTTTTTCTATGGGGGGTTGAGTTATATATTTTTAATAAAGACGGTAATATAGTAATCCATTTGTAACTACCCTGTAAGCTAAACTTTCTCCACATCAAATTTTTTAAAGTACGATTAAAGCGTTCTACAATAGACGCCTTAAGATCCGAAAACGTATGGTAATGATTAATTCCTTTCTCCCGCATATAATTTTTGAATTTGATATTAAAAAATTCTTTCCCTTGATCTGAATGAATATTTTTTGGTACAGTTTTACTTCGTTTTATAATTGTTTTAAAAGCTTGTAAAACATTATCAGCAGTTTTATTTTTTACCGGTTCAGCAAATGCGTGCTTAGAAAAGGTATCTATAACAGTTAACATATATTTTTTGCCCTTATTAAACTTTGCATAAGGAATCATTTCAACTAAGTCAATTTGCCATGTATCATTTAAACCTTTTTGTAGAAATCTTCTCCTCCGGTAATTTTTTCGAGCCGGTCTATGAATTTCTGACACTATTTGAGCTCTTGACATATTTTTCGTACCAATTAATCAATTTTGCAACTTCAATTTTGTATTTTTCTATTGTATGGCATTCACAAGTATCAGGTCCAGATGTAGTATCGTTGCAAGCCCAAGGGCAAATAGTAAAATGGCTTCCGTGTATAGAAGAAGTTATATGTAGTTTATTTTGAAATTTTTTTAAATAGTTGTTTAAATATAAAATTCGTTTTTTATGTTCGTCTAAAATTACTGAATCATATACATTTAGAAACTGATTAACGTCCATTTTTTTAAATGATAAAATTGCAGAAAATTTTTCTATTTATATAAGTTGGGAGCTTTCCAATTCCGATATAAAAATGACGGTTTAGTTCACGTACGTCACATTTTCAATTTGATTTTGTGTGCGTACTAATACAATGGAAGCAGATTCAACTAGTGTTTCAAATGAGATGTGTAATCACAGGAATCAAACTTGTGAAAATCTACCCATCCAAGTAAATGAAGTCACATCAACCGTTGATGATGAGGAGTTAATATTAACTCAAGAGTTTATTCCACCAGGACAACAATATAGAAACAATGATAACGATAACGCAAACCAAGATGAAGACCTTTGGGACGGAAATAACCAGGAAGGTGATCCAGATTATTATAATATCTTTTAGTAGCTTCTTAAAAACACAATTCTAATTAAGAAAAGCTTTAGTATATTACAATTGACAATCGTAGAAGCATAACAAGTTTTTAAAACTTACTAAAGAAATAAGAATGGATACTCAATTACCGAGGAGAGATAATGTTTCAATTATGTTAGATAAGGAAGAAGAATCGATTTCGGAACCAAATTCGTTCTGCTGGAATTGCTGTAAATGTCTCATGCTGTATATGGTGTTTTTATGTTTGCTTTTTATTATTTTTACAATTACTCATGTTTTAAATAACACAAAAATAATGTAAATAAAAGAAAAAATAAAATACAAGTAACATATTAGTCTAGTAGCATAGTGCTTTTATTTATTTCTAAATATTTTTTTATCTTATTTTTAAGTAAAAACGGAATTTCATAAAACAATCTAGAATAATTACATTGAAAGTTAAATCGATCTAATGGTATATAAATTTCATTTTTTAGTATGATTTCATTGTTTTCTACACATTGTCTTATATATTTCCTTACATAGTCTTTTACACCTTCTTCAGCCTTGTGGTTGTAATCCATTACCAAATGAATAAAATCAATTAGGATATGAAATTCATCCATCTCTTCGCTCCTTAACACGAAAGTTTGTAAATTTTTTGTTTTTATTCCAAATTGTAGACAAGAGACCTTGTTATTTATAAATTTTTTTTTATATTTTGTTTGAAATTGCTGATAAAATTCCACCCAATCTTCATAATTTACAAAAATTTCCTTTTTTCCAATACGGTGTATTGAAATGGTTGCTTCTAATAATTCTACGTGGAATCCTATTACTACTTTTACAGTATGTGTTTTGTTTAAAAAATAAGTATACGCCAACAACATGTTTTTAAGAAACACTGATTAAGTAGTGCTGATCTAGCTATCTGTTTTTTAAACTGCATTTTAATTGAGACATTTCATCTTTTATATAACATGATTTCTAGAAACACATCTCTGAATATTCTGCTTTCCAAATATTTTGTGAAATTTTCTTAAAACTATTTGATCATTTTTAATATGGTTGCGTTTCTTAAATTCACGTAAAAAATTATTCATACTTATACCAAAACATCTATACCATGCATACACGCAACAGTATTCTCCACAAACTTCTGAAAAGGTGCTTTGTAATTGTTTGTCATTGAAAACAATACATTTATCTTTTAAAAAACTTAAAATTTCCTTTTTATTTGGTAAACCTCCATAAGAATCAAAGTATTCAACACAACCATATTTTGGAATATATATGGCTAACCAATGTTCGCCAGGATCTTTTGCTTTATCAGTATTTATAATTATAAGGGAAGATCTTTCAAGGTTTTTTGGTATTTGATCTAAAGCAAATACACCTCTAAATTTTTTTCTTGTATATTTATTGCAATTTAAATATTTTATAATATCTAAAGTATTCATAAATTTAATTCACTTAAATCATAAACTGTACTGTTTTCTTTAATGTAATGCGAAATGAAATCCTTTTTGATTTTTCCGTTAGTCAATATCACGCTGAATTTTTTTAATATTTCTTTAAGTTCATAGCTTATATTGTCATTAATCAAAGTTCCAAACGAATAGTTTTCAAAATTTTCATATATTAGTTCCTTAGTTGGAAATTTGTAAGAAAACTCCTTTACAATTTTTTTGCATTTTTCTTGAATCCCAACTAAGCAAATATCTTTTACAAATAAGGTATTCTTGTCGTCACAACAAAACGTTATATCAACAAGTGCATAAGACGATGACATCATCTTGAATATTAAAACCATTTATGTAATTGTTCTATTTATAGGTTTGTGAAAATATTTCTATTTTTGTCAATTTCAATACTTGCATCAAATTCTCCATAGACAATAGCAGTCAATACAGATGATTGCGCTTTAGATAACCTTGCCTCAATTCTAATTGTACCTTGATTAAATAGACCCTGACATATCTCATTTCCTGATGCATCTGGTGTCAAATCGAAAGCCAAGATGAAAAATCCACTACTAAACATAGATTTTGATATTTGATGTCCTTTGTCATTATGATAAATTCCTGTACCAGAGAAAAGTGTATGGTATGCACGAGTATGACAATTATTTTCATCTGAAAAACTTGTTTCAATTGCTGTGTTTGGTACTTGTACACCATTTACATACAATACAAACTGGGACATATCAAAATGTCGAAAATTATATGGATTTTTTGATCTTTTTCCAGAGTAGCCAACATTTTCTGTAAGGCAAAAAATTATGGTGTTGGGTAATTGCCCAATGAAGACATTATCAAGTGAAATAGTTGATGTATTAGAAGGAATTGTAAAACTTTTTACTTCAACACGTTTGTAATTGTACTTGGCATTAGATTTTTCTAGAACAGCATTATGGGCTAGTAGTACACTTGGGTTTATTGTTACGTGCTTCATAAATAATGTAGCTTCCAAAATTTTTAACTGAGATTCATCAGCATCGTCTGCAAAAATATAAAAATCTGGTTTTTCAAGTGTTAAAGTAATTCTCACATCAACGTTGTTTATTAAAAGAGTCGGTTGGTTAAACATATCCAAATGTAGTTTACCCATTAGCTCTACGATATTGCTGTTGTGATAAAGTTTTTGACGTTCTTTTGATCCATTATTATCTGGTTTTGCTATGTTTGGTTTATCTAAACACCATCCAGCACACTCTAAATGAGTAGTAGCGGCATCCGTACCATAATTTAATAATGATTCAATGTATGCTCTGTAATGATAATTTCCATCTGACGGGGTAATACTTTTTCCGTTAAATTGAACATTACACTGTTTTATTATTGAGTGTAGAAGATTATTCACTACACTTGGTTGGGGCAATGTTTTTCCGTCGGCACCTTTGTCGTTATTCCAATGGTTTCCGTCTTTTTTAACAATTTGTACCTTTAATCTAAGATATGTAGAAGATAAATCTCTGTATGTATCACCATGACCTAATGAGACAAATTCAATAGTTGATGGATTATCTAAAGAAGCAATAGGATTGTATGAAACTTCTTCAGATCTTAAAATACTAGATTGAATTGGCTTTGTTCTAAAAATATCCAATTCTGATTTCATACATTCAATCATAATTAATCAAAAATATCAACTTTTTTTCTTTTGCTATTAACTTTTCGTCGCTTTGAAGCAAAATAGTCGATTTTTTTAATGAGGCGCCTTTTTATAGTTTTTCTTTTTCTTTTTCCAGATCCATACATTTCGTTTAACTTACGAACTGCTCCACGTCTCACATTTTTTAAAATTTCCTTACCCCGATCCTGAACTACTTCTCTTATATTTGCTCCAGTTGCAATATCAGATAGAGCATTCATACTGGAATTAATTGCTTCATTTTTCAATATATTAGCTCCGGAGACAAACAAAGGTTTCAAATATTTAAAAAGCCCCCCAAAAAAACTTCCCAATCCTCGACCTCTTTGATAGGCAAGGGCAGAATGAAGTAAGGGGCCGATATCATCAAGCCCTTTACCAGATTGAACTAAATAATACTTATAATACAATCGTTCCATAATATAATAGAAAAATAATATAATTTTTGCTTAATACCTTTTATTTATACTTTTTTGAAATGTAATACAATTTTTGTAGGAATATTACTATTAGAAAAATTTATTCTTTTACCATATTTATCACATAACATAATAGAAATATTATCAAAAAATTTATTTTCAACTGGAAAATAATGAATATTTTTAAATTCAAAAAAATTATTTTCGTATGTATTCTTTATTATTATTGTTCGTAAACACCTCAAAGTATTGTCACCGACAATTTGTGGTTCTATAATGTCACTGTATACAAACATAATATCTGATTTATTTACTGGTATAAAATATAAGGTTTCTAAATAAGACTTGTACAATTGCACAATTCTGTCTTTATATTTTTTAAAATCGGGGTATTTTATTAAAATTTGATTAAAACATTCTTTGATAAAAACATCAATTGACCAATTGGTTTTTACACCTATTTTTATGTCAACTTCTGGATCGCTGACACATATTTTAACCACTTCACCAGTGTATTCAGTTGGTTCTCCAGATTTTATGTAACTTGAGTTCCTTGAAATATAATCAAAAATTTGCCATATAAGTTGACGCTCACATTCCTTTTTTGTATATCCTGCATCCGGTTCTATATTTTGTATGAGTGTAGGTAAAACAAAAGTTTTCCAATCACAATTGATTTGTTCTTTCCTATATGGAATATAAGTTGTACCTATGTTTTCATATTTTTTTTCTGTACTTCCAATCGTAATTGCAATTCTTTTTTCGTTGTTTTCTCCGTAAATGGATGATACAAAATCATTTACATACACTTGTGAAATTCCAACTTTCCATTTTTCATCAAGGGCAAATTGTTTATTTAATTTATTAGTAAAAGCTGCCAATGTGTTTTCAGGATAGTAGTTAATGGACGAGTCACTTAGTAAAGTTACATAAAATTCATCATTTACCTGTAAGTTGTCCATGTGCTTGTCGATTTACTTTTACGTATGGGAAAATCAAGCTGTGTTTGTGTGTCACCTGCTTTAGCTGATCGTAAAACACGTCTTTGAGATTTTTCTGCGCTTTTGCTATTTATAGTTTTTTCTTTTTTTGTAGGAGGACTTGGACTGTCTAGAGGAACCGTTATAATATCTCCACTATCAGTTTCGTACATCTGAAAATTTTGATTTCTGATAGACTTACGTTTTCTAAGACGTTCACCAGCTGATGCAGCAGAAAGCGCTGTCGTAAAAACATTTTCATGCAATTCATTATCAAATACATCGTCTGGTTCTTTTTCGAATATTTCCTCCTCGGGGAACTGTATTTTAGCATCCTTAAATTCCACAAAATTTGTTTGGGTGTCTGTGTTTTTAAAAACAGTTTTTGGACGAGTTTGAGTACTCTTTGTTTCTGTAAGTTTGGGCTCGTACGACTGTGCTGTAATGTTCTGAGGAACAGTTCTACTTTTGTTCCTTATTTTAAACAGGTTTTGACGATATAAATACCACTTTTGGATATCAGTCAAATTTTTATTCAGTAGAATATTTTTCATCTTTTTATTTAACTCATTTAGCTCGACATCAGAATTTTGTTTTAGTTTTTCATAAATTTCAGGTTTTATTATTACCATTTTATTAAACATTGCGCTATTCATTTTAAGAAACGTCCTATTATTCCAGACAGTATGGCTCCGAGAAGGCTTGGTAAAAATCCCCCTTTTTGAATAATTATTTTTCGTTTATTATTTATAGATTTTTTATTGGAGGTTAACGCCCGTAACTCTTTTTTATACTTCCTTAGTTGATTCGTTATTTTTTTATTAAGATTGCAATTTCCTTTTAATATATTCAAAGCTATTTCACAAAATGTTTTTATTACTTCTGGTTCACAATGCTTAATTATTATTTTTTGAAACCTTGGTTTAGAATTTTTTAATAGGTGCAATATATGTCGGTTGGTTTTCAAACGTCTCATATTCTTGTGCTAATTGCTCTAACTGATCTTTTGTACAAAAACATGAATTTAGACCAAACAAATCACTTCTTAATCTAAAAAGATCGTTGACTTCTTGAGTGAGATCTAATAATATATATCCATATGGTTGTGATGTTACCTCATTATATACTTTTTCGAATTCTTTAACCTGATTCGGATATATTTGTCTGGCCAAAGGTAATATTTGTGATTTATCTCTAGGGTTTTTGAAAAGTACTAAATATTTACAATTTAATGAAATATCTCTTGAAAATTTTCCTTGATGAAATAGATTTTGTGTTACAAAAATTACAGACAAATTTCTGTGATGTGAACCTCTAGTAAATAACTCACATATTCGTTTGTCCTGTGTACTTAACATCATATCGTCTAATACTATTAATATAGGTTCATGATTATCATTTATGTCTGGAACAGTAACATAATGCTCAAGCCGTTCTATATTTTTGGGAACAGCATTTTTATCAGGATTACACCAAATTATTTTTTCAACACAAGGTTTTATATTGTCTTTATTATTTTTTAAGAGATTATGTATAAAAGTGGTTTTCCCACAGCACGATGGACCGGCCACCATCATTGTAAATGGGTGAAAAAACATAATGAAAATAAAAATTGATCTTGTAACCTACATATATTTATAACATAAAACATGTCAATTGGTCAAAATATTATATAAACCTAGTAACCTCTTCAGTACTTTTATTTTCATTTAAACTTTCATTGAGGACAAGCACTTGTTTTCAATATGAGCGGACAGATTTTTATTGTCGACCTTCAATTTGTACAAGGAAATGAAAAACACTATTTTGTAAAAGAATTAGCTTTACTTGAAAAAGGAAGCATGATCCCCATGGTGTATTATTTTAAATCTCCATACTCTGAACACGAACTTACCCAAAAATCAAAATATAATGTTCAATATTGTGAAGATAATATAAATGGATTAAAGTGGAATAGCGGAAATATAGAATATTCACAAGCACCACATATTATTAAGCAAATTTTACAATCAGCTGAAAAGATTTATGTAAAGGGCATTCAAAAAAAGGTATTCTTACAACAGTTCATTGACAACTCCAAAATAGAGGATTTAACAGAAAGTATGCCATCATTATTACAAATTGAAAACTATAAGTCTTTATGCCCTATTGCTGCACATAATGGAATTAAAAAATTAAGATGTGCTGTAAAAAATGCAATAAACATTTACATACATTTGATAAAGGAAAAAATACTGAATTAACTACATAATAAAAATATGAAAACAAAAGTTCACTTTAACTTGAAATTAAAAATTCATTATATGTATGCATGGGATTTTGCTTACAGAATTGCTCGAAAAGGAATATACGATAAGCTTGCACGAGATAGGAACCGGTTTCAAAGACGTATACAAATATTTGAACCAGTGATTTCTGCAATTCTAACCTGTAGTCATCGAAAAAAAATATTTAAAGAAAGATTCCAAGAACAAATATGTACTATATATAATTATATTAAAGAAAAAGTACAAAAAAAAAAAATGTGTTTTGTAATTTATAGGTTCATTATACGTTCTATAGAACATTCTACTTTAAGAAAAATACAAATGCGTAATGTATTAACAACTAGACTTTTTTTTTTGATTAACCAGTTTTTTTTTGCATTTAAGTACAATCAAAGAAAATGAAAACAAGAATTTGTTTTTATTTTCAACGCAACTATTTGCATCAACAACAACAAATTTCATGCATCTTGTTTTTCTTATGCAAAAGTAAGCAATAAGACATTCCTGCTATTTCTTAATTATGCATAGTAAAAACAAAAACAATGCGGTGCGCAAGCAACTAAATACAATAACAAGAATTAAGGTAGAAGGAAAATAAAAATTATAGGTACCTCAATGTAAATAAAACAAGTTTTTTCCTTTTTTACTATCAAGGTAAAATTAAAAATACATACTTTCTGATATTTCTGATTACCTAATACTATTTTTAAAATATTTAATTTAAATTTCCTTATCTGCTGGACAACTCCGGCAAAGGAAACTCACATGTAAACAAATCATGCAAAGTCTCAAGTACGCTGAACTCGGACAAGTAAACAACTTGCTTTGCAACCTTTGACCTCATTGACCTGGCGACCACCTCAGCTTCGTACATTCATATGTACATGGGTCATAACACACTCAAACAAGTCATCTACCTATACCAGGAAATAAACGACCAGTTATACAAGTCATGACACACTTTAGCAGGTCATCTACCTGTACCAGGAAATAAGAAAGTGAAAGTAGGTCGTGCGATATGGGCTGATTTTTTCCCATCCCAGAGTGCCAGAATACCTACTATTCGTTAATGAATACTTCGAATAAAAATAATTTCCCTTACTTTAAACACCTAGTATATCGTACACGGTGAAAAATGTAGTTACTCTATTTGGAGGGCTGTTGATTTCATATCCTAAATCTTGCGAGTCAATGCTAAAGGTTTTCTTGCATTTCTGTACATTAAACGCAGAATATGGGATTTTTACATAAGGATTTCATCAATGTTTAAAGTCAACGGATTTCGAAAACCTGTAAGAGTCCTATAATAGGAAATTCTATATGGCTATTTACGGTCATTTTAATTTAGAAATTTGAGTAGAAACATTATGGATTGATAGCAGCAGACTTCCGATCAGTAGTTCAGTCGACTCTGTGATGCGGTTCATTTAATAATGGAAAAATTGAGTTAATGTTACAATATGAAAAAAAATCGATTATCAAAAACTTGCATGTATTAATTTCAATGTTATGCTCTACAGGACGAACAAATAAACACATCTATTACTAATGACTCGTTTAAATTTGTCCCAAAGTTATACTTTTATAATAGACCCAGAAAATTTTATTAAATCAATTTTAATAAAATAAGTAATCAGTCACAGAGTTAATTTATAAAAACAACCTACTCTTCAACAATTTTCAAGAAAAAAGATGGAATACGTACATTGAATTCTTGTAGTAATAGGGTCCAGAAATTAAAACCAACTTTATCAAACAAAATTAAGTAGAAATCCGGTAAAATAAAGTTGGACTCTATTTAGAGTATATCAATGAGTATATCAATTCTAGAAGTTGACTGAATGGAGTACATATATTTTCAACTTTTTGAGAAATATCAAAAGTGTTAAATTATCTTGATTCGGAAAAGTAGCAGATTATCCTTTCAATTCCAAAATAATAAAAAAAATTAATAAACTGCTTGTAACTTTCAATGGATGCAACAGAAACAACAGAAACCAATTATTGTCTACTAAAATCATACTCATTTATATAAGCAAAATCCCATTTATTATATATAATATAAATTTTATATACTTACACATATACAAACATATTTTATTGCAATTAAATCTACCTAACGTTAATAAAAAGAATGATGTAAACTCTTTTATGTATCTATGTAAATTTTCATTAAAGAAAAGTCTATAAATAAAAAATAAAATATTTTTTTTTCTCTTCTTAACATCTTTTATACTTTGGTTTAACGTCAAGTTGAACAGTAAAAATATTTTCAGCTAACAACGTTACTTGTGGCTTTTTTATATGGTTTTCATTACATTTTTAAATGCAGTACAAATGTTTACGAGCACAGCAACATGTTTCTATTAAATACAATTATTTTTCCACTCAGTCGCTAAAATCTTTAACAAAACAAAATAAGAAGAATTCTAGATAAATTGCCTGATCCTTTTTACACAACAAAAGTGCACAAAAGTGACAAATATTCTGACATCAAATTTAAATGGAAAAAAATAAGAAGAAAAAAAAATAAAAATAAAGTAGTGAAAAGATTTCTGCAATTTTAACAAAATTCACGTTGTAAAATATTGTAAAAACGTCATCTAGATTCAACAACACAAAAAAAAAAACACAAAATGAGAGCAAGAAATAAAAATTAGAAATTGAAAAAAATATGCTTAAGAATATTTAAGCAACTATAAGGGGTTTATGAAAGTTTTAAAAAGAAAAAAACACGAATTGTTAGCAAAATCCTAAGTAATCCGTGTATTGAAAAAAGAATGCCTTTGTAATCCCTTTTAAATATGCGAAACATTTTAAAATTAGTCAATCATTATACAATTAATAGAACGGATCAAATGAAACGAAAATATGGCAAGTAAACCATATCAGTTTCCTTGGAGACTTTCAATATCATTAATCAAAACATTTGGTATTTGAACTTTCTTAATAAGTTTCAATTACTTAATTTTAATGTTATTTAAATATTTTATTTAAAACCATTACAAGAACTGGCCCAGTTACAAAAATTACAAAATGAAGAAATTGTACACAAATAAAATTGATTCTATGACGTTTTAGGGGATGACAGTTTCAAATTTAAAGACTGAAGTAATAATATTAATTTTCCCTAATTAAAATCTAAGAAAAGTACAAAAGTGATTTGAAAACAGTTTACAAACTGTTACTAGAATTTGTCTTTATTTAACTGAACAAGCTTAACTTTGTATAGCAAATTAAAATTTTACATTAAGTAACATGAATGTATAAAAATCAATAAATTAAATAAGATAGATTTGTAAATATGAAGACCAATCCACTGATCGGATCCTTGCCGCCATCAATCCATAATGTTTCTAATCAAATTTCTAACATTTGGCTTACTTATAAATTGTGATATCTTGATAAAGCAATCATTTTGAATAGGTCTTATAGGTTTCATCTAAGAGAACTCGTATTTTCTCTACAAAGACATCATTTATTTAAAACACTTTTATTTAAAAACCAATTTTCAATAAAACGAAAATAATCACATTTTTATATGTGCTCAAGAGCCGATTTCATTTCTCACATAGTTGTCAATTTTGTGCGAAATCTTACTACTTTATCAGAAATTTTTTCTTAACTTTTGTTATTACAAATGGAACACAAATTTTTTAATATAATTTACAACGATAGCGTAAAGTATGATTAAACATGATTCAACATTTAGATAAAAATTTTTATTTACGATATACAACCATGTATCTCGAATTAGCTTTCAGATGTTTTTTTTTCTCTGTTGATCATCAAGATTTATTACTAAAAATTCTAAGACTTTTTTCAAAATAATTTTTCGTTTTGTATATACAGAATAGCGATAAGACACCCAATTAGCACGTAAAACATGTATTGTACTACGAGTACTATGGATATAAAGTCACCTTCACAGTACAGAAGAAAAACTATTTTAAAAAATAAAAATAAGAAAAAAGTACGAAATGAAACGCGGAAATCTTCATTAAAAAAAAAAGGCAAGAAAAAAATTACTGTAAAAGTGCAAATTTGACAATTTTTTTTTTTAATTTAATAAAATTCAATTTGAATGCAAGAGTGGGGGGTGAAAAAGAAGGACCAAAACAACATTTACACAAGCATAAACAAGCTCCTGTTCATTATATTGAAAAAACAGTGGTCTCTCCTTAAAGGAATTTCTGCTAGTGAAATGATACTTGAACAAAGCGAATAACTGTACTTTAAAAAGTTTTTATAAGGTCTATAAGTATTATACCCACACACATACATACATACTTACAAACATACTATACAGCGTTTTTTTTCTTATATTTCAATAATTCAAATGCAAAAAAAAGGATATGCATCTGAAGGAAAGGCCCTGAATGGAAGACTACAAGGATCTTAAAATAAATTTCGTCTTAAAATAAAATTTTTGGCGTAATGCTTAATGCTACGATAAGCACATAAAAGGTATTAAAAAAAAAACGAAAAACAACAAAAATGGAAGATTTTTATCGGAATATTTGATTGAAATTTTGTGAATTATTTAATTTAATTTCCTTTGAATTTTGAAAAAAGAGAAAAAAAAAATTAAAAAAATTAATTTTAAATAAAATTTATTTAACGCTTCAAAAGGCATTCTATAATAACGGGGTTAGTAATTCAATTTTGAAATAAAAAAAATTTTTGTTTTTTAGTTTTAAAAAGTTCAATTTTGTTTTTTTTTCAAAAGATTTCTGAATTTTTTATTAAAAATTTTGAATTGGAAAGGGTTTTTTTTAGGTATTCGTTTTACGAGTACCTTAATATTAAGACTTTTAAGCAAACGATTTGAAATTCATTGGAATTCATTGGAAGTCAGCACGTTTCGAATCATTTTAGAATATTTTATACAATGATGTGAGTGTGTTAATTAAAATAAAATAAGTTCCTAATTCCTCTTGCGCATTATAGAAAAAAAAATTGACTGACATTTCAAATGTTTCAAAAGCAAAATTTAATTATTTTAATTTATTGAAAATTTTTATTTTTATTTTTACAAATTAGGTATACGTTTTTGATTACCAATGCCATTATGCAGATATGAACAATAAACCTTCAAATTCTCAAGGTGAAAGTTCAATTTTGTCAATTTTCTGTGTGTTTCTAAGAAAATTAAATTTTATAAAAAGGACTTTTTATAAAAAATTTGCAAAGGTGTAGGAGATAAATATCTTTTTTAAATAAATTAAAAATGTAATTTTCGAAGATTAAATAGCAACTATTTTTGTACGTGCATATAGATGAAGTTAAATGTCAGAGAATTGCATGAACTTGTAAGGTCATATGATATCCAGAATGAGAGGGACTCCATTTGGGACAGCCAGTATTCATCCGGCTGTAAACTTACGTTAGCACTGAATTGCGGGAGTGTTGGTTGAGGATTATCTTAGTTTTTCAGACATCACTCTTGATTTGTTCGGCATAGTTAAACTTTCAAGACAAATGAGAGTGCAAATAATGGAAACTGTATATTAAATATAATAACTATAATATGTAGAAATATTACTTTTTCCCTTTAAATTGATAATTATCCATTTAAAATTATTATTTTTCTGAAAATTGCAAGAGGACATAAAAAAATCTGATTGAAACGCAATTTGTATAACAAATTGGAGAAGTATGAAAACAAGTCTACCTGAAACAAAATCAATATTAAAAATCTTAAAAATATGCCACAACGGGGCTTGACATTTTGGTATTTAAAATGGAATATTCTTTTTTCTCCCACTCTAAGTGCCTCAAGAGTCTCGTTAAAGTGAAAAAATTTTAAATTATTTTTAGGCTGTAATTTTCATCCTGCCTCTAATTGACTTTAATTTTTTTGCCATAATATCTCAATGTTCACAAGTTCATGTTTCTTTCTTCAGGATAATTAATTTTCAGGCAGTACAAAAGATAATAATTAGTTGAACGAAAAGTAATCACATTGCATCTAATAACACCAAAGATGATTTTTGTTTCCTCTTTTAAAAAATATCCTTTAAAAAACATAAAATTAGCAAATCTATCTAAGTAGTTTTTAATTTTGATTGCTAAGTCAATTTGAAAATTCAAAAAAATTTCAAAATATTTTGAAAATTCTTTAAAATTATTTTCAAAATCTGAATATTTTGGAATTTAAAAAAATGGAAAAAACGTGCATGTTTTATACTTAAGAGAGAATTAATTTTTATTTTTAAACAAGGAAAGTAGCTGAAAACGGATTAATTCTAGTTCCTATAGCTGATGATGCTCCTATTACTAAATATCTTAACACTAACCAAACAGTGAATGCTCTAATACGTGGTTATGCATTATAAGTAGTTATGCATTATATGTTTGATACACAACTAGTGGTTCAGGGTTTACTTCAGGTCTATATTCTGGATCACAAGCCTTAGAAAAGCTTGCAGCTTGCTTTTATAAGTTTTTGAAAAGCTTGCAGTTTCGAAAAAATCAAATTACGAAAAATAAAATTTTACAAATTTCGAGTGTTCAAATCAATAATTTGGAACGGGAGTTGAAGATGGAACAAAATTTTCGTCTGAGAAAATCCCCTAAAACCCTTGAAGCTTACGGTTCAGAAGAAAAAGGTTTTTGAAAACCAGTTTGTAAAAAAGTTTCAAATTAAATTTTAAGCGCCATTTTATAATTTCGACTTTCTACCATAATGCGACACAATAAATAGTCAGGAATTTTCCTAATGGAAATTTTAGGATTTTTGGTTACAACTTTTAGATAGGTAAACATTTTCTTGAACATATATAGAGGTTGTTGTTGTTTAGGCAAAAAGCAACTTGATTTTTTAAAAGAAAATGGTGCGGTGAGCTCAAGTGTGAATTCAAATTGTTTTATAAATTTTTTTGTCACTTTTTCTGACACTATAACTTAAACATTATCTACTAATTTTAAGAAAAAAAATACAAAGTTCCTATGAATGAGCACTACTTTTCAGGCAGGTGCATTTTTAAAGTACAAAATCCACATATTATAGCTCCCAAAATTTGATCGTAAGAATTTTATTTTACTCAGAAAATTTGGCCTTGCACATTTTATACAACAATAGGAAAAATTTAATTTACTACTTTAATTTGATAAAATTTATTATACCCTCTTAACTTTAGGGACATTTTATTCTTTTACACAGCAGTTTAACCCCAAAAATGCCATAAAAATAAAATAATATTTTTAATAAAACAAAAACTGCTAACTAAGGTTTTACTTTGATAGAATTATTGTATTATGCATATATGTATGTGTTTATTATACATTCATAACGTACACATTCACACGTTAAAACGTTTTGTAATACATATTCTAGAAAAATTTAATATTCACCTTAGGCTCTTAAAATATTTGTCTCGCAAGCGATCCTAAATATTTTTTAAACAATTTCATTTATAAACAGGATTTTTTTTTTATTATGATTATAAACTTAAAAATCTGTAATGGGAATTGTATGATATCAAACTGTATGATTTTAGTACACACCATATTACTATATGTTTACATATATACGTTACACGCTTAATTTTTAGAACTTTGTATGCTTGTGAGTTAAAAAGAATTACGATGAATTATTTAAATGTGTGTGCCTACAATTATTATTCGCAAAAAATTACAAAACGAATGAAATTTAAATTGTTCAAAAATGCTGATGGAAAACTACCACTCAACATAAAAGTTTACCTTTGAATTTTATTGAAACGCGTTGCATTCCATTTCTGTTTTTCCCTCTTTAACTTTAAAAATAATTCTTTTATGTTATAAAATAATACGAATAATATAAAGTAGCACTGGTATGTGCTTTATATACATATATAAATTCGCAAATAATATGAAACGTGGAGAAAGTGCTGGAAAAAAAAGTTTGTAAATATTGCGCTGATTTATAAAAGATTTTTTTTCCTTTAAGATATCAAAGGATAAATTTTTTATTATATTCTACATATGCGATTTAAAGTGAAAGAAATTAAGAATGAAATGAATTCAAGTATAACGCTTTATAACAAAAATAACTTCAATAATTAGTTTACAATAAAATTAGTTCTTTACAACTTTATAAAAAGGCTTGCTCAGGCGATAAAATCATATATCGGGAAATCTGTTAAACGTAATGGCATTAAAAATTTGTTTTAAAAATTTTTGCTTATAATGAAAAAAATTATCGGATTGCACTGAATTTTAAGGAAATTAATAATTTTTAAAATTTTTATATTTAGAATGAAAATTTTTATAATGAATTTTTAATTACAGGGCTCACAGAGCAATCAACACATATAGACTTTTTTACCCCATAATTTGCAATGCAATATTTATTATTTACTCATTTAGCAAAAGTATTGAAAATTACTTTGGCTAAATGAGTAAATAATAAATTCGGATCAAATTTTGTAAAAGACCTTTCTTTTGAACAGGTTGAAATATGTTTTTGTTTTGAACAATCAAACATTTATATACCAAAATTATTGTATGCAACAAAAAATTATTGCATATTTTTCGGAGAAAGAACAAAAATTTAAAAAAACGTCGAATTGGACGTCCAATGAATCATCGAATTTGATAGTTAATTAGGTAAATTAAATAAATAATTTTGTATTTTGTCGGAAACACGTTTACCGTTAACTTTTCGTTTTTAAAGAAATTTTGTTTTTATTCATGAAGGAGGGGACACTGGAAAATATTTACTTTAAACGAAATAAATTAATATTTTTCATTTCTTATAAAGCTGCTGAAAATTCAAACTTAAATAGTTTATCATGTAAAAGAAAAGCTAAATCAAAAATTTGTAAAAAAATGGGACTTAATTTCAAGGAAACTCTTTGTTGTTGTTGCTATTTTTCTGCATTTGCGAAATTAATAAAATGCTTGTGATTTCGGTCCAATAAATATTGTCAAATACTGTCAATTTTTAAACTTAAATGGGCTATAACTTTTAGAAATAATGATCTGTTTTTAAAGTCTCTACTTTTTAACTTAAAGGATGTAAAATATTTTCACTCCTCATAAATGTAGATTAAAAATAGACAGACGGATAGATAGACAATAATTACTGTTCTATTAAGAAAAATAATTATTTCTAACATTTGGCATGGAAGTTTTTCTCATTATTCTATTAACTTTGCTGTTACCTAGCTAGTAAACGTAATAGTTCTTCAAAAGCGATTTTTAGCTTTGAAATAATTCTTATAAGTATATAAAACAAAATATGTACTTGGTTTAAAAGATCACGAAATTTAAATCAAAGATAATATTATGTGCTCTACTATATTATATAGGAATATTCAAAATCAATTTTGTTGTTATCATTTAATAAAAAAATTAATTCATAAGATCGACTTTAACAAAATTATGTTATAAGAAGATTATACTGAATTCGCATGAAAATATTAAAATATTATCTACATGTTATAATGAGTGTGTATGCATTTGCCATAAATTTATTTATATGAAAATGTGACCTATAAATGATATAAGCCTATTAACATAAATTGGAACTGAAGAAAATCCTCGCGGAAATTTGTTTTTTATTGTCAAAAATAATATAATATGTTTGTTTTTTATTCATATACGCATACAGATACATATATTTTGTATGTAGATATAGTATACGCATTTTAAGGAAAACGCATTAAAAATTTTAAATATAATTTCATAAAAGTTCATTAAAACTTACATTGAGTGAAACTTATATACAAAAAATACAATATATTTTTTTTAAATAATTTTACTGAATTCGAACTTTTGTGTTTTTTTGAGGAAAATATTTCACTTATTCAGCTCATTTAAAACAAACGCAAATAATAATTATTATTCATTATAAAAGAGGAAAAATTATAATTTATTTCAAAGATTCTTTGCGTACATAAAAGGCACTATTATTTCATTATTTCCGTTTACCCCGTATAATACAGAATGCAACATTTTTGCAAACGTTGCTGCCACTGTCATTCCTATTACAATTTTATATCTTTATCATAAGTTTTTGTACACCATCATTAAAATCAACAAAATTCAGATGATTATTATGAAAACGATCATCATTATCATTATCATAAGTACTCAATAAAAATGAAAGCAGTTACGATAAATTGTAGTGGAGAAACTTCGAATCGTTTTTTTATTTTTATTATTATTGAAGACAAAGTAAAAAATTACAAGATATAGAGAAAAAATCACCAAAAAAAAAAGAGAAAATCGAAAAATTATGATAAAAAACTGAAATAAATTCTACACCTGTCAACAGGATGCAGGACATATTCAGAGACGTTATATAAAAAACATTTATATTGAACAATACTTCCAGTCCTCTTATCTTCATAGTAATAAATATAAAGTGAGGACCAAATATGAAATGAAAAAAAAAATAAAGGAACTGGTACAAAAATTGAAAAATAATATATGCAGAATTTGTTCTACATAATAACAAAATATTGGTGTTATATGTACATTAGGTCCCATACACATAACATAATATTAAAATAAATTTTGCGGTCATGTAAAATTTCATTTAATATTAAAGATGGGGTTGAAATGGTTGCTTAAAATTTTTTCGTATATAGTATGTGTTTGCAGGGTGATTTACCAAGACGTTAATTAGGAGCCATATACCATTGGGTAGAGGGGTGAAAACGAGTAAATAGTGTTGAATCTTAACCGTTCCCGAGCTACATTTTAACATACTTAAGTTTTTCCATTCCTTATAACTTATAACTTCCATTCCAAAAAAGATAGAACTTTCAAACAAATAGTTTTTGAAAGAGCTTCAAGAGGACTTTAAATAAAGAACAGCGCGTTATTTGGTTGAATATGTTTTTTTTCGGAAATACAAGCTTTTGAATTTTAGCAAATTTTCCATTTTCCTCATCCTTTATTTTTTTGTTTATTTTGCCCAGATAATTTCTCATGAATTTTTTTAAAATTTCCAAAATTCTCTTTACGGAATTTGGTCAGCTACTTAAGCTTTAATTTAAGTCATTAGGCATTAAGATAAGTAAGATTAAGATAAGGCATTAAGATAAGTAAGGCGATTTTCAGTAGATTCCATTAAATTCAACACATTAAATCGATTTACAATGTTACAAGATTCTGTTCAAAACATCTAGTTACAAACATCTAGACGATTTTTCTTCAAAATATTGCCTTGACAGAGAAGCTTGTCTTTTGGACTTTTCTACGTTTTAATTAAATAAATCGCGCAGTTCAATTCAACATAGACATTAATGTATTTGGTTTTATGATACGACGTTTATTTTATAGAGAACGCATAAAAGTATTTACGTTATTATACAACCAAAAGAATCTTATAACTGTATATAGAAATATAAATAGGCATATTTGTATATGCATACGTGTATGCAAATATATAGATATAGAGATACTCTTTTGTAATGGGTAACACATTTATAACTACATATACACAATATATTTATGTACACATTGGTATACATTTTCTCAATGAATTCCCATAATTTGACATTTAAAATAAATTTATAATATAAGCAAGTATATTCGGGCGTTTGTATATGTACATGTAAGAAAGTTACCGTTATATACAATAAAAAATGAGTGATGTATGGGGTTTGAGTATTACTTTTTGTCTTCCATTTTTATAGGTAGGTATAAATTTTACCACAAAGACAAAAATGATGACTCCAAAAGCAAGAAAATAAAAAACCAAATAAGAGAAAAATACCAAATTTATAAATTTTGGCAATAATGTCACAAATTTATACAGTGAAAGATCGTATGCTAAACATTAATCAAGCTCTATGTCTGAACAAAATAAAATTTATTTCGTTTAAGGCATCGTAAAAATGACGATTTGTTTTCCGTTCATTTAGGGAGGAACAAGGACTAATTTTTGTTTTGAGTTTTTTTTCCCAATGCTGTTTTATTCCTTTTCCTTCTTTATTTTTTCCTTAAAGAAGTTAGGGGAGAAGAAAATCATTTGAATGATATTAGAATTAAATATGTAAATTTCAAAAAAATCTGCAAAATTTGTAATAGAAAAATTATAATTTAAAATAAACCCTCAAGGTTGGAAAAAAAATTTAATTAAATGAATTTTTCAGATTGTACTTAAGAAGAAATTAAATTTTTGATTTTATATTTGCATACATGTGTGTGTGTAGGTAGATAGTAGGATGGATCATCATTTGAATAACATTTTGTTTTGTTACTTCACAGTAAGTGAAATATAAGTAGGAAATTAGACTTAATTATGAAGTATTAAAATTTTTGGTGGTTTTTCCAAAATGATTTTCATGAATTTGAATTTTCCTAAATGAATTTTTCAAAATTTAGTTGGAAAGAGTTTTATTAACATGACAGTTATTTCACTGTAGTTCATGTTGCATGTAAACTTCTAATTTAGTCGTGATAAATCATTGTGATGAGACTGATAAACATTCTAATGAAAACTGATTTGACCCTGTCAAAATTATCATCACTTCCACTTCAAATAAACAATTAATAGAATCAAAGATTTCTGAACATTTTTGAGTTCCGTGGAACTCTGAAATGTTCAAAAACTTCAAATAAATTGCTAAAAACTTCAAATGGTTTTCAGCTCCTTTTATTGTTTTATATTAGGAATGCTGGTTTAATTGTTAAATAAAGAGAAATTGCTTTGGACTTAGTTTTTTTATGTTACTTGTCTTCTCAATTAAGCATATTATTCTTCGAAAAACGTAAAACACAGTGAAAAATATTTAATCCTCTATTATTTAATTATGGATTTCTTATTGTTACAATGTTTTACATACGAAGTTCTCGTAATTTAATTACATTTAATTGTAAATTTGAATTTACCTACTTTTCGTCAAAATTAAATTTCTTGAAATGCGCTATTCACTGAATTAATAATTGAAAAAATAAATTAATTTTAACTTGAAAATGCAACTTTCGGAAAATTTTTAAGTTATAAACTCTGCATAGCACATTTGAAAAAAAAATTTATAATGTATTATTGTTTAAATTAAGTTTCTTGAAATCCTTAAAGGTATAAATTTAAATAAATTTTTATAAGACTTGCTAAAACTTCCTTATAATTAAACTAAGTATTAACGAAAATTTTACAGTAAAATAGAAATTTTATTTTAAAACACGTAAACGTCTTTTAAGAATTTACAAATTAAATTTTATAGTACAATGGAATAAATAATTGTTTTTTGAATTCTAATTTGTATATGTGTGTATGTATGTGTATAAATTTTTGTACATAATTTTAAATAATTCAGGTATATATAAATATGTGTATATAAAATTGTATAACACTGCAATCCAACACAGTATTACGAATGTACCTAAGTATGTACCCAAAAATATTTAGAACCTAAAGACGTATATAGGCGCTGTGCTATATTCAATACCATTGTATATTGAATTGTAAAGCACTATTATAGAAATAATATTATAGTAGCTATATGTATACAATAATATGCTTATATACAAATTTGAATCCCTTTTGATTATTCCGATACCTACTTTTATTAATTGACAAAGGCCATTGTGAGAATTGTGACTAAAATAATAATTAATTATATTTGTTGGTGAATTTTAATTTAATAAAATTCAACATTAAATATAATTACGAATTAGTTTTTAAATGTATATAAATTTTAAATAATTTCTATGTTTATGTCTTTTAACCTATTTTGTAAATTATTAAATAAAATTCGATTTAGTTTAATCCAATAAAAATTAATTTTGAATTAAAGAATTTATTTAAAATTTAAAAAACAAATGCTAATTGATTTAACGCGACCTTTTTGCAGATTTAAATTTTCTAAAACTGGTTAATAATATTTTACTAGCCAATTACAAAAAATATGTAATTAGATCTTTTGAATATGTAATAAAGGTTTTTAGTAAAATAATATATTGGAACATCGTAACTAGAAGCTATTGCACATTTTTGACAATTTAAATTGGTTTTGACAAAATCGCTCAAAATCGGCAGCATATGAAACTTAAAATATTATTATGATTGCGGTAAATTCAACGACATAAAGCTTTAGATTGTTTATAATAGCATTTAGGCTTAGTCTAATCAAACGCTAATCAAATTTTGAGTTCCATGTTTGTTTTCCATATAAAATCACGTCGCACATTGCTGAGATTACCAAGAAAAAACCTGGTCTCTCCCGTGATCACACTTTGATAAATTTCTTATACGTACAAAAATCTACTTCAGATATAAGTGACACAAAATCTGTAAGAAAAAGTAAATTTAATATGTTTTTTTCTGAATCCCCTTAGGCCTTAAACGATTAGTTATCAAAAACCTCCTGGACGAAAGTGTTTACCGAGTTTCAATTTTCTCATTGCTGTAAGAAAAATTTTTTTATAAATTTCGAACCGACACCATATAAATTTCCACCATTTTAATGCTTTCTTCAATAAAAACTCAAATTACTAAAGATTTTCTTTAAATGCTTATATGGCATAAGTATTTGTGCAAAAGATTTTTTGACAGCACTTTAATTTTAAATGGAAGATTGGAAAATATTTAATAAATTACAATTCAAGCATATTAGAACAACGTACAATTGTGTTAATGCATATGGAAAATTCAATATCTTGAATTTTGTAAAGGTATTTGACCTTCAAAAGTATATTCTATTAAAGATGGCAGAAAACTTTACTTTTAAAGGTCTGTTTAAGGTGTTTAATATCAAGAAAATGGTAACCCAAAAGTCTTTTATGCTGCTATAAAATATATTGCCGCGAAATGATTGTTCTGAAAATTTTTCTGAGCTAAAACTTCCATTTCCGAAAGGAAAACCTATTCTAATTAACGTATATATAATATGTATTAGAAATTATCTAAAATTCGCATAAATGTATTTTAGAACTGTTAGTTTTCAGGCAACTATCATTTTAAATACGTCACTAAAATGGCTAAAACTAGAAGCTGTAGTTCATGTGTACTCTGATATTTTTATACTCTCATACTTGTAACGTTACACATCTTACTATCTGTACTTATTTTAAATCGAGTTCAATAACTTTAGCCTAAATAGTTAAGATATTCATCATTTTCTCTTTTCTCAAGTATACTAATTTTGGTATATTATGCTCTTAAATTCCCATTTACAATTTATTGTCCTTTTGATACACTATTAATTATATAAAGGATGTCGTTCATGAAAAGCACAAAAGAAAAGCACATAAAAGTTATAAAGAACAATTTAAAATTTTTTTCTTTGTTTTCCTTTACACAAATACTTTATATATACACACATATGTACTTGTATACTTATGTAAGCCCTTATAATATTTTAAATAACCTCTTACTTTGTATATTGCTTTTCATGAGTATATGAAAAATAAGAATGGTAAAAGTACAATGAAAACCGATTAAAAAATGAAAGTATAATTCGAAAATAAAAGGGAAAAATTATATACTTGACAATAAATTAACATTAATTATTGGCGCGAACGAGGTATCATAACGTTCGTCTTAAATAAACATACACAAAAACATATAAAAAATATATTTGTCTCTTGTATAATTTGTTGAAGAACCTCATTATTCAAAAAGCAACGTAATATACTTATAAATTAATAGCTAGTTCAATAATATTGCATATTTTTAGGTGCCATATACACAGGTAGTCAATATTTTTGAATAGTTTCATACACAATACGTAGTTTGCTGCAATATTTCATTTCTAATGAAATCAATGAATGAACACATCTATGTAATCTATGGACACGCTAATGAAATTTGATCTATCGTTTAGAAAAATGATCAATTACCCAGAGGTGTATCATATGTTTAGAGTAAATTTGTTTAAACTTTTGGTTAAGATTACAAAAAAGTTTTGTTCCTTTCTTTTGCTAAAGGGCTACTTCTCGCTTAGAATATTAAATGTTCACTTTTTCATTTGGAAGAAAAAGATTGAACAGCTAAATGAAGACAAGATAATTACATATATATTTTCATCCGTTGAAGCTGTGAGCGTTATTTGAACGTCAAATGAATAAAATATCAATAATACGCAATAATTTTTTTGATGACACGTAAAACCAGTTGAGAGCTTTTATGTTACGAATGGATCATAAGAGTCAATATAACCAGGCTCAAATTTACATTCTTTCCATTTAAATTTGCTTTACGATTTCTGTTTACATTAAAGCTTAAGTGAATATTTCAAAATTTCTGTGGATCGGCTTGCATTTCCGGTATTGTAAGTAGGGAAAATGAAAAAAAAAACGTTTAGGCAAAAGATTTATTATAATTTTTTTTATTCAAATAATATTCCAATATTTTGATATTACCGAACCAAGGATCACTCTATGTCGTTTATATTGTATTTTACAAAAATTGCACATAACATAGTTTTCGTTGAATGAGCCGGCCCTTGAACCTATACAAAAACCAGAAAATATCAGTTATCTTGCGACATTCGAGAAATCTCAAATAACAAAATTTGAAAAATAGTTTTCCAAGATAAAAAATTTGTTTATAGTAAAAGTTGCAATCTTTCTATTGGAAAAACCCAAAATATAATGCTTTGAAAGCATGAAGAATTTTAATTTAAATTCGTCCCAAAATATTTCATGCGCATCTTTAATTAAACAGGAATTTTATTTTTACTTTTTAAATATAATAAATAAATTATAGCAATAAAAAAAACGAAATTTAAAGATTTTCATTTAAAGTTTTATTTATATAAAAATTTTAGTTTCATAGTTTAAACTTTGTAGCAATATTAAATTATATTTGAATTTAGAAAAGAATCTGAAACCCATAGTATACGTAATACACCCTTCAATTACATTAGAAGTTTAAATTTTTCTAAACTTCCTGGTATTTCTTACAGTTCAAACCATCATTCAAGTGAGCTTATCAATAAAAATTTGAATAAAATTCTCTTAAAAATAATTTTTGTAATTAAAACTAAAGAAAAATACCATATTACACAAACTCTTAATATAAGAAGTATCTATTTACCTGTGGGTCTGTGTACATGGAAGATTTATGCAATCGCAATGTTTATATGTGTATATATACATATAGCGTAAATAATGAAAGCACCATTTAAAGAAGAAGGAGAAACGAGAATAAAAAAAATCCACAAACACATTTTTAGAGTGTTTTCAATTACTCTAAAACTTTAAAAGTATATACTATAAGTTTCTCCCTTTTTATAAAAAAAAAATAGGAAAAATGCGAACGATATCTTCTTACATGTTGCTAGTTTGAGTTGGAAAATGTAGAAAATTTCATCTTGGAGTAAATAAAATAACAAGTATTAGTACATTAATGTTACGTTCACATTCCATCAAGCACTTTCTTTCTATAATTTATTTTAATAAGCTCTCAACATGAAAATTATATAAAAATTGGAATACATTCACACAAACATACAAGAAAATCATTTTATATTCATACATTTTTCTTCCTTATGCTTTTCTCCTTGATATTTCCTTGATATAATATTTTTGTATATGTGCAAGGTTAGAAATCATTTATAAGAAAACATTTAAGAAAATTACATCGGTATGAATTTAAACTTTCCGTTTTTAACATATTCTAAGGTTTTGACGTATAAGCTTTAACCAGAGCTAGTGAAGCTGCTCTGTCGCACTAACTCCCGAACCGAAAATATCAAAGACCAAAAATATTGTTTTTTTGATACCTCTTTGAAATATCAACTTATTTTCAACTAATCTGAAATGAAATAAAACATTTTCTCAAAAATATTTGATTACCAGAAAAAAACAACCTTTTTCCAAAAACTATAATTTTTATTTGAAACTTAATACATAACTACGCTGTATGTTGGATTAAAAATAATAGAAAAACCTAATAGAAACCTCACATGACAGCTTCATGATGAAAGATTTTCACGAGATTCACTTTGAACTTCTGAATATTGGTTTAACTGTAATGTGAAAACTGTTATGCATTTTTGATAAGATTTGGAACCTAGTTACGCCTGAATATAAGCAATTATCCCAAAAAAAATCAAATGTTTCAGATCAAGCGAAGAAATATATTTCTAGTACTAGCTGCTATTAAATTTCCAAGTTCTTTTTAATATTTTTAGTAATAAATGAGAAAAGACTTTACAGTGCAACTTGTAACTAATGGTTTTCTGAAAGACTGTTTTAAAATAGAAATTGAAGTTTTTTTAAAGCTTCATTTGAAATTTAAATGGAAATCCTCAAATACTTAGCAGTTAAATCCGTAATAACTGAATTTTCTAAAAATTTTACTTGTTCTTCTATAGAAACTTAATGTAGATACGTGATTTTGGGGGTATTTATTAATGCAAATGCAGTTCAATAGCCTACAATTTTATTTTACACAATATTACATCTCATTTTTGTCAATTTCAATATGAATTTTTAATGTTAAATAAAAATTGTTTATTTTCAGTTCATCTTAATTTCGAAAATAATCAAATGCAAAATATGTTCAATTATGGTTTTTTGAACTACTACAGTGCTTATCATAAAAAAATATATGTGGTATAATAAGCAAAAACTGCACAAGCCAAATTTTGTTAGTTTTGGAAGAGAAGTTCGATCATTTTTTAAAACTTCCAAGTTTTTTTTAAAAATTTACTCAAAACAAGTTTTTTTGATTTGACAAGTTCTTCTGTAAAACCACAGATAAATTTTTTCTAAATTACTAAAAAAATAAAATAACATCTGATTTTGACATATGCATACTTAAATAATGATTAGTGACACATACAATACGCTCACTATACAGGAAACATATTAAGGATTTATAGGCGATTTTATAATTACATATTGTTGTGGTCCTAGAAGTTACTGAAATAAAATTTTAAGTAAAAATTCTTCCAATTTGCAGGTTTGAAATTTTATTTTTCGTATTATGTATAAATATATATGTATATGTAAAACATTTAGCTTTTCATGTCAAGAAATATAATCTTGAAACGGAATTACTTTAAAAGTGAATTAAGCATTGAATAATGAATGATTCTACAATACTGAGAACATAACCTTAATTTACTCCTTTAACTAATATTCATACCTAGTATATATGTATATGAAACACATAATAATATCTAATGTACATACAAACAAATAATAAAAAAATTTATATAAACTGCAAGGAAGAATTTACAAGTGTTTTTTTTTTGTTTTGTTTTTTTCCATATTATTTTTTCATTTTGTTAAAGTGAGAATATATAGACGCCCTCAAATTAAAAGCATTCGAACCAAAACTGTTTACACATCCAAACATATATACTCATGTACTTGTATGAATATGTGTCTAGTATTTTTTATACATATTTCATATAAAAGATACTTATATGCGTCTATATATAAAAATATACTCACATATTGTATATGCGTACACTATAATCCTTAACAATCCTTTGAAAAGGACCATTAACTTTTTCCTTTGATTTATTATTATGTTTGGTTAGTATTTTTGGTAATAATGATCCTTGTACATAATATGTTATTGGAACTATTCATTTTTTATGTGTATATATGTATATAAGTAAATGTATACCTAGCTACACCTACGTCCCATATTATATTACGTATTTATATATTTTTTTTATTACTTTTACATATATTTTATATCAATTTATGTTTCTATATGAAAAATATGAAACATAATAATAAAAATATAGGAGTGAAGAATATTAAACCCACATTTTGTCATTTAATCACTTTAGTTTCCATATCATTCAATGATAAAATTATTTCCTATTTGTTATATACTAACTAAGTATATATAAAACAAATAGGGTATCATTTGGAAAAGAATCAAATGTTTGTGCGAATATATCAGTAAGTTAATGGACAATTATATTTTTCTAGGAATAAAAAAATGCTCTAATACAAGAATTAAATTAACATTTATAACAGGTATCAGAAGATTTAGGCAGTGGTTTCAGTCTTTTAAGTCTTAAAGAACGGGAATCTTATTCACGTTAGCGTATGTACTGCATAGCGTATATAGCATTAGACGACGTCGCACATAAAGATGTGTGAAGTGACATATTTGCTATTCCGCTGGACATGTGTCGCACTATCTGTCACAAAAAGTTTCTTAAATGTTATTCCATTAAATGCATTTTTAAGAAATGTCATATTCTGTCGCGTATATTTTGTTCAGGACAGAATACAGACATATGAAAATGACTGTAAAATAAAAATTAAGAGAAAATTGTAATCAAAATTAGATATTTGAATTGCAATATTAATTAATGGCGTCAATTTCAATGTAAAAGTAACTGTTCGGCACCAATTTCAAATATTAATCGAGTTAATGGAAAATTCATTTTCTTTATTTTCTTTATTACTTTCATCCAAAAAAGATGGAAGACACAACTTTTTTGGAAGAAGAATCCAAAAAAGTTGTGAGAGTTGTGGATGCCTGCATGTGTGAGCATTTATGAAATTAAATTGTAGATCGCCGCTTGAATGGTAGATCCAATAATGAGATTTGCTTAAATCGAGCCTTTCAGTGATTCATAGAAATGTTACGGTGAAATGCACACCGACCAGAACTAAAAATTTAAAAATTACTTCCAGAAAGGTAATCGAACTTGATTTTGGAACCACATGCGAAATATTTGAAAAATGAAGTGAGCAAAGCACATCATTTATTTTAGCGGATCATCGACAAACATTGACAGATTTATCTAAATGGATATGCTGCCATTTTCAGACTTGTTGCATGTGACGCTAAAGTAAATCTATAGTTCTATGAGAGTATTGCTGTAGGGGTCTAATGGAATAGGTCTCTTTTACTGTATGGATATGCTGCCATTTTCAGACTTGTTGCATGTGACGCTAAAGTAAATCTATAGTTCTATGAGAGTATTGCTGTAGGGGTCTAATGGAATAGGTCTCTTTTACTGTAGTAACTTAGTCTCAATGCAATTTGGTTTTAAAACGTAATATTTAATTACCACCTCGAAAATTTAATCTCAATATAATATTATAAACTTAAGAATAACAGTTTATTTTCTTCTTTTTTCTGTTGAATTAATTTTAAAATGACGAGAATGGTCATGTCAATATTAATATTGTTAATAATTTACAATAACTAGCAAATCAACCGTCCTCTAATGCATTTTTTAGTTCAACTTTTGCACCAAAGAAAGTTTCCAAGTTTTAAAAATACTTTTCAAAATACTGTTCTATTTTGAATATTACATTGGACCGTTGCCTGTTATTAAAAATAACATTTAAATTAAACTTTCAAAACATTTTCTATTTGGGAAGTCTTGGGAAATCTTGTTAAAGTTCCAAATTCTTAATTATAGAACGATTGAAATTCTCAATCATAGACCCAACAAATTCTTAATTATACAACCATAAAATTTCTACTAATGAAACAATTTTTCAAAATCTCATTTCGAGTTTGCACTCTAGTTTTTTTAATTTAGCATTCATTTAATTCAGTTACCAGTAATAAGGCAAACTCATTTCATACCATAAATAAATTTTCTAAAATTGAATCTGAAATTGAAAAATTTTTCCATACTTATTGTTCAATTATGTAAGAAAACATTAATAATATAAAAAATTTTTTCATTCCAAAATCTAAAATAAATTTTATCCCAAGGTAAGCCAAATCACATTAATATTTTTATAGTTGAATTTTGCACATAGTACTTATATTTAAATGTAAATGTCAGAAGATTTGTACGCGTGCACATGCATACTATATACACCATTAGTATATGAACATTAATACATGTATGTGAAATAAAATAGCATAAGACCTTCATTAAATGAAAGAAGAATAAGAAAAACACAAAATTAAGGATATGAAGTTTTTTAAGACTTTATTTTTTTTTTTTTTTGGTCAAACAAACCCTAGTTCATTTGTCTAAATGAAATTAACCGTTATTAAGCTTTGAATGCATTAAAGAGTAATTATGCAATCATGGTTTCATAACATTAAAAGGGAGGAAGTTTCCTTTTATATAAAATTACAACATGCACATACTTACGTACATAATAATACTAAAATTAATACTTTGTAACTGGCATTTTATTGCACACTATATTTAAATGTAAACGTATAGGCAAATTATATGGAATTTAGTAAGTCTTAAAATAAATGATATTTTAATACACAAAAATTTACAAAAACAAAATTCACATATTCGTGCATTTAACATTTTAACATGGTGTCAGAAAAATTGAATCATTAATTTAAATTAAATATGAAATTTATAAATGAAATGTTACTTAAATTTCATTTAATCATAATTTTAATTTGTGTATGATTCGAAAACATTTTACATACATTATTTTTATATAACATTTATTTATATTTTGAGTATCATTATAACCACAATGAATATATTTGAATTAAATTATAAATAGCAAATTTATTAAAACTAAAAAAAGTTTATGTACAATACAAAAAATATAATATGTAAGTTGATCACTGAACAATTACATGATTGTCCTACTTAAGTCTAAGTTGTTAGTCTATATTTAATTACAAAAAAATCTAAATTTTAAACATTCAAAATATACTAGTGATTCTTGAATTAAGCTACACATATAAAAATTTTTAAGTCACCGATATTTTCATTATTCAAAGCAATCAATTATTTGAGACGTCATAGTTCACAACACCAGAAGAAGCTTTTTTCCATGAATAATTTTAGCTTTGAACACCTTATATTTGAATGAAGTACCTCCAAATTTTAATTTCTACTTTGACTAACCTCAGTTCCTTCAATATACAAGTTTTTTAATAATTCAAAAGATCGTATTCATTCTTTTAAAAAATTTAGATCCTAATAATTTTAAAAAACTATTTTATTTATGTCTATTCGTTAATCCATATTAAATCTTTTGAAACATACTCTTCCTAATGCCTTGTAGTATCGAGTATACTAAAATTTAAGTTTAATACTATACGCCTTCAAATTTTGTTATAAATTCTATTATAGTTACATCTTATACATACAAATATCACAGTTATTTACGAAACTTGCTACAAATTATATTTTGAAACTTATCTCTGTCCAATCTTCATCCTGTTTTCATGTTTACCTTTAAAAGAAATCACGTAAACTTTAGATAATTTAAAAATTCATAATTTCGTTTTTGGGAACTCAATAATATACCGACTAGTCCGAATAATCTAATATATAAATAAGGTGACTATTGCTAAATTTAGAAAATATCTTAAGACATTCGTTATAAAATCGAACAAAATTTTTTTTTTGTTTTTTTTTTATATAACCAAAATGCATTTGAATATTTTTTTGACATGCATATTAATTTATAAACACACACATATTATATCAAAATCTACACGTTAACTTATGTCCTTACAGTACTCGTATATCAAAATAATAAATTTTAAAAATTAAAAACTAAATGTCAAATTAATTAAAATTTTCTTTTATTGCAAATTCTGAATAATTTAAATGTAATTTATTACGAAACCCTTACATCTTTTGTGAAGCCTGCTAAATTTTAACAGCATATAGGACATTCTCATACATTATTTTGGATACACAATTTAAGTATATGTGTCTGTGTAATAAGCATGTTTTATTGTATCAAAAGGGATAGATTTATTACACATCAACCGGTAAGTAAGAAAATGTTTGTTACTTGTCTTATTAGAGACTTTTGATAAAATTAATTTTCACCTATTTTATAGTGTACATATAATATGTGTGTAGGTAAATGACAAGAGAACATACTGAAACTGTCATTAAAAAGTAAAAGAAAAATGTATGACTTTAACCTTGAGTATAAGCAATTTTTTTTAACTAAAATGAAAAAGTTATATATATTAGTACCCACGAAATTGTATAGGTGTGCAAGTGTAGAAAATGTAATATGTAAGAAATTTAAGAAATTCGTTTAGTTTTTTTTTTTGAAATCCAGGACCTTTAAAATTTTTGTTTGTATATGACAGAGGGATTATAAATAACGTGTCTTGAAAAAAATATGTAAAAGTGAGTAATAAAATTTAAAAAAAATTTTCGCAACATTTGAAAGATCGCCTATTTTTCATTTGCATTGAATTTTTTGAATGTTTAAGGCGCAAGTCATTGCAAAGTGAGCCTAAAGGAATTTTAATAAACAGAAATACTGCAGCACACACATATAACAACTTAAATAATTTAAAAAAGTAACTCGATTGATTAATTTCAATCAGACAATTTCCACACCAGATGCTCCGTGATCCTATAAAAGATTCATAAACAAAATAGAGAGAGAATTAATGTAAAATCGACCCGAAAATTTTAAAATTATTGATTCGCTTCAGACTTAGTGCATACGTTGCAGTATGTGAAATTTGTAACTTGATAGCGTTACCGTATTCTCGTTAGAAAATTCGAAGGCAAAATAAATTTGGTTTTAATTCATAATTTTGCTAAAAGAGTAAAAAAATTTGAGTTTCAATATCGTAAAAATACGATATTAAATGTCAGAGGTGAATTGGATAGTTTTATTAAATTTCTGGATTTTTGTTTACAATAAATGCAAACTATTTTCATTTATCATGTCATTCGACACAAATTTCTCTAATAATTAAATTATCTTTAGAAAAAATTAATTTTCCAAAGAATGTGAATTCAACATATTCGGTGTGTAAACACTGCTTTGAAGATAGAATGAATATATCTTACGTAATGAAGGCAAATAATAATTGGAGGAAATAAATGGAGGACATCAATATTCAAATCATATTATATTGTACTATTCACTTATAAATTTCAATTAAATGCAAATTAAATTAAATTAAATATTTTGGAATATTTAAAATGTAGAACCAGAATTAATTAATTGTTAAAATTATTGCTATAAATGAATGGATTATATAATAACTAAAATATTTAATTGCATTTTGTTAAAATTTAATTTATATTCGATTGAATTTTGATATGTTTTAACTAATTGCAATATAATACCGATATGATTAATAACGTATCATAATAAATTTCAGCGAGAAACTTAGTAACAATTAAAATTACCGATGTTTATCTTATGAAGTGATAATTAATGTAAATTTAAAATGCAATTAATCAACATATTAAAAAAATAACAAGCGTTTAAAAATTTCAGTATTATAATTAATCTTATATATTTTACTAAAATATTAAACAATAAGGTTTATTTATTTTAATTATAATTATAGTCATGGTAAATAGCTTTTAAAGTTGTATAACAGACATCATAAACCCTCACGATATTTCATGGTATCTTTTTGCCAAATTTCAGTGCTTTGACTTAAACAGTTTCTAGGTTATGACCAAGTAATTTTTGAAGTTTTATGACAGCTATATCAATAGCTGTTGTAAATAGTAGGTGCGCCTATAGTAGGTATGGCTAAACTGACTCAAAATTCTAAACTGATTAAATAACATATACTTGCGTCAATATCTTAGAACGTTTTTTCTAAGCGTTATAAATGGAATGGTAAACGAACATATACACACGTTCATAATGGTATAAAAATTAAGTCTATAAGGAACTAATAATATTAATCTATGAGCACAAAACCAAATACTAAAGAAATATCATTTAATTTGATTATTTTATCTGTTTGTTGTGAAACTAAAATGTGTTGTGATAAAACTAGGGTCTCTTTAAGTGAATTAGTTTTGAAAGAATTAATTGAAAGTAATACACAACCAAATAAAAAATCTATAAATTAGCCAATTAAAGAAACAATAGAGAGAAATCACAAATTTACAATAAATGACTATGATGTGGCAGATTCAGTATTATAATTAATAATCATAATAATCTACCACATCATAACAAGAAAATTGTTGAGAATTTCCTTATCTCATAAAAGGTACAGGTTTTTATTTAAATGAATCACTACTTATAGTAAATTTGTGAAAAAAAGTAATATAGTTACTTTTACTTATAATAAACGAATCAATTTGAAATTCTAGTTCGTTTAAAAGATTTTTACCCGTCAAAGCTCTTTACTAGAATAAAACCTTTGCAAAATTCTGTATCAAGAAGTCAGTAATTAAAACTTAATTAAAAACTGTTATTGTTGCAAAACAATTGAGGTCGGATGAGTGACTTTTTATGGTAGCACACAGGTTGGTTATAAGTTTGGGCTTTTACGACAAGCTCAACCATTTTTATTTTTACATTATTCTTTTCGAAAAAGTAAAAAAACTCATACATACGAAATATTAACGAAGTCTGAAACAACTCAAAAATTTCAAATATTATAAAAAACAGTTCGTCGAATAGCTCTCAGTTCCTTTGTACAAGACTTTTCGTTGAATGTGCTTTTCTTCAAGATACCAAGCACTCCAAAGTAGGCTCGAACAAATTGAGAAAAGCTTGTAAATGGAACGCTCCTTTAAACAAAATTTTATTATACATGAATGCTTACGTGGTTCAATATAAAAAATTAAACAGAAATTTTTCGTTAAAAAATTAAAGAGCCATCTAATATCATACATATGAAGATTATCAAACCCCTCAAGTTGTCTTTTGTAATTGATGTGTCACGTGTCTTTGAAAATATCATATTTTAATGGTATTTGCTATTTATTCCTCCAAAATTTTTATACATATTAATTACCATTTTTCCGATATTATTAACACATTAACAAGTAAACCCTGGTTTCCGTAAACAGTTGAACTTCCTATTATTCTTTTAAATTCCTTTTTAAATTCATGTGCTACTGCAAAGCAAATTCCCATTTATATAAAATATTCAGGCTGTTGTGGTTTGGTTTTATGTGAGAATAAAATGCTGACAAATGAAATTCATATTTCAATTTTTTTATGGTTGAAACACCTTAACATAGAATAAATTGTTTATACTCAGCATATGTGCACAGACGCCAATGCAATTGAAAGTTAATATAATATTATGACAGTTGTTTTAACATAACATCATCTACTTTGTTTTTGATTTGATATGAAATGTATCCTAGTTCACTAGTTACGATCTTAAGACATATCATAATAAAATGACACTTTCCTATCAATCATAACCATAAACATTACATTGACTACAAAATATGGTGTCCCATATTCATGTATAAATTTACAAAATCTACCGAGCAAGGAGCTTTACGAGTATTAATAAAGAGAAATGCATTTTAATAATAAGATCCACAAAAATAGGAGAATTGAAATCCATAAAAAAACATCCTGATTAAAGGTACAAGAATATTATTTTTGAAATAACCTTCCAATAGCCCTTTTTACTAAAATAAAATATATATACATAAAATTTACTTATAATATGCGTGCAAACATTATTCATTTGAATATAAAAATGTTTATATGTGTTTGATATTTTAACCTAAATCACTGTAAATGCGATAAAACTATCTTGTTAGGTTTAAATAATGGCAAACAAACTCAAAAATTTATGAATTTTACAAGTATAAAGTTCATCGTTTTTGTTTTATGTATAGATTTTATACCCTAATCAAAAGAAATGTCAGCAGAATGCTTTTGAAAATTTCAAATGACAGAAAAGACGAGATACGAATAGTTTGTATTCTTTATGAAAAATTTACTAAAACCACTTACACTCCATACTTAAAAGACTATTTTCATGATAAAGACTTCTATTTAACTTGGGTTTTGATTTTATTTTAATTCTTTTCAATGCAAAGCCTATTCAAAAAATGTTGATATCTCCCCATAGAGAATCTTATATAATTCATGTAACTAACATGTTTAATGGTAATTTTGAATTCTTATCAATTACAATATCTTTATATATAGAGTTCTTCTGTCTTTAGGTTAAACTCTGTTTATATACATAATATAAAAGTTCCCCTCAATGTAAACTTTTCATAATTATATAAATAGTGGTTGTTTGAGTTTATAAGTAGAAAATGGTTCCAATAGTTAAATGAAAAAGCTTACATAACAAAATGATGTAAAATATCCTCATTTAAATATCTCTATTAAAATAACATACACATAAGAAGGTAGCATGTTAAAACTTATTATAAGAAACGTAACCTACCCCACTATTAATAAAATTTCAATGGTTTTCCCTAAAATATAAAGTTATTTTGGTTGGTTACGTAATCTCGCTTCTTAAAATATCGTTATCGAATAATTTAATTTTTTCAAAATATTGTAATAGATAAGTGGTCATTGTTCAAACAATATGCGATCATAGGAGAAGAACTAAATACAAAAAAAACGAGAAAAAATAGAGTTGACCTTGTCAAATCTGTGACACCCGTACGAATTTGTTATCCGATGTGCGAATAAAGATGCCATAACAGTCTATGGGACAGACTATGACTTTAAGTTGTCGTATTACCACATTAATTTATGCAAAACTTCAGTACCATGTGTTTTTTAAAATACTGTGTGTGCCGAACTACTAATTGAAGTTGTATGGAAGCTACCAGATAGAGCCAAGAAATTTTAACGAATTTTATCAAGCACATCGGCCCTAATAATATATTTGCCAGTGTGAAATTTCAACACCACAGCTTTTATAGTTTCTGAGATATAGGCAAATAAATTTTGAAGTTGTATGGCAGCTACCCGAACCGGTACCCCGATCATATCAAATTTAAATAGGGTTCTGGAACTTACTACAATAAATCATTAGTGAAAATTTGGTGAACTTAGCTCAATTAGTTTTTGAGTTATCGCTGATACGGACGGATGGACAGACAAAGCTAAATCAACTCAGAATTCGAGGCTGATCAAAAACATATATATAGACTCAATTAAAACCGTTATTTCTTAGCGTTACAAACGGTAAGGCAAATTTAGTATACTCTTCGAACAAACGTTCGTACGGGTATAAAAATCAAAAAGTGTCTTAATACAACGTGCAAAAAAATTAATGTGCAAAAGAGAAATATATATATAGGAACTTATAGAACTAAATTCGAATGCATATTGTTTAAAGTAAATTCCTTGCAACACAACTTTAAAAACATCTTTAGTGCACATTAATTTTCTCTCACTTATGAACAAGGGCCTCATTTTTGATTTAGAGATTTTATATTATGAGATTTCGTTAAGTTCGTCCTGTAATATATGAAACAAAATTTAACATCTATTTTTGCAATGAAATAACCAGTGTAGAATTTCTGACTATATGCAATCATTATTCATTTCAAATTAATGAAAACTTGGGTTAACCTTCAAATTACAAGTTGAATTTATAAACGGTGACAATCATTAAACGATTCTTGCATTATTTACACTAAAATTGACGGTTTTATTCTTTATAATTGGAAAACCAGATCGAAAACCAGACCAAAATCGAACAATAAAATCTTTAATACGATAGTATAAAAAAATATTTTTGTTCTATATTTTAGGTTATTGGCCCAGACGGAGGCACTAATTTTATTCTATTTCGCTTTTATCATAGCGAGACATTGGGGGTTGTTTTTTTTCACACATATAAAAGATTAGAGATTGATGTTTAGGAATTTGTCGGTATTTTTTAATGATAAATCAGTAAATATGATAGCAGATAGGTAGACCTATACAAAGTTCTAAAAATAAGTTAGGAACGAAATCAAAAAGTCAAATTTTTACCTTGATTATATTCCCCGTGTTTATTAAGTCTACACTCTCTTAAGTTTAAAAACTATGAAATTCAATACAAAATGTAAAAAAATAGCGATTTTACTCTGATAAAGGAGAAAAAAATTAACAATTATTGCATTTTCTTCTTTATTTTTCTAATATTATTTAAAATGGTTTCACTCCTTTAAAGCATAAAATATAATATGTTCACGTACAATAAACTTTACCAACAATTCACTAACTCTGCCCTTGTGGCATACAAATTATTTTCATCTTGAATATTTTATATGCGGTAATTACTTTTTTATTTCTATTTTTCTTTCATTTCACACTTTTAATAATTTTACCCTACAGATTTCGATAAAGTATTAAATTGAAATTTACATACAAACACATATACGTGTATGATATGAAGATATTAAATAGTAACGCTACTCCAAGCAGAATACATATGTATAATTTAAGGTAAAGATATAAAAAGTATGTTATAAAAAACTCCATTTACTTGATAAGGTACAGAGTGCCACAACACACAACTGCGCTAACATCGCCTTTTTCTTTTAAATAACGTTATTTTGGCTTACACTGTATTGTAGGTAGAACATTTTTAAGCGCTATGTACACGATTCCTGTCTATAAAAAATTGTTTTTGTTTTTTCGAATATTAATATCAAAAGCAATAATTTGAATCCGTAAACTTAAGTAACAAAGAATTAGAATTAATCAAACTAAAATTCAATTATAGAATCTTGTCTTCCAACAAATTGGATAAAAAACGCGAATATGCAAAACTTTGTATGAAGCTTAACTTTATTTTCCTTAAAATTTGCAGTTAATAATAAAATAAGCCGTCAAATATACAAAATATTCCGAATTATTTGTTAACATAAACGATCCTGAGTTTTTTTATAACAGTTGTACATTTCTGTACAATTATAATTTAAACATTTCATGGAAATTTATTTTATGGATATACTTAATTTACCATAAATATTCTTAAAATTTTATTAAAAACCTTGTTGTAATATTGAAGAACTTAACACAAAATCTAGAAATTTCCTAAACTAATCTAAAAAACTTGAAAATTAAATTTATATTAATTGAAATCACATTTAAAATTCTAAATTTTACTTTTATACTCTTAAAGAACCCAGAAATATTGAAAACTTTAAAAATATTAATAATTTAAAAGGATAAAAGCTGTGCCCAGTCACATTGCATTTCATCCAAAAAATTATGTATGAACATTTGCCTGTACATACAATAGATAATTCAGACGAATAGGTTTAATTGAGGATGCCACTTGATATACGGCATGATATACGGATGGATATAGGGCAAAATCTACGACACTGTTTGACAACAAATTTCGTCTGACGGCAAGTAATAGAAATTACTATCATCAGATAATACTGTCAGATTTTTTAAAAGCAGAGCCAAAGCAATTTGACAATGAATTTTTTTGGGTAACTTCGAGCTAATTTTTATTATACCCGTACGAACGTATGTTCGAAGGGTATACTAAATTTGCCTTACCGTTTGTAACGGTAAGAAATAACGGTGTTAGATATAGACTCAAGTGTATGTTTTTGATCAGCATCAAGTTCTGAGTTGATTTAGCTTTGCCTGTCCGTCTCAGACCGTCCCAACGATAACTCAAAAACTAATTGAGCTAAGTTCACCAAATTTTCACAAATGATTTATTGTAGTAAGCGCCAGAACCCTATTTAAATTTCACATGATCGGGGTACCGGTTCGAGTAGCTGCCATACAACTTCAAAATTTATTTGGCGATATCTCAGAAACTATAAAAGTTGTGGTATTGAAATTTCACACAAACGAATATGTTAGTAGGGCCAATGTGTCTCATAAAAGTCGTTGAACTTACTTGGCTCCTTCTGGTACCTGCCATACAACTTCAAAAGTTATTTGGCTGTATCTCAGAAACTATAAAAGCTATGGTATTGAAATTTCACACAAACGAATATATTTGTAGGGCCGATGTGCTTGATAAAATTCGTTAAAATTTCCTGGCTCTTTCTGGTAGCTGCCATACAACTTCAACAGTAGTTTGGCACACACAGTCTTTTGAAAAACATATTGTACTGAAATTTTGCATAAATTAATATGGTAATACGGCAACGTAAAGTCATAGTCTGTCCCATAGTCAGTTATGGCATCTTTATTCGCACATAAGATAACAAATTCGTTCGGGTATCACAGAGTTGACAGGGTCAACTCTATTTTTTTTCTCGTTTTTATTATAATTTTCGTAACAAATTGTTAAATTTTGTGGAAAAATCTGAGATAATGTCAGTTTGAACAGTTGACATAATTTGTCGTCAATTTAATTATAGATTTGTTGCATATATGAACCGTATCTTCTCTTAATAAGAAAAATTTGCGATTCAACTGCGGTATTATGACGAGCATACCTTATGAGACTACAATTTACATTTAGTTATTATAATATTAATTTTAAGTTTAGAATATGTGCTACTAGCCTAAAGTACAAGAATAAATTTTTTATAACCTAATTTAATGTACCATGCAACTTAAAACAAAAATCTAAATATTTTTCATATCTTATTTCCGTTTTGTAATATTGAAAGAAATATTAAATTTTTTTATTATCTTTTTGAGCAATTTCCAAAAAAAAAAAAAGTAATAATGAAATTTATTCCAATTTTATTTGAAGCTTTTTTTTCCTCCTTTTTTTTTGTTTTTTGTTTCCATGTGGTGGTGTTTTGCAAGAATTTCTTATAAAATTTATTATTTTAAAATACTGTAAGGATAACCGATAATAATGTATCTCTTGGTATTGATAAAATTTTTGCCTTTTTATAATATTATGCAAATATTATGTATTGTTTGTTTTATAAAATATTAGAATATAAATAATAAAAAACTGTAAACACAATAATGATATAAAAAGTTATGTCTTTTTATAATCGCAATCAAGTAGAAAGAGAAATTGAATGGTTCAAAAAATGCTGTTTCTATTGATTTTAGGTTTGTCAGAATATGATATGGTGAGTATAATTCCAAAAATTCTAAATAAAAGCTGGAACAAGTAGAGTTTTACCTTTCCATGTCATCACAGCGATACGCACAAGAGTTAATGACAGTCAGAATTTGATGTAGCAACTGAGACGGGTATCTTATGAACATTTGCGGGGATTCAATCAGTGGGTGTTATTAAATTAATAATGCTAAATTTTTTGGAGAAGTTTAATATTGTAAGATGAAAAGTTTCTCGGAGATGATTAGAACTATTTTAGGACTCAGTTGTTTAAAAACTGCCATGCGAATTCCTCTCAATCTTAAATTTTTTTTATGAAATTAATTGTGTTCTTACTTTACTCGCTTGTGCGATATTTAAGAACTGTTTTTTCTAGAGTCTCTTAAATATAAGTAATTAACATTAAATGTTGTTTAGCAACTAGCTAAACCGTTGTCCCGACATCATTGAAGTTAAATATATGGTTCTGGCATTTACTCTTATAAACCGTTTGCAAAAATTTGGTGAACATAATCAATAATTCCCAATTATTATAAAAGTTGCTTAGTAAATTTTGAGGAAATTTGGATTTTAGAAATTTGAATAAAGTTGTGTTTTTACTATTTTATCTACATAATATATTATTTTAGCCAACGTAGCTTAGATACTCGTATTTTTGAAATTATGGAAAAATTATAAAAAAACAGAAATTTTATTTTAAATTAAATTTCAATTTTGAACTAAAAATTCTCGAGACAGTTTTTGTTTTGAGAAATGGTGAAAATTAAATTTTGAAAGTTATTAGAATTTTATCTCTTCGCTGATAGTCAACATAACAGAACGGTGAAAACTGAAAATATTTAAAAAATAGGAAATTAAACGAAAATAAGTTAGAGCATTTGAGATTAACAAATGAACAAGATGTGATAAAAGAATAAGAGCTATTAAGATTCCGATACATGAGAATAGTAAAATAAAAATTTGACATTTAACTTTTATTTGGGACATCATAAGAGCCTTGAAAATATTATGAAAAATAAGAAGGCTTGATAAAATAATCCTTGGTTTATAGTTTTCATTTTCAAATGCGTTTTTAAAGACAAGCAGGTTCTTCTAATAAAAGCGCTGCAAAAAATAATGCTAAAAGAGTAGCTTGAAAGAAAATTAATACGGTCCTTTTCCACAGATTCGCATTATTAGTACCTGTTAATCGGTGTTCAAATAATCGCGAGTCAGATGTTGTTGTTTCTGGAGTTTTGCTGACTTCATTATGTAGCTGATTATTTTCATACTCTAAATTTTCTTGCAATAAATTTTTGTTAAAATTTTGTTCAGCCACACATAAATATTCTGAAGAATTTTGATCCTGTAATGTATTCTCTGCATTAAAATAAATCGAATCAGATTTTACAAAATTTCTTGAGTCAATTTCCTTTTCTTTTGAAGAAAAACTACTTAAATATTCGGTCATCCTTCCACTTAAGTCAGATTCTTTCATTTCTCTTAATTCAATTATTTTTCGCATATTTAAATCGTCATCACATATTTTTGATTCCTCAATTAATTTACGGGAATAAGTTCTATTTTGTGCTATGTATTTATTAAGTTGCTCAATATTGTGTAAAATTTGGATGAGGCTTTCATGCAACGCAATTACCAATCCGAAACTACTAGTTTTTGATTTAGTTATACTTGATAAGTTATTGAAATCGTTAGCACTTAAATCTTTCGACTCTATTACTTCAGAACATCTTTTTTCACACTTTGAAACTCTTTGAAGTTTTTCCGGACTTGATAATAAATATTCATAATTAATTTTTTCAAGTTCAAAGTGACTCCCTTTCTTTGGGATGTATATTTCCTTCATTTTCTTTAAAGTATCTATACTTATACTTCGTTTAATGATTTCTAAAATGGGATATATTTGAATAATTTTATTTGTCGGATATACAAGAATAGTGGGCTGCAGATTTTCTATTGTAACATAGCCTTCAATGCGAGCTTCGATATAGTTAAACTTCTTTGTCTTAGCGTTTTGCTTAATATCTTCTCCAACCTTTTTTAATGGCATTTGCAAATTGAAAACATCCAAGTTAGAATTTGTTATATTAGTAAATGTTCCAAGAATTTCTGAATCCTGCTGTCTTGAGGTATTAATGTATTCGGATTCAAATTTTCCAATTGTATAAATTGGTTGAGATTTCATAATCAACTCTTTTAATAAATATTTATTTCTATGGTCGAATTCTTGACTATGTGGAGGTACAAAGTTCTCTTCAAAGGGTGAGCTACATGATGTGCTGGTGCTGCATAATGAATTTTTATTTTCACGTGAAAATCTTTTGCTTGCGTTTTGACCACGTACCACTGAAAAATTAAATTCAGATAAAATAAATTCTATTTAAATGGTTGGTAATGTAGCGCCTTTTCCTTGAAAAACTGAAAATGCTTTCTCTAAAAAGCGGAAAACTAGCTATTTAAATTACTTTCCATTCAAATACCAAAATATTCAAACTAATTACACACATTTATATAGTTGCTTTTCGCTTCTACTGTAAAAATTGTAAAATCTAAGACTTCAATAATTTAATGTATAATAGAAATGCGATATCAAAGATTTCAAAGAAAAAAAAAAACTATAAAAACATAGCCGGCACCTTTCTGTGTTTGCAAAGATTTCATTAAATATTTTTGATGTTAACAAAATAAATTGTAAAAAAAATGGCATATTTAAGATTTTGAGGAGCCATAACTTTTAGAGGGGGAAGATAGAGTGAAATAACAAGCCTTTTTTTTCAATTGTCGTGGAAAATTCTAAAAACCTTATTCAGTTGCTGTCTATATTAAGAAGAATTTGATTCGCTTCTCCATTTTAATGGCATTTTAATCATATTGCTCTTATTTACAGAGCATATTATATAAAGTGGTAATCTTAATTTAAGTTGCGTTGGAAATCATTCTGCAATGCCTAGAACTATGCAAAAGGAAAATCTTGAAAAATAATTATTATTTTAGTGCCTCACAGCTCCCCAAATTATGTCAATTGAAAAGTACTACGGCAAAACGAGTTAAGATTAATTTAAAAAGTGAAATATTAATAAACGTGAAATATAATGTTCCACTATTGATATGAAAATATAATATTATATTTTCATATCAATAGTGGATCATGTTATGATCCGCACTTTTGATATATTTTCTTATAATTAAACTAACTGCATTGCAATCATTCCAGGGATCGTTTATTCCGGACTTTAATTTCCTTAAACAGTCCATTTCGACATTTATTTAAATTTCGTTAATAATAATGAAAGGACGTTCAAGATTTTAATAAAGACCTATACAAAAAAAAATACCTGAAGTGTGCTGGCTTTCTGAAGATTGCATTGTCACTGTTTTTTTACTCTTTTGAGCTTGCTGAACTTCTGAAATGTTTTGACCTAAAATGTATGCTTATGATAAAAAGCATTTAATAGAATTTTTATAAATTTACCTATACCTTGCGATTTTAACGAACTTGATAATGAACAATGCTTGTTTTGTTTATCACGTTTTTCTTCTGCAGTAGTTCTCAAGTTATTTAAAATATTACTAACGATTTTCTGATGCAATTCAATTTCCTCTAATTGAGAAAGCAACATGTTTTTTAAAAGAGGATAATCATCCTTATATAAATTACGAAATTTTTCATCAGCTTCAATGACATATTTTAAAAAATCTAGATCATCCTTCGAAAGGAATAATTTTCTTTCATTGGTAGGGTTTTCCAAATATTTGTTTAATAAATTTTTAAAATTCATTAAAACTTTGAAACTGTTCTCCATTTTTAAGTTTTTTTCCTTATTTAGCTCATGTGGAAAATTTTGGCAAATTTTATAATTATCTTCAATAGTTAGATCGACATTTTTAGTAACATTGCTATTGTTATTGCATTGATCATTGGATACTAATATTTTAGGCTCATTTTCCACTTTATTAGAAACTTTTGTTTCTTTCGTTAATAAATTTAACAATTTATTTCTTTCATCTTCGGTTCCAGAACTGTCGGAACATTCTCTAAACGTTTTTGAAAACATAATTTCTTTTACAGAATCATGTTTTTGTAATTTCATATTATTTAAACGAGCTGTAAAATATTTTTCCTCGGAATCTAAATTTCTCGGAACTATTTTGGAAATTTTTTTTGGTTTTCGATTAATATGAAAAAATGGATTTAAATTGTTAACACGCAATTTTTTGGAACCTCTCTCCACATCAACATTTTGTCGTATAAGTTTTTCAATAAGACAAACTAGATTATTAGTACATTTTGCATTTTGGACAATTTTACTATTTGACTTTTGCTTTTGCGTTTTAATATTCGGCGGAAGTTTAAGTTTTTTTGGTGATACTCTAATTTTTGCGTCCTTTTGCTTACGTACAGTACTGTATCCTGTAAATAAATTTATGTTACTGAAAATTTAAAATTTAAACGTACATTTTTATTCACCAGATTTGGTTCTAGGCGAGTCAAATAATTTTTTTAAATTGACAGAATTTTTTACAACTTTATTTAAATTATTATTAAAAATTTTTTGATTGTAAACTGGATTTATTGGTATGTCATTCCTGTTGCTCAACATTTTAAGCTGCAAAATTCTTGAACAATCCTATATGTTTTTTTCACAGTACTATCTTCTTTTACAGGCAAAAGCTGCTAAATTTGAAGAAAATTACTCTTACAGAAATATTAAAATAGCTATGAATGTACAAAAAAATCTTTCCAATAAAATGATTTTATATTGACAAAAAATAAATTTTGAAAATTAATGCTTAATAAAATTTTAAATTTTTGAAAAAAAAACCTAAATTTATTTTGTTTTTAAAAGTTTTTAAATAAATTTTTTTAAGATTTCGTTTTTAAGTCAAGAATCTAATATTTACATATTATGTGGCTAAATATATACTAACTATACTCATGATTTCAACTAAATTATAAACTCTGGCTTATTTAGGAGATAATTTTAACGGCAAGCAATCGCTAAAGCGATATTTCATTTTAGTTAGATAAGGGAATTCAATTACAATGTTGTGGTATATTTGGACAATTGCTGGAATATTTTGTATTCTTTTGTCTATTTTCATCAAGATTATCCGATTATCAAATTTTTCCTACCCGAACTGAATGAGTACAATTGTAAACCGCTGTTTGCTTTTATTAACCTTTTAAATTTCTAATAATCTCAAAACTGATGCAACCTCAAGAGTGTAGCTAAAATAAGAAAAAAATGTAATCAATGCACAAAATTATTGACACCCTACAAAACTTGAGAAATTTTTTTTCTCAAAACATGGGATTAATTTGGGGTTGGGAATTATTCAAAATATGGGATTGAGATTATTTTAGTGAACAAATGATAATTTTGATTAAATTAACAGAAAAATATTTAAAAAAAAACAACAAGTCTCTACATTTAATAATAATAAATGCAAATAATAATAAATGATAAAGAATTATGAAAATGATCATGAAAATTATCTTTACTAAGATTTAACAGAATTTTTACAGAATTTCTTATTGAATAATTAGTAGAAATTTTATAATAATTAGAAAGCTCACTCGTTTTACTATAACTACTAATACTCATTTACCATACTGGAATAATATAAAACAAAACCTTTATTAAATAAGTTTTCTTTTGAAATAGTGAATATTATTCTTTATGCAATAACGGTAAGCTAGATTGCCAAGGCTAGAAACAGTGGCTTGTGAACTCTGTGTCCGGATTTAGGTCTTAATCTTTAAGAATTTTAAAATTTTGCTTTATAATATGAAATATGGGGACCTCAGTTCAAATCCAAATTTTACATTTTAAAAAAATTGCGAGAAATCTTGTTATTTAAAACTGCACAGCAATAAAACTACTAATGCAGCGTTGTCAACAAATATTCTGGTGTAGTCTACTATTGTAGATTACACCAGATCTTGCTTTTCTGGGACCCTAGAGAGAGGCAAAACTCCAATTCTTGCTTTTCTGTTAATAATGTTAATATAATTTTGATTGAATAAAAATATTTCACTTATTTTCTTATTTTTATATTTAAATACAATGTAGGCAAAATTTGTGTTCGAACTCATGTCACTACAATACAATCGAAACTTTAAATAGCAAACTCAAATTTCATCAAATTTCATTTAAAAAAAAATTATTGCATACAAAAAAAAAAATTTTTTTAAAATGTAAAATTTGGATTTGAACTGAAAGGTAAATATGTGTTTGTGTAGGTATGCATATAAATTTAATTCAATCATTTCATTAGAATAAAAAAAAAACGAATTTCTTGTTAATTAAGTTTAGGAGCATTTCAAGTATTTGATAGTAACCTTCATAGTTGAACTAATAGTTTAAGTTTTTTCACTTGAAGATCTGATTTACAGAAATGGAGTCTTAAAAATTAGAAAATTTTGGAAGATGCAAGGCGGTTTTTCATATATTATTTCAGACCCCAATAAAATAACATTGGAAAAGAGAAAAACTTAGAAATTCTTTTTAATTTTTCGTAAAACTTTTAGAAGTTTTTGTTTGTTTATTTTTTTTATTTAATAATTTATAAATTTATAAAGAAACCTTAAGGCCAATTTTCAACTATTTTTTAATTGTATACGAAAATTTCTTGTTTTTTTTTTGTTTTGTTTCTTTTTTGCTAAAAGATTTTTATTTATTTGACCTGTTTGAGTTTAAAAATTTATTAAAAATAACTAAAGGGGTGAATTATGAAGAGTTATTACTTTATTAAAACCACAATATTGTGGATAGACAACTTTTAACACTTTGGTTAAAAGAAAAAAAATACGATTTAAAACTAAAATTAAATTCACCTTTCAATACGAGAAAAATTAATTTTGTTTAACAAAAATTAAAAATTATTGATTGGGGCGAAAATTTCAAAAAAAAAAATTGTTTCCTTTATTTTTAATTGAAAAAAAAAGAAATTTTAAATAAAAGTTCTATTGACTCTTCTTTATTTTTAAGTAAAGGTTACGGAAATTTTTCAAAACCTTCAAAACAAAATTAAATTTTAGGTGAAAATAAAAGAAGAAATTTGTGGTAATGGCATTAATAACAAAAAAATCATTATTTTTCAAGAAACGTTCGTAAAGACATCAAAGCCAGACGAACATAATTTTAAATTTAATTAATAATTTTTATTTGGAAATTTTGTTAAACTCGGATTAGTCTTGACAATGTCGTAGGATTCGTACAAAGGTAAAAAAGCAAAAAGTAAAATTTAAGTATAAAATAACTGAACTCCTTTTTATAAGAAAACCGGATATACTCGTAAGCAACGAAAATCGTGCAATTTTGTGATGTATAACAAATATAATACAACCAATAATAAATATATGAACTTCTTGAAAAATTAACAAAATATAAATATTGTAAAACATAAGTTTAAGAATAACTTATTTCATTTTAAGAATAATTTTAAGAGAAAACACTTAAATCCCTGTAAGAAACCGTCCCAAAATCCAAAACGTTTACTATATTTCAAAGAAATGGTAAGGAAGATTTTCCGCAAAGTAAACGTAAACGAACGTATGTGGAAAGAATAATGAAGCGAAACTTAGAGGAATGAAAACAAGGAAATGCTGTACTTTACTCATTATATCATGTCCCTATTTCAAACGAGCATCTAAATTTGTATGATGCCTACATTTAGTAGTTTATATAGAGAAGTTATTCTTATATTTTAAATAAATAGGTACATTTAAATATATACATTCAAATGTAGGTAACATAACACTTTCCTCGGTTCCTAACGTTTAGGTTATTATAAGTCGTTGTATTTTTTAAAGCTTTTCTCTTTATGTTTAAGTTTTTCAGTTAAACCATTGTGTGCAATAGTTTACAGTACTATACAGAAGACAATTTTTGTGATTACACAATAAGCTACTTTTTCGAGGAGTGCTAATAATAACTTTCTTTAATTTAAAACAACGGCACTGAAAAAAAAAGTATTTGATAATTACAAATATTGTCTTCTACATAGCACAATAAACTTAATACCCAATAGCAAAACTTAGGAATACCATTTAGAAACATAATCTGTCTACTTTTAAGAATTTGACAACATTTTAAAATTTCCTTAATTTTAGACACACACATATGTTACATGCTTTATTTGCTTTCGGGAGCAGTAATAAAAAACATTTTGACATTTTCCTCCTTATCACTGCCGATGCACACGCAATAATCGCAAGCTTCCAACAGTTAGAAAACTTACCTTTACATTTAAAATTAACATTTTAATTTCTGACCGAATCAAAAATTCTATTAAATTCATCGCAGAATAATAGTGAAATTCTGAGAAAATTTTTTTATTGTATTTGAACATTTATTGAATTAAATTTTTTTTATTAAGCTACAGTTTTTTTCACAATGTATACATACATATAATTTTTTTTTATTTTTAATATTTTCAAATTGCTACAAAATTTTTATCACTCATAGCTCTGAGTTAAAAAAAAAACTATGGAATCATAAAAAAAAAACATTAAAGTTTTCCAGCAAATGTTCCTTGTTCTCTTTGATCATCCCATTTTTCTACCCATTCTCTTGGACACATTGCAGTGAAAACTTTTTTAAAATATTGGCATGGTTCATAATCAACACCACGAATTCTCTGGCAGCGATAAAAATCTACATATGATGACCAGCAATGGCGAGTTTGATTTTGATTCGGGAATCTAGGATCAAAAGGAGCAGTTTCCAATTTGATTTCTGGTTCGCTGGCCGTTTTTGTCATATTGGAATTATTACGATACCTGAAAATAGCAAACAAGGATGAAAATATTAGAAAATTGAAAATAAAAATTTTAAATACATATGTAAGTATATATGTATGTACACCTTTTTAAAACTATAATGTGTTATTAATTTTAAAGTATGGGTTTTTTTATATTTTTAATTAACAGTAGACAAAAGATTTACTTTAAGGCGGATACCTTCAGAAATGTAAAAACTCGATTTATTTGTATTTACAAACAATTACGACAATAATACTTCACTATAAGCGGGAAAAGCTTCCTCAACGTAAATGTCAACAAATTTATTGTATTGATAAAATTGCACTGTTTCTCTAAAAAACTGAAAAAGTGTTTCCCTAAAGTCGAGAAAATCTATAATTTCTCTTATTTCGAGAACTAGTTTTTTTGTTTTACATTATCCTTTTAAGCTATAGCGATTCTCGATTACATTTCAAAAAGTTTGCCTTTATTTCGACCTTCAAGTATCTTGGTTACTCGAGAATCAAAAGAAGAAACAAAAATATTAAAATTGTTTTTTGAATTAATGATTTATCGATTTAAACGTGACGTAACCGTAATGTTATCAACAGGACATTTTTTTCTGCTTACTACATAAGTTTATCTGATAAGAATTATATAACTAATTACGCTAATTGATTTTGCATAAAAAATTTTGTAAAATAACCAATTAATTTAATATTTCAGAATTAGTACACACTCTTGTTAAATAATGCAAAACAAAAAAATATTATTTTGACTGTCATAAATGAAAAACAAATTATGATATCAATTTAACAATATGAAAATTTTTTGTCTAGTAAACATTCAAAAAATTTTTTAAAGCACATTTTTATTTAAAACATTTTGTTTTCTTACCCGAACATTGCGAAATTTGAAGCGTCTATTTTTCTGTTTTATTTAAAATAAAACTTGGGTAGTTTATTTAATATTATTGTTTGTTATTTTAAACCTATTTCTTTTGTAATAAAAAAAAGATATGATTTCAACTTCCTCAACTGAGTTTGACTTCTGTCAAATTTCTATGTGTGTATACACGTATATTATGTATAAACATTAAATTTTATACATGAATTCATTAAAATGAACTTTCACTTTTTAAGGATTTTAAAATCCTTACTTTTTATCACTCAAACAATGAATTTATTGCGCATGTTCTTATAAAAAAAACAAGGGTTTCTTTTCAACAGGGATAAAATAACACACAGAACGTTTTTTAGAAATCAGTCCATATACTGTCAAATTGACGTTTAAACTTCACAATATTTTAATTTTAAAAATATGTATGTAATTATAAGGAAAGAATTCAATATTTAATTTTTTCTATAGGTAATGTTGAAGTTTTGTCATTTATCAAACGAATTTCGAGTTCTTACTTTCAAAAATGCACTGAATTTACTAGTATTATGTAATTACTGAAATGTAACATATCATTTCACAAAGAATATGTTTAGAAATGATGACAATTCTTCTGTTTCAATAAATTACCCTAAAATTTCAAGTTATTCAAATTATATTAAATTATTTTGATTTATGAAAAGTATTTACATACATACTTATATTAGAAAATGAATACCCTGGCTTATACATTATGTACATATACATACATATGTATATGTACATATATACATGCATATATGATCCTATGGAAAACATATCCTTGTTTTGTACACAATTATATACATATGTATTACAAATATACAAAAGAAGGGTGGTTAATAATGTTATATCAATAGTTCAATAAGAATTTACTATAAACGGAATTACTAATGGAATAAAAATTATTCGAATTTACCAAAATATTTGATATATTTTAAAATTTTCTCATAAAATAAGAATTTACGATTTTCACATTTTATAATTTAGACGTGCACGAAAAGTTCTAAATTAAATCATAAAAGTTTTTCGCACCTACTTACAAATCTGCAGAAACTGAATATTTTACTTTTTTCAATAACCAACATTTTCCTGTTATGCGCTCTAACTTAAAATTTCTTAAGAACTTCAAGCATAACTGTAATTTTCGAATATGCTATTTTTACAGATTTTGCACTTTGAATTTATCCAATTAAGAAATAAGTTACAACTAGTGAATTATAGAAAATTCTCATATACATATATTTATAGTATTATTAATAGTAATAGATACTTGTAATTAATTATTGTTATTGACTTTCGGTTTATTTATTTTATTACAATTTGTGTCCTGAATTGATTTAATGCTATAAAGAGTTTTGTTCAAAGCATTGTAATAGGAATAGGCATTTCAGTTCTACAATGATGAATTATATAGCCTTACACAAGCAACTTATTTGACTAACAAATCTACTCCCATTACTTAAACTAAATAGTCGAATAATAGTCTAAATTATTTTTAAGTTCAAGAATATAGTTAAAACTCACACTCAGTAAAAGTTGAAGTATGTTTTTGCAATTCAATTCCCCAAAAAATTTACTAATTTACTTAACTTTCGTGAGCAATTGAAGTATGAATTTTTATGAAGTTCAAGAACAAAACATGATTCAGTTAGTTATGTTTTAGACATGGTGAAATAATGAAATTGACAAATAATAATCCAAATAATAATTAATAATTAAGAATTCAAATTAGTTATATTTCTACCAAATGTTTATTTTTATCGCTCCCTTGACCAACAGCTACTAAAGGAAGAGCAACTCAATCGAAAATAAAATAAAAAAGTTCATAGATACTTAAATGAAGTATCCTATAGCCTACGGCCTAAGTTGTCCACGTTAACATCCCAACATCTAAAATATACTGCGAGAACCATAAAATATTCCCGAAGTATTGAGGTCGATAATACATGTATTCAATGATACGTACTTAATGTACATACACATAAATACATCAATAAAAATAAAAAAAATTTATGGTTGAAAAGTAATTTATACTTATCTTTTTACAAGTAAATTTGCTAACCCCAATAATATTCCAATAATTTCTATGAGAATAACACAATCAATATTTAATCCTCCAATAATGATATTATTTAGAAATTTAATTTTGAAATAGAATTTAGACAAGACAAAAAAAAAACTTCGAAAATAAAAACTTATACTTAATATGCTTATGATATAAATATGACTTTAAAATGTACCATTGGTACCATTATTATATTTTTATACACTGTAGCTGTATTATAAAGAAGTTTTTGTAAAACAACTTAAGATTTCTTCTAAAGAAAAAATGTAATAATATTATATTGAAAATACATGAAATACTTTGCAGATAACCTAAACTTCTTTCAATAGAAATTTCAATTCTTTTGAAATCACATCTAAATTATTATTGTCTACTTCTAGTTTTAAAATTAATGGTATTAGAATTTTTATTTTTTTTTTGTTGAATTTTCACAAATATTCTTTAAAAATCTTAAGAAAAGTTTTTCTTTGTTAATTTTCCTTTTCAGAGGAAAAGATTACTTTGTTTTTGTAATTGAAAATTTTGTTTTTTAAAGTTCATCAGAAGTTTTTTTTTTGTTGAATATTTTAGAAATTTCAAATCGATTTCTTAAAAAATTATTATTTTTTCTTTATATTTGTGTTTAAGACTACTAGTAAAATACTGTTGAATCCCAAGAGGAATTAAATTGGACAATATCATATTTAAGTAGATACTTAGTGTGTCTGTAACGTACGCAACTAGATTACAAAGCTACCACATGACATAAAACAAATATAGAAAGCATATTAATTCATTTACTATGTTACTCTTATAACCTTATAATCTGTAGGTAACTACAACTTTGAAATGGAAATTTGAACTCATGTGTTGTCAAATTACTGATATTATGCTCTAATCTACAATCTTCATATTTGTAAGTTTCTGCTATTATATGAAAGAGTTTTCTTAAAATTTTAAATTTAAAAAAATTTTTACTTCAAGATTTATGTTCCTTGTAACATTGATACATAATTCTTGAAGCTCTAACGTCTTGAATATGGGTATAACATATCTTAACCATGTCTTATTTATTTCGGTTTCAATTGCTCATTGTTCCTTAAGTAGCTGCTGATCATTACTAATAGTCAAAATTACCATTGCATTTGTTATTTTTACCAATACTACCATTCATTTTTTTATATATGTATGTATATAGTACTAAAACTGAAACTGGTAGAATAGAATCCTAGTTATTTTGATTCCTAAAATTATAATAAAAACAAAACAATTTAGTAATTGCTGATTATTTGATTTACAAATTGAAAATTTAATATTGAATTATATATTAACTACGCTTCTAGCAAAAATATATATGTCAGGATTACGTATTAGGATATTAAAAACTTACTATTATGTACTTCTTTTATGAAACCTACACGATACAAATTGCCAAATTTTTCTTTTTAAGGATTTATAGTCTTTACACTTTTATAAATTACTTTTTTATAGGTCTTTTCCAAAGACAAAACAAGAAAATGTTAACAATAACGGATTAAAGACTTTTGTGTGTCAAAATAAAAAAAAATAAATTTAATTCCTTAAATTATTTTATTTTATTCTTATAATTCAGGCAGAATAACTCGATTTTTATTTAATTATAAATTATGAATTTATTGTTAATAGCACAGTGGAATGTTAATATTTTTTACAAGCTGTTATAGCAAAAACTGCATATTGTAAAAGTACATTCTACAAAACCTCAATTTTTTCCTTATTTTTTAAGAAAATATTCTGCATTATCCCACTATCCATATCTTTAATTATTTGCATTTTATATATATATTTCAAAAGATAAGAAAGCAACAGCTTTACATAAAAGAGCATATATTCTAATTTACTATATTATGTATTACACATCAATACTGTACATAGATAGGTAGACACTTATTATTTAATATTGGCATATTTATAGCACATTATGTTCTAAAAATTTTGTTCAAGAAAACTCAACTATATGTATTAGAAGAATTATTAAAAGATTAACAAAAATTTGTAGATAGTATAAATAGATAAACTATATAGATAAACTACCTATACCTGCGTACTTAATATTTCATTTGAGAAACTGCGTTATAGTTAAAAATGCACATATTATTCCTGAAAAAAAATCTAAAACTTAAATTGAAAAATGTTCTTAGAGTTTCTAACAAATTAGAGATTTTATCAATTTTATGCTCTTTACTAAATGGTTATTATTTAGTATGCAAGATGTATAGTGGCTTCATCGATATTCAAAAAATATTATTAATTGTATTTTTTATCTATTCAGGATAAAAATATGATAACAACCTACGTGGTAGATTTATATTACCAAACATTCTGATTATGCTGAATATTTAAGGTTTCAGTGAACACATAAGGTAAGAGTAAATATTTTTAATTATATTCCAAGATACACACAATAAATTTATTTATCCATTTTCAAGAATATGATTTCTCAAAATAATAACGATGTTTTGTCTGCTTTATCTATTTTTAATTCCGTACCATTGCAAGTAATAAGCCAATACAATGAACCTGATATCTTGTTTCTGTGATTAATTAAGAGATTTTAGTATGATATGAAAATAATGTTAATGATAATCAATCATTGTAAAATAAAATGGGCATTAATAATATCTAATTTCATCAATCCAACGAAAATAAAAATCAAAAATGAAAGAGTGGATGGCCCAGAAGAAACGAAAATCCAACATATTTATATTATGTAATTGCATTATACAACGTGTTGTATTTTTCCAATTAGGGTGTAGGTATAGTTTTTTTAACTAAAAGAAAAAAAATGTAAAAATTAACAATTTTATCATATGTTAATGCATATTCCAAATATTTCACGGATCAAATGCATTATTCAATCTACACAGCGGCAGTTTAAGTATTATGATCCTAGTCAAGCAGTTCGTATTGAATATTGACACTTGTGAAAAGTCACATACACCTTTTTATTTTTACAAAAAGCTTCTTTTTGTATCAGAACAACCCCTGACATTGCTTATTTCTTCATTTTATATGTGCCGTTCATTTGTTTATATAACACCTACTTTCTTCCATTTTTTTTTTTTGGAAATTTTTCTTTTAAAAGAACTTTATTTCAAAACTTAATTAAATTTCCTTTTGAACATTTTGGTACACAATAAAATTTCAAGTAGTTTTCAAGAAAAAGAACATAATTTAATTTTCGCTAATGCAAATGATTTTTTTTGTCAAAATTAGTAATTGCCTTATCAAATTTTACAGGCAATAAAGTTTCTTTACCTTCACTAAAACAAACTTGTATTTACTTTTAAAGAACAACGATAAATGCTACTTGAAGTGAGTTAAAATATTCAAACTTCTCATTAAAATATATAAGTATGTATTGCCAATAAATAAAAAAAATTATGTAAAGAAATACCAACTTTTTTTTTTAATTTTTCCACTACAAATTTATTACCTTACACAATCAACAGGAAGCGGGTAATTTTCCGATCAATATGTTTTTGACGTTTTAATTTCTGCATAAATTATGACAAGTTCAAGATGACTTTCCAGTTCAAAACTCCAATAAACCAAATTATCAAGACAGCGTTTGCGCAAAACCATAAAATTAAAGTTGAAACTTAAAGCACTTAAAGTATACTGATGTTTTTAACGAGTAAAAGCAGCGTATTTGTATTTTTATCTAAGATCCAAACCATAGAAAAAATTTCATTTTGGCTGAATTAAAGAATATCAGTCAGCAGTTTCTTTCTTTTCGTATTGGTGTTACCAGCGATTTTTTCTGATATTTATATAATATGTACATATTCATACCTTGTACAAAGTATTGTTGTTTAATTTTATTTTTATGAAAGTTAGCTAATAAGAAAAAAAATATAATATAAAGCAGAAAACGATAAAAAATTGTTTTCTAAACGTATAGCCATGACGTTATGAAAAGAATGAGGTAAAGAATGAAAAGTTAATCAATAAATTATTAGTGATTTTTAATACTATAAAGAGCTTGTTTTGTAATATGTAATATGAGTGTGCGTTTTAAGGCTAATTCTTATGCTTGGTGATAAGGAATAGAATTTTCTAATATAATTAATTAAAACTATCAAATGTTCAATAAATTCAATAACATTTTTCTTGAATTTTTTAAAAGACCTATTTCTTTAGTGATCAAGTATAGAATAAATTTAGTAAATTTTACCGTTTAATTTAATTATTTTTGCCATTACGAGTAAATTTTTTTTACAATTACCGCTATAAGACTATAATTCCTAATATTTTATCATATATAAAATATTTTTTTACCTACATAATGTACTGTATATGATAAAAATAACTTTCCAAGATTGCATAATACCCAAAATATGTAGCCCCAAAATAATATGTTATACATTAAAAAGTGGTGAGGTTGGGAATAGTCGGCAAACGTAACACCGTTTTGTATTCTAAAAATTAATCTGTAAATTAAAATGTCAAAGATTTTTCATTTATCTTCCATATAAAAACATTAAGATAGCTAGCCGGATCCTAGGATAATACTATAAAGTACTCCACTATCACTTTAAACTTGTAGTGCACGTGTAGTGCATATACCGTAACTAGAACGCGAACATTAAATAATGTAAAAATTAACATTTTTAAATTGTTGATTAGGGAATTGATCTATATATTTACTTTATATTACGTATTTCAAGACGCATTTTTAATAAATCATAATATAAAATAATAAATCATAATATAAAATGAAAAATAGAATGAAGTAGGTCCCACATTGAGAATACAAATAAGAATTGCAATCTACAAGTTGCAAATTTTTTAAAAAGGGTCCAATTTTCTTGGTCCTCTCCCAATATTATGTCAGAAGTAATATGATTAAGGAAAGCATAATTTAAGAGGAAAAAAATATAATTATACATTTTGAAAAATGTTGAACGGCATAATATTAACGAGCACTCCATTTACGAGTATCTGTGACCGGAAATTTATTACAAAAAGTTTATAATGCAAAAAAAATTTAACTTATAAAAATAATTGTACATCTTGTTAATTCAGCAAACTAAAAATTTATTTTTCATTATTTTGAACAAAAAAATAAAATTTTGCAATCAAATTAGAAAAATTTCAAATTAAATACAATAGGAAAGTTTTGCTTATTGTATTATTGAGTTCAGTTCCTTTTTCCATATTTTAGGGAAAACTTTTATATTTTTTACTTTATAGAACGCGTAACATAAATTACAATATCAATTCTATATAAAAATGAAAGAAAGAATTTTTAAATATACGACTTTTAACTGATCCTTGTTATTATCCCTTCGAATGTATTTATTCTTATCATCATTATTACTAAATAAATTTTAAAATTGTCATTATTCTTGTTATGAATTCGAGTTGGGGAAAAGATGAAGATGATATTTATACAATTTAATATGAAATATTTGCATGCCATTATTAGTGGAAAAAAAACTCTATACAAATTTAAAGGAAAGTTTAATTTTTTCAAATGTAAGGAATGAATGGGTAATCCACATAATTGATTCAAAAATTGATATTACAAAAAACCTCTTGGAAAAAAATTGTTTAAGTAGAAGAAGTGTAAACAAATGTGAAAGTGCAGAAAAAAATTTAGTTTTGTAATTAATTTTTTCTGTTTGATTATTGTTCAAACCTGGTGTTGATTTTTATAAGTGATAGTATATAGAGTATATAGTAGCTAATCTTGTTTCTTTCAACTCCTATTCCTCAAATTTTAATGCTCTTGTATGGCTGAATGTCAATAATTAAATTATAGCACAATTAATAAATTGATTGATTGAATTAATTACCAAATTTGTTCGGATAATTCTCTGAATTGTAATACATTATAATCAATTTAGCTTTTATCGTACATATATTTTTAAATTCAAAAAAGAAGTAGTTGTTCCTTGCTTTTAAAAACAGTTTATTCCAAGCTTTAGATAAAAGCTTGTCATGTGAAGTTTTTAATGTTTATAATGAATATTTTACATTATACATCACAATTCTTAACTTGAAGAATGCCCTTTTCTAGTTAAATACATACATACATTAAAAAAAATTTAAGTTGCTCAAAATATATTTTTTCCTCAAAATAATAGAAAATGAACCCAAAAACTACATTTTTTATTATTTTAATGACTAAAAATGATGACAATAATCTCGTCATGGCATTAATGATGCGAATGTTGAGTGATTGTAAATGGTAAATTTTATATAGATATAAAAAATAATAAGCGGGTACATATACCCATTAGAAAATGTTTCTGTTTGTATACATGTATGTATGTATAAAGATAATTATATTTAAAAATACATTGTGGTTGATGCGGTTTATTATTTTTATAGATTATGTTTCCATTTCCAACACAAATTCGTTTTCATATTTTTTAATACTAAATTGTATGTGTTTGTATACCTATAAATTGTAATTTAAGTTATACATATGAATGATGTAACAAAGTGCACTTTTGTTAGTTGTCACAACAAATTTTGATTTTAATTTTCAAAATTAGGCGTTGATCTGTTTACTAGAAGTTCTTTACTCATATACACTCATAATTTTATTTAAAATATTAATAAAGTGTTCAAAACATCACATAGTTCATAATTGATCATAAATTCTTAATCAATTACTCAGTACCTACATATTTAATTTTCTAGCACACAATAATGAGAAAAGCTCCGTAAATTATTCTACAAAAAATTAATAAATCTATATGAACACCTTCCTAAATTGTGTAAGAAGGAAGAAGTTCGTACAAATTAATTTTATATTCGTTTGAGTCCAAAAATATAGATTTGCAATCAATTTTTATTCAACAACACGATTTTTATTTCATAAGTAATGAAGCAGTATTAACTGTGTACTTCAAAGGTGAAGTAGAACAAAAATAATATTGAATTAATATTTTGAATGGCTTAATTATATAGATAATATTGGTATCGCTTAATAACTACACAAATAAAAGATTTAAATGAAAATTTTATTCTCCTAAACTGTGTTTGATGGAAAGTTATTCAAAAATCCCGTGAATTGGTTGCAAATATGATCATTCATATGTTATAAACACTATTTATATTTTTTATACAAAATATACATATACTAAAATAAACTTGTAAAATTACAAAGTTTTAAGACCGATTTAATTTATAATCCTTCTCGCAGGATAATATTAAGTTGTATATGAATTTTTTCGCTTCATTTTATTTTATACTTTTTAATATTTTATATTTTTATAATCATATCAATGTTACATCTAAGAGAATTTATTACTATGGTAAAAAAAAATACAGTTACGATGCGCGAAATTTTATTTGTGAATTTTTATATCGAGGATAAATGTACATAAGTAAGTAGAGCGGAAAATATGTGTTTATTATATATGTACGGATGTTTGTATGTATGAAAAATGAAAATATTCTTATATGAGAAAAAAGGATAAATTCATAAAATTTTCTAAATATGTTGATATATCTATTTATACATATGTTATATATGTATATTCATAAGTGCGAAAATATGTAATGCAGTTATAAAATAAGATTGCTGCATATCAAAATATATTCTTTAATATTTTTACGATATCGGAAAACTACCATATTTTGAATCGGAGCCGTTTATTATCGTTTAAATTGATTTGGATATTGATGTTAGTTGGTTGGCCCAAAAATAATTCGAATTGAGTCAGAAGTTTTTTTAACAAATCACATGTTTTCGTCTTTAACGTAACAAAATATTAAAAACTATTTGGTGAAGTTGTTTTATAAAATTCACAAAATCATCAAAGTCCAATTTTTATCATTCCATTCTTATCATATTTCGTGTTGTGGCAATCTCATTTTACAGAAGCAAATTTTGAGTAAACAAGGAAATCTTGCATTCTAAAATTAATGAAATCTTTATGAAAAATAGCTTTCACATATAATATAGTACTCACATATATACTTGCATATATATCTGATATTTACGAAAATATATACATACAAATAATGAAAAGCTATATATACTCGTAAATAATATAAATTATGAAAAAAAGACGCATCAACAAAATAATAAAAATGGGTCATTTTCACTTCCTTTTTTTTTTGATAAGGAACCATAGTAAGATCACTGCGGTAAAATGCACAAAAAATGTTATTAAAAAAATATTTTTTTATTTTTCACATGTAAATTGGATGGAGGCCTACATTCTTTATATTTATTTTAAAAAATAACAATTATTTTTAAAATTTTATAAGAATTTGTTGGTCTTTGCACTTATTTTTAGAAGAAAAAATCTTTCAGCTGAAAAATTAAATAAGTGTGAAATATCATCGAATCTATTGAAAATTTTATAGGTTAAGCTTTTACCATATTTCAGTATAGTTCTTCTTCTATCAAAACGTCTGTTTTTTTTTAATTTCAGTATCGACAGCTTCTTCTATACAAAAAATTTTTCGCTTCTCTTTAAAATTTTCTTATAACATTTGCTACATTCTAAATTTTATTACAACAAAAATGTTATGATGGATCCCATATTTTTGACTCCTGAATATTTACTTTTGAGCTCTGGCCTGACTATACACAAACTGTATTTTCTGTATAAATTTCTCATCCCTTAACAAGTCAACTGTAGTAGTTGTCGATTGGCGTTATTTAGATTTCCAGGGCTTATACCATTATTTGTAATAAGTTTACGAAATTTTATGATTTTTTAAATAAATTAGCGAGATGTAGATTTTGGTATTAACAAACAGACACCTGTTATGTCTCGTACTTTGTATTTGAAATTGAAAATTCTTTTTTCAAATGACATTTTTCAGTAGCCAAACCATACATTACTCGTAATATTGGCAACGAATTTTCATGCAATATGGATTTATTTCTAGATTAAGGAATTTGTTGATTAAATTCCCATTTTAAGGAATTTGTATAGAGAAAATACATATATACATAGGTATTCATATTCTGTGTTCTGTACATTAAGACTTGACCTCAGAATCAACATGTCAGTTTTCAAAGAAAAATGTGTCTTACATCCTGTTTTTAATACCAAATAAGTTTTCATCATTTTATGGCTCAATTCCAATTTAATTTTGTTAAAATTTTTGGTAAACTATTTGAAATAACATTAAAATGTCTGTGATTGTCAATTTCAATTCTTAAACAAAAACAATAAAGTAAATAAAAAGTTACGAAGTAAAGTTATTTTCTTATGTAATTCTCGATTCGATTACATACTTATTTTGAAAGTTTTTTAATTTCGCAAAAACTATAAAATGATCAAAGTCAAATTCAAGAGATAAATGGAGAGTACAACCAAATGGTATTCTTATATAACAAATCATTGCACCTTATCACATTACAATACCGCCATATCTTAAAATTTTTATTAACAATGTTAAATAGTAAAGTGGATCCGAAAATCACAGAAATTATTTGAAATCTAATATTTTGAAATTCAATTTTATTCAAAAATAGCTTCTTCTTTGCTAAAGACTTTAGACATAAATCTAGTCAAAGGTGAAAGCATCGAAAATACATGACGCACCCTCAACGCAATAAACTCAACGCAATAAAATAACACTAGCATATTGAATATACAGCCATTTTAAAAATTTTTTGTTCATTTGAATTGCAAATTTTTATTTTTATTTTAAGGCAATTGATTGACTTTCATAATTTCAATTATTTTTGAGGTACAAACTTTTCAAAATTGTTTAGAATATTATTTTTGAAGCTCCTTTTATTCATTTGGATGCTTATTGGGAAAAAATACTAAAAACAATTTTCTTGTAATATTTTAGGTTATTGGCGTGTAAAATATATATTTAATTGCTTGGACAACCTTTTTTGCTACGATTCTCCTAAAATTGTTATTTATTTCTATAGTTTCCTTGAGTAAATCCTCATAAATTCAAGAAACGTAACTATGAACAAAGTATAAAATATATTTTAAAATATTTTACTTTTCCTTTGAATTAAAATATAGAACAATCTTATTTTACCTTGTTCTTATATTTCCTTAGAACATACACAAAAGACACTCAGTTAGCTTCTAGAACTTAAAGAGAATTTTGGGAAAAATTTATTTTTTTCTGTTTATGAAAAAAGACTTTTCTGTTTTACTTAAAGGTATGCCTGGCCGTCATTTATAATGTATATGTGGTAATTTTGTTTCTCTATTCCCATCAACAGATTTTCCATGGAGAGGATATTTTGTTTGTTCTGTATAAGTATGATGTAATATGTGTATATAAGTAGATCTGATTATTCATATACTTCAACTTATCCTAATATTTTCCTTCTTCATTGATGTAAAAATCTTGACCTTTCGAATGAAAAGCCATAATAACTTAACATAGTGTGCCATTGGTCAGATTTGTAACTTACTTAATTTTGTAACATTATAAAACTTTAGAAAAATTAATTAATTTAACTGTTTCATAATGATTTTATATTAAATATATGTATGTACATAAGACGTATGTATATAAAAATCAAGTAGCGTATAAAACAGAAATTGAGATAAGAAGAGAAAGATAAGTCTTTATTTCTTTTCGTTTTTGCATAATTAAACGGAAATAATGAGAATAAAAGGATTAAAATGATTTACTCGTTTTTCATTTATACCTTTACCATTTTTAATCCTGCACTTCAACAATAATATCACTTAGAATGGAAGAAAAATATGGTAGGAAAAAAGATGACCTGGCACAATGAAAAATCCTGTCAGATCGGCTTACTTTATTTAAGCACAATAAACAAAAGAATTTCCAACCAGTGGTGAAGTGCTTATGTTTATTGTCACTGGCGTTGCGATACAGAAATAAACCGAAGACTTTTAGCTTTAAATAGCAGTCGCAGTCCGGTCAAGAAAACATATTCAATTTTATATTTTATAAAAATAAAATAATTTAATCTAGCACTATAAATTATAAAACCCTCAAAATATCATCAAAAACCAATGGCAGTGTTTGTGTATTAGCTTAACTCACTTCGATATATGTACATTCTATATTCAAATATATTTACAGTAGTTATGTAACACTAAACGTAAGCAATTGCATAATGTCATAGTAATTTGGGACATTTAGAAAAAAAATAAAAATTATTGGAAAGTGAATTTTCATTTAATTCAAAAGAAAAGATGAAGATGATGCGAAGATGGATAGGAGGAAAAGATATGCAAATACGAATTGTCCATTTTTTTCCAAAAACAAATAGGACCAATGGAATGTCGAAAACTCTTAGTGCTCAACATTTAATTATATTAAATATAATTACAGTCGATATACAATACTATTTCTAAATTGAAGCTCCAAATTATACACTGCGAATTAATTAAATTGAATGAATTAATCAGAAAGTTTCAATTTTTCGCGAAGTTGCTAGGTATGTTCGCATATTCGTGTCTCGGTACAACATGTTTGCGCACATATGTTACCAATTGTAGCAAAGTTATCAAATAATTATAATGTTTCCATTTTCATTTATATTTCTCATCACTTTAATTACTTTTCAAAAAAGTATCCTTAAAAAAAAATTAAAACTATCAAAGAAATTTTAAGAATAGGAATAATCTGCTGATTTGCTTCCCTTTTTCTTAAATCTAGAAATTCACGAGAATTTTCGGAATAGAAAATTTTAAATTAATTAAATTTAATCTTAGCACTTGAAGCAATTCAACATAAGCTTGAGTAAATTTTTTTAATTCTTTTCACAGTGTAGGTTCATTTACAAAAATACAAACAATTTTTCACACGTATTGCGTATGTTTATATACATATGTACATACATACGAGTACTTGGTGACCCTTATTCTAAAAGTCATATTTTTTAATTTAATATTAACTCCGTGTATTTGCATAAGAAATAGAGATTGAATTTTAATTTTTTTTTTTGGTAAAGTTGTGACAATGAATATTAAGTCTTGTATAATTATAGAGATGTGAGTGCAAAGTTTTCGTTGTGACGACCATCATTAATTAAAAATTTAAAATGAATTTTGGATTCTCTTTTCTTTAAATTCTGATACGGTAGTATTTGATCGGCAAAAAAAATTATAGCAAATATGAAAATTCGCGACTTCCAGATTATTTTGCTGAGGTAAGGATAATTTTAGTTGAAAATTAAGATATTAAAATAATGAATTATGTTTGTTTTTTCTCTTAAAGTTTTTTAAGCGTTTTCTCCGATTTTGTTTTTTTACAAATTTTTTAATGATTTCACTTTCTTTTTTAATTTTTAATACAATTTTAATTAACATTTTCCTTTCCCTATATTTTTTTTTTTGTATTTTATTCGAAAAAAGCAGTTCAGATAAAGCAGTTTTCAAAGTTCAAAGTTAAGAGCGCAAATAATTTGATTTTTACTTTATTTTCATTGTAATAATAATTAAAGCAACAAAAAAATTAGTTTTATTAAATTTAAATTAACTTTTTACTTATGATAAAGCAATGAAATTAATTTTAACTAAAATTGCTAAAATAACGTTCAAAGAAACACAAAATTTTAAACAAAAATTTAAACAGTTAAATAAAAAAAAACAGTTTTTGTTGTTTCTAGAATTCCAATTTTATCCAATTTCGTCGTTTCGAACTAAAGCGCTTGTTTAGGAAAATTACAATTTATTAGAATAGTTTTTACTTAATTATGAACAAGCAGAATTTGATCAATAATCATCTCAATTTAAAATGTTCCAATTTCGATAAGTTAATTTCAGGAAGTTCAGTTCAGTTAAAACGTTTAGTTTTATAATATTTTATATTTACTACATATTAACAATAACGAAGTAAGTTGACATGCAATATATATATATTCGCATAAAGAGTTGACTATTTTCTATATCAACAATAATTTATTGTATAAAGAACTCACTGCTAGTAAAATGACATTGACATAATTCTCTGTAAGAAAGTAATAGTTCAGAGACCAAGATGTTTTTTATTAATTTTTAACAATTTTAATTTAGAGCCCGATAATGAATATTAAAATGCACTATTGAAATTTTATTTGTAAATTTTTTTAAATCAGCTGTCTTTAAAAAATAATTATAAATATCTGTTCACTTTTGTAAAAGCTAAATTGTTGTTGTTGCTCCTTTTTTTCTATTCTTACTTCTCTCTCACTGTTGTTTTGATCATAAATTTGAGTAGTAAAAGTATTTCTTCTTGAAAATCTTATCAAAATTCATAAATAAGCCAATAAACATTATGCTTGCATCCTCTGAAAAGAAATTATAATGAGAATATCCAGTTCTCTTGTCCCTCAATCATCGATAAGCTCAGTGCCATCATTGATTTAGAATAAAATCTAAGTAAGATATTATTCTTAATCAAAGGTACCTTTAAACCAGGGACAGGCAAAGCGACCCGAAAAACTACCAAAATATTTTAAGGAAAATCCATAAACTTATAGAGCGTGAAAGTGATGTAATATGGTGGGCGACTAAAACGCGGTCTAACAGAAGTTAGAAAACTTACGGTGCGAACGCTTTATCCCCACTCCCCACTAGAAAGTGTAGTATTCTTTCATCTCGCTAGTTTGCTACTCAATGTTCATTAAAGCATTTTGCACATTAAACTGGTTCAAAAATAGAACATATGGCGTTTCCTCACGATAAGTAATGAGAACTACATGTCATTTTTAATTAATTGGTTAAATAGTTCATATTTTATCGTAGAAATAATTAATAAAATATCAAAGAAAAGAAAATTAACGACGATATTCAAGGATTTAAAGAAAAGTGAACTTAACATTGTTTCTTTATTAACGTTTACACAAAAGCACTATTTGCAAGAAAGTGTATTCAAGAATTTAGTTTGCGACGCCACGAGATGCAAAAATGATTATAATAAATATGTACATATATTAATTCTGTTTAAGCTATATTGGAATATGTGGCCTGTATAAAAAAATCTTATTTTGAAAATATTTCGCCATTCGAAAATGGTGCTGACCCCTGCTCTAAACGATAAAATTTTTTTTTTAACTATATATATTCACTTACGTCATTTGCTAAAACAATAAAATTATTAAACAAGTTTACGAGTACATAATTATTTCAATTTTTAAGAAAACATTTATATATTTACATACAATACAAAAGAGAACAAAATAATTAACTGAACGTCAGACAGAAAATTAAATGTCAAATATTCATTTAAAGAGCTTGTCAACAATTGCAAATTACCTACTCCAATTCATTAAAATATCTAAGAATTTTTAAGGAAATTAAAATAAAACGCAAAACTTGCAAACAAAGTTTGTAAAATATTCGGGAATTGATTTTACCTTGTGAGCATTTTTTTCAAATTTCTCTTGAAAATATGATTTAAATATTTATTAAAAAATTTAAAAAAAACTTCAAAGTGAAATTGTTTATCTTTAAAATTTCATTTACGAGTAACATCCAAATAGAACGATGAAGAACTCAAACAGTTTTATAAAAAATTCTTAAAAAAAAAAATTTTTCTAGATTGCAATAAAGAGTAAATTTGTGAACTATTTAAATTTTAAATTATTTATTTACTTTATTTATTTGATTTTAAATGGAAGCCTTTTAATTTATAAAATATTTTTATTAAATTTATAAGATGAAATATTTTTTCGCATCCTTATACACTTGAAACTTTTCTCAAAACTTTCATATTTTTCAAGGAATGCAAAGAAATAAAAGCATACAGAAAGTATCTGTAATACAAGCATAAAAAGAAAGTGTCTTAAAGTGTTCATCTTAATTAGAAATATTATGTGCAAGTAGAGTTTTCATAAAAAAAAAACTTTTTTTAAATTACTTAATTGCCTATCTTAAAAACGAATACATTGCAGATCAAGTAAGAATTCTAAGAAATGCATGTAAAAGGTAGAAGAAGACTAATACATACACAGCCTATATACGAGTACGTAAGTAAATTCACATAAATGAACCTAAACATTCACATTTCATAAAAAATCGATGGTGAAGTGCACAGATATGTTAAGTAGCAAAATTTTCAAAATGTTTTTTTTTTACGCTAATACTAATTTAGAACGACCCTCTTTCTGTGGTATAGGTTTCAGTGTTGCACGTGTATAGTTTCCGAGATCGGCGTGGTACAAGTAGGTTAAGTGCAAGGTCAGAGTAGCAAAAAAAAGGAGCTTCCTTAAAATGTTTATATTACAAAAACTGATACATTGATGAAACCTAAATATGCTATCTATATATCAGTTGGTATTCAAATTTTATTAAAAACTCAGATATTATTAAAAAAATTATTTGAAATTAAAATCTGATTTAAATAGTTTAATTAGAAAATTTAATTATGCAGCTTATATTTTGATTAGGCTTTTCTAATATCTTCGCAAATTTGCGAACTTTCAAAACGCTCCCATAAATTTAAATATTAAATTGCTTTTTACTTACAATATCTGTGCATCTATGAAAATTTAGAGCTGATTGACACTACGTTTCATTCTCTCTGAGAGTATGTTCTACCAATTTTTACTAATCCAATAACTATACGGGAGCCTATAAAATTATTCATTTATTTTTTTCCTGAAGTGGGAACGAGTCATTCAGTTTTCAAGGTATAACTAAATAACATATTTTGAATCTGTCGAGGACTCGTTCGGCCGGCTATAAAAATGCTTCCCCCCACCCTACATCTTTTAAGTGAAATTTGTCTGTCACGTTATCACATTTTTATTTACAACAACACAATTTTTGAGTTAACAGTAGTTTATTTAAAAATAGCTATTAAAATTATTTTGTCACTTAACAAGCTTTCAAATCGAAATGAAATGTTTTAAGAATCTTTCGAATTATTTGAATAGTTTTCATATTTACCTTTAATTATACATAGGTGCAGAACACATCGTATTATACTTTGTCATTGATTGTTCGAAACATGTAAACAGTTTCGAAATCTTAGAGATAATCTTAGAGACTGAAAACTTAAGATGACTTTTCATAAAGTTCTTTAAAAAATATAGAATTTAGAATCAAAATGTAGAATTATTCAAAATTTTAGGTTTATCTTTGTAAAATTTTGTAACTATCAGTTATGTGATAAATTGGAAAAATGTATGACGCAAATTAGATGTCAAGATCTATTTGTTGAGCAGTAATTGTTCCTTTTATTCAAGCCACATAATATAGCCGGCTTATCTTAGATAAGAACTATGTTAAGTCTACTTTTGAATAAAAGTATTTCACTTTTAGAATATTTATTATAAGCAGCAACCCCCGGGCTCCTTGGTGTTTTTATTTCGTTATTTAAATATGTAAAATACAAATTGTGAAAGTCACTGCCGTTTACTTATATATAGAAGTCAATAAATAACATTTTACTTAAACCTAAAGTCGTAAGCGAAGCTAAAAAATATTCGAAATACGACTTAAGATAATCCGATTTACAGCTATGATAGGACCTACATGTAAAAGATTTTTAATCTCCGCATATGCAAAAGGTATTAAGATTTTTCAAATAAACAAAATTTATTTTTATTGCACAAAATTTTAATAATGTAATTGTAAACATTTCAATAATAATAAATTTTAGAAAAATTTTTAGACCTAATAGAAAGTTTTCATTTCAGTTACACACGTATATTCATTACATACGTACAAACTCATACGTACACCCTAACATTCCATAAAATTAATTTACTAAAACTAATCTTGAAATTGAGTTTTCCAAAAGGTTATGACTTATGACTATTGTTTTAAAGTTTTGTCAAACTTGTATCACACTTTTGTTTTGACCAAAATTTTTTGGGTTCAAAAACTTTTAATAGTTTTGCAGTAAACTTAAATTGGCTGTCAATAATTAAAAATTTTAATTTTTTTTTTAAAATAAAATTTATAGAATTGGGTTGGAATTCATTCAATCTGGAAATGAAATTTTCCTTCTCTATTTATAGAATATTATAAAATTTATATTTCAACACATTGATTTTAATTGCTTTCATCTATTTACTCTTTTGACATTCTTTTTTCTATATGAAAATTAAAAACAATTAAAAATATAATTTTAAAAAATAATTAAAATTTTGTATACATATTTACATATTTAATTGTGTTAAATAATTATAATAAATTGTGTTTATATAAAATTAGTTTCGAACAATTAAAAAATAATTATGAAAATCATTAGAATACTAGGAAAAAATTTGGTACAAATTTCAATTGCTTTTCATTTGCTTTCAAGATTATTCAACTCTATGCATTACTTTTATAATGCCGATTTATAAATTTCGTAACATAAGAATGTAGTAGAACAAATCCAATATTTATAAAATTTCCTTCCATTAGTTTAAGATGAAATTATAAAAACGTTATAATTTGATTATTTGTTTTGCTCGAATTTCGGAAGAATTTTAGGGCTTATGCACCACCAATTTCAAAAATATAATATTTATCCTTTTTAAAAATATCCCAAGATCCTCCTAGACGTAAATAATGCAATATATTGGAAAGAGAATTCCATATTTTTCATAACTAAGACCTACAATTAAAAATTGCAGAAAGCAGTAATTAATATGAACCCTGCAGAATCGTTCGTCATAATATAGCAACGTTCGGAGACCTGACTTACAGATAATTGATGATTCATTAGTTTTGCTCTTATTAATTATGAAAACTTCAGCCCCAGTTTTTGAAAAGATGTTTGTCAAAATCAGATTTTTGTTTCTTTCTTTAATTTTTTTTTAAAACATAAAATTTATGTAGAATTTTCTCTATTTTATTCCTTTTTATAGATTCCCTACAAAAAAAGATAAAAGTGAGTCATACAGGATCTTTTTATATTAAGTCTTTCATAAATTTGCAAATAAATGCACAATTTACATATTGTTATGCAAGAAGTTTAAACACTTTCAAAGCAATAAGGAATAGATCTCATTCTATATTAATTAGAAACAGAATTTCTACCATTATTAATAGGCACATTTACTTAAAGGAAGAATTAGAGAGTTATGAAATTAGATACTAATTTTTATAGCAAAAGTGTCGTAGCCGAGCTAGAAACTTCAGTATTCTAATAGATGTGCAGCATTTGAAGAAACAGCGTTCGGGGTAAAATAAGTTCCTTTACAAACTACTAATATAGTTGACATGATAAAACATTCTCGATAATTGTATCACCTTGTATATATTTGCATTCACGATATTAAAACTTGTATGAATTTTTCTTAGTTAACTCCGAGATAACAATAGCAAATGAATTAACAATGGTCAATATTTAAATCATTAAAAGTGATTCATGTAGCTAACACTAGTTTAGTTCAAGAATTGTACTTACCTATTTTATTAAATAGGAGTTAAAAAAAATAGTTTTTTTAAAAGTAGACTTAGCATAGTTCCTATCTAAGAGAAGACAGCTATATTATGTGGCTTGAATTTATTTCATGGAATTTCTGGTTCACTGTTTAGTAAAAAGATCTTTATACCTGATTTGTGTCATATATTTTTGCAGTTTATCACATAAATAAAAATATTGAAACATATACAAAGTGTTTAAAATTAAATAAAAAATCTTCATTGTGATTCTCATTTAAATTATCTTAAACCCAGCAAACTGAAAAATTAGGGATGGTTCAGCGTTTAAATATAATAATTTACTTAAATGTATGTTTGTACTTATGTATGTATTTTTAATATCAACGTTGTACATAATAAACATGAATCTTTAATTGATAAAAGATCCTTGCAATAATTTTTTTTCCAAATTCGTTGATATTTTTCTTTTTTCGTTCTATTTATTTAAAGGATAATTCCCCCTAATGTATATTAGATCCCAATATATATTTTAAGCAAACATAGGTTTTTTTCACAACATGCCTTTTATATGATCACCTTTAAACCAATGTTAATCGTTTCGCTATTTATATAGTCTAGCCTTATTAAGTCTAATTAATACCTTCTCCTTTATTTTTGCTGTTGAATTCTCACTTCACATTCACGTAGGTATATGTATATTTTGTTTCTCGCTTTGCTTTTTTTTCATTTTTGTTCTTTAAATAAATATGAAATCTTTTAAATCCTAAAATAGGGTGCAAATTATTAAAAAACATGGGTAAGTATTCCATTTTCTATCTTATGATTATAGGAAACCAACTTTCTATTTTATCAAATGTATATACAATTTTAATGTGCTTTGGTTTGTTATCATACTCCAAAGTATGATAGAGAAAATTTTTTGGGAAAAAAAAAATATTTTTTTTAAGGAATTTTCAAGTATTTTAACACTTCATTAAAATAAAAACAGTCCTTTTTTTATATTGGGGTCAATTCAGTTAAATTGTATTTGCACATCATAAAATGAAGAAATGAGAGAAACACTTCATATATGAAATAAGAGAAAGAACAGAACAAGGAAACGAGAATAAAAAGAAAATTGAAATAAGAAAATAAAATTGGATGTCCTTCTAAAATAACGAACATAAAAATCCTTTATTTTTTATTGCAAATATTTTTTCTCTGTTTTTTTTATTTTTTATGATCAAATCTATGGGATTTTGTTTAAAAAAAAATATTTTATAACAAAATTTTTTCTTGGTTTTTTCTAGAATTATGACTCGTAAATTTTCAATAAAGCGTGACACCAACAAGACAACAAAAATGCTGAAGAAAAGGATATTTTTTTATTCTACTTGAAAATATACACACAAAATGCATATACACATTCTCATACATATAAATGTATGTATCATACTTATTATATTCCAATAATAGATATGTTATGCAGATCTGAACCCAGCTACATATATGAACAAACATAATAATGGTGAATTTTTGAAAAAATAATAGTTTTGATACAATTTCAAAAGTTTTTAATGATTTTTCGAGCAAATTATCATAATATCCTTTATTTGTTTATTCATTCTCTGAACTGCTGAACATTTGTTGCTTCTTTTATACACAAAAAAAAAGGAAAAATTAAAGTGAAAGAAATTTATGTATGTAGTATATGTATGTACTAATGCCTGTATATAATGTGTTGGGTGCTTCTAAATCTATTTTGGTCCTACCATGAATGCCATATACCTAGATACTTGTAGGTATTTTTATCATGAATGTATGGAAATTTTTATTATTATAAAAAACATAAAAGGAAAAATTTTTCTCACTTAGAATTTTTCAATACATTTTTGTTTTTGCATTTTTCTTTGTTCTTTGCTTGTTTCCTATCAAAATTTTTTGCTTCTAAAGAAAGTTTTTTGGTAGTAAAAAATTATATTTAAGAAAACTATTGTAATAATTTATATGAATGTGTGTTATGCATATACCCACAGACATAACTTAAATTAGAATAGCTACGAAGATCCTTTTTGTTTTCTTAATATTTTCTTTATTAAAATTTTTTTTTAGGTAAAAGTTCAAAACTTTTCTTTAAAATATGACGATATTAAATTCAAAAAAAAAAAAACAAGTCAGAGACGAAATTAAAATATTGGTAAAAGGTTTGAAAATTAGCATTAAAATTTTTGTAGTAAATTCGTTAGTATATAACGTAAGTGCCAACATAAAAATGACACATTGAAAACAACAATTATAATAAATTTTTATCATTTAATGAGTCTAACTAAAATCTTACGTGAATGCTTTAAGATTTCGTAATTAAAGTTGGCCCAAAAATTAGAACAAAATTTTAGGAACTCAAATATCAGAACATTATTTTTAAGAGCAAACTAAATTCAACAGATATTGGGCTTAATTTAAGAAAATTTTCTTGCTTAATATGAGAAAAAGGGAAAAGAGAATTAACATCAAAATTTTCCAGAATTAAAGTAGGGTATTAAAATAGGTACTTAATAACTGAAGAAGATGTTAGAAGATAAAATGACTTGAAGAATAAGAAAATAAAATGGCATATGGTAAGCCAGTTTGTTTTTTTTTTATTTTTTTTTGTGACGAAATCTAAATAAAAAGTTTTATTTTGTGAGGATTTTAGAAATCTAAATTTTGTAACGCTAATTGACTTATCTAAAATTTTCATAATTCTAGGTTCTATTCTATGAAGAGAGAAGAGTAAAAGTAGAGGCGATCTATTTCAGGATTGTTTGCATATTTGTTTTTCATATAATCTGTAATTGCGATTTCCATACCCAAATAACAGGTAATTGAAAATAATTTGGAATAAATGCATTTCAACAATGACTTATACAAATGTTCTAAATATTAAAATGTTAAAATTGTTTACATAAAATTCTTTAATCAAACACCAGTAATTGTAACAGGTTTAAAAATGTTTTATTTAACATAACTACGTTATTACACTCATACTTTCAATATTATTTAATAAGCTTTTTCGGAATAGACAACATTCCGATTCCGATCCAACACAATTTTAAGTCTTTTACGTATTTTTGAAGGTATTTTTCAAATTGTTTACTGTTAATAGTTTGTACAGTAGTTTGTATTGAATTATAAACCAATATTTTTTAACAGAAAGAAATGTTGTCCACCCGTGCAACATGTGGAATAATTTTAAAAAATATTTTGTGTTGATTTTAAAATTATCCTTTTTTATTGGTAACTATGTTGTAAACTTTTCCTTAGTTATAAATGGGAACTTAAGATAGTTGCTTCCAAAGATTTTTTTAAAAATACTCGACTATTTGTGTTGTCACTGATACAGCACTTGTATGTTAAATTTTCTTTGAAGGAGGAAAATACATAGAATATTAAAGAATCCTTTTATTCTTCATAAGCATTTGAAAATATTTATATATGTATTGAAAAGAATTCGCATTTACAAACAAGAAAAAAATATTTAATGCTTTAGTCATAATTTGCTTATAGGTGTTTCTGAACTTTTGTTTGTATTTCAATAATAAAATTTTATTCTCTGAAAATTATGGGACATTTAGCGATTTGTCAAAGACGTCTACCATTTAATTTGACATGCTCTCAAGCAATATCTGAAACCAGGAAACAATTATTGATATTCATAATATTTGGTATCGTAAATATTTAAAACTTCTAGTAGATTAAGGAAGATCAACAAAATTTAAGCGATTTAATTGTATTAATTCTAAAAAATTACTCTTTTTAGAATAAGTCTCTACTCTTCTTTGTTATGTCTCGATTTATTTATGATTTCTTAACACACTAGCGCGAATTCCAGATAAAGAAACAAAGGAATTCTATGTTTTATTAGAAAGAAACGACTCTTATACTACAGAATTTTAAAAAATGTTCTTCCTGAAACAAAAATAATGTTATAAATTCAATAACACTTACCTTTTCTTTTACTAAAATTTTTCATGAAAGCTTTTATAAACCATAAAAGAAAATATTATGAAGAAATCGTTACTTAAGAGCATAATCCTGTATTTATAAGGACATTCTATAAAAAAGTTTCTTATACTCTACCTTCGAAGTGTTTTATCAAAAACATTTTGAATAAAGGTATTCCTGCTTATTTCTATATATATCTATATGTATGTATGTATGCTTGTATATCCAAGAGAAACTGGAAAATTTAGTTTACTTAGGCTTTTGGAATACAACAGGATGCAATGAGGTAGAAAACTATTTTTTTAACCCTCTTTTCTCTCTAACACATTCGTATGTATAGAGATAGTTTTCATCGCTTTAGGAATAACATTCCTTTAATATTTTTATTATTATCCTTTAGGAAAATTGTTCGAATAAAAAACTAAAATTACCTAAAATTTTATTTAAATTATAATGAAAAAATTCGACAATTACAAAAGCACAAAAATTTTTCTTAAAATTTTCAATTTGTCTACCGTTTTTTCATTTTAAATTTAGAAAAACTTTTAAAAACTTTATGAAACAAAAATAGTAACATGTTTTCATTAAAAAAAAAAATTATATGAGAATTTAAAAAATTTGAAAATTTTAAGAAAATTAATATGAAAGTTATTTAACAAATATTTTGAAAGCAAAACTATTTTAATCAGCGTTTGCTTATCAAGGAATGTATTTGACTTTAAATGTGGTGTGCGTTTGATTTGCACCAGTGAAATTGAATAAAAGACACTAAAACTTAATAATTATTATTTATTGTATAAAAAATATTCAATGTCTTACTTGTTAGCATGAAAGTGATATTGCTATAAAGAAATAGAATGTGAACAACAAACTTCACCACGTAATCTTTAAAATTGCTTCTAATTCAATAAACACATAAACCACACATTGTAGACAAATGATCGATGAAAACTTGCAAATTGTAATTCTTTTTATTGTATCTCGGAAAACAGACTATAGCTGTCTGATGTTCATTAAACATTAATAGATAAGGTTCATGCTATAGACAAAACCAGTTCTGACTTATTCGGCGGCAAATAGACTTTCCAAAAAGGTTGCCCCACCTTCAAAGAAATGAATAATATGCAATAAACATTCCACTATCAAGTTACATACTATCAAGTTAGATTTGCTGTAAACAGGAAGAAAAAAATTATTTTGAAAACACGTAATGGAAAAGTTGAAAAAAAAATTGTATTTTTTAAAATTTAGTTTTTCTTTTAAGTTTTCAATGACGCCTCTGTTTTCCGGCGCCGATTGCAAATGTTTAAAACTGAACAACCAAAAATTTCGACTTTTAGTTATTTTAGAAGCACTTTTGCGATTTATATTTTATACTAATTTAAATTTTCTTTAGTTTTCAATCAAATCATATCCAATATCCCAAATAAACTTCAATAAAATGTACTAGTATTCTAAAAAGGTGGTATGGTTAGCAATTGAAGAAAATTTTTAATCCCCTATCCAAAAATTACAGCGCTCTTATACCCCAAAAATGCCATTATAAGGAAATCATAAACATTTTTTAAACTCTGTAAAGGCAGTGGAGAGCTTTTTCTACTGTGACATTGCATACTTAAGCTTTAAAAAAACAAAAATATAAATATAATTAAAAAATATAACTATTTTTCTTAACACGAGCAATTACCGCTTAAATTCGAACCCATTATGTTAACGCTTCTTTAATTTTTTTTGTTTTATTTCAAAGATTGCATGCATTGCTCATCCTAAGTATATGCAATTTATGAAATGTGTTCGTATATGAAAAAATGTTATTTTAATAATGTAGTAGGTATATAAGTTATTTTTGAAAGCAGCAATTTCACTTGTTGAAGGGAAAATTACGACATTACAAACCATGGGTTTGACCCAAATTTAATTTACAATACTATTTGAAAGTGCCTGTATATAATTCCAAAATGGACAAATATTCAACTAAAGAACTCTTTTTTAAGTCATTAAACAATTTACTGACCTATAAGCCACTCAAAATTTTATTTATTCTCATACAATAGCATAAGAATTGAAAGCGTTAAGTTTAAACAGTAATTTCCATTTTATCAATCATAGCAATCAAAAAAAGAACATGAAGCTGAATCCTAGTCCAATGTGTCCTAGTTTCGTAAATTTTTCTTAGTAATTCAATTAATGGACACTTCCAATAAAACAACTTCCAATGAAAAATCGAATAAAATTAATCATCCCAATTTTATATTGAAATTTTTACGACTAAAAAAACATTACAATAAAAATAAATAAATTAAAAGTAAAATTTTACTTTTTCCTAAAATTTTTTAAAATATAAACAAAATTATTAGGTCTTCTTAAAGTATCAAAGCAGTTTTCTATGAAAAAGACCATTTAAAATTCTTTTAACAAGAAAAAACAATTTTTCGACATTGCTCATAACCAACGTTAAAGTGGCAGCCATATTCAAAAGAAAAACAGAAAGAAAAATCATTGATTTAATTAATTTAAAGAAAAAAAATAAAAAACCTTGCTGTTAAAACAGGATTATAATTAGTTAATTATTAATTCATTAAACACTCAGTAAACTTCTTCCGCTTCAAATATTTTATTCGGGAGCAACAACAGCCAATTTAAAACAATTTCCGAAACATGTTAATATTAAAAACTTCTTAGAATCATACAAAAAGTATTTTTTTTTTCATCTTAAGATCCCTAGGCCCTTAATTTTTTCTCCGTTTTTTTGCGATAATTTAACCAGAACCAAAAAAATAAAAAAAAAGTAGCCATAGTAAAAATACTTGTGAGTGAGAAAAGTTGTTTGAAAAGGAAAAATTATTTACTTCTTTTTCTTTCTTTTTTTTTACATTTTATAGTTAAAAAAAAAATTATACGCCTCATGTATCGGAAAAATTAAAAATTTGGTAAATTTATAATTTCTTCATCATCAGTATTCTATCCGGTAACGTGTACATTCTGAAATTAATTTGAATTTATTTTATTCAAGCTTGAAGCAACAACACTGCTAACACATACCACAAGAGTAAGTGGGATAGAAAAAGTAACTTTTCTTTTTTTTTCTTTTCTCTTATTTTTTAAGAGGTTTCCTGTTTTGGCATTTCCTGTGGTCTTCGCGTGTTTTCTTCATATAGCTGTTACTATGCAGATTTTTTCTACAAAATTTTTTCAATAAAAGAAGAAATGAGCCTTCTAAAAAATAAATAAAGAAAAAATAAAAAAAAAAATTTTTTCGCTTCCTCTTGCTGATTTTTGTTTTTTTTCTTTTTTATGACTGTAAAAGCAAGTGTAGAGCAAAGTAAAAATCTTCAATAGGGCACATTTACTTGTAATTATAAAATGATTGAAAAGCAAATTGTGCCGAAATAAAATAGGAGAAATAGAATTTAAAATGAGAACCCTGAAACCTTTCAAAACCTGAATAAAATCTTTTGTAATCTATAATTGAATCTCTTCGTAAAAAAAAAAATTTGAAAAAATAATTTTTTCCTTACACAAAAAAAATCCTTTGTGTAAGGAATTGTGTGATTTAAAAAGTGTTTTCGATTTTGTTTTATTTTGGATATCTTTCGGGGTTACAATTAAAAGAACGAAGAGGCAACTACGAAACACAATAACATTTATTATTACAAGTTCCAAAAATAAATTTGCTTATGATTTGACTAAATTAGACTAATTATAATTAATAATTTGGAATAGATATAAGGGTAGAAGGCATAAGTTAAGAATTAACTAAACTTTTCCTTCACAAATACCGAAATGTGTTTACGATGTCCACTACATAAAGAAAACAGAAAGACGGACAATCTTATCCAAACAGGTAAATTTTTTTAAATGTTGCATGAATTTGCCTATAAGACCTCTATTTCATGTAATCAAAATTTCATTTAAAGCTTAATAATGTGATAGCGATGTGTTGACAAATTTTCTTTATAATAATTATTATATTGTTCATAAGAGTTTCCGAATTTATTTGAAAACTGTTTTGGAAGTGATATTTTTGTTTCTAATGTTCTTAAATATTTAAATTTTATTCTTCAAAAAAGATTCAATAAATTTTATGAATAATAATTATACATCAGTATAATTATTAGTTTCAAGTAGCGGAGTCTAAACAGTCTGAAGATCACTAATTGGCTAATGTAAAACCGTTTTGTCATGGTGTAAAGAAAATTTAAAAATTCTGAACTTTAAAGATTTTATAAAGTAAATTGTTAATAATTGATTTTATTTTAGTGATTAAGTTTCAATTAGGTATTTACAGTAGAAAACTTTGTTGAGAAAAATTTAATAAAAGCGTGTCTAATTAAGGCATAGGACGCTTGCAACACAATTTCTTACCAGCAACCATCAAATTTTGGTAAAATTCCATTTATTTTATTAAATTCTATCCGAAATATTTTTAGGTCTTTGCTCTCTCGTATCACAACTTTTAAACAAATAATCAAAGTTAGGATACGAAAAAAAATATTAACTCTAGTGTCGAGCAATATCGATAATCTTTAAACGAATTGTCAATATAAAACAACATTTGAATTAACAACAAATTTTTGTTAAAGAATCAAATTTTAATTTTTAAAAGTCACAATGCGTGGATTCGGTTTTGTTTTCCTAAATTTAAAATTAAAAATATTTTATTCTAAAAAATCTAAGCTATTTGACCTATGGAAAAAAACTAACGAACCATCAGAAGAATTAACGCATTAAGGAATTCCAATAAAAATATTATGCTAATTTGAAGTTCCTAACTTAAAATTCTCACATTATTGCCTTTCTGTTTTTTTCTTTAACTGCCATTTTACTCCGACCATTGTCATGTCTTTCATTGCTCACTAAAATTGGTAAAGCGATCTTTTTCCTTTAATTTTTAATATATATATTATATACAAGTACTTATAAAATTAATGTCTTAAAGATCCAGTCACCTAAAATATGTAAGTACATCGTAATTTTTATTACTTTTATATTGTTATATTTTTCTAAATAAATATAACACTGCCACCTCTACAACTGTAAAGCGGATGCTTATATTTAAATAATATAAGTGGAACTCAGAAATATCTATATGATGTTCATGTTTTGTATGAAAAAAGAAAACCCTTATTACCCATTATATTGCAGCCATATTATATATGTACACTTTGGTCAGAAATTTCACGAAATGGAACGAGCAACTTCTCTCTATCTGTTAAAAATATAAAATGAAAAGCAAAAAAAATTACATATAGATTTTTTGAGGCAAAACAGAACCAATTGTTTCTTCCTACACTATAAAAGTTTTTTCGCCAAATGAAATTTTCTCAGCTCTTCTCTTTCTGTTCTTTCTTTTTTTATCTTTTTATTTTTTGCTGTTCTTGTTTTTTATTGTCCTTTTCTATTACGTTACAGTGTAAGAAAAACATTTTTTTTTATGTTATTTCAAGTCACTATTGTTATTTAAAAGAAAACATACACAATTATTGTTATAGCAGTAAACACAGTATAGGGCGTATATGTAAGTGTATAAAGTAACAGTTTACGTTATGAAAAACATTGAAACATACAATTTAGTCGAGTGGTATAAAAGCGAAAAGCAAAAGAAAAAACCTTAAGGATAACAAATATAATATTAAATTCGTTGCATTTACGCTTCGTCACGGTTTGAATACGAAAACAAAAAGACCAAAAACCAAAAAAAAAAAAAATCAAGGATATATTAACTAGAGAAATATCCTTTTTTTTCAAGAAAACAAAACGCAAAAAAAAAATTCTTTTGAAAATTATTTTGTAAAGTCTATTGTGGTACATGCTATTTCAAACCAAAACTTAATGGGAAAAAAACTGAATTTTTTAGTTAGAAAGATTATAAAAAAGTTATGTGGAAAACAGGCCAATTGACAGGTCGAAATTTTTGACATGTGAACTTTACATATTGTTAGTAATTTTTTTTTCTAAAAATATGCGTTATTGTTGAATAGAAAAACGTGTTTTATATTACAGAAATTATTAAAATTGTAGTTGTTATTATCAAAATTTAAAAAAATGTACTCTTTTACAATCTACTTTTCCTCAACGCATAAACATTTGAGTTCATATTATAAACATATACTTCCATATTCAGTAAGACAGTACCACAAAGCTTATCGAGAAATCGGTAAATAAAGCAACGACAATCCTAAATTATGGTTAAACAAATTAATGGCGAATATCAGACAAAGACAAAATATCAACAGTCACCTTTAAAGCAGACGTTCTTACTTTTATTTGACCCAATCACTATAATGTAGTATGAGACAGATGATGTGTGATTAGATGAATTCAATAGCATTTAGCATTAGTATAATTTAACACAGAAAGATTTATCTCACGGAACGGGGTAGTCTTGGTAATGTTATGCCAGTAATGAGCTTTGATTGATTTCTTAGTGCTAAAAATATGAGAACATATTATGTAGATATACATATACATATTTATGAAAATTTCAAACAAAAAATAAAGAAAAGAGACAAAAATGAGACACAGAAAATTTGGAAGCGATTTTGGAGATGTGATTACACAGATAAATAAACAACAGGAATTGATATCCAAGTAAAACATGTTCAGTGAGTAGCCCTGAATGTACGCAACATATTTTTCGAGTGCAACGAAGGTCTTTATGAAACGAAGATGAACGATGAAAATTAAGTTTTAATTTTAAAAAATATTTATTAAATTCAAAGAAATTGAATTAGAAAATATTTGAAATCTAAATCGCAATTTAAAAAAAAAAAAATTTCCTTATCCAAAATTTTTCATAACACGAAACCAACTTAATCCTATTAATTTCTTACAATAAATTTGAAAGAGAAACTTTTCAAATATTTGTTTAGAATAACAAACTGAAATCAGTTAATCTAATCTGAAATTAAAAGAAAATAAAATTTTTTTTAAAAGTTTTTTAAAATTCCAAATATTAAAATAAAACAAAACAAGTAAAAACGTTTCAGTCGGTATAAACCGATTGAATTATACCCTGCACCTTTCGTTATTGTGTAGCAATTACACGAACCCGTGAAGTCATTCTATAGAAACTTCACGGATATGTCTGACCTATAATTGGACATCCGACTGCCAAGTTTCATGAATCTGACTTTATTATTTTTCTTGTATGGTATCTACTCGAACCTGTCAAGCAATTCCACCAAAACTTCAGAAATATATCTGACCTGTAACTCGACATACAAGTGCCAAGTTTCATGAATCTGACTTTATTATCTTTCCAAATATTTAAAATAAGCTTTTGGAGTTGTATGGCAAGTACCCGAACCTGCCAAGCAATTCCACTAAAACCTCACAAATATATCTGATCTACAATCGGACACACAACTGCCAAGTTTCATGAATCTGACTTTATTATTTTTCCAAATATTAAGAATAAGCTTTTAGACTTGTATGGGAGCTACTCGAACCTGCCAAACAATCTCACCAAAACTTTAGAAATATGTCTGACCTATAATTGGACACATGACTGCCAAGTCTCATGAATCTGACTTTATTATTTTTCCAAATATTAAGAATAAACTTTTAGACTTGTATGGGAGCTACTCGAACCTGCCAAGCAATCCCACCAAAACTTCAGAAATATATCTGACCTATAACTCGACATACAACTGCCAAGTTTCATGAATCTGACTTTATTATTTTTGCAAATATTTAAAATAAGCTTTTGGAGTTGTATGGCAAGTACCCGAACCTGTCAAGCAATTCCACTAAAACTTCACAAATATATCTGATCTACAATCGGACACGCAACTGCCAAGTTTCATGAATCTGACTTTATTATTTTTCCAAATATTTAAAATTAGCTTCTGGAGTTGTATGGCAGGTACCCGAACCTGTCAAGCAATTCTTCTAAAACTTCAGAAATATATTTGACCTACAATTGGACACATGACTGCCAAGTTTCATGAATCTGACTTTATTATTTTGCCGAATATAAAAAATTTTCTGTTGGAGTTGTATTGCAGCCACCCGAACCGGTGCAGCTATCCCATTATAATTTTTAGAGCATGTGTAGAATATAATTGGACACATGTATACAAAATTTTATATTTATAGCTTTTATATTTATAGCTTTATTAGTTTTCCAAATATTTAAAATAAACTCTTTGAGTTGTATGGCAGCTACCCGAACCCGTTGTCCGAATTAGTCCAATAACAATAGGGTTCGTCCTTGGCATAAAAGAAAAAACTTGTGAAAGTTTGGTGTCGATTGCATTATTCGTTTTTGAGTTATCGTGCGATCGGACGGACGGACGGACGGACGGGCGGACGGACGGACAGACGGACATGTCTAAATCGACGCAGAATTTTACGCTGAGCAAGAATATATATATATGTCCATATCGCAGATGACTCCTTCAAGTAGTTACAAACTCCATACCAAAGTTAATATACCCTTCACGAAGTGCAGGGTATAAAAAACAAAAACATTGTTTACCAACACATTTAAAACTTTCGAGGTTGTCTCTTTAGTTGTGCAATTCATAAAGATTTCGCAAAAATACCTTGACACAAAAATTTTTATTTTCACATTTTAATAGTTGAGAGCACTGATAATTCTATTGGTACTTTTATTATAATAGTAAAAATCCCACAATACCCAAATTAATTTTCAAATTTAAAACGATAAAAACTGAAAACGAGATTGTAAAACTTTTTTTCTCATTTATCTCAAATGGAGCGTAAAATATTTGCACTAGAGTAATAAAGAGTTTATATTTAACAAAAACTAAGCTAAGTTGATTTCAAATTAAACATCAATAACAACATTAAGAGTGATTCCAAACTAACACTTAGCATATCAGTGGCCACAATGAGAGCACAACAGTAACATTATATTTGTTGAATTAAATATTTGATTGAACAATTAGAATTGGGGTTTGATATCGTATATATCCCTTCTAGCGTTTTATATTTTCGTGTTTAACAATTAAAACTTTTTCTATTTACAATAAGAAGTCGAATCATCAGAACATGCCCTTGTGATGTTGGGGTAGTGATCACAAAACGGCACATTTGTAGCAATTAGGTTGCAGTGTACCTGCTGCACCTTCCACGTCAAGCAACCAACCAACCAACCATAGACGAATAAATCTATTTTATAACATAGCATATTTTCCAGCTAATCTGGGAACTAGATTTTCATTCATCTACTAGATTTATTCATTACTGTGTTTTATTTTTCCACAATTCTCCAAATACGAGTAATAATAGTGTTTATTTTCTTGCTCCTTTTTCTTAATTTCTTCAACAATTTTTATTCAGACAGGCTCCCTAATTTAAGTCGCTAATGCTTTAAAGGAATATTATTAAAATCAAATTCAAAAAAAAAAAGAGTTATTTTGTCATAATGTAGTTATGAATATTTTCAGTAAAATCATCAATCATTGCTTTTATTATTTAAATTCAACACCGTCAAACAAAAAACACAAATATAAAATATAAAGAATTTATTAAAAAAAAAGTAGCTATGTGTATCTTTATTCTATAGATACGTTGTTTTCTTATTTCCAAAAGAAAAACTCAAACAGAGTATTAGGATGTAAAAATATTTTCTTAGGATTTTTAAAAATTCAAAAACACGAATTACGAAATTGAAAATATTTTTTTCTAACGAACGGAATTTGTTTTTTTTTTTTTAATATTAGATACTTTTCATTTTGTTTATTATTATTTTTATACATTTTTCTTTTTTTTTTTTGTTTTGCGAAAAAATTCCTAAAATTTGAATATTAAAAAGCATATTTAAGCTACCAGGATATCATCAGACATCAGGATTCATTACTGAATAGAACGGAATTATAAAAAGTAAAAAAGGAATTTTTGGGTAAACAATAAAATCCAAAAATAAAAATAAAATCATAAAAATAAAAAAATATAAATCAAATTTTAAAACATCTTTTGATTACACCAAGTATTCGCGAACACACAACCATTTTGTAAAAAAAAATTAATATAAAACCGTGCGACCGCTTTTATTTAATCGGAGTTTGGTGAATTTGTTATTTTTTAGAACAAATTTAAGATTTAATTTCGCCGTCTACTGCTTATTATGATTGTGTATATTGTGATGGGGTTGTAGATTTGGTCTAACGGCGTTGGAGTTACGGTCTTCCGGTCCTCACAAGTTGCTTGAGTTCATTAGGAGGGTAGGTCTCGAGCGTGTATTGTACAGCATGCCTTCCACTCGAGGGGGTGCACAATAAATCCTTATATGTGGTCGCGGTGCACTGTTGGCCCCGTTATACAAATCTACAAATAACGGGGTTACTACAAGTATTTTTTGAAATCTAAACTTTAGTATTCCTTAAAATCTGAACTTATATTATCGATATAAGCCTAACAACTTTACCATGTTTCAATTTCACTCTTAAAAGTCAAAAAAATAAACAATTTTTTTTATTCCCAATAGTATTAGAGACGCAATTTTAAGTAAAATATTAGTTCAAATTTACCGTTACCTTGAATTCTTTTTTTTTTTTTTTGTAAATTTTTTAGAATATAATTTTAAACTGTAAGTCAAGAAGTCGGAAATTTAAACAGTTTGTTAATATTTCCCTTCTAAAGTTTTTGACTCTCGAAACACATATATATATTACAAACACATGCAACTAGAGAATATAATTATTTTGAGAATATAACATTAATAAATAGCCTTTAATGTGCTAATTTTGAAATCATTGTTTCGATTGAAATTTATTTCATTTCATATATTAATTTCAAAATATGAAATGATTGCAGTATAGCGCAGGACATCAGTTATAGATATTTTTTAATTAACTACCTGCAATAAAAGTTGAACTCTTAGGTCTATGTATTACAAAAACTCTCTTACACACTGCATCAAATGCAACGCGCATTACTCAAAAATGTATTGTAAACTTACATAATATTATATTAACAAACAACCAAAATACTTATTAAATTTAATTTAAATAAACTCAAACGGCCACACTTCAATTATAAGAGATACATACGTATATATGTATATATATATTTTAATGTATACTATTGCAATGATTCATTTTATATGACTAATTTATATGTTGTTAATATAACAAGACAATATAATATGTTTCTAATATAAAATAATCATTATCGCGATGATAATGATTGTAAAGATATAGTTAATGATGATGACTTTATCCTCATGGCATTTTAGGAACGAACAAAAAATAATATACACCAAATTAGAATATAATGTAAATATATTTGTATAAATGTAGATATATTTTATAAATGTACGTATAGGTATATGTATGTATGTATATAATAATTTAAAACGTTATTATGTGCATGCATACATACGCTTATTATATTGTATTTGTGTGTTACCACAATATACAATACATATACAACACGTATTTGAGTTAAATTATATTTCGTAAATATAAATTTTAATATAACGTTGAATTTTTGGAATTCATCAAAATAAGTATAAATGGCTGCTTAGTTTAAACTTCTTTGCAAGCACCAAATCTGTAAATCACCTCGTGTGTATAAGTCTCTTTTGGATTTAAAATGATCGATGGGAAATTTTCCTGAAAAATAAAGGATAATATATTATATAAAAATAAATATGTATTAAAACGATTATTTTATAAATTAATAAATATGCACATTTCACAGTGTATGTGGTAAAATTTAATAATATTGATGCATGTTTAAACAAAAATATAAGAAAAAAAATAAAAAGATAATTAAAAGCATTTTAATAATTTATTCCTTTTCATTTTTAGTGCTTAACAAATTTCTTTAGTATTATATTTAAGGAGATTACGGAACACACAAAACCCTAAATATAAAAAAAACATGAATCTTTTAATTTTCGTATACATACGATTATGTTAAAAGGAAATTAATATCTTTACATAAAACCTAATTACAGTCAGATGTCTTTTAACTTGTGTTAAAATTATATGGAGGATGAAAACGCATGTTCAATTGTTCGTATTGGAGTTCAAAAGCTTGAAAATATCATTTGGCTTCAATATTATTAGATTAATACGGGTTCGAAAAACTAAATTAACTTCCAACAAAATTTATTTTTGGATTTTAAAGTGGCCAAAAAAAATCACTTCTACATAATTTAAGATAAGAGATTTATCTAAAATGGCTCGTGAAATTAAATAGTACTCTTTTAAAATAACGTGCTTGAATTCATGAACGAATTGATTTTAGATGACAGAATCTCTAGACCAAAGTCTTATGTATTTTTCTTAAAATTTCGATTCTTTAGAATTATATAAGAATGTTAAATTATGGTACGGCCTATAATGTCGAAACCATAAAATTTTTTTTGAATTATTAAAGTACTAACTTAATACACAAAATTTTGAAAATTCTATTAAACAAATGTCTTTTTATTATTTTGACATTATTTTTCGCGTATATCTAAGTTTAACACACTGTGGAATTAAAAAGGGAATCATTAGAATAAAAAGTTTTTCTGTATCTATCTACATCCAAGTTAGTATCTCCGTGAATAAGAATCGTCTAAATTTTAGCAACACTTAAATATCATTAGGAACTGTAAAGTGTTAAAATATTTTGGAAGAGCAACACTGTACGATGACGAATCAAATTATCAAAATAATGAAAAATTTTCTTTAATTTTTTTCACTTCTCCTAGATGTATGCAATGATACCACATAACAAAAAAAATTATCAACAAAATTCTATTTTTATCAAAAAAGCAATTTTTAAAATGCTTGAGTTGAATGTTTTGCACAGATTTTATCATTCTCTAAGTTTAACAGACTGTGGAACAATTAATTTAGAGTTATGTTAGGTATTACATATGTATAGTCACACACTATACATAAATTTTACAAAAATCTCATATACCTACATACATACTGATGTCCTGCATTTACTTTTAAACATTTTATTTTTACAACCTGATCGCATTTAAAATAAGCCCAAATATGTTTTAAGAAATTTTGATGAGTTCAAAAACTCTAACTTTCTCTTTAAATAAGGCTTAATCCGCTAATTATTGACTTGTCACTTAATATTTTTGATCAATTTTATAACACTCATTGAAGCTACTGAATACTACCCAACAAAGAGTAGTAATAAACAATTTTAGAACCTTTTACAAAAATTCAGAAGTTTTTTTGAAATATTCTTTGAATTAAATTCGCATGTACAAGTACGTGCAGAAATAACACATATAGGAACATTAAATTAAATTGAAAATTCATAATTTTTAAAAGCCTAAGCAGATTTTAATAATTATTATTTCATAAAATCAAGAACAATTCAATTTAATTTCTTTAAACACTTGAGTTTGTTATTTTTCATATATATGTATTTGATAATACTTGAAAAATTTCTACGTTTGCACACATACATATCCATATACCATAATATTATGTTACTTTATACACACCAAGTCATGAAAATTTTCAAATGTGTCAGAACTTTGTATACCAGGAAAAAATAAATTTTCCGTGTTATTTTCTTTTATGTTACAAAATAAATTAATTTTTTATTTTTACCTTTTTTTCTTGTTTATTAAAATTAAAACCTAGATAAAATAAAAAATTCCCGAAATCCTTCTTCGAAATTTCTAAATTTTTTTAAAATAACCACATTTTTGGAATGTTCTGAAATTTTTCTAACATAATTGTAAACTTAACGTTTACATAATATGGTATAAATATGTATTTAAAGTTGCTTTAGGAACATTGAGAAAAAGAAAGTATTTGAATTTATTTATGAAATTTTTGCTTCTAGATAAGGTCAAATTGCGTATTGTACTTGGTTTTTACGCTTATATATTAAAGTATTACTAAAAAGGCAACCAAAGCTTTCTATGACTTAAAATAAGAAATAAAATGAACCAAAAGCAGGACTTACATGCGCCCAAGTGTATTCCACCACGCGAATATTAGTGTATTTAAATTTCCAAAATGCACTTTGAATCAAGTAAGCAAAAGTTATAGAACTTAGAACTCCCGTATTATTTTGAGACAATACTCTCGTTTAAAATTTAAAACTTCTAAAATATTATTTAAAATTTTCTTTAAAATCTTTTATTAAAACAAATATAAAATTATACTACACCATAAGAACACTTCAATAACTCTTCAACAAAAATATTTAAACAATCACTTTTGCTACGTGCTTATTAGAATACAAGTTAAATATATATTATTTATATATGTGAAAGTGTATATCTATACCAGCTTCTTTAATAAAAGAACAAGTTGTTTTGCATAATATTATGGAATTGAATGTTTTGAATTTATATCTAGAAATATTTGATGATAGAAAGAATTTCTAAATTCTGAAGAAATTATTAAACATTAATAAATTTAAAATATCATATTCGTACACGTATACACAAAATGGAATTATATGTGCCAATTCGCTTATATGAAATAACAACCTTAACAATCCTAAAATTCCAGAAATTAACAATCCTATAGAGATTATAATTATAATAAGCATTTAGCGTTATGTGAAAATTTTGTTAATAATTTCTTTTTTTCACTATTATCGTATTATCCTTGTTAATAGTTTTTATATAATGTAGGTTTGTACGTATGAGATACAAACATATATATACTCGAGCTCAACATTTCGATATGAAATATGTATTATGTACATATGTACATATTTCATTAATTTAAAAGATTTTTAGAGAAAAAATGATCACAAATTGAAATGTTTAAAATCTTGAAAAACTTTAATAATTTTCGAACTACTACACTTCTCTCACTCAGCTTTTAATTAAATTAATTAGAATCATATTATGTATAAATTATATGCTGTATGTATGTGAATAAAAATTGAGAAATATTATATATGAAGAGCTCAAATGAAAATTCCTTAAATCCAAAAATATTTTAAACAAAACCAAAAACGAAAGATAACTTAATCCACAAAAATTTTTCAATGTATATGCAATGTTTATAGTTTATCAAAATATGTGCATATATACATGCATACAACTCAAGATACACTACATATTCGTACAAAAATACATATAACATTTTATTGTGAGAATTTTATCACAGAATTTATGGTCTAAAAATTGCCAATAATTCAAAAATTTCAATATGCGAAAGAAAATATAAAAAAGACTTAATTTGATAAAAATCAGCCCTCTATTTCCTAATATCCGACTCTACAAAAACAGTTTATAGTTTTGATCTCTTAACCATCTAGTATATGGAAATTTTTTTTTACATAAACACATCGTATTACTTACCCGCACATATTGTATATGCGAACTAGCAATATTATATGTAGATTATATGGAAAATGTATATGCACATGTTTATGTGGAAAGTATTCGTTTATTTTTGAAGGATATTTTAATATACGATAATAATTTATCCGATATCATACGAGTATAAGCTGAATAAAATTTCATATAAAGAAGAGCATAACGTCAAGAATAAAAATAAATAGAAAAAAGAACAACAGAGAAAATAGGAGAACAGAGAAGATAGCGGGGAAAAAAACAACAATGTGTAAAAAAGGAAATTTTACTGTTATTTTAATATTACAGATGATCAAAATTGCTATTATACTTAAAGGGGGGAAAATGAACACACCATAAAATATAAAATTTCATGTTGTCAATATTATTTAATAAAATATATAAATATTTTGTATATACGAATATACAGTGATGGTCATTGTAAAGAAGACACAAAAATAATTCGAAAGTGATTGCAAATACCAATAAAGTTGAGCCAAACCAATGGTTTGTAATGTAGCACTTCTCCCTTGAATGAGGCAAAAAAAAAATTAAAAGAGACGTTAACATAATATTCGAATTCAAAATTAAATTGCGTAAGTTAAGAAAAATATTAAAAAGTTTAAAAAGATTTTTTAATAACATGGAGTTAAATGGCAAAATTTCAAGTGCCAAAAATTTAAATTTTTCAAATTTCGGATGGCGATAGCTCGAGAGGGGGTGGAGGAGGAAAAAACTTTTCTTCTAACAAAATGTTAATGGATATAGTATCTAAAAGTAGACATCAATTGCATTATTAACATTTGCAAATCAATCAGAGATAATTGTGGGTAAATCAAAAAGTGAAAATTGTACATATTGCCATTTGAGAGCAAATTATAAATAATGGAATTTGATATTTCAATTTTTATTTATAGCTTAAGAAATGTTTACCTAAACATACTGGTATAGTAGTAACGGACTACTAACATAGTACTAAAGGAAATTTTATTCCACTTGCATGCAAATTATATTGCGCGATATCAGTAATACGTACGGCAATTATCGTCGAAATTCATGTTTAACAAAAATTAAATTCATAACAAATTATTTTTGCAGTATAACTGTATATACAATTATAATGTACTTGAAAAAATCTATTAAAAATAAATATCTTTGAAAATGTGTGCATACTACATTATTATATAACAACAATATTATGCAAACATAAAATTGATAACATTTTGGTTCGAGTCGGGATCTACACATATATATAGATGAAAAATATTAAAAAGTATCTATAACATTCATACATACATGTAACAAAATGATTACAGAATTAACTCATTTAAATGTTTGTTCTTGCGTGAAAATATTGTGCGTATGGTTGTAGATAATTTATTGTGGAAAGTTGTCTTCGCAATATTGCAGTTACACTTGAAATTATAGTAAATTGTAATCAAAGCGTTCAATTAATTTGATGAAGATTTTAGTAGGTATAAATTGGAAAAAGAAATTAATTATAAAATGTTTAGGTTTTATATTAAAGTTGTAATAAAGTTGTAATATATTGTATAAAAGTAATTATAACCCGGCCGAAATTTGAATAAAAAGACAATCCAAAATTAAGTTTCTATTTATTTACTTCCGATAAGACTATAAACCAACCATTTATTAAAAACTGATCACGTGTAAGACACTTGTGTTTAAAAGTGAAATAAGTAAACTAGTTCAACTTAAAAAATATGCAGTCAGTTGAAGTAATTGACAATGAATTACTTAAAAGTACGGGACTACAGTAATACTTAAATCAAGTTCATAAAAAATTCTATTCTTGGCGGTGTTCTGCAAGTATAAACTTTTTTTGTAGAGTCGGATATTAGGAAAGAGATGGCTGATTTTTATCAAATAAAGTCTTCTCTTTCTCTCGTCTCTCTCCACAGCTCATTTTTGGCTGAACCAGTTATATGTATGTATGTACAAATTTCCACTTCGAGAACACGAATTGAGCAAATGCAGATCCTAATTAAAGCCTCACCGTCTTGTATAAAGTTTTTCACTAACAAGGAGCACAATTCACAATTAATGACTGTTCATCAGGTAAATTATACCCTTTTTCCAATCTGGATCTGACAAATTAAAGAAAATCTCTTAATTTGTAAGAAAAATCGCATGAATTGTATTTATTACCAAACACATAAATATTTTAACAAAAAATTATTTCTTTGTCATAGTTCAAGAGAAGCATTAAATTTTATATAAAAAACGGATCTCCTATTTTGTTATCTCTTATGTAATATTAAATAATTTAAAAAAAAAAACTTATTTACAAAAACATTTAACATTCTGTTGAGAGCAATTGAGATAAAATAAGAAAAAATGATAAAAGATTACAATAAAATTACAATAACGTTATCATTAAATTTAATTCAGATCGTTTGTACATCTTGTGCAATCATTCTTAGATTATGTAAACTAAAAATTTACGTAATTCTTTCCTTCATTATTTTAATGATCAAAGACACAATATTTTTCTCCATTATTTTGTTTCTTATTAAAACATATTTTCCATTTTAAGTCAGTCATGTTGTTCTATTAATAATTGAAAATTTTTTAAAAAAATTATGAAAAAATAGTGATACCTATGAGATCAAAATGAATATTTTCGAAATTGTTGACAATCATGTAACGCAACTTAATATTTTTGTGTTTTTAAAGGATCTGTTTGTGTTTTTAGTGTCTTCCATTTTCCCTATTCAACGTATGTAAGTGAAATTTGTGAATATGAATGTGTCAATCGGATACGCTTACAAGCCATAACCAAAACATTTCGGAATTTATTGGAAAAATCAATCCAACCAAACCAACCAAATCAATGAAAAAAAATTATTCTTTCCTCAATAATTATTTTGACGAATACCAGTGCGTTAATCTATCTGATGAAACATATTTTACATATTCGCAAAAAAAAATATCTATTATTCGATATGAGTTTTTTAAATTTAAAAATCATTTATAGCACAGCAAGAAAGTTTAAATGATCTGAAGAAAATGTAATCCGCCGTATTAACTCATATAACTTACAAAAGTACATGTATAAAGCGTCTCCAATATTTGTCACTGGAAACACATATAATATAGTACACATACATTTACGCTTTAACTGACCCTCTTCAAAAGTGTCTTTGCACTTTTACCTTAATGCTTTTGCAATATTTAATTTTCAGATAAAATAAAAGCATCAACAATATTGATTGCCAGATTGATAGGCTTTGAAACTTAATAAATTAATTCTTATCATTCCAGTGTCTATTGATCTTATATAATAGACTGCTATTTATATTTAAATTAAACCTCCATAAATACATGGACAATATCCTTATTAAATAAAGCAAATATTTAATTATTTACAAATAAAGAAGAAAAAAAGGTTTTGATGAAATAATATTATAAAACTTACATGATTGACAGCGTCAGGATATTTTTGTGTTTCCAAGCATAACGCACCGTGCTTAAAGTATTTTGCGCCTTCTTTTCCAATTATTGGAGCCTGTATACATAATAAATAAATAATATTAAAATAAGGAAAACTTCCATATTAAGAATAAAAATTAAATTTATTGTTGTAAGATGAAAACAGCAAGTATATAACAGTAATACAGTAAATACATTTTTTTATATTGGGTGAAGGCAATGAGGCAAATTTGTATAGACATGTACATATGTAGATACATATATTACATCATCTAATAATAAAACAGGCCATATACAAGTTAAACATATTACATTGTCCTGTGATTGTGTGCAAGATTTTATGTTATATAATTTGGTATTCAACATTAAAACATTTTGTTATAATTATATTATGTGAAAAAATGTTTAAAATGCGAAAATTTGTCATATATTTCCTAATTTTTACATCACCGAAATCCCCGGCAAATTTGAAGAAAACTTCTGAACCGTTTGACTTTATTTTTGTACAATGCATTTCAAAGACTAAATTTTGTATGGCTTCAATGAAAGGCTGAATGTTTTTTAAATGAGCAAATTTATGAAATGTACAGTTTTTAGCTAGTGAATTAAATTGTGTTTGACTTTTCCAAGAGATAAATTCATGTACACACATTTACACACAAAATGTAATTGCTGAATAAACACATTGATATTTTGAATATTTGGTAGGTCCTTTTAATTTTGCAAAAAGTATAAACAATTTTTATAATCAAAAATTCAACATCCACATCAATGGGCATAAAACCAAATGTTCTGCATAATTAATTGCACTTCAGGTAAATTAAATTTAAATTTTTAATTTTAAATGCTATATAGAAATAATTTTTTACGTATTTATTCACAGCTAATATTAATCTGACAACTAAAATTTGGTTTAGTTTCCACAGAATAGCAAGTAAATTATCTTCCATTTGAAACTGTTTTATCACATAATATGTAGGAACAACCAATAAATCTAAATTGCCCTAATCCAAAGTATGTTTACTTTAGAAAATTTTATTCAAAATGGTCAAATACCACAGTCCCAATACAATAAATAAAACAGTTTCAATAAATACCTCATTCTTTGCGGGATCTGGCATAAAATTTGAAGTATAGAATTGAACTCCAGGTTGATCAGTTGCAACTTCCATCCATCTTCCAGACTTTGGATGTGATACCCTTTTAAAATAGAATAATAATAATAACAATAAAATATTAGGCATTTTAAAATTTTTAATTACAATGGATTTTACTTTGCAATGGTTGTTAATGTATTGCCATGATCAAGAGTGACACAAAAATTGTCATCATAACCCAAAGCCCTTAATTTCTGTAAACGTGGACCTAATTTTCCAAGTGTACGTAAGTCATAAGGTGTACCATCAACATCCATAAATTCACCAGTTGGAATTGAATCAGAATCTGTTACCGTAATTTTATCTGCTTTTATTTTAATTAAATGTTCATATAACTGTTGACTTCCAGCATTCTAGTTAAAATTATAATTTAAAAAGCAGAAAAAGATTTTTTTGTCATAAAATCAACTTATATGCATTTAATTTTTTTTTTATATTCTTACGTGTCCAGCCAAATTAAAATAAGAATGATTTGTCAAATTAATTGGCGTAGGTTTTGTGGTTGTAGCCGAAAAACATACACGAAATTCATTTTCTTCAGTTAGTTGAAAAACTACAATTGCTGCAACTTTTCCTGGATAACCTTCATGACCATCTTCAGATACATGTGACATTACTACAGTTTGGTTATCATGAATGCTAGCAGTCCAATGAACTTTATCGAAACCAATAAAACCACCATGAAGTTGATGCCTATCATTCCAATTTTTACTCACATTAATTTCTTCACAATTTAAAATAAATTTTCCGAATCCAACACGATTTGCAACTCTTCCAACCGTGGCACCAAAATAAGGATTATTTGACGCTTGATAACCTTTTATAAAATTCGTAAAACAAAATTAATGAATCGTTCACGGTATCGGGGTCAATAATTAATAAAAAAGTTTAAAAAAGGATTAAATTAAATTATTTTCCTTATCATGTCAATTTTATAATTTCATTTAAAAAATTTTTATTTTTTGTTTTTTTTTTTTTTATTTATTTTTGAAGCAATCATTGTGAAAGGATTTTTATATATGAACACTTTATTTACAGGGTTACGTGTTTTGGACTGTTATGATTGAGATAAGAATGTTAAGTTTTAATCTTAGAGTAAATAAAATGCGAAGTTTGATAATAACGAACTGAAACTTCTATGCAGATACGTTCCCATATTTTCTTTTTAAAAGTAAAAAATATTTTTGTATTTTCTGGCATAATAATTTTTTAACTGTCTGGCATAATATTATGGAAAATTTACTTAAAAACAATTTTAAATTTAAACTAGATTCCAATGCAGCTCTTATAGTTTTTGTAAGAAAAGTAAGACTTGTTTCTCTCCTTTATGTAATTTTTTGATACACGATTCATTCATGTGATATGTTAGCTTAATTGGTACACTTAGCACATTTTTCGAGTTCCTCAACTTAACATAAAATACATGATTTCATATTTTTTGTAGAGAAATTCAGATTTTATTCAAATGTCTATTAAATACAGTATTCAGTATCAAATAAACGCTTATAGAAATAAACCATATATAATCAAAAAAATTTGTGAGCTATGTCAGCATTAGAAGTTTATAAGTTTATAAGAACATGTAAAAAAATTAAAATATTTCCAGCTTTGCTCACATGATTTTCTTATATTCAAATGTAGGCCGCAAATTGTTAGAACTTTGTAAAATATACTATTTTGAATTACCGCCCGACTGCGTCCATTCCATTTCAGAAAATTAAAATTTTAAAAATGAATATACTGTAACTCTTGAAGTATGACAATATCATTCTATAGTCATATTTTTCTTATTCTGGCGACATTGAACCTAAAATGCTTTAAAGTTAGAAGTATATTTTCCGAAAAAAAATTTCAATAATTTCAAATATATTAATTCTTGTAGTGGAATCTAAAATCGGAAATTATAGTTTTCTAGAAAAAATAAATTAAAACTCATAACACTTAATACGAGTATGTAAAGCATATTTTTAAAAATTTTTGAATTTTAAAAAGTTCAAATTTTGATTCGCGTAAAAATAATTAATATGCAAGTGTAATTTAATTCAAAGGCAATGTGCAGCTAAAATAAACTTTGAAAAACAAAAATTTTTTTATTTAACTATTTGGCTATACTTAAAGGTTCTACAGAAATTAAATAAGTTTTGTTTTTTATTATTAATTTAAGTTTTCTGTATAAAAGTTAAAATTCAATTCAGTGCACACTATAAGTTACCCTCGACTGTCACTTTCTTTGATTTCAACGACAAAGAAAATAAACAAATAAATTTTATCAACTTATTTGATTTATATTTAAGTTTTTACTTTTAATTTACTTTTAATATAATTTCTAAAATAATATTTGTTAATAATTTTAGAAAATTAAGTTTTAAAACATTCTAAGGTTCTATTAAGATATAGAAAATGGACTCTATTTTAAAAGAGTCAACAAAATCAATCTTATCTTTAAAGTGATAATAAAGTGAATTGAGATGTAAGAAGCTTGTGATAAGGTGACACAATTATTTTCAATTATGTTTGAAATTGATTAAAAGTGCAATGTATAAATGTTAGCGTAAAATTTATAGGGAAGAGCTGGTTTTGCCAGTTTAAAATAAGACATGGTGCAGTTTTAATTATCACATAAATATACTATAAATCCTCTTGTTTTACCAAAGCCAAGAATGACGAAAAAATTAATTTTTTACAGCAAGCGGACTCAATGTTTTTTAAAAGTATTGTTAATCTCATAGAAAAACTTTATCCATAATAAGAAAACGGAAACTCAGAATAAACTCAAGCTCAAGCCTCCGATTTCCGTAATGATCTTGAGGTCAGTATACAGTATCCAGCATTCATTTCTTAAAATTACTCATCAAATGTGTAATACAGTTGGTACTCATATAACTCATTTTTAATCAATTTTTTTAAAAATTTAAAAAAAAATTTATAGAGATGGCCATATTAATCATAATTAAATTGAACCCTCTCAACATAGCTTGGGTAATCTAAATTAAAAATTTTTGAACTTTAGATACGCATTTTATAAAGTCTGATCTTAAATAATTACATTTAGATCGTAAATATTATTATAAATAAATATTTTGTTCATACCTTCAACATTATCGAAACCACAAACAACATCGTCAGTATTTCCAGCTCCATCAGGTACAATTATCGATGTTATAGTTGCTCCTAATGTAATCACCTGTAATTAGTAATAATTGAAACATTAAATTAAAAATTAAAGTCAAATAATTTAGCAATTGGATGTAAAAATAATCATAACATTTAAAAATTAGCAAGAACTGATGATGTAACCAATTACCTAATTAACAAAAATTTAATTTACTTTTTATTTAATAGTTATGGGGCAAAGCTTAAAATTTCTTTAAATAATTTTATTAAAATTAAATACAAATATCGTTATTAAAATGAAATACAAAGAATTAACTCAATAATGTTCTTCAGTTGCGCTTTTTCCAAAGTTTAAAATTCTCACTTATATTTTTCTATTAAAAAATAACAATTATTCTAATAAAAAATAACCTAATTGAATTTAAAATTAATTTTATCACCACTTTCTCTTTATGATTCTGGTATTTTTTTTTTCTGTTTTTCCTACTTCTTCATAAAATAATGAGAGCATCCACCACTATAAAATCCACCACTATAAAGATTTTCTATCTTTAAAATTCATTTTATAATTTTCAACAAAACACTTAACAACATTTTACATTGTAATTAACATTAATTTTTCTTTTCTATTTTTCTTTTTGAATTTTTTGCGACCAATCACCTATAGAAAATATTCAAGAAATTAAAGCATAACATAAAATAGCAGAAAACTTTAAGCATATCTGAATATGGGTTTTTGGGTATTATGATGCACTCCAAATCTTAATAATAATCGACAATCATGAAAAACATAGTGATAATAACAATAATAATTACGCCATCTCTTAAGTTAAAATGAGAACATCTTAACAAACTTTAAATAGATTATAATAATGTGTTATGCACAAATGAATTTACGAAACCTAAAAAAACAATTACAAAAATGTAAAGAAGCCTAAAAGCAAAATTCATTGACATGATGAAAATGACTTGAAACTCAGTTAAATATGGCATACCCATACATAATTATTATATTCAACATAAAATATACAATATGCACATGTTATATGTAGGTACTTATGTGTGCACTATTGTAAAAATTAATATGCATATGTATATGGTATTATAATCTATAATAAATTCTAAGGAATTATGTAGTAATATGTAGGTGGAGGGTGGAAGAGATGGAAGTATGTGCCACTTACGTTTTATATTTATAGGAAGATTATTATAAAATTTTCCACTAAAATCTTCATCCCTTTTGCAATATACTTAAGATGAGTACTCGTATTTGTTAAAACTAGTGTTCGCAATTATGCATTGTATTACATTATTCAATAAATCGAATCAACAATATAAAAATTTATTACGTTTATATAAAAAGTTGTAATAAGAAAGTTAATTCAATAAGTACCTCTTCTCCATAACTTCTAAACTGTCTTCACTTCACGAACTCCTTTGATTTTCTTTAGAATTTAATTATATATAATATGTCTCGACTTTTACTCGCCGAGTATGACGAAAGTGAGCGAATATCGTACATACGTTCGTATAATGTAATTTTCAAGTACAAATCTCGTTTTTCCCAAAATCTATAAAAAATTTAATCACTACTCATTCATTTCGTTTTTAAAAGTCAAATAAAAGTCGCCATAATTATAATTTTTTACTTTTTGCTCATTAAAAATGACAAATTTTAAAAACAACATCAAACAAATCATTCACATGCTTATCGACTTTACAAGTTCATCCGTCCAAACTCTCTAAACATTTACTATACTTATAAGAACCCGTACCTTACGTATGTATGTATGTAACAAAAAATTAAAAACAATATTGGAAAAAAATTATTATTTTTCTCTTAAAAGTATAAAATACAAAACTTATGCAAAATTGCGAACTTTTTTGTAAATTATGTAGGTAAAAATAGCACATACTACAAAAAAAACAAGAAGAAAATTAATCTACACATTATTACAGTAATAAAGATATTTTGATAATAACAAAATAACTATTATAGTACCTTTAGAACTCTCAACCTGATTTTCAAATATTAAAGACTCTTGATTATTAGTAATGCTATATAGTGGTTTGATATTCAGTCTGTATGCATAACCATCATTAGTACACAAATATATTATTATGCCTATATGCACTATCATAAGTAATTTAAATCGTACATTTGTACATATTATGCACAATAAAGTACTCTCCAATAGATTATAACACAATCATTACATGGTATTAAATTTTAAATATATTTTGACACCAATGTGCATGCACTTATGTAATTATAAATTGTTACTTACTTGTACTGACATATTGTTGTCATTACAGAAGGTAAATCGATGAATTGCTGTATCCTTTTTAGTAAATGGATCTTTTGCACTACCAAATACATCTTGAGTAATTGTAATCGACATTTTATAAATTTAAATTTTCTTACTAAAAAATTGTATTAAAATAAAATAAACAAAATGTTTACGACAACATTAAGTTTTTGATTATAGTACGCGACACCGCAAAGCACTGACTACTGTACGTCAATTGTTTTCATTTCCATTTTATAGTTTATGCTCTTTTAAAGAGAAACTTATTAAAACTGTACTTGTGGCTGATAAGAATTTACTTTATTTTCTTTTTGATAAACAGAACACAAATTTTTGAGAGTATAAAATAAATTGTGGTGTGGTGAGAAAATAACCATACCACAACGTTTTAAGCAAAAATACTTTAATTATTATTTAAAATTTGTTATCGAGTAAGAAGTTTGCAGTCAATACTCTCTTATCTTTTTGATTCGCTTTAGTTAGTATTCATTTAATACAAACAAGCTCAATTCAAACAACTCTGTTTAAATTTAATCTCTTAAAGAGGAGACAAAAATATTAATTTTAATATTGTTAATATTATGTTATTTGTGGTTTGCGAGAATTTTTAATAAAATATTATATATTATGACTTCTCAAAATGAAAACTTGATAACTAGCAAAACAAGCTTTTCGAGATATGAGTTGAAATGAAACTACTGACTTTTAAGCAGTCAACAGTTTCTATCAATGAAATTTTATTTAAACAATATTGTAAAAGATTATTGATTTAAATACCTAAGAACAATATGGTGCATTTGTTAAGAAAACTTTAGTTTATTTTAAATAATAAAAGAAATTAAGAAATTATAAAAATGTAATTCTTTTCATTTTCGCTCTTTGTAAAATTTTTGTACAAAAACCCCATTAAACAGCCAATTTCTACAGTCAGTGCCACTTTGTAAATAATATTACATTTTCATTTTGAGCAGTTATATAGATAATGACATTATTTTGTAATACTCTGAGAGCTTTTCGATTTTAAGTTCAGTGCTTTGAATGGTTAAACTAATTTTTTCGTGTACCTAAAGATTACTTTGACAAAATCTTTAAGATTAAATCACTTTAAAAGTCAAAATTTTATCAAAAAAAAAATTAATTGTGATTATTTTAAATCTAACAATTCGCATTCTTTACTCCGAGAAAATTTTTAGAAGTATTCTCAATTCTGCTTGAACTATGAAAAATATTAACAAAAAAAGTAAACTTTTTCTCCTACAAGAGAATTAATATTGGCCGAACCCGGATTATATTCTACACCCGGCTAAACCTGGCTCGACATATAATCCGGTCAAACCAAAATGTTATGATTGAAGTATAATCAATTGGAAATTGTCTTCGTAAAAATTTGTATGAGTATAACATGCACATATGCTTGATGTAAGGCAAAATAACATGCGTATGCATTAACATTTTAGATGCATATGAATTGGGTAACGTAAGTGTATGTATGTTCAGGCAATATGTAGTTTGTATGTAGTTACGTATGTAAGCTATTCGTAAATACGTACGTATACTTATTTCACTTTCTTTCCGTAATTTTTCATACATATAACAAATTTATAAGAGATCAAGTATTTCATACATACATTCATGGAAAATGCCGTTTTCAATGAAGAGAACGATAACCGAAAATACTCGTTCTCTTTTATTGAGCACGATGTGATTTATACAGGAATATACTATTTATTTTGTAAAATCCGTTTAACTTGATAATTTTAAAAGTAAATGAATTTTAAGATTGCCAATAACCGAGATCTGTTTTAATCCTCTGTAACTTGAAACCCGTTGAGCTGCAAACATCGTTTTTTTAAAAAAATTTTTGTCTACTTCTATACAATGGTACATAGCATAAGTTTATAATTATTCGGTTGTTCTTTATGTGGAAAAATTGGTCTAATTTTATAAATTTAGTATACATATGTATGTATGTATGTACTTAGTTACATTAGAATTTGTATTTGGACCGGAGTCCATTTAAATTCAAATAAAATTTTTTTTTGTTTTTTGCATGAATATGATTTTGCAGTCCATTTGCAGTTTTCAACTAGTGTTAGCATTATGTGCTTCGATTTATATACTTAGATTAAAATTTTACAATAAAGCACTTCCTAATGAATACAGAAAAGAATGCAAAATATATTTAAATATTAAAAGAAACACAAAATAAATGTTACATACGCACCTTTATCCCTTCATTTTAGAACGCACTTTCGGACTGGGACTAAATTTCATGAACCGAAACAGTTCTTGCAACCAAAACAACTTTTTCAAGAAAATTTCCTTATAAAATAATATTTTTCAAACATTTTATAATTTTGAAATATTTTTTCTTTTTATAAATTGACAATATTTTGAATTCAGCATGCTTAAATTTTTGAACAGCATGCTATTGAATTAGATGTATGTAGATTAAGTGTAAAAATAAAGTATGTGATAAGTTTTTCTCATAAGTTTGCTAGGATAATAAAGAGATTTTTTTTACCAATCAAAAATGTTCCTGTATTTCGAGATGCTATACGGCAGCATTGAATATTATCTTTAATTGAATGTAATCTTACAAGATTCGTCTAGGTTAAAACGAATTTTTCAGTTTTTAAATTAGTTTTTAAATTAATATTGTGGTATCTTCTGCTTAGATTTAGTTAGAAAATGATTTTACGCATTATGTGTACATTTAAAGACACATTTTGGGTTTTTTTTTTACTATGATACTGAGCTAATAAAGCTAGTAATTAATTTATTATAGACAATCAAAATGAAAATGATAAGATATGTATACTCGTTTTCGAGCTACAGCCTGTTTAAAGAAAAGGTACCTGATTTTTACTGTAAATAAATAAATGCTCATAACTTCGGAACTATACAACATAGAGTTATCATTTGGAGCTTGTTTTACAGGCGAGTGATTGTTCTTTATTTTTAGTCTTACAATTAATTTGATTTGAGCCATAGCTTTCAAGATACAGCTCGTCAAAGTCAGAATTTTTTTTTTTAATTTTTTTTACAAAACTCGAAA